>NC_072790.1:99327396-99952396 GCF_028583425.1 Eublepharis macularius | reverse complement strand
GCCTATGCTTTGGACATGTCCTGTTATTCGGTCCTTTTGGCAGGAAGTCATTACTCATATTAATTTTGTATTAGAATACTCATTTATTTGTGAGGATTTTTATGTACTTTTAAACTATTTGCCAGTCTCTAAGAAACTAACTGATTGCCCTTACATTTGCTAAAAGACTTACACTACATCAGTGGAAAGACAAAAGTCCACTTTCAGTAACTAATTGGATTGAGGACCTTATAAACCTATCAACATTTGAATGTATCGCATATAGACTTATTTTTTAGATAATTGGAGACCTTGTATAGAAGCTTATATTTAGATTTGCTAGCATTATTTTTGTTTTTCTTTGCCAGCTTTGTTTTTCTTTTTTTCCTTTTGTTTGTTTACACAAATAGTTTTTTTAAAAAAGAAAGAGAACAGAACAAAAGTATAGCAGTGTATCTCAGATCAAAGAAGTAGTCAGTGAACATTAAGGGGGAAAGCATGCAAAGAAAACAAATTTTGCTTAAAACTGACAAGACACATGCCTGAATTTATTCTTGTTTTTACTGCAGTGGACAGTAGCGCTGATCATGCAATGATGCATCTCTTGGCTGATTTGGAGGATGAAGGTTATGAAGTTGGAGAGCAAAGAACTTTATTTCAACATTTTTCTCCTGGGAGTTGTAGAAATCCACACAACAGCGATGATGAAGAAAATGAGCCACAAATTGAAAAGGAAGAAATGGAACTCAGTTTGCTAATGTCTCAACGATGGGACAGCAACATTAATGATGCGAGTGAAAAAATAAGGTACATTCTTTTTGTTGAATTTATAAATTTGGAGGGTACTAATATCTGATCACTCAACTACCCATACTTCCAAGAGAACGCCATCTTGGGAACCAGATTCAAACATGCTATGAGGACAGGAAAATAGGATATGAAATATATTCAGTGGCATGAATCTAGGTAGCTCAGACAAATAGGCCAGTTAAAAAACCTAAGAACTAGTAGTTAATCTGACCTTCATTGGACTGAGGTAGATTGGTCTAGGTAGAGTATGCTGGAATAGTTTCCTATAGCCAATATTACTGTAGGGACATGTTTGCTAAAAGAGTACGTATTGGCAAAGAATAACAGAGATAATGCATTTTTTATGTTCATGAGTCAAGATTTTTTGTATGCCACGTTTCTCCTTTTAAAATGATTTTTTTTCTTTCCTGTTTTGCATGAAAACAGTGATGTGAAGCAGGATCTGCCAGCGTTAACTATAATTTAGCCCTGTTTTGAGTGTCATAAAAAACTGGTGGAGGCAGCAGCGGCGCCAGGGTTTTCGATGCTCGCAGCCCGCCAGTGGGCTGGGCACCTGCGAGCGCACTTGCGCCTACGCGCACTGGCCTGCATGATGACATCATGTGTGACATCATCACGGGCACGGCACACCCACCGGCCCGATTGTTGTGGTGGGCGGCTGGGACGGCGCATGGGTGGCGTCCCAGCTCTCCCGCTCGGTTGCCCTGCACCTCCGCAGATGCCTGCCTGCGGCTGCTGCGTCCAACCCAGGGGCATGTGCTGGTGGCGGCGGCGCAGGAGGGTTAGGAGGCTGCAGCTCCATGGCGCTCGCTCTCGCCCCTGCGCCTCCTCTGCCGCTCCCTCCGGTACCCCGCACCCTGAGGCCACCGCCTACCTGGCCTCAATGGGCGCACCGGCCCTGGGTGGAGGTAGGGAGATGGCATGCAAAAAGAGTCCATGAGCATATGGCATGTTTCTATTCTGTAAACTATAAACTGTGGCTTGGGGATTGGGAGATTGGGAAACAACATGGGTTTGGATCTACCAGAGCATTTCTGTGGATAAAGGATTCCCCCATGGACTGTGATTCGCTTACCGCCTCCTGCTACAACCCGAAATGTCCCCTGAAGTGCAGCATTTCAGGAGGCATTGGAGGCTGCAGCAGGAAGGGGAGATAAGAAAATCATATAATGCGGATAGGAGTCCAGTGCTTCAGTCGACCCACTCCTGAGTTTTTCTAATTCTAGAATTTTAGTTTCTAGAATACAGATTGCATCCATATGGTGAGGATTCTCTGTTTCCTTGTCATTGCCGTCACAAATGCAGAGGCATGTGTACTGGCAACAGCACATCCACACTTGAGTTTTGTGTGCACTTCCTCATCAGCTGCCATTTTTCTGCATATTTCCCTGCCACATGACTAGAGGGCTCGTTGAGAGTTCTCTTCAAGATTACTGTTGTGCTATAGTACAAAACATTAAACAATCTATTACAGTTTGTCTGAATTCTCAGCTTCTTTTTTTTAACAAGTGTTTAGCCTTTTTGCAATCCAAAACAAAAATGGCGAAGAAGCTTTTTTAGAAAAGAAAGCAAGCAAATTGGGAATTCAGTTGAGCTAGTAAATCATTGGGCTATAGGGCAATCGCAACTACTGTTTTTTTAAGTACTCAGAAAGCCTTTTATTAGCATAGCAGGGAAAATGGCAGCTGTGACAGGTTTTTAGAAGGAAAATGGTTTATGAAAGCAATGTAATGTTCATGCAATGTAATGTTCATATAATAATGCTAGGCATGATGATGAGGAATTAAAGTTACGATAAGGATAAAAGTTATTTGGATTATAGAATTGTTTTACACATCAGCTCATATGAATCTACAAACCACTATAATTTGTGCTTGTACACAAAAAAAGGCTGTTTTTTCCACAGTATTTACACAGAATACTGTGTATTTCTGCACAATAAAAGGATATGACATAAATGAGAAGATAGCAATCACTGTTGGAAAAGCTGATTCTGGGGAATAGAGAGAGAAGAATGTTCCTATCAAGAGGTAGGCCAAAATGTTTTGTATATCTAAAATAGATTTCACTTTTAGGTCAGTAAGAAGAAGTAAAACTCAGAGCTCAACTGAAGACAGCTCTTCGGAAGATGAGATGGATTGGAGTGGTAAAGATGATTTACTTCTGTCAAGTTTGTCTATACCTCAGTTAGATGGAACAGCAGATGAAAACAGTGGTAAGCAAGATTTTAAAAACCTTTGGAGTTTCATTTCCTCCATTAAACAGGAAACTTTCATCTGTATTTAATATTTTCTGCAAGATGTTAATAGTTAAAAGATTTTAAGCCTGTATCATTTCATCTTTTTAACCTGCAGTCTGAAATGAAGATTGTTTATCTTGCAGCATATAGTAATTGAGGTAGGCTTATAAGGCTTAAGCTGTGGTTTTGTATGTAATATCAACAAGTATGAGATCTTGCTCCTGTTTCAAGTTTACAAAGGATATATATTATCCAATTGTCAGTTATCAGGCATCCTGAGATTTTAAAAATTGTGACAAATTTTGTAGAGGCAAACTTGAAAATGAAGCTTAGTAGTCATAGAACAGAGTTTCCTTGGGGTGGATCCAAACTACTATCAACAGAATGAAATGGCAGAGTGGGATTTCACCATCTCAACACTCCTATTGCAGTCTATTTAAATTCTGCTCTTGGGGGGTCACATAACCTTCAGAAAAATATGGGGGGCACAGTAGGGGGTCTGTAGTGAGAAAGGAAGTAGAAATTGTCCTCCTATCCATTAGTATTACCTCAGTAGAACCACCCATTTGGATCCAACTCCTTGTTCTGTACTTCTCTCATTGTACTTTTGGCTGCCCTTCTGATAGCTCACATCATTATTTGATCCAATATATTTTTTAAATGGTTAGTATCACATATAATATCTGAGGGAGAAAAACAGTAAAATATCTTCTTGTATTTATTCTGTTTCAGACAATCCTTTGAATGATGAAAGGTCTCGAACCCACACATCTGTAATTGCATCAAGCAAAACTTCTGTAAAGACTTCGGTTTTTCACAAAGATGATGCTACTCTGGAACCCCCATCTTCAGCTAAGATTACTTTTCAGTGTAAACACACAAGTGCCCTTTCTTCTCATGTTTTGAATAGTGATGATGACTTCGAAGGGCTTTCTCAGCCAAACAAGATAGACATAAGGCCTGACTTTTCAATCAGCTCTTTTACAAAAGACAACACTTACAATGTAAAATATCCAACATCCTTCAACTGCATCCTCCATTCTGAGAATTCACACCAGGAAAGTAATAAAAGTGAAACACTCCAAGTTTTGGGTGAAACCGCTTATGAAGAGCTCTCCTCAGCAAGCAGACACCTGCCTAGCAGGAAATACACTGGCATCAGAAAGGCTACAAAGGACATCACTTTGCATGTGAGCCATCCAACTGATGAAGGCATTTTGGTTAAAAATTCTGACACTTCCAATTTGGGCCACTCCAAAAATAAAATGTCACCTGAAGTAAATAATAAATCCAGTAGTACAACTATAAATAGTCTTTTCTCACCACCAGAAAATTGTGAATTAGTGCCTTGCTCTGAGGTTAATAGAACTATTATTCATTCTGCTATAAATAACACTGATGAAGACAGTCTTAATAACCTTAAAGTTAGATATGAAGAATTTCAGGAACATAAAGCAGAAAAAACAAACCATAGCCAACAAACACCACATTATATGTTCTTTCCTAGTGTTGTTCTTTCTAATTGTCTCAGTCAGCCACAGAAATTAGGCCCTGTGACATACAAGCTGCAACAAGGCAAAAAGCAGACTAGGTTAAAACTAAATAAAAAGAAACTGAGTCTTATTAATCAACAGGAGTCTGCAAATCTCAATGCATCCACAAAAGAAAGCTGCTATATACAAGGTAATGCTAGCAACAATATTCCAGTTAAGGATAGTTTGCTACCAAATGATATCATTCAAGTTCCTCAAGGTGCTTTTGTAAACAAAATGGATACTAGTAACTGTATTGACTGCCACTTTGGAACTGAAACTCGAGAATCTGAACAGTCATTTGGGCTGTGTGGAAATAAGTACACGCTCCGTGCTAAGCGTAAAATAAATTATGAGACTGAAGACAGTGAATCTAGCTTTGGCATGCACAGTTCAAAAACAAGCCTACCTCATTGCATAGAAAATGATGAAAATTTAGATGGGTCTAAAAAGTCTCAGAAACGAAGAAAACTTTCTAAAAAATTACCACCCGTTATTATAAAATACATTATTATTAATAGATTTAGAGGGAGGAAAAATATGCTTGTTAAGCTAGGGAAAATAGATTCTAGTGAAGAGCGAGTTATACTTACAGAGGAAAAAATGAATCTATATGAAAAGCTTGCACCTTTAAAAGACTTTTGGCCGAAAGTTCCTGATTCTCCTGCAACCAAATACCCTATTTATCCATTAACGCCAAAGAAAAGTCACAAAAGGAAAGCAAAATGTAAGTCTACTAAGAAAAAGATTGGAAAACTACAAAATATGAATAGTAAGACTATTAAGAGAACTCTGTATTTCAGAAAAAGAACATATGCTTTTCTTTCTCCACCTCTCCCATCATATAGTGCTGAAGCTGAAGACTGTGATTTGAACTATAGTGATGTTATGTCTAAACTAGGTTTTCTCTCTGAAAGAAGTGCAAGTCCCGTTAATGTATCTCCACCTCGCTGTTGGTCTCCTACTGATCCAAATGCAGAAGAAATTACGTCTAATCTAGAGAAAGAAACTTTGGTGTTCAAAAATGCTGTTTACAGCAGGAAGACGGTTACTCCCATGCATAGAAGACGTAGTCAGTCAAAAACTCAGGTTAAGAAATATAAAAAGCAATTTGCTGGTTCTACTGTAAGAAGTAATAAAAAGAGCAAGAACAATCTAACTAATAAACCAAGAAATGATGTTAAGAAAAAGCCTAGAGCAAAACTGAAACAAAAAATAGAAAAGGTCTCAAAGTCTATAGCAGCTACAGATGAAAAAAATAATATTCCTCCAGGAGCAGAAGTTAAACTTGTGCTGAAGCACCATGATTTACCTGAGAATGTTCAGAGCTTGGGGAACTCTCAGTCACTATTTACACAGAAAGATATTCCTCTCACTGGCTATTCAGCAGGACATCTACCATCAACACAGCTCCCACTAACAGCTAATGCTCAAGGAAATCCATTGATTTATTTCCATTCACTGTTGGAAAACGAAAAACCTGTAGGGTGCCAAGTTTCCCATCTGACCCAGGAGAACCTTCATCCAGCCATAGCTTCTGTGGTGTCTGGTAGGGAAAAAGCCAAAATAAACTTCCAAAGATCTAATAGTCAAAGCAGTTTATTTAGAACAAAAGAATCCACCTTGGTTCAAAACAATGTGTTTGATCAGTCTAACCACGTATCTCAGGTAGCACTGAATGCATACAGTTCTAAAGACATGATGTCTAAAAAAGCAGAAGAAATTACAAATTCACAAAGCAGACTTTTATGTCCTGCTGGTAAGGTAAATGAAAACATCACTGCTTCAGAAACAATAAGGACTGATCAGATTCATTCTAGTAATTTTTTGCACTGTAAAGATAGTCAGCAGCAGATACTTTACCTTCCAGAAGCAGCAAAACATGCTGATCATATTTCTTTTTTTAAAACTTCTGAAGAAAGCCATGGACCTTTTCAGTTGCCAAAAAAATGCTTTGTTGCTTCTTTGAGAAGTCCAGTTAAAAAACTAGGATGGGAGCAGAAACAGAGAGGGTTTATTTTGGATATGACACATTTTAACCCTGAAAAAAACATAAAGCAACATGGTCTATCAGATACAATCGCTCAAACAAAAACTGATTCCCAGTGTATAGGTAAGACTCTGGTAACGCCTGCATTTAGTGAGGGACATTCTGGGTTAGCTGTTTTAAAGGAATTGCTCCAAAAGAGGCAGCGAAAAGCACTTGTTCACAATATGCATGAACAAATGTCAGTTAAATCCCAATTGACTTGTGGTGTTTCTTACCCTCTTGATCAAAATAAACTAATCAAAAGATCACGTTCAGTCATGTCACCAAGAAAACCTCGAGCTCCTAAAGATAAAAAGTCTAAAGAAAAACCACTCAAGCTTTTAAAAGAGCCTGCAAAGCAGCAAAACAATAGTAAGACTGTCCATTTCATATCTGACAGTCCTGTTTTTTATTCAGACCCAGGTTTTGAGAGCTGTTACTCGCTTGAAGACAGTCTGTCTCCTGATCATAATTATAACTTTGATATTAATACCATAGGGCAGACTGGATTTTGTAGTTTGTATTCTGGAAGTCAGTTTGTTCCAGCAGATCAAAATCTGCCACAGAAATTTCTCAGTGATGCAGTTCAAGATCTTTTCCCAGGACAAACTGCAGAAATTGAATTTTTGAGTCATAATAGCAAAATGTCTAAAGAAGAAAATCACTATTCAGATGCAACAACATGGTTAAGATCTGGTCCACTAAGTCCTCAACTTTTTGAGAAAAGGCTTTTGGATAATAACGAAAACCATCTTCACAACGCTTGGAAAAATAATATACTTCCATCAACATCTCATCCTAGCTCACCAGTAGATGTACAACAGGCAGAAATGTGCCAGAAAGAACAGTTCCAGTTGGACAGAAATGCTGTGAAGAAAGGGATATTTCTTAATCTTTCATCACCAAATAGTGACTGGAGCCAAAACCATTTTAGAAATGAAGCCGCTTTTGAATCAAATCAGCCACTTGATTCTGTTAGTATCTCTTTTTCTTCTATATTATCTTCACCAGATGGTGAACTTATGGATGTGGCTTCTGAAGATTTAGAATTATATATTTCAAGAAATAATGAGGGATTAACACCAACCCCAGATAGTTCACCAAGATCTACAAATTCACCCTCTCAGTCAAAAAATGGAAGTTCTCGTGCTGCACACATCCTTAAACCTCTAATGTCGCCTCCAAGTCGTGAAGAAATCATGTCAACTTTACTGGATCACAATCTTGCAGAAACAATATATCAAGAACCATTTTGCAGCAATCCTTGTGATGCACCAGAAAAGCCCAGGTAATGTGGTTATGTGTTTCTTTCTGTGTTTCTGTAGTTACCTTGTATCTGTTGTTGAATCTGGACCTTTGGGGTGTAAATAGAAAAACCCGCTTGCTGGGCTAGGTACATAGGTCACAGGGAAAGAGGGGGTGGAGTGTAGGAAAGCCACTGCCAAGGGAGCATAAGAGAGAGGGAGGGAGCATAGAGAGACAGGAGAAGCATGATAAAAGGAGAGAATTCCCTCCTGCACAAGTCTCATGGGCCCCATTGATGTTTTGTATCAATATATTTTCTGAGCCTCTTAAATTTTGCAGTTAATATGAATTTCACGCACAAATTTAATACAGCCTTTTCCCATGCTATGAGAGAGTCTGTGCTGTGTAATATTAAAATAATTATTTTACTTTTTTGCTTCATTTTTGCAGGTTCTTAGGTTTGAATCACTGTGGGGAGTTTAACATATGTTGTTTATAAACTTTAGCCTTTGTTATTGGAAAAAATACTAAAATAAAATCAAACTTTACATGCCTATTTTCTAATCAGTGCCCACTTTCTATTCAGTACTGATTTTCTACAAAACTGCTTTAAAAAAACCAGTAATTTTTGGACTCCATCTTGAAGAGAAAATAACTCCTCGCCTTATCTTCACAGAGAGATCGGAGGAAGACTACTTACAGTTGAAACAAGACTTGCAAATGATCTGCTTGAATTTGAGGGAGACTTCTCACTGGAAGGGCTACGGCTGTGGAAGACTGCTTTTCTTGCAATGGCTCAAAGCCCTAGACCTGGATCTCCCCTTCGCAGTAGCCAGTCCAGTGCTGATAAAAAACAAAGAAATAGCCGTAAAACTAGTGAAGAAAAAAAGATAGTGATTATGCCTTGTAAATGTGCACCAACTTGCCAACAAGTTGAATCATGGCTTCAGGCCAAAGAAGATTATGAACTCTTCAGGAAAAGACCTGTCATTAAAGTGACCGAGATAGCAACAGCTACTGACAGCTTGAAGTGTATGTCTTTACCTAAAAATCTGTGTTATGAAATGGCCAAGGCAGCTGAGCATTCTAACATACCCATTGCAGAAATTAGCAAACCACCTATGCGTTCAGCAGTTTTTTGCATTTCATCAGATCCTACACCACCACAGACAATGGGAAACTGTGATACAAATAGTACAGATTCTGAACTGAGTAAGACTGCAATCAAAAATAGGACTCTGCCACTTGTCACTGCAGTAGTAGAGACAGAGAGAAATAAAGAGGAAGATTATGTTGATTATAGCTCACCTGATTCACCAGTTCTTCCTCCGTGGCAAGAAGTAGCATGTCCAGATTCCAAATGGCCTTACTCAGAGGATTCAGAGGATATATTCTCTGTAGAAGAAAGTGAAACACTAGCTGAGAAAGTACAGAAGTTTGACAAAGAGGAAGGCAAGATACCCTTCAGTGTGTCCTCATCAAAAGAATGCGATAGCAATTCTGAAACTGTTTGCTTCCACAGCACACCTATTAGGGAGAAAATGTGTCAAGAAGGAATACAGGAAGCCCTTGCATTTACTCCATTATTACCAGGTAAGCTTTAAAAAATGACTGGCGAGCATGGGCATGCATAAAAAGTGCATGAGTGGCATGCATAAAAAGTGTAAGAAATTTAATTTCACAATAAAGGAAAAATCAGCAAATGATTAAAATGGTTACTAATGTATCTCCTGTTAGAATATGTTGAGTTCTCTAAAATAAATATAGTGAGTAGTTAGTATGACTTGAGTGAAGGAAGAAAAATGACCACGCTTAGACTAATTGTCTCTGTTTTTCAGTACAGGCATTCTTTAAGACCAGCAATATAAGAAGCTGCAGTGCTTCAAGATTGTGCCTAATAGTAAATGATTAAGAGTGCAATAAAAAACAGTTTTTGTGCACATCGTTCACTGTATAAACATAGTTTGTTATTTTATTATATTAATACCAATTACCTATTTTCTACCCCATGGCCAGGATCAAAAATCCGGAAATTGAATCATAGAAGAGGAAGTAATGTTGATGCCCTTCGAAAAGTACTTTTAACCACACAAGTTAAGGTAAAAATGGAATGGGAACTTTTAATAATAATAACATTTGATTTATATACTACCCTTCAGGACAACTTAACACGCACTCAGAGCAGTTTACGAAGTATGTTATTATTGTATTAGGTTCTGTAGTTCTATACAATAATTCTCCTATTACATTTTCTGTTTTTCCAGATGTTTTACACTTTGTTCTAGCAATTGTGCATATTGCTACAAATACACATGTATGAAATAAGTGTGAATTGTTCTTGAAAGAAATAGGAAACAGAACAAGATATTCTGTTGATGGTAAAATACTGCCAAGTGGTAATGCTTCTATTTAAGGAGAGAAATCAGTTGATGTGGATTAAACAGTGGTTTCAGGGAACCATGATTGGAAGGAGAGTAATTCATAGCACTGTTCTGCACAAGAGCTTCTACAGTACTTTGAGTAGAGCTGTAATATGTACGTTCTATAGAAACTTGCATATTCTGCTTTCACAACAGCTTGCACAAGCAGAAGAACATCTTTGGATATAACAAAATGTCTGTGAGTGAAAAATAACTTTGGAATTTATGGATACAAATCCATAATTTGATGCCAACAATGAAAGATATGCTAGCACATAAATGAAGCTGTGCAGTGTTAAGTTATATAAAGGCATTAAAAGATGGTAATGAGGAATGTTAGTGTAATTATTTTTGTGCAAAATTTTAAATAGTGCAATAGGGTTGCATATCTTGCATCCCAAGCCTAATCTTAGTAAACCAGGAGTCCCCAACATGGTGCTGGCCATGTGTTTTTAGAAAGTGGGCAGGGCCAGGTGGAGCTTTTGAACAGCAGGAGTTCTGATTGGCTATGCAGATTTTTTAAGGTTACTTCAACAACACCTGCCAATGCAGCACAAGGATCTTCACTGCATGACTGAAGGTAATCTGTATGTATGCAGAAAAATACTGTAAAACAATATGTTCATTTTCAGAGGCATCCTATTAAACAGAGATTCTGCCTGAAATGTTGAAGATTTACTATTAGCGTTATTCATTTCGTGGTTAGCTTTTCCTCTTGTGGCAGCTATCATTTGATTGGCTCTTCCTTCTAGGGAAGTCATTTTGTGGTTATGCCCACCACCCTTTGTCAGAGTTCCAAAGGTAACCAAAAACAAAAAGGTCTCCCAATAAGCAATTAACAATGAGAAACAGGAGTCAGTGTGGGCTTCCTTGTTGTTGTTGAGATTTCCAAAGGAATACTGTGGTTCTTTTCTCAGAAATTTGTATGAGTAGTTAAATTTGATACTTTAATAAACTTGAATAAATTTGAATAATGAAGTAGCTAGATATGTAATATTTAATGGAAAGTTTATTTTTTGTGCATGCTTTCTTTTGACAGAATCAATTCACTGCCAGAAATGTCCCAAAGAAAGAGACATCTCAGATTGAAGGACCATCTTTAAACAATTCTTATGGTTTTAAAATAAGTATGCAAAATCTTCAGGAAGCAAAAGCTTTACATGAGGTACCAGGTTCTTATCACTGAAAATAATTTAGCATTTGGTTTCTTTCTCTGTTAACTTTTAGCATTCAGGGTTTCATTGGTACAAGAACTCTTGTAGTGATGGTGAAGTTTTGTCTTTAAAACAGAAAAACCAAGGTGATGTCTGAAACTCAGAAATCCTTGTATCCAAATGAACTTCCTTCATTTGTTATTTTATTGATAATAAAAATAAAACAAACATTAAGAACGTCTTGACTAAGAACAACATATTGGTAAAAACATTAAATTATAATAAAATTCAAAAATAAGTAAATGAAACTGATCCATCAAATGTTAGTGAAGAAGACAAAAGTACAATGTTGACAAACCAGTAAACATTAAAAATTGTCAAAAGATATAAACTTTGATAACTAGTAGTAAATAGAATCTTAACCATAATAGTATAAACATTAAATACCATTCATTTGGTATTTAATGGTGAGAAGAAAGCAATATGCACATTAATTCAATAGGTGTGTTAATAATAGACCAAATAACACTTTATCATATATTGTAGTTAAAATTAACTAACATACAAGATCTGCCAGAAATTATAAGCCAGTATCCTCTCTAGATATACTGTTAAATAAAATTCATTAATTCTGAAGAGATTAATATATGGAAACCATTTTTTAAAATTACTCAGTTTACCTTTTTCCTTTTACACTTATGAAATTGGTTGTCATCAGCATAGAATCCCACAGTTTACTTAAATGTTCTTAAGTTGGAAGAAAGTCTGTTTGACGACAGTGTCTTAAATAATTCTAGAGGCTAGTTCTTTGTCTCTGATACATTTCAATCACAGATAAAAAAATGGATCTAAATCAGATTTGTAGCCCAACGTTTTTTCATTAACTTCTGAATGCAGGGCTCGTAGCCTAGGGCAGCGAAGGAAGAGGAATGCCAGTCAGCCTATAACGTTGGGTCTGCCATGACAAGCATCAGCCCTGAAAGGCACCCCCCACCCCACCCCCAGTGGAGGGCTTTCAAGGACCTGCTCCTTCCCTCCATCATATCGGATGCCCTCTTCCTTGCCTCTCCTTCTGTGCAGGTATGGAGGGCATCCTCCTGCACTGCGGTTTGGGAGTTGAGAAGAATGGGCAATAGCTTCTTGCAGGCAGTCGCTTCCCACTCTGCTGCATGGTGGCAAAGAGGTGCATGTTGGCTTTGCACTTTGCTGTGGTGGGGGTTGAAGATGGTGGGCAGTCTGTAGGAGGCAAGGAGGGCAAGCAGCAGCTTTTCACTGTACCTTGCCTTGCTGCTGAAATGTAGGGGTAAGGTAAGTAGGGTAGGGGGAAGAATGAGTGGTGGTGTCCTCATGATATGGAAGTGGGTACAAATTCATTTGTTCCCTAGGGTGCCAAAAGTTCTTGGGCCAGCCCTGTATTAATGTAGCCTCAGAATATTTTAGCATGGGAGATCTCTATCAAAGGTAACAAAAAAAATCTCCTCTTCCATTCTGACTCGTAAAGAAATTTGCACTACAATTTTGGCTATCTTATTTTAAGATTTCAAATATAATAATATCACCATAGGCATCTAAAAGCAAGTTTTCTTACCCACATTAGGAATAAAACCCCTCTTTCCAAAGATGTTACCTGGTATATATACACTTTAGGATAGACTTCTATGCATCTTCATTCTTGCTTTCTTGTGTGTTTGTCGACCCTGAATTAGGTAGAAATAGATATAACTAGGGCTGTGCAAGCCCTGGTCGCTTCGGGTTTCCAGCTTTGGGTTTACCCGAACCGGGAAACAGCTTTGGGTAAAGCTGCTTTGGAGATACAGCTTCGTATAGCTTCGGGTTTGCCTCGGAAAAATTCTGGTGTCAATTTCACTTCCAGCTTTCGGGTCCCCTGGGGGGGGCAATTTCTTTCCGAGGCAAACTAAACTTGGTGGAGACCTTCTCTTACCTCTTCCCTAACAACCCCCCAAGTTTCGGAAAGTTTGGACTTTGGGGGGACATGTTATGGCTCCCCAAAGACGGTACCCCTATCCTCCTCCATTTGCCATTATTTCCTATGGGAAAAACAGGCGACCTTTCTAGGTTGCTAGGGGTGGCATTTTGCAAGCAAAAAGCACCCAACTTTCAGCGGCCCTTCTCCTACCTTTCCTCCCACCCCCCCACCAAGTCTCAACCTGCTCCCACTTTGGGGGGCCATTTTATGGCCCCTCAAAGAAGGTACCCCTATCCTCACCTCCATTTCCTATGGGGAAAAAATGAAGAGGCTTGTGTGGCTAGGGGTGGCATTTTGCATGCAAAATGCCCCCAACCCTCAGGGGACCTCCTCCCACCTGTCCTCCCACCCCCCACCAAGGCTCAGCCTGCTCCCACTTTGGGGGGCCATTTTATGGCCTCCCAATGAAGCTGCCCTCAGCCCCCCTCCTTTTCTCCATTATATCCTATGAGGGGGGGGGAGAAGAGGCTTGTCAGGCTAGGGGTGGCATTTTGCATGCAAAATGCCCCCAACCCTGAGAGGACCTCCTCCTACCTGTCCTCCCACCCCCCACCAAGGCTCAACCCGCTCCCACTTTGGGGGGCCATTTTATGGCCTCCCAAAGAAGCTGCCCTTAGCTGCCCCTCCTTTTCTCCATTATATCCTATGGGGGGGGAGAGGCTTGTCAGGCAAAATGCCCCCAACCCTCCAGGGACCTCCTCCTACCTGTCCTCCCACCCCCCACCAAGGCTCAACCCTTTCCCACTTTGGGGGGGGCCATTTTATGGCCTCCCAAAGAAGCTGCCCTTAGCCCCCCTCCTTTTCTGCATTATATCCTATGGGGGGGGAAGAAGAGGCTTGTGTGGCTTGCACACATTTTGTGTGTGCAAAATGCCCCCAACCCTGAGAGGACCTCCTCCCACCTGTCCTCCCACCCCCCACCAAGGCTCAACCTGCTCCCACTTTGGGGGGCCATTTTATGGCCTCCCAAAGAATCTACCCTCAGCCCCCCTCCTTTTCTCCATTATATCCTATGAGAGGGGGGAAGAGGCTTGTGTGGCTAGGGGTGGCATTTTGCATGCAAAATGCCCCCAACCTTGACAGGACCTCCTCCCACCTGTCCTCCCATCCCCCACCAAGGCTCAACCTGCTCCCACTTTGGGGGGCCATTTTATGGCCCCTCAACGAGGTGCCCCTATCCTCACCTTCTCCATTATATCCTATGGGGGGGGGAGAAGAGGCTTGTCAGGCTAGGGGTGGCATTTTGCATGCAAAATGCCCCCAACCCTCAGGGGACCTCCTCCTACCTGTCCTCCCACCCCCCACCAAGGCTCAACCTGCTCTGACTTTGGGGGGGCCATTTCGGAGGGGGCTAACCCGAAACCCCCAACAGCCCCAAAGACACCCTCCCCAATATTCCCACACTTTCCCCCTACCCCAAGAGCAGGCTGGTCAGCCATCTCCCATTGTTCCCTATGATGGGAACTTTTAAACTCTCTTTCCCAGGGCAATTATGCACATCCCAGGGGTGCTATAATGGAGGGCACAGTCCTGAGTGCAAGCTTGTCCCTGTGAAAGCACACCTGAACCACAGACACCCTCCCCAAAATTCCCCCACCACCTACAGAGAGGGCTGGCCGGCCAGCTCCATTGTTCCCTATGAGGGGAACTAACCTAATACCAAAGAACAAAACCACAAACACACTGAATAAAGTTTAAAATCTTTATTTTTCAACCTTAAAATACAGAAAAAAGGCACAGTAGTGTGACACAGCACACCATTCCCACACCCCACCCCAAAGGAACACAACTCACTACACACCAGAGAATCTGAAAAACACAGTTGCATGCAAAAATCTTTATTTCCTGTTGTGATTCAAGTTACACAGCATGAACACAACACAAAGGGCATCACAGCCGCCCGTCACCTCAAAGGAACACAACTCACTACACACCAGAGAATCTGAAAAACACAGTTGCATGCAAAAAATCTTTATTTCCTGTTGTGATTCAAGTTACACAGCAAGAACACAACACCGAGGGCATCGCAGCCGCCCCCCCCCCCACCCCAAAGGAACACAACTCACTACACACCAGAGAATCTGAAAAACACACACACACACACCAGGAAACACCCTTCCTCCCCCCCCCCCCAAACCCTCAAAAATCATAGCTTGGGGCAGACACACAGACACTCACACACACAGTAGGAAACACTCCTCCCCCCAACCCTTTAAAATCTTAGCTTGGGGCAGACACACAGACACACTCTCACACACACACACCAGGAAACACTCCTCCTCCCCCCCTAACCCTTTAAAATCTTAGTTTGGGGCAGACACACACACCCGCACCAGGAAACGCTCCTCCCCCCCCTCTAACTACACACACACACACCAAATGTAGAAAAAAATTGATTTTTTAAAAAAAATTCACTCCCACCCAGTCAAGCCCCTAATCCTCCCCTCCCCACACCCACCAAGACAATCCCCCCCAAGAAAACTTAAAATACTTTAAACAGGTACAAACCCCCTCCCCCAACCAACAACAGTAAAAATGAATCAAGAAAAAATTCTGAAAAAATGTAGAAAGATATTAATTTTTTAAAAAATATTCACTCCCACCCAGTCAAGCCCTTAATCCTCCCCTCCCCACACCCACCAAGACAACCCCCCTCAGAAAACCCTGTGAGTCACTGACTCGCTCACCACTCCTGCAGTCCAGCGATGGTCAGGCGACAGGCAGGAATTCAACGGGGGAAGTCCTCCTCCACAGCAAGACTGCAGAGACAAGATGCTCGACCAGCCACAGCAGCAGCAGGAGTCTCTCAAGTCTCTCAGTCTAGGAAAGAGCAGAATGGAAACTGGTTATTAAATAAGTATATTAACTGTTTAAAAACTACTTCTAAATTCTAACCCCTCAGTGCCAGTGTGTGGAAGCCAGAGTAAAAAACTAGGCCAAAGCCTTGGCACACACCAGGGAAGCCACCCACTGTAGAAATGAAAGGCAGGCACAGTAAAAAAAACTTTACAGAGCAGCAGTGGGCCAGCTTCAAGTTAAACCCCCCACCACCACCTAGGCCAGAGCCTTGGCACACACCAGGACTTGGCATGAGTCTGCCCCTGGGAAGCCACTGTTAAATTTAAAAAATAAAAATGAAATGCAAACTTAAAACAAATCCTTTCCCAAACCCATTGCCCCCCAACCATCCCCTCCCCCAAAGATCAAAGAATCTTGTGAGTCAGTGGGACTCACTTACCAGTGAGATGCAGGGCCAGTCAGCAGCGCTCTGCAGCAGGGTCCTCCTCTTCCAATTTCTGTCCAGGCAAGACGCTCTGTCAATGTCAGGGTAAATTGGAAGATTCCTAAAGGGAAGCCTCCAATTTATAGCCCTGCACGCCAGCATTTTAAAAAAGGCACTCTACTTCCAGAGAATCCCCATTGGCTGGGCTGGAAGGAGAGCAGCAAGCAAAAACTCCCGCCACTTTTTCAGGGATGGGAGGGGGAAGGAGGAGGTTAGAGTGAGTCACTCACTACTACTCCCCCTCCCCTCTCCAAAGCCGGAGCTGGAAGCCTTGAATAGGCTTCAAAAGTTGCCTTTTTTTTTTAAAGCAGGGGAAGGGTTTTGCTTGCTGCTGCTGGTCTCCATTGCCAGCTGCTTGCAATCGCAAGCAGCCGGCAATGGAGATCAGCAGCAGCAAGCAAAAAGCTTTATGTGCAAAAACAAAACAAAACACGGCGCTGGGAGCCCAAGCGACATGAATCACTTCGGGTTGCTTAGCTTCGGTATTTCCGAAGCGTGGCCATCTTGCTGGCCCCACTTCGGGAAATTAGGAAGCTACACGAAGCGGGTAGCTTCGGGTAACTTTACCCGAAGCAAAACCCAAAGCGACCAGCCCTAGATATAACTATAGGCATAGATCCAGAGGAGTAGGCATATAGGCATAGAACATCACATAATTTAAATCTTGTTCCTCAGTTTAACTTCCATCTGAAAATTATATACAATTTGTGACCTCACCCATTATTTATTATTTATTTATATACATTATTTATAGTCCACCTTTCTCACTGAGACTCAAGGTAGATTACACAGTGTGAGTCAGTACAGTCAGTTTCAAAGACATTTTGATAAACAATTTAATAGGGTATATAAATGCAATTTTGCAGAGATTTAAAACTTATAAAAATCCAATACAAAGTTGAAGAAATGCTAAAACAGAGCATAAGCAATTCTAAGATTGACCTATACATATGTAAAAACTATCGAGTAGGATCATACTTAAAGCAACATATAATACATAGTAATAAAGCCTATAGTCCTATCTTTTTACTTATGCATCTCTTTTGAGACCAATTCCTTACAGTACAGCCTTCCTATCTGAGTAAAAAGCCCTCTTGAATAATTCAGTTTTGCATAGTTTTCAGAAAGCCAAGAGATTGGGAGCTTTCCTGAACTTCTTCAGGTTGGTAGTTTGATATCTTGTCCCTTCGCTGTCGCCTGCCGCCCACTGTTGACACAGTAAGGAACTGGAGACTCCTTGGCCGTCTTCTGCGTCTGTATTAGATCATTTCAGGCTGCTCTCCCAGGACAAAGTTGACAGGATCCTGCAGGGGATGAGGCCAACCACCTGTCCTCTGGACCCCTGCCCATCCTGGCTGTTGAAGGGGGGGCTATGGGACCATTTGGAGGCCATTGTTAACATCTCCCTGAGCTCTGGGGTTTTTCCCGGAGTGTTAAAGGAGGTGGTGGTGTGGCCCCTCCTGAAAAAACCACCTTTGGACCCCACCGACCCATCCAGTTACCGCCCAGCGTTGAACCTCCCATTCCTGGGCAAGGTGATTGAGTGGGCAGTGGCAGTACAACTGCAGGAATTCCGGAATGATGCTGTAGTCCTAGTCCCATTCCAGTCCGGCTTCTGTCCTGGCCATGGGACGGAGACGGCCTTGGTTGCCCTCACAGATGACCTTCGCAAGCATCTGGATCGAGGCAGGTCAGCGCGGCTTGTGTTACTCGATCTCACAGCAGCATTTGACATGGTCGACTATGACTTGTTGGGGATTAGGGGGACAGCCTTACAGTGGCTGGTCTCCTTTCTCCAGGGTTGGGGACAGGGTGGCGCTCAGGGGAGATCTATCACCCCGTCACCCTTTGGTTCCGAAAGGGGCGATACTCTCCCCAATGTTATTTAGTATCTACATGCGCCCCCTCGCCCAGTTGGTGCAGAGGTTTGGGCTGGGTTGTCATCAATATGCGGATGACACCCAGCTTTTTCTGTTGATGGATGGCCGGCCGGACACGGCCCCAGACAATCTGGCCAGAGCTCTGGAGGCTGTGACGGCATGGTTGAAACAGAGCAGGCTGAAACTGAACCTGGTGAAGACGGAGGTCCTGCAGCTGGCACGGGGGCTGCCAGATGTTGGGATCCAGCTCCCTGCCCTGGATGGGACACCACTGGCAGTGCTCCTGGATGCCTCCCTGTTGATGGAGGCCCAGGTCATGGCAGTTGCCAAGTCTGCATTTTTCCATCTCCATCAAATCAGGCAACTTGCTCCTGACCTGATGCTCCAGGACCTGGCTACAGTGACCCATGCAACGGTCACCTTCAGGCTAGATTACTGTAACTCACTCTACGCTGGGCTACCCCTGGGCTTGATCTGGAAACTACAACTGGTCCAGAATGCGGCGGCGCAGGTCCTGACCGGTATATCCTACCAGTCACATATCACACCTGTCCTGCAGCAGCTGCACTGGCTTCCGATTGAATTCCAAATCAGGTTCAAGATGTTGGTTCTTACCTTTAAATCCCTGAGCCGGTTGGGACTGGCATGTCTTCGGGACCGCCGCTCCCTGTATGTTCCCCAGAGACCGCTTCAATCAGCGGATAAAGGTTTACTGGTGGTCCCCAAACCTAAGGAAGCCCGCCTCGCTTCAACCAGGGCCAGGGCCTTTTCAGTCCTGGCCCCAGCCTGGTGGAATGCTCTGTCAATGGATACCCGGGTCCAGTGAGACATATTATCGTTCCGCCGGGCCTGTAAGACAGAGCTGTTTCACCAGGCGTTCGGTGGTTGAAGGGAGCGGTGCCATGTCGGCCTCCCACCTTTAGGGTGGGGTGGGGGTTCTCCCCACCATTGCACTTTAATTTATCTGGTTAATTTATTTCATTATTGTTTATTGTATGTTGATTTTAGAATTATTGTTTTCTTGTTTTTATTGATTTTAACTGTCATTAACCGCCCAGAGCCCCTGAGGATGGGCGGTTTATAAATCGAAATAATAAATAAAAAATAATAAATAAATAAGGTGGGGGCCACCACAGAGAATGCACGTGTTCAAGCAGCTGTTGGTTTTGCCCATGTGCATTATTGCAGAAATGACTAAAATTACTATAGAGGTTTACTTGAGTGCAGTTCCTTGATTACAGTTCCATGTATGGCCATTTGTTAAATCTCTCATTATTCAATTTTGGCGTTCTGTCAACAGCTTCTTCTGAGAAGATAGTTTCAGGAGGGTAGCCATATTGGTCTGTAGTAGAACTGCAAGATTGGAATTCAGTAGCACCTTAAAGATGAACAAGATTTTCAGGGTATAAGCTTCTTGTTCTGGGAAGACAGAAATACGGCATAAACTTTACAAAACGTTAACATAATCTAATGCACCAAAGGACATGACTAAAGCTTTATTCTTATCAAATATCCTCTGCAATATCAGTATTGCCTGAAGCCTTTAAAAATAAGTTCTATACCAGTAAATCTTTTGTAGTGGAAAATGGAAAGAAGGTGATTTCAAATTACTGCTTTTCTTCCTTTTGACCTTGATTATCAAAATGATAAGAGTACAGCCACAATGTGTAGTCTTTACATTTCCACAATTGAGTCTTACAAACTTATTAACCTGTAAATGTGTAAAATAAATTGTTCTGCAAGCATTTTATTACTGTTTATATGCTTTCATTCATAATATTGTCTATTTCAAAAGATGTTAAAAGACTAACAATGCATAATTTTCTACCTAGGTTCAGCACCTTACACTCCTCAGTATAGAATTACATGCTCGAACAAGAAGAGACTTGGAGGCAGATCCTGAGTTTGATCCTATCTGTGCTTTATTCTATTGCATCTCTTCTGACACCCCAAGACCAAATACTGATAAAATGGAAATTACTGGTGCTATAGTGATTGATAAAGACAGAACAAGAACAACCATAAGCCAAGGTTCTTCTTTTTTGTTTTCTCTAGAAGTTTTTATCAACATGTTCATTTTATCACCTCCAGGTATTAACAAACAATATGATAAAATGTGGTTGAAAGGTTTTCAGTAGTGCTTAAATTCATGTCCTCTCATTGAATGAAAGGTCCATAGGAGGCATAACAGAGGTTTCCACCTTACATCTTCCTATGAACTTTTGCAAGGGCTATAATCTTGAAGTGTCAATTTAGTATATATTAAACCTATGTTTAGGGAGTAGGTGGCATGCTCCTGCAGAAGTCGTGAAGCTGTAAAGAGGAAAGTGTGTCTGATTCAGTCCATAAAGCCCTTTGCTGGAATGCTCTCTTAGTCTTCAACTGGTCTGTTCAAGAATTGCAACTGTGGTAATTTGACAAATTTGGTTTATATTGACATAGAAATTTAATTATATTAAATGTAAGGGTTGGTGGTTTTTTTTGGTTTTCTGATCTTTGTAGGGTCTAAACAAGGCCCTTATTGTATTGTACCTTTTTGGCTTTGTTTAGACCAGTGATACTCAACCTGTGGCTCTAGAGCCGGATGCTCTTGAGGTCCTACAGGCGGCTCTCGCAGTTTAGGCACCTGATCGGCGCTCCACTCTATCAGGCAGCGCGGGGAGCACTGACCAAAGGACCGGCAGTGTGGGAGTGGCTGAAGTACCTCCTCCCATAGGAGGAAAACGAAGGAGCTGCTGGGATCCCCCCACAGGTAAGAATAGAAATTGCCTCAAACCCAGCAGCGATGGAAGAATGGGGAAGTCTTCCTCTTTTTCCCAGCAGCCAACAGGTCATGAACATAGTGGTTCCAGAAAAGATGATGGTCATGTAATGTTTCATTATGTGATTTTAAGTGGCGGCATACCACCATCACACATTGGAGTAAAAATATGATGCAAAATTGCAGTGTTAGTACTTAATATTATGCAATGGTAAATTGTTGAAGTGGCTCTCCAGCTGTTAAAGGTTGAGTACCACTGGTTTAGCCTAGTTAAAATGTTAGATGTGATCTTGAGTAAAACATTAAACGGTGCGAAATTTATCATTAAACAACTGTATATTGCATATCATTAAGCATCTGGGCAAAATGGGGAACTTGGCATTATTGACAAAAGCTTTATCTCTCAGTTTTATTTCTGCAGATCAAGAAAAAAAATATTAACTTAAATCCCGTATCTTCCTTCTGCTTGTTCACCATGATCCTCCACTGTGAAGTGCATTCCTCTGGCACTAGGTGCTGTCTACTTCAGTGTCTAATGCTGTAGGACTGTGCTGTGCAAGTTGAAGGAAGGTATACAATCTGAGCCATTATTCTTCACTGTAATGTATTTGGGTAGCAGTTTTCCTTAATAGATATTTAAAGGTAACATAATAGATAATTTGTCCTAAACAGTCCTGCTAGCTTGATAAACTGAAGAAATGATTTATGAATCAAATTAGTGTAAATGTCACATTATATTGAACACAGTAATATTAAATTCTGCAAAATTATTCTTTGTGTTGGTGTTGGTATTTTTCTCTGAAGAATCTTGGGGCTAGGATACTGGATAGCAAAGTGACATCTAATTTTTTTAAAAAAAAATCATACCATGTAACTATTCAAATTCTGAAAGTATGGTTGGCTGTTCATGTTTTGCTATAACAAAATCAATGACCCAACTAAACAGATACTGAAATGAGGGGGAAGGTCTGTATTGACTTGACTTAGCTTTTGTCTTTTAGCATTGTTTCTGACTTATGTGACTGGGAGTTTTCAGCATTTTAATAATAATAATAACACAACCAACAACCACAGCATTCAATTGTATATACCGCCCTTCAGGTCAACTTAACAGAGTGGTTTACAAAGTATGTTGTTGTTATCCCCACAATAATCGTCCTGTAAGGAGATACCTAAATACTTTACTTGAAATTGTGAAAACACAATTGATAAAATCAATGATAATATTTGTTTGGATTGAAAAATAGCACTTTTCTAATGTTTTGAATATTGCTTACCTGTCCTGCTTACCCCACGTGCAAGAAGCAATGTAGCTTACTCAGTCTAGCATAGCCAGCCCCTTGTTCAACAGGTTGCCTCAATTCCTGTTGATGTAGTGCTTTGTATTTTATACAAGTTTCTATGCACTTTCTACTGTCCTTTCTTTTCTTTTTAAATAAAACTTTTATTATTAAAAAAAACCCAGGTTTCCTCAGTTCCTGGCAATTACCATTCTGTGTGCCCAGTCTTAACATGAGCATTCACTTCAAACACAGGCTCTCTCTCTCATACAGAGCATTAAAAATATCTTCTACCATAGCTGCTCTTCTCTTACTTGGGTCAAGGGCAGCTTGCACACCAGGGGCTTGAGCATAAAGCAGTCCCAACATGTTTCAGTATAAGAGGTAGGAAGTCTCTTTTTGAAGTGAACACTCAGGTTGAGATGGAATTTGCGCAGGAGCATTGTGGCTGGACTCCAAAGCAGCAGGGATGGAGGTAAGGTAGAGCTATATTAACATCCTAGTGTAGGCTTTCCTCAGCCTGTTCTCTGCGTATGAAGCAAGCAAGATTTGTACTTGTGTTTGTTTAATTTCGTAACTTTGTTTTAGATGAGTAAGTTAATGTATACTTATCTGTGTGATGATATAGGTTGTAGTTTAGAGCGCAGTCTTTAAATGTACTGGTCTCACTGTTGCAGTTGTCCATTCTTTTTGGGGTCACACAAATAAGAAATGGAAGAATGTTGAAAGAATGTATTTAATTGCAAAATGTGAGTGTTGTTGAAAATACAGATAATTTTAACATTTTTTCAAATGAGGTTGGTTGCTTTCTTAATGTGCCACATATCTGATTGTGAAATTACATAAACATGTGAGTATTGGAAGGTTCCAATCAACATTATTGAAACATACTTATGGTAAAAGAGAGCATATGTATAATACAGCTTATGTATTATGAATTTATTTAAATGAGATTTCCATCCATCGTCACATTCCATGAGTATTACAATCGGGAGGTGGTGTAATGACAAATTAGAGTTATTTCTCAAAAGAATATTGAATTTTTTCTAGAAATAAATATATCTTAATTTGCTTTTTAGGTAACAGAGAACAAGCACCTTTGCTTGCAAGATCTGGTATCTCAGGATTGGAAGTCACCTACGCTACTGATGAAAGAACACTTTTCCAGGAGGTAGTGAATATTGTTAAAAGGTAGTGCATTGTGTTCTCCATTTTGTGGTTTTTTCCAGCCTTGGAATTGTTAACTTTAGCTTTTTTTTTTTACTTCTAGCCACCCTTCTTTTTCTCCTTCCCTCCCCCCAGTGTAAATTTCTTGAAAAAGTTTGATTTCCCTGCTGACAACAAATATATTTAACTTCTGAAGGTATTTATGTAAGTCTCCAAACTGATCTCTCACATCGGTCTTCTTGAACTTGTAATACCCCTTTTTGATATCCGGAATACGTATCAATATTAAAACTAAAAGACTTCTGAAACTTAGCTCTTCTTACACTAGGAATGAAAAAAGCTCTAATAAGTAGGTGGAAGTTTCTGTCAGAATGTAGGAAAAATAATTCTTTGCAGTAATACAGATAAACATTTATAGGTCTGAAACGATCATCCTTGCACATATTTGACTTCTCCCAATGGGAAACTCATGCTTCCTCAGGTTTGGAAAACTGCTTGGTCTGCCATTTCCAAGTTTCTGACCTGTTTTTAAGAACTCTGAGGTCATGCACCTGTGAAACTTTCTTCAGGTCAACTGCCAAAGCTTCAAATTACCTAATTTTACCAAGAAAACTAAACTTTGAAACATCTGGCTGGAATACATTCTCAAGGAAAATGTGTACTAGGCAGAGTACATTTGCAATTCTCTCTCTCTCCAGCTAGAAAACTTCTGATGAGAATGGCATTGACAAAACCCAGGAAGCCAGAATACAAAAGAGTTGCTGAGAGCAACCAACACAGGGTGGGTCCTGACGAAGCAGCGGATTCCTGTTCAGAGAAGACAAAATTACAGGTAAGGAAATTAATTTTATCTTTCTCTTTTTTGGGAATCCGCTGCTCCGTCTGGCTTGGGAAACAACTAGGAAGTAAAAAGCTGCTGCTTTTATTTTATTTTTGTAAAATCCTCCACCATTTGGGAAGGGTAGGGGCAAACATCATTTGAGTATACATAAAAACATGCTAAAGAATAGCACTCTACAATTTGTTTTTGTTTCTGAAGATCACCAGAGAAGACTGAACTGCTGAAGGTTTCATTGGAATGAAGAAAGTAACAGGATTTAACATCTTCATGGTAGAAAGTCATAGCAACTGGGTTGCTATATGTTGAGTTGCCGTGCATCCAGTTGTCAATGTCTGTACAACTGCTGGAATGCAATTTGTTCCTACAAAGATTATGATTAGGAGATTTTTGCCTCTGAACTGGGAGGTTAATAACCCTGCTACAGAAATCATCGTGAAACATCAGTTTTTCTCCTCACCTGAAAAATAATGAAATTTACCCTTTTTCATTCTTTGTTAATTTCCACCAGTACTGATCCTATTTAGGAAGATCTCAGTTTTCTGAAACCAAATTAAAAGGCAGTGTTCAGAAATCCAAAATTCTATGTAGCTGTTTTGAAAGTCAACAGTTTCTCCTGCTATTATGTTTTCATATTAGTAATATTTCATGGTACTAAGTAAAGCGCCATGTTAAGCCAAATTCTGTACCATCATTTCCTCTGAAAATAATGAAATGATCCATTCAAGATTTGGTTAGGAGGCTCTGATATTTGGCCTTGATACTGAATGATACACAGTTTCAAAGCAGAAGGAATATAGGAATTGGGTCGAGGGGATGTCCTTTAACAATGTATCTGGTGCAAACTGATTTGTTTGCTGCCTGAAATATATCAGCAATAGGATGCAGGAACATAGTTCAGGAACTGAATATCTAATCAGTAGGTTAATTAATGGTATAAAATGCCTGATGGACAATTTTAGATGTCCCTATGGGTATCACTATTGATACCTTTCTTGGCTATAGCTGAATATGTCTGTTGGCACATTTTCCAAGAGTAATTTGGAGCAGTGTTTTATTTTAGCACAAAAGTAATCTTGAATGTTCCTGGATTCTGAACAGATTTTGTTAATTTAATTCAATTCGATTATATGTTATGGAAGTGACAAAGCAACAACATGCTAAACATTACTCAGGTTCCGGGTGCAGATGTGTATCTCCTCAATTTTGAAGGTGATGAAGTACCTTTAGTTGGAAAAGCTTTGCATTTTGATACTAAACTGTATGTTCAGTATTGTAATGAGGCAGTCAAATGATCCAACAGATTTGTATATTTTTACCAAAATGTTACCTAGGAAGAAGCTAACCTAGACATCCTTTTGTCAAAAACCAGATGTAGTTTGGAAAAAACACATAAGCTGAATAATGAATGGAGCAAATTGCAATAAAGTTCAAATGCTAGAGCCTGTTGACTCATTATTAAAACTAAAATTAAAAATTCTTCTTGAGGTTCCTGGGACATTAAATTGTAACGTTTTCTCCCAAATTGTCACGTTTAAGGCTGAATATAATCCCTCTACCTATTTGCACAGATATAGCAAAAGTGATTTAAGGCTGTTTATGATCCAAAACAATACAGTGGTTGCCCCTGGTAGTTGGAGTTACATATAAACCTGAACCCTATACCCAGGCAATATCTGACAAAGGTTTCAGTGATCCAGAGGGAAGAACCAATTTCACCTTGAACTTCTTTTTGGCACATGTGTAATGAAAACAGAACATGTTCCCAAGAATCCAAAATAGTGGAACTCACAATAAAAATGGCAGTATTCAAAGATGCCAACCTATCAGCATTTCTGTTATGAATTCTTCATATCGTGATGAGAAAAACTAAAGATGACAGCATCATAATTACTTGACTATAATTATTCATTTTAGAATAGTACAAAGGTCCCAAAATGTTTTGAAATATCCAAAATACCCTAAAGTTAGTAGTAAAAATCTCACCAAGTAATTTTCTATATGGATGTCTTGTTGCCGCTTCTCCTGTAAAGTGCAAATCTCTGTGCCTGTTCCAGAGATGAAAAGGCATCTGACCCATAGAAGAATGCCAAGAGAAGAGAGGAGAAAAATAGAAATCTGTGGGAATTACGATAACCTACTCAAGTGGTTCTAGGATTCTGAATTGTTAATTGCAGATCCACAAACATGTCTGTGCCTATCAAAGTTTTCATTATAACAATCCAAAAATATCTAGCGAGTATAAAATTTGTCATCCCTCCCAATATAGTCAGAATTATGATAAACTTGGATTATGATAAAGTCCATTTTCCCCTGTACCCCCCTTCCTCATACTATTTTCTCTTGGTCTTCTCCTGGAAGCCCCCATATCCTCACCCTTTTCCCTTCTTCCTTCTCTTTTTCCCACTCACCAACCAAACTTTTATCTGTTTTCTCCCAGTCCTCAGCTTTATAATTTATTTCATGTATATCCCACTTTTCCCCAAATGGGAATCTAAAGCAGCTTACATTTTCTCCTCTCCTCCATTTTATTCTCACAACAACCCTTTGAGTAGCTTAGGCTGAGAGTGTATGACTGGCCCCAGGTCACCCAGCAAGCTTCCCTAGCAGAGGGAGGTTTCAAATCTGGGTCTCCCAGATCATAGTCTGGTACTTTAACTCTACACCACACTGACTCTCAGCTTTCCCTCCTTCCCTTCCCCTGGCAGCCTCTTCATGGGAAAAATTACACTGTAGCAAGTTGCTCAGGGAGTTGTGTGGTGGCCATTGTCGGGCCCAGCTAAGTTGTGGGGAGCTGGCACTACCCCAAGCAAGTTGTGTGGCATCAAGAAATAGCCACTGCTGCACCTGTCTGAGTATTGAAAACTACGTAGTAGGAAGTTGCCTGGTGGTTGCTGCTGGGCCTGGCCCCAGTGTTTTCTCTCAGGGAGGAGGGAGAAGGAGCAAGGGTAGACTGGGAAGCAAAAATAACCTTGGAAAGGAACCTTCCCCCTGTCCCTGCCTTTCACTGACATATTCCACTGTTTGAAGGCTGGCGATATTGTGGTTTTTGAGCAACCCCTGCAATGGCTATTCTCAACTTCTTAGAAGTTCAGCTGCTGCTTCTATAACTTGGCGTTTTTCTAAGATTTCAGATTTATCTGCAAACCTGAGGTTTTTCTCAGGTTTGTATAAAGATCTGTCTTGTCCTTCATGGCTCCAGTCTCTGGATTTATATATCCACAGATGGGACCACATTGAAAATTAGATGTCCTAGTTCTAGGGGTGTGCACAGGAAAAAAAATGGTTGATTCAGTTCGGTAATACTCAACAGGGGGAAAACTTGATGCCATTATCCTTGTGTTCTGTAGGACCCAGAAATAGGTTACTCAATACAGAAAGCAGTGGTTGCTCAGTAGAAGTTTGTTGTCTATTCATCTTAATTGATCTGTTTATCATCATTTGGGTCAACACTTACTCTGGTAGGATTGCTTACTTTTTGATTGGATCTTGTTTTCACACATGGCATTGAATTGCCATCACAACTGTTAAATTGTTGTTGATGTGTAAAATTAGACTGAAAGGATTCTCCAGCCTGTAGGTCAAAAAGTTTGGTGAGGGGAAACGACAGAAACATTTGGAATTTTAATAAAACTGCTGGAGGAGATGGTTTAGGTTGCTGAAAAGAGTGAGTGGTATCTCTACAGAAATACTTTAGAACACACCATACCTTCCATGGAGAGAGATCAGTATATGACACACCAAGATTCAAGTTTCTTCCTTCTGTCCATAAAAGTAAATAAGGAAAACAGGATAGTCAGGCAAAGGACTGGTGATAAGGATCAGGACTGTAGAACATTGGCTGAGGCCATGGCTGTCAGAGGGCTGGTTTGGTATGTCCGTTCCCACCAGGAATGGGAGATTGCCAAAGGTGCCTGAAATATTGTGGGTACCTTTGGGGTGAGTTCTCTTTTGGTAGCTGCAGGTGAGAGTAGAGCATAACTCTAGAAATCCTTTGAGCCCTATTGGCATCAATAAAGGATCATGAAAAAATCATTACTGTTGTGATTCATAGAGTTTCAGCTTATCCTGTGATGTCAGAGACTGCATCTGATGTGATTTACCAAGGCTGCTTCTGAAACTGAAGCCTTAGAAGGCCTGCTCTGTGTTCATGGTTCACACAATGAGATTTCAATGAGAATAGTCTCTCTACTTGTTGTCTCCCTCCAGTGGTCCAAATCGTGGGGTTCTTTCATACAGCAAGAGTCAGGTTCACTTGAAAGAACTGTCAGAGGCTAGAGTAGGAGACACTTCCTACTTTCTCTCCAGAACCAATCTTTCTCCTGCTTCTCTCCTGAAAGCTTGTGGGGGAGGGGGGTTGGTCTGCTTTGATTATGTTAGTATGCAGGATATTTACTGTATGAAAACATGAAATTTGTATGTTGATCCTAACTTATTTCTGCAGAATTTTTCTACTCGGTTCTTACCACTTTTCAAACTACCATTTTAAAATCCATTCATTTGGATTTCATCTATTGAAAGAACTTGCGGGAAGTTTACGCAAGTTAAGAGTTGATATAAGTTACATTTACCTTGCAGAATGCACAGCAGGAATGCTGTCTTTTGCCTTGTGATGAAATTATATGTTCTTCCCCTTGTCATGCATATGATTTAGAACTTTACTCTCACTGAGGTGATAAACTTGTGTCTGAGTTGTTCCACATAGAAAACTCAGCAAAGTCATAGGGTTACCACCATCTTAATGAGATCAAGACCTCTGGTATTCTGAATACTGCATCAGGATAGAAGTTTTCTAAATAAAATGATTAACCCTTATCTTCTTTTAGTGAATATGAACCCAGTGAAAAACCTGTACATTACTAAAGTGATTGGGTTTGAACCACTATTGCCTATTAACCAGACCAAGGATTAATGAAGATGTACGTGTTCTTATCCCTCAGTTTTCTTATTTTTAAAGTGTGAATAATAATGATATTGGATTGTCTGCTTAGTTAAAGATAGCAGAATATTGAATGCATATTAAAAATGATATATGCCTATTTGTAGGCCTGGTAATGGACTCTTCACAAGGAATGTGCTGTTTCATATTGTTCCCTGGAATGCCTGCTTGGTTGAAGACACAGCAAAATGTTGAATGCACATTTTAAATGATATATACATCTATGGGCCTAGTAATAAACATTTTCCGCAATATCTGTGGAAGGCAGGGAACAAAGAAGTGTTTCTTGGAGTAATTGTATGTGTAAGAGTTACTCAGGTTTGTAAGGGGCAGATCTTAACAAATTCTGTCCCATCAACGCAAAACTTTTCCTGCATCTAGAAACAGTGACCTGCTACTAGTCAGTTTCCAAGAATATTGGCCAAGAGTAAAAATCCTTTCTTGTTAAAAATATATATTTGTCTTGTCGAAGGCTTTCACGGCCGGAGAACGATGGTTGTTGTGGGTTTTCCGGGCTGTATTGCCGTGGTCTTGGCATTGTAGTTCCTGACGTTTCGCCAGCAGCTGTGGCTGGCATCTTCAGAGGTGTAGCACCAAAAGACAGAGATCTCTCAGTGTCACAGTGTGGAAAAGAGAAGAGATGTAGGTCATTTGTATCTACTCAGGAGGGGTGGGGTTGAGCTGAGTCATCCTGTAAGAGTTTCCCAGGGTGTGGAATGCTAATGGCGGGAGGCTTCACTGTATCCTGAGGAGGTTCTTTTGCATATGGATTGGTACTTGATGTGCTAATCTTCTCTGCAGGGCTATTGTCAGGGATAGAATGTTTTGTTAGCCTGGTGTTTTTCAGAACTGGCAACCATGCTCGGTTCATTCTTAAGGTTTCTTCTTTCCTGTTGAAGTTTTGCTTATGCTTGTGAATTTCAATGGCTTCCCTGTGCAGTCTGACAAAGTAGTTGGAAGTGTTGTCCAGTATTTTGGTGTCCTGGAATAAGATACTGTGCCCTGTTTGCGTTAGGCTATGTTCAGCCACTGCTGATTTTTCAGGTTGTCCAAGTCTGCAGTGTCTTTCATGTTCTTTTATTCTTGTCTGGATGCTACGCTTTGTGGTCCCGATGTAAACTTGTCCACAGCTGCAGGGTATACGGTATACTCTGCAGCTGTGGACAAGTTTACATCGGGACCACAAAGCGTAGCATCCAGACAAGAATAAAAGAACATGAAAGACACTGCAGACTTGGACAACCTGAAAAATCAGCAGTGGCTGAACATAGCCTAACTCAAACAGGGCACAGTATCTTATTCCAGGACACCAAAATACTGGACAACACTTCCAACTACTTTGTCAGACTGCACAGGGAAGCCATTGAAATTCACAAGCATAAGCAAAACTTCAACAGGAAAGAAGAAACCTTAAGAATGAACCGAGCATGGTTGCCAGTTCTGAAAAACACCAGGCTAACAAAACATTCTATCCCTGACAATAGCCCTGCAGAGAAGATTAGCACATCAAGTACCAATCCATATGCAAAAGAACCTCCTCAGGATACAGTGAAGCCTCCCGCCATTAGCATTCCACACCCTGGGAAACTCTTACAGGATGACTCAGCTCAACCCCACCCCTCCTGAGTAGATACAAATGACCTACATCTCTTCTCTTTTCCACACTGTGACACTGAGAGATCTCTGTCTTTTGGTGCTACACCTCTGAAGATGCCAGCCACAGCTGCTGGCGAAACGTCAGGAACTACAATGCCAAGACCACGGCAATACAGCCCGGAAAACCCACAACAACCATATATTTGTCTATTGAAATCCATTATGAAATATATGAATCTCGCCATAACATTTTTTCTGAATCATGGTACATTTGTTTTTTTCTGATGCATTCCTTATATTTTTAATAAGGGATGCATGCATCCTCTGATCACAGAAAAAAGCCTTACCCTTTTTTCCTAGGAAACTGTCAACTATGAGGGACATTCTCTATTTGTCACTAATAGGACTGGGGAAAGGTTGGCCTTTTTCAGGTCTTTTCACCATTGATGACTTGCCATCACCACTGTTTCCACCCCTGGCTAGTTATTTGTAGCCAAATACTTGTATTTCCAAAATTATCTTTGGATTTGTGGCAGTAAATTGAACTACCATGGGAGCTGGACACAGTTACAGAGATATCTGTGTGAGAGCCAGCGTAGCCTGGGGTAAGTGGGGCATGGAGGGCAGGCATCAGCATGACATCACTCCTGGGAAAGCTTGGGAGTAATGTCATGTGTTTCTAGGAATTGCCATAAACTCTACGGTAAAACTCTATGAGAGCCACTTTGGTGTAATGGTTAAGAGTGGCAGGACTCTAATCTGGAGAACCAGGTTTGATTCCCCACTCTTCCACTTGAAGCCAGCTGGGTGACTTTGAGTCAGTCACAACTCTCTCAGCCCCACCCACCTTACAGGGTGATTGTTGTGAGGATAATAACAACACACTTTGTAAACCACTCTGAGTGGGTGCTAAGTTGTCCTGAAGGGCGGTATATAAATTGAATGTTATGTTATTGTTGTACACATAGATATCAGTGTCACACTCAAGCTTGTATATAGGCTTCCACATGGGATACATATGAAGTTGCACCTACGCTGCTAAGTGGCTGAACACATTGTGTTTAAATTTTGTATATGCTCTATCACTAATCTCTGTGGTTGTCAAGCACCTATTTTGTATGTTTTATACTTTGGGGATTAAAATCAGCAGTTCAACTTTATCTTGATGTGCTGGCTTTAAATTCACTTAAAAATTGTTAGAGCACTTTATTCTATGAACAAAATGTATTTTCTGTTTTTAGGTATGATCCAGATTTTTTATTAGGCTATGAAGTCCAAATGCATTCTTGGGGATACCTCTTACAGAGGGCTGCTGCCCTAGGTGTTGATTTATGCCAGATGATCTCTCGTGTTCCAGGTGTGTTTGTTTAATGCTCTGTCCCTCTTAATAATCGTGAGAAACTCTGACTTTATATAAAGTAACATAGAAACATATCCCAACTCCTTCCCCACTCTGCTTTTTTTTCCAAAATGAATGCTTTTCCAGCAGCCACATACGCTACTTCTATTCATCAGCTCAATAAAGAGTGATCAGGGATCTTTACCATTTGTTCCTTTATGTTAGTAACTGTTTATCCTCAGTTTGAGTAAATTGAGCAGCATTAGGATAAGAAGCTAGCCAGGAAGCACTAAAAGGGGTAATATATGAGTATATGAGACACTGGTTGCAATAAACATTACTTGGAAGTTTATGGGAAACTTACCCTTGTGGAGCCTAACCACAATACATGAACTTAAGGAAGTATGAACCGAAACCAGCCAGTGACAGTAGCTGCATTCAGACATTGCAATAAATTCTGTAGTTCATAACCATAGTTGTACAAACCTTGGTTAATGTACCAGATGTACATAAAATGAAAGTCCAGGGCATCTTAAAGTGTAACAATTTATTCCAGCATAAACTTTTGTAAATTAGGAATGCTATTAATTAGATGCTCTCAAATGTACATTCATAGCAGTTAAGCAGATGTACATCACAGACCTGTTTTTGTAAATCCAAGTTAACCTGCTGCTTGCCTCATATACTGCCTCCAGACAGAATCTCCAGATGCTTTCCTGAGCTCCTTTTCATTACTAGGCTGCTGCCATTGTCTAGGTGTGCGTGCAGCTTGCTTGCTGTTGATCAGCTGCAATGAATAGGAGGGAACAGGATGTGGGAGAAGTCTAGGGCATGCCTATCCTCCTCCTCTCTGTTGCTAAGGATTATTAGTCTTCCTTACCCCTTTCCATCTAGCTGCTTCGTGGAATTTCCTATTTTGTGTAGCTGCGAAACAAGATAAACCCTTCAGATCCTTCACTCCCTTATCTTTCCAATAATTGGCTGTCTTCCCCTCCCCCTTTCTGTCCAACCACTGTCAGTGCATCCTCTGAAACAAATCTTATACATACACTTTTCTGTTGTATTCTACTGCTTTTTAAATTTCCCCTGAGAAAAGACAACTCTCTGAAGCACACTCCTGCTTGGTGAATCATCACTAGCAGGGAGGGAGCATGAAGAAAAGGCAGAGAGATGTCCCAGGAGCACCATAATAGCTGTATGCTGCTGAGCAGCAAGGAGTTCTATTAGTCTATGGCTTCGCTCTCTGTATGCTGGAAACCAGGAGGGGTGGTGCTGGCATTTCTGCATTCAAATGTCACAACAAATCATGGTTAACAAGCCATGTGATCTAGAATGCCAGCGAAAGACTCACCTGTAAGCTACAGTTTAATAGCCTTTATTCAAATATGGGACTTCATTTATGTCAGCCTTAATTAAGTTGGTAGGGTGAAGCATATAACCTCAGCACCATATTACCAAGAAACTAAGAACATCATTGAACGTTTAAAATGGAACCTTGGGGGAAATACTTAAAGCGTATGCAGCAGACCACTCCAGTGACTGGGATATGAAATTGCAACACTGGGAGGTCCTAAAGAGAATACGGGCTTTAGACCTTCAAATCCTCTACGGGACCACACTAAATGAGTTTAACCAAATCATGGTTTATAAATAATGGCTTGTCATGATGGCTGAATGCAGCCTGTGTGAATTCTATATGTATATGAACAGAAGATACAGTCAAATAGCAACTATCAAGATAGCAGAGTAATTCAGTGAAGATGTAAAGACCTGTTCTTAGTATACTTAGTTCTTAGTATACTCTTATTCTTAATTCTGTTTGGGGGCAGTGCCAAAAATATAGCCTTATAGTTACTGCTATATCAGTTTGCCTTCATTCCTTACTCTTACTGCCTGTGGCTCTGTGGTGCTCAAAAATCTGTCTTGAAAAGCTTGTTTATGCCTATTGGTATTAATTTACTTTGTTTTCAGTTATCATTCTGAAAGTGCTGCTTGCCTTAATTTTAATGTGTCCACTATTATGCTTTCATTGGAGTCCAAATTCCCTTTCAGGCTCATTGAGATTTTTTTTCAATCCTTGGTTCCATTTTTTTTTTACATCTCTGGAAAAACATCATCCTTGAGGATCTGTGTTTGAATCTATTTAGTTTATTAGTTTTCAGAGCCAATCTATATCCCATCAGCTTACTAAACTTCCAAGATATGCAATATTGTAGACCTCAGTCCTGAAACTCAGAAGTTCAAAGAATCTGGATAGTAATCACCTGTCAAAAATGTATCAGCATTAATGTAAAAATTACATAGGAAATTACTAGTAATTGACATTTATAGAAAATGTATATCTGTCTTGAAACATTTGTGTAATAAAGAATGTTGTTTGAAGTATTAAAAAGATCAAATTAATATGAATGCATCTGATTTTATAGTAGTGTGTATTCCACTGACAGATTAGGCAATGAGCTTTTTGGCAATTTGTAGACAAGAATAAAGAGAGTTTGCAAACATTGCTATTGGCTATGGGATGTGGTCAGCGGGGTCTGGACAGAATTTCTTTGGACCTAATACAAACTTGTAACATGGGCTGTGTGCCCCATCTCATCCTTTAATACAATATCAGTACAATCCTAAGGAGTTACTCCAGGATAAGCCCATTGAAATCAATTAACTTAGACTGAAGTAACTCTTCTTAAGATTGCACCATAAGAGTCATGAAAGAAAACAGTCTACTTTATTACTGAATACCATAAATCAGCCATACCAGATCTCTGTAAGGTAGACCTGTTGTCTCCTCCTTTCTCACACACACGCACATGTACACATACATGTGCTTGAAGGTCAGACCTACATTCCTTCCTACATCTCTTGCTGTACACTACTATGTACTCTCTGGTTCGGTGACACTAAAGCACTGAACAGTGGAATCTTACATGATAAACGAGATGTGGCATACTTTCCAAACAGATTGGTCACCTAGTTGTATAGGAGCTGAGAATTTTTGTTACATTTATATTTTACCTTTCTTTCTTCCATGGAATTTGAGATACTTTATATTCATTCCCAGGCAAGCTTCCATTGAGGCGTTAACAGATTAGCTTAGCTTCAGCACACTTGCTGCATCATGTGCGTTCAGATCATATCCTGGCATGACTGTTTTCTCTTGATTAAGCTTTTCACTTTTGCAGTGATGTTGATTGAGTTATAAAAATATTCTCTCAATGTTTTAGATGATAAAAAAGAGAATAGATTTGCTCCAGAGCAAGATGAATATGGGTCTGATACAATGAGTGAAATAAACATTGTTGGACGTGTTATCTTAAATATCTGGAGAATTATGAGAAATGAGGTAAAGTCTGGCAAAATTATATTGAAGATAGTAAATTGATTTATAGTTGCTAAATTTAATCTGTAGTATACTGATTTCATTTGCTGTACACTGACTTCAAACTAGTTTTGCAAGCTGTTTCCAGTCATATTTTCAGTAATAAAAAATTCTCTGTTAATATAATTTACCAATTTTCTATCGCCCTTCCTTCACATGATTCTATCAATACAGAAAATGTGAAATCTTTTTAAAAGTTTTGATAAATCATAGTCTTGCATTTTTTCAAGTGTATATCTGTGTTCTGTAATATATTTCACTCGGTTTCCTGACCAAAACTAGTGCCTGCAGTTGACTGCCAAAATTTCATTGCTTCCATCTGTATATATATATTATTTACACTTTTCTGTTGTTACTGTTAGTAACTGTGGCATCTTCAAGTGCAATCCAATGCAGAATTTCTCCAGTTTAGGTCAAATGATTTTCATGGGTTTAAATTATGTGTAGGATTATGCCATTAACGTCTTAACCAATTTATTGTGGAATGACTGTAGACTAAAGCACCTCATCATCAGATGTAAAGTGGAACATCTACATTGTGGACTGTAGCATGCAAGTTTATGCAACTGTTCTTTTTCTGTCTGAATAATAAAATACATTGGGATTCTTATATTTATGGAAAGGTTTTATTATGCACATGATCATGTCTGCTCTTATTCTAGGTGACTCTAACTAATTACACCTTTGAGAATGTGGGCTTTCATGTACTTCACCAGCGCTTTCCGCTGTTTACCTCTCGTATTCTTTCTGATTGGTTTGACAACAAGGCAGACATCTATAGGTAATTATGTTACAAGTATTTTAAAAGTATTTTTCAGTTTGAAAATCTATTCTGCATGTATCAAAGATGTATCAAGGATGAAAACTTAAGCAAGATTTGAAAAACTACGTTCCTAAAGTTCTGTAAGTCCCAGATATGTAGACTCCATGTCCATTTCTCTCAGATTAGTCACATAAAACATTTTATAAATAACTGAGGGACCTGCTTGTTAATTCATGGGGGAGATCCCGTCCACTTTGCTTGCTTGCCTGTCTGCCCTCAAGCTCCTACTTCTCTTTCCCCCTCCCCAGATCTATGAGAATTTCATGAGGAAAGTGTAATCTTGCATACCACCAGGTTGTGCCATTTGTTTCGCTAATCTTCGTTGGGGCCTGCAGAACATAATTGTCAGCGAGTGGGGCATGGGGTGTTAAGATAAGCTATCGACCTTGTTGGCAGGAATAGGGTGGGTTGCTTATGATAGGTAGGGTTAATTTTGGGGGTTTCCTTCAGATTGGCAATGGAGGGGGTGGCTGCTGCTCTGCCTTCCTGCCCACCCTTTTCCCTGCCCATTTTTCTCCATCGAGGGAGTGGTGTAGAAGTGGGGGGGGGGGGGCAACAGTGCCTTCCTCGCTCACCTTCCCTGCTTACCTTCAGTGCTGCTTACATCTAGCTCATGTAGCAAAAGCTCTCCCTCTACCATTTCCAATGGCAGCCAACAGACTTGCACTTGTGTAGACAGCAGGGGTGTGCACTTCCAATTCAGGTTTTTAATCCAAGTCAAGCCCGATTTGGAAGTATTCGTGATTCCCGAATCAGCCCAAGCATTGCTGAGCCGATTTGGGAATCCTGAAGCAAAGCTTCCTGAAGCGGTTTGTATCACTTTGGGAACCTTTGGGCAAAGCGGGGCCAGCACTTTTCTAGCTGTTTACATTGGCTAATTCATACATATCACTTTCAATTTAATCAGTCAAAGGTGGCGTCCTCATGCCTGAGGACTGAGTGCCATATATGATTAACTATTATTAACTCTGTGGTGGAATTAGCTGATGCCCCTGAAGAGGTTATTGCATGAAACATTGAGTCTCAAGCCAATGCTGTATGTCTCAGGCACCACGGGAGTCCTTGCTTCATCCTGCTAATTTCATTTCCACCTACAACAAAGAAAAAAATTTATTAGAATTGAACTTGCACAGCTCTTACCCGTTTATACAACATTATGGAACTTACCTGTTGAATGTCTTCCTGAACTGGAATTCTGCTGTACCAACCAGATTGTTCACTTACCTGTTGGTCGTCTTCCTGTCTGTAAGGCTTTTTGAAAGTCTTCTGTTTGAAAGACTTTATACAGTGTTACTTTGTTTGTCTGGTTTGACAGAATCTTTTGAACTAAGTAATTTCACTTTATATGACGAATATATTTTGACGACTTTAATTATTGGTTATTTATGTTACCCTGCTTTTGGTATTCTACTCTTGCTTTGTGCTTATCAAGCGGGTTCCTCTTTATTTTTTGGAGCTTTTCCCCCATCAGCTGAAAAAGCTGTTTTCAAACTCCAGCAGCTTTTTTCAGTGATGGGGAGGGGTGTTTTTCGCTGGGTTCTGTTTTCTATTTGCAGAGAGGTTGGTTTGGCCACGTGTTCAGTTGTTGTTGATTGTTCTTCCTCAGGGGGATGTTTGTCGGGGTGCTTGATTCAGTTTGTTAACTTAACCTAATGGTGTTTGGGTGTCCTTTTTGGATATCCTGAGAGAGGTGTTGCACAAGATCTTGTGCAAGCACAAGTGCACTAAGTTTGTTTCTTGCACATTGCTAGATCCAATCCTATATGCCAAAAATTGTTTGGAGATTGTCTCTAGGTATACTGCATCCTGCACATTCTTAGAAGGTGGCATGCTTCTCTTACTGTTTCTCTCAGTAGTTCCTCTGTAAGGCTAACAGCAAAGTTGCCTAAATACAAAATTCATACACATTATTTCAGGAGCACTTTGAAAGGATGAACGCTTTCTACCCATGTCTCTTCACTCCAAAGTCAGTGCTTACCAGATCATTCTACAAGCAGGTGTTTCTGCATGGTTTCCCAACAACTGCCATTTTTCCCTCACATACTGCACACTGCTAGCTGTTTCTGTCATCGCAGTTTGGGCCAATTTCTCAGAATCGCTATAGGGCACTGAACTAACTCATTTTACGGTGGGTTTTACCACAGAATTGGCACAGCTTACTAACATTACTACTAAGATGCTGTTTGTTCCTACCTTTGTATATTTGAGCTTGATCTTGAGAATCACTGTAGCACATCAAGATCATCTTTGCATTGATTATCTTGTAATTATCTCCAGAAGTCTGCTCCTTCAGTGTTAACTTTTACAAAATATCAAAGCTTTGGGCTATGAAGGCTCATGGGAGATTGACAGCATCTGGCCTGCACCAAATAAAGTGGCCCCAACTGTGGTGTAGCCTACACATCTCTTTGCCCTCACAGATATGTTAATAGCTCAGAAATTAGATCTGTGCCTTTTGATATTGCATTTGCACTTTTACTACAGAGCGGAATAGTGGATTTAGGACCCTCTTCTCAACACATCACAGTAGGGGGGGGGGTGATCAGTGCTTTCAAATGTGAAGAGCATCATCGAAGGACACAGTTAATAATACCCAAAAATTACACCATATAACTGCCTCACTTAGGCTTTTCCTAATCAACTGGCAGAGTTATTTTGAAGAATCTTTTTCATACACCATTTACTCAGTGGTATGCAAGGGTATTCTGACTACTGTCAGGAATCCAGACCTGGGGTTTTCATCAAGATCATTTGGAATCAAGAGTCTCAACCCTTCAAGGATCCACGATTATAAAAAGTATTCGTATCATATCTTAGATATACTTCTATCTCTTTCCATGCCTGGTACCAGAATAATCAATTGAGGGGGGGAGATATCTGTCCAGAAGGAAACTAATGATAGAATCCACTCCAGTTTAAGGGAATACAGGCCACCTTTTGTTTCTGAAACAACAGGTTATGAAATTAAGTTAACTCTCAAGCTAGAAGTCTTTCTAGAATTTTACTGGAGAAACTGGCATCTTTTTTGAAAAAAATCTTATTTGTAGGGAAACAAAAAAGAAACCTTTTTCTTGAGACTATCTCTTGTTTTTCAGACTCTGAAGTTTTTTTCCCTTTGCTTTGAATTTAAAGGTGGAAAATGGTGGATTACTATATTAGTCGTGTCCGTGGGAATCTCCAGCTGTTAGATCAGCTAGACTTGATTGGCAGAACAAGTGAAATGGCAAGGCTGTTTGGCATTCAGTTCTTGCATGTATTAACAAGGGGATCACAGGTAAAGTAACTTTATTTTTGAATAGTCAGCATGTCTTCAATGGTTCTCTTTAATTTATAGAGAAGTTTGAAAAATTTGACTCTGACCTATTTAAAAGATTGTCCGATGGGTAGGGTTGTGCCATTTCTTTCAGGCTGTAGTAAAGATCATTGTTTGAAGGAACAGACCAATAAAGTGCCATCAGTCAAGGCTACAAGCCCATCCTTCATATTAGAGGAAGGCTGAGCTTTTGTTTCCTCTACTGTTACAGATATTTAAGCCTGGGTGTGACCAAAGGCATGTGAGCCTTTTGGTGAAAGCCAAAGGGCAAAAGACCCTTTGCTCTTAGCCCATAGCTTGCAGCTTGTATTCCTGAGTGGATCCAGGACCAGCCTAGGATATGGTGTGTTGTGTCCTGGGTTTTTCTTTTCCTGTTTTTGTGTTCAAATTGTATTTTTGTAAGTGGTTGTAAGTCTCCACTGGAAAGAAAAAAGCAGGGTAAAAACTCAAAGAGAAAAGTTTCCTATTTAAGCACTCCTTAGAGGATCTAACCCAGAAAAAAGTAGTTTCCATTTGAGTCAGTCCTAAGATATCTATCTTTTCCTTTTTTGTCTCATGCCAGTAGTTCATATAGAACTCATATCATGCAGCTATTGCTAACTCAGACCTACTCATTTTTTGCTCAAGGAAAATCTGTGATGTATATACAGTACTTTTAGCACAATGACTGAAAAAATACAAGTACCATTTAGCTTTGACCAGTAATTCTTGAATATCGTTTTATTTTGTAGTACCGAGTGGAGTCAATGATGTTACGCATTGCTAAACCAATGAATTATATTGCCGTGACTCCTAGTGTCCAGCAGCGTGCTCAAATGAGAGCCCCACAGTGCATTCCACTGATAATGGAGCCAGAATCTCGTTTCTACAGTAATACTGTCCTCGTCCTTGACTTTCAGTCTTTGTATCCATCTATAGTAATAGCGTACAACTACTGTTTCTCCACGTGTTTGGGACATGTGGAGAACTTGGGAAAGTAAGTATGAATAATTTAAACTTTGACACCAATCTGCACAAGACATAAGCTATCAATGTGGATGAGAATAGGAACTAACAAGAGAGACAAGACTCTGAAAGAAATGATAAATAGAAGAAAAAGAGAGGTGAGACAAGCAAGCCAGAAAGGGAGAGAAATGATAGCCCCATAATGAGGTTTCTGAGATTGAATCTGGAGAATAAGAGATTCAAGTTGAATAAGTGATTCAACTTATGACAAACTGTTATTTTAGGAACAGGCATGGGGGATTCTTGAGCTCATGAGATACTGATTCTTCTCTTTCCTCATTTGTGGCTAGGAAGCAAAATTCTTCTGCAGGAAGTAATAGTTTGCCATTTTGAATTGCAGACTCTGGTTTATTCTTAATTTCCCACACCAGGATTCTAACTACAGTTTATGTTCAAGTTTGGAGGACAGAGAACAAATTATAGTTTGTGATTTGGACAAAACATCTAAATATGGTTTACCACATAAGTGTTTTAATTTCCTAGCTGTGCTCAAGGGAGAGGAAGGAGTGGAAGAGAGAGTGAGAATCATAAAGTGAGTTCAGACTCATCTCTGCAAAGTGTAAACAATGCAGCTGGGCTGAGGGAGGGATGAAGAAAAAGTGAAAAGTCATTATACATTGTTTCCCTAAACAATGTACAGAATAGAAAACAGACCCAGCGGTAGTACTGTAGAATCAAAGCAGTAGTTGGTATGTATTGTTACTCTGCATTCATTTCTCTTTCTCTTATTTTGTAGATATGAGGAATTTAAATTTGGCTGCACATCTCTTAGAATAACTCCAGATTTACTATATCAGCTTCGGCATGATATCACAATATCACCTAGTGGAATTGCTTTTGTCAAGGTAATACTTTATTCAGAATAATTATGCTACATTGACAGTGGTGCAGTAGATTTTGTTGCCTAAATTATGTTTATTCTTATTACGTTTATATTTATTTCAATTAAAAACTTTAAAACATTACTAATAATTAATCAAAGGTAGCATTAAAGAGCGCTCTCTTAAAATATCTTAGATCTAGGCTGTATCTTTAAATTCTACCTAGAAGTAAACTGGTAATCAGTAGAGCGGGTATTAATATAATGAACTTTGTGCATCCAGATCCATACAGCAGTTGAGCTGCCACATTCTGAACCAGTTGAAGCTTTCAGTCTACTTTTAATCTTACAACATGTTGCCATAATATTTAAACTAAGGCTGAACTAAAACAGCCCCCAGCTTTGCGGCCCGGTTAACAACAGACATGATCTCTCTTCCCTGACACCTCTTGCTAGTGAAAGCAATATTTTCTGCCTTTATTTTAAATCAGTTTTGTGATGTTGTCACAGAGTCAAATCTACATGGTTTCATTATGATACCAAATTATGTTAAGAGCAGGAAAAATTGCTCATGTTCTCAGCGACTCCATTATGAGCAGTCAGTTGGAGAGAGAAAAGACATAGGGGTGTGTTTGTTTTCAGTGGTACCAACAAGCTAGTGCTCAGAATTGAAGAAAGGTAAATATTTGAGAGACTTTCTAGAAAAAAAAATTGAGGTCCCTCAAATGCCGTTTCATGCCAAAATGATAGATTGGGAACATTTGTCAATGTCCCAGCTTAAACCTTTTTAGTTGAAATATAAAATTAATGGCATGTTTTCAGCATTGTTTAACCCTACAATGCTGAAGATATTTTGCTTCTTAGGTCTTCATTGTATGTTCAGTGTGTACCACAGATGAAATTTGCTTTTGCTTTTTTAGAACTCAGGTTTAATTATAACTCATATTAATCAACTAAAATATTGTAATTGTATAACAGCCTTAAGAAAGGAAACACCTTTTGTCATTGGGTTTAATGTGAAAAATTATTTAGCCAATTAAGAGGTACATCATTCCCTATAGAAATTAGAGTTAGTACTTCTGATTCCTGGTCTGGCTGCATTTCCACTAGTGCCTTGTATCATATTTCAGTCAAAGGAACATTCTTCAGTTTAAATATATAGGCTTCTTGTTTGGGCGGAGGGAGTTGATGTTCAGGTTTGGAGAGTGAAGTCCTTAAATTCTGTTGTGTTCATGCATTTATAAAGGACATGCTGTGTGTATGGCATCCAACTATGCGGGTTTTCCTACCCTCAATGAAATCTCTCCAAATCATTCTGCTAATTAAAAAAACCCCTGTGCATTGGTCACAGAATTCTTGGATTCTGTACAATATTCTGGGGCATGATCCCCCAGGAGCTGTTGCTTTAGACAGGACAAAAGCAGTCTACTTGTGTCAGTCTGTGCCTCGTTTTACTGTTAGCCAATGATTAGATGTAGTGTTTGAATGGCAGTCCAAGCACACTGTGATAGTCCAAGCATATGGCTTTTCTCTGTTCCGCGTTCCACTAGAAATGTGACAGCACTACTCTTGTCAAAATTATGAAATCTAGAGGCAATGCTCTTATAGAGGGGGACTCCTGTTCTCCTGAATGGTGTAATCTAAAAATATAAAACAAATAGTGAATCAGTCCCTAAACCCAATACTTCTGTGCTATTGAATTTAATATTAAATAATGGAGATTACAAAGCATACTTGAGAGTATCTTGGGCAATTAAAATAAAAGCTTCAAGTGATTGTCATTTTCTGTCGATGGACCGTTTCTCACAATTACATTTAGTTCAAAAGTAATAAGTCAGCCTTCATAAACAGGTATGCTGAACAACGTTAATAGTGACTTTATATCAGAAGCTTTTTTATCTGGTTTCATAGGATATGGCGGTTGCAGGTTAATCAAATGTGCCAGATATTCAAGTTTATTTTTCTGCCCTCTACCTAGAGAAATCCTCAGTGACCATACCCCTCACCACATTGGAAATCTGAAGAATTAGTATTTGAAGAAGTGAGCTGAGACTCACGAAAGCTCATACCCTATCACAAATGTTGTAGTCTTATAGGTGCTACTGAACTCTTGATCTTTTCCACTGCTACAGACAGACTAACATGGCTACCCATCTGGATCTGTCACACTGGAAATGTTATGGCGACAGCCTCCACACTAGGCAGAATCCTTCCTTTTCCTCTTAAACCACAGAGTCATCCTGTGCAGCAGGCAGAATAGCAGGCCAGATGCCTTGGCTGCTGAAAGCTCAGGACAGGCTAAGGGAGAAGGAGGCGCACCCAAGGACGATGTAGGTTATCAGTATCAGTCGTCAGAAACCCAGCAAGAGCTAGATGCATGAGGCTGGCCCGCTGTAGGGGTATGATCGCTGAGGAGGCTCCTTAGCTTTGCTCTGTGAGCAGGCTGGTAAACTCAGCATTCTGGCTAATCAAGTGCTAGATAAAGTGTTTACTGTATTTATATGGCAAACAGAAATTGTGTAATCAGCAAGAAGAGATGATAATACCTAATATTTTTCTTGGTTTTGTGGCAGCCTTCTGTAAGAAAAGGTGTATTGCCAAGAATGCTAGAAGAAATTCTGAAGACTAGAATAATGGTGAAGCAGTCAATGAAATCTTATAAGCATGACAAAGCTATCACTCGAATGCTTGAGGCTCGCCAGCTTGGTCTTAAACTTATAGCTAATGTCACTTTTGGTTATACTGCTGCTAATTTTTCTGGAAGGATGCCATGCATAGAGGTGAGTCATTCAAATGCGAAGATTTACAGGTGGGCGGGGGAAGCAGCTGAAATACAAGGCTTTGCTGATTCTCAGTCTTGAGTCCTTATATGTCACATAGGAATAATGATCCTCTTCACAATGTTCTGATGAGGATATTTTAGTTAAAAGTTTAAAACACCTGTTGTAAAAAGGAGGTGTGTGTTTGGGTTTGGAAAAACTTTCTAAAAACTATTTCCATTCATTTAAATTGTTCAATACTGCCTGTCCAAAAAGCTGCTTTAAGTGTGCCCAGTGGACAGCAGACATTCTTCCTTTGAACTTCAGCTGAATTTCTCAAGCAGCTTATATGGGGAGGAAGAGTTGTGATTGTGAGACTGGTTGTGATTCTGAGAGTATATTCTTTAAAATAGAAGGGAGAGCCAGTATGTAGTAAAGAGTTACAGGATTGGATAAAGACCAGGTTCAGATCTCCATTGAGCCGTGAAACTTACTGGGTGAACTTTGACCCTAACCTACTATGGCAGGGCACTAGCTCACAGACCCTTTCACAGCCTGCCACCTGCCCCAAATCTCCCTTCATAGGTTTGGGGCTTCCCAGACAGGTAAAGGCTGAGTGACCACATGCCTCCTGTGTAACCTCCACTATAGTAGGCAGAGAGTCCTGACCCAAATCCTCACAGGATCCCCTCTCTCCTCTTCCAGAGGCTCCACCAAACAGGGAGCCAGTTCTCTGTATTTACTCCCCTCACCCAGCTATAGCCCAGGGCTGTTAGAGAAAAGGGAACTTAGAGGTTCCTTTCCCAACATTTTTTGGTTTGTGGGGGGTTTTTTGAGTTGGTTTTGTAGTATAATAGCATAGTACCTGAACTTCACAAAGGTGTTTGAATAAAGCAAAGTGTGTTGGTGCTGAAAACTGATGTAGTGAATTTCAAAATTTAACAATTATTGAAGAGGTTTTTTAAAAGGAAAAGACTGTAGTGCAAGAAATAAAGTGAAAAATACATACAGCCAGGGTTTTTTTTCTATTGAAGGACCTCTTTGTAGAACCCATCGGTGGTTTTCTCCTCAGGTGCTAGGATCACCTGACTGCTGAGTGAACTCACTCTGCAGCAGGCCACATAGAACTGCCCATGTGAGAAGCAGCCTTCCCTAAAGCCAATTCCTGTCACCTTCAGTGCCTGACCCTGGGACTTGATGATCGTCATAGCAAAGCATTCCTTGAGGGGGAACTGCAGTCTCTTGAACTCAAAGAGGTTATCTGATGGTATGGGTGATATGTGTGGTATGAACACTGACGCTCTACAAGCACTACCAGTGAACAATGTGGCCTTGACGACGTTCCTATGCAGGGCTTTCACTCGCAGTCTGGTGCCATTGCAGAGTTTGGGTGGGTTGGGGTTCTGGAGCAGCATCACTGGAGCCCCCACTTTGAAGAGAAACTTGTGGTCTGGAAAGCCAGGAGGGTTGAGCATGTTGAGGAACTCCTCGGGTTAGTGGACTGCATCATCCAATTGCACCACTGAGTCCACTGCCCCTTCAAAGGAGTTAAGTTGTGTTTCATTAATGATGGCAGCCTTCTCATTCTTGGGGGTCAGAATGGCACGCTTGCACAGCCAGTCCATGTACTTTTCCATGATAGTGGTGATATCAGGGTATATTGTGGCTGTTAGGTATGCTGGGGTCGTCACTACTGTGCCCAGGCCTGCAGGGATGGTCACCTTTCCCTTGGACTCGGGATACTCTACGTCACCTATTTTTAGTAGGAGTTCAGAGAATTCCCCAGCGGACACCTTGCCTCTCAAGTGGACCCTCATGTTCTTTCTTAGTGAGAGTTTCCTGATGAGGGGCCACAGATATGATGCCCTGATACACACGGTAACCTCATCAGCTCAAGTTTCCCTTGGGACTACTGGCAGAGTCTGCCGGAAGTCTCCAGCCAGCAGCACAGTGACTCCCCTCATCACTCTCTCGTTGCCCCTGACATCTTTGAGGGTTATGCTCAGTGCCTCAAAAACCCCTTGTGCGCCATGGTGTTGTCATCCCAAACAATGAGCTTACAGTTCCGCAGCACTTGGGGCATGTTGTTTTGTTTTGAGATGAGGTTAAAAGGCAGCTTGAAGGTAGCGAAGGATTATAGGCCATGCCTGAGTGAGCCTTGACTTTCCATGGAAGTGAGCGCCTCTCTACTTTGTCACTCTGCGCACCTTGGGGTGATCTTGCTGGTACTTGGCCACTGCTGCTCGGTGCACCACAGAAGTACGATGTGCATATTTCTTTGCTTTGCTCTAAGTTGCTTCCTCCTTTTAGCGTTGGTGTATCTTGCATGACATCTGCCAGGAGGCTTCTTGGCAGCAGTAAGAAGTGATGGCTGTGAGAGATGTGAGGTGGAGTTGGACTGAGGGAAGGGTGGTGTGGTGAACACTTCGGCAGGTTCATATGAGAGGTTCGCATTGAAATGGCCCCTAGAAAGGTCGTACACCATCTCCCCATGAACATTTAAAAACTCAGTTGCCATGCTGACTTTTATATAAAATCCCTATTCAGGAGTCTTGTACTGTCTTTCTTCAACTGTCTGCAGTTTCTTTGACCTGATATTTACCTCAGAACACAGAATTCTACAGCTGACCCAAAAGAGAGAGGGGAGTGCAAGCAGGCAGGCCTCACAGTAGGGTTGCTTGGTCCAGGTTGGGAAATTCCTAGAGATTTGGGGGGTGGGGTTTGGGGAGGGGAGTGGCCTCAGAATGGTATAATACCATAGAGTCCACTCTTCAAAGCAGCCATTTTCTCCAGGGGAACTGATCTCAGAGATCAGTTGTAATTCCGGGAGATCTGCAGCCACCACCTGGAGGCTGGCAACCCTACACCACATGGAGATTGGCAGCCCTAATGAACTTTTAGGGGGAAACTGGGAGGTGCATTTTACCTCAGAACACATTTCATGACTCTCTTAGCAACTGCATACTGTTCCAATCAGGCCACATATGCAAATGACCTTGAAAGCTAGCCCAATCAGGGAAGAGTGGTCAAGTTGGCAGTTTTGGGGGGAGCAGGCATCCGTCTGCCAGCCACACAGGGAAGCTGTCTCCCTATGGGAATACACATTTTACCCCTTTTTACCCTCTTAGGGGGAGAATTTCTTAAAATCCCTTCTTAGTGAGCCTCGACATCATGAAAGGGACATTCTCCCCAATTTTCACATTTCTGCGTCCGGGGGTTTGGGCTGGGTGTCGATGAGTCAGTCAGGACACTTGTCTTTATATATAGAGATAGATATGCTGCCACCAGTTAAACTGTCCATTTAACGTGACCAGTGTTTGAGGCCTGTGTGTGGGAAATTTTCCCTCAGCCAACAATTTCAAGCCAGCTAAGATTAAACAAAACAAAAATAAACTATTTACAAGATGGAACATACAAGTGAATGGATTTTAAACTAATAAACAAATGGAGCTAAACAGAGGATGTTTCAGTGTAACAGCCAGCAATGTAACAGCCAGCTATCTTTCCGCTGCCTCTCTTAAAAGCATCTCAAACCCTTCTCCCTTAGCAGCTCCCAAAAGCCTTCTTTTCCTCCAACGGACACTAACTTTCATTGATCCAGAATTCTACCCGCTCCTATCTGTCAGGAGAGGCAGGGCTGGAGCCAGTCCTGTCCATCACACTTACCTCACAAGGTTGTGATGATAAAACTGAGGAGGGGAGGACCATGTATAACACCATGAAGAACTATTGCGTGATAAAAAATACACACAAATCATTTTTTAAAAATCAAAAGATTCCACAGGATGTATACAGAGTGATTGATGTAATTATGTGGATTGTTTCTGGAATATCATACATTTATTTGTTATTTCTAGACTGTCTCCCATAAAATTCATGGTCAATCCAGAAGGAGAATTTTTGTAAGCATTATTTTCAATCTTTGTGTCTACAGATTGGTGACAGTATTGTCCACAAAGCCAGAGAGACTCTAGAACGAGCAATAAAACTGGTGAATGATACAAAAAAATGGGGAGCACGAGTTGTATATGGAGACACAGACAGGTAATTAAAAACCAAACTTTCACTTGGGAAGTTTATTAAACAGCTGTTTTTCCACTTCATCACCATCTTGTCTCTACATCTGCCTGGTTTTTGCAAAATACTCCAGTATAAAGCTTTACTCTGTATCAACCCAGAATCTTTTTCTCCCCTTTGCACACTACCACCTAGGAATATTGCTGTCTTAGTAGAACCGATAGAGGCTCCGACAGCCCAAGCACACCCATATCAAACGTTTGAGCCCACAATAGAAAAGAGTCAGTTTCTTTAACCCTAAAGTTTCATTTGAGAAAGAGAAATGATCAGAGGTGGCAAGTTGGATTGGAGATCAAGTTTTCCCCCTCCTCTCTTCTTCTGCCTTTAAAAAACCACACCATTTTTGAATCTCTGATGTTGGATATCCATGATGATGAACAAGAATTTGTCCTGTCTTCTCCCCTAAACAAGTGTCTTTTTCTTGGACAGTCACACAACCACAATCCAAACTTTAATTGGCAACCTACCTTTGAGAAAAATACAGTTTCTTAGCAGTCAAATATTGCATTTTGAATTATGAGGAAATTAACTTTTCCTGCAACAGATGTGTTTCAAGGAAGAAGTCCTGAGTAACAACAATTGAATTTATTGTGTTAAAAACTGATAAGGCCTTCAAACATTCTAAAAGTTATCCTTTGACATTTCTAATTATCAGTTACATATTCCCAGTTTTTACAGAGAGAGGGCTGTGTTATGACCTGTACTTTCTTTGGGGTAGATTTTTCTTTTAATCTTCCCCTTACACCCTCTGGGTAGTTTGCTGCCACCAGGAATGTATTATTCCAAAATATTTTATTCAAATTGCCCCTTTGGTAACGTGTTTAAGCATCAGGCTCCTTCGTGGTTCTATGTGGCCCTGAGGATATGAATGGGATATAGCAATGACAGCTACACTGGGATATAATAAAACAAAATAAATGTTTATTTTTCAAGAAGCGTATTGGTTTCATAAAAGTAGTTCTTAGTTCTTAAAGTTACTTCATTTACTCTCATTCACACAGCTCTCTTGTAAGGCTTCACACACAGTTAGCCTCTTTCTCTAGGCTCTTTATTTCTCTCACAGAGAACTCCTCAGACAGCACACAGCAAGCCTGTTTTCTTTTCACTCTCAATTCTTTCTCTCTCAGGCGCACACACAGTTTGCCTGCTTCAAATAGAGTAAATATATAGTCTCCCAGACACACTCAGTTCAGGCTTCCACTCAGGTTGCCTTTCCCTCACAAATACATGAACACACTCAGGCTGCACACAGCTTGCCTCTCTTGCCCTAACTGAATCTTTTCCTCTCCCTCAGTAACTGAAAACTGCCTTCACTCCGCCCACTCTCTGTCATCAACCAATCATATCACTCACTCATCTCTCTCTTTCACCCCCCCACTCTTCACCTATCTCACCAAACATTTAAAGACACATGCACCCATTTCTTGAAATCATTACAGGCTGACTCTCATGCTGTTTTCTGCCCCTTGAGCATTCCTGTGTCTTGAGGCAATGTGTATTACACTCTCATTTGCATGGTTCTGTATGAACAGTCACTTCAAGAAAGCTGTCCCTTTTTTCTTATGATATTTGAGTTGTGTCAGTATGATGATAGATGCTGCTGTAAGAGGGCTTTAACGTCAGAACAGACTGGGACTAGAAAACTCTCAGTCATCAGCAGTTGCAGAGAATCTGTGCGTGGTTGTACCCAAATTATCTTTTTAGGAGATCTATCATCCAGTATTGCAAAAGGCACAGATATCAAGAGCAATGAGTTTGTGACAGATCTCAAAATATCAGTTGCATGCTGGTCATGTTTCTCAGTTTAGTCCTAATGAAAGAAAATCACACTATATTATCTTTAGTTAAGAAAATTTTAAAATAGTAGATTCCTGATTTTCAGCCTCTTATTTCAGCATGTTTGTACTTCTGAAAGGCGCTACTAAGGAACAGTCTTTTAAGATTGGCCAAGAAATTGCTGAAGCTGTAACAGCTACCAACCCCAAGCCAGTAAAACTGAAGTTTGAAAAGGTAGGAGAACTGCATTTTTACACAAAAAAGGCTGAACTAGTATTTGTAACTAGCATTTTATTAGGACTATATAGAAATTATCCATAATGTGTTAATTCTTAGTGTTGCTTGATTATCAGAGAGAACATGATAGGCATGCTTAGGAATATATTTTGGAAATGGGGAATCAAGACTCTATCACATTTAAAGACTGGTTTGTACTCTAAAGCAGGTATCTGTCTTCCTGTCAACTCTTATGACAGAGAGCATGGCTTCAGAGATATCCATCTTTGATTTTTTTTTAAAAGTAAATGAGTGCAGTGAAGTCCTGCTGTTTAATGAACGTGTCAGTAATTCATATAATTTCAGTAACCACAATACTGAGACCAATCATAATGTATATAGACTTATAAATCTATTTCTAAAGTTAACTTCTGCTCTTATTTTTGCTATTTGTACATTGTTCTAGGCTCTATATTATTCCTGCTGTGGTATTTTTAATCTGTACTATTTTACATAAATGGCAGCTTGACTGATGAAACCTTTATTTTACTTGAACAACCATCACTGCTTTCAGGCTTAGCTTTTTTAAAATAGAAAATGGAGCGAGAGAGTTGTTTAATTATTACTGCCTTAAAGCTTAGTGGGCATTCTGTGCACACAGTAGCCTTGCAAAAACAGAATTTTCCTTTATGTCATTGCTGAAGAAACTATATGCATTTGCAACATAGATATAATCGTTAAAACTCCAGCTATGTGTACAGAAAGACACTTACCACTTAGCTTTTGGACTTAAGGCCAAAATCAGAAGTGTTACTGAAAACTGACTAATGTTTAGATGTGTTCTGCTTTTATTTTTAAAAAAGTCTTTTCTGAAACGTGTAGACAAAAAATTCAATCCTGTGGTTTTCTTACATTTCTTAATAGCTAGCCAAATCCAAGTGTGTTTTAACTTTATAGGTTTATTTGCCATGTATTCTACAAACCAAGAAGAGATATGTGGGTTACATGTATGAAACACTGGACCAGAAGGACCCAGTATTTGATGCCAAAGGCATAGAGACTGTTAGAAGAGATTCTTGCCCTGCTGTTTCCAAGGTAGAATGGCACAGACATTTTGCTATTTAAAATTTATTTTTGATTGATTGCAGTAGTAGTTCTAAACTACTTCATAAAGCAAAAGCACTCATTGCAGGATTCAGAAGAGCAAGATTTTACCCTTTAAATAATTAACTTCTGAATTGTTTTTCAGATACTAGAGCGTTCTATCAAACTGCTGTTTGAAACACGAGATATAAGTCAGATCAAGCAGTTTGTACAAAATCAATGCATGAAGTTATTAGAAGGGAAAGCCAGCATGCAAGACTTCATCTTTGCAAAAGAGTACAGAGGAAGTTCTGCTTACAGACCTGGATCCTGTGTACCAGCACTAGAAATCACAAGGTAATAAGGCACATAATAGTGAATGATCTTTAATGATATTAAGTCACTCTCATAATGTAAATTCTACAGCAAATTCAAATGTGAGTTCATTGCCTGTTACCTTTTCCATTCAAGGATGCTTTCATTTACAATAAGCATAAAATAAGTCATTGTTACCAAGGGAAGTAAACAGTCTGGTGGCTTAGTGACTAGGCTTTGCAGCTGGCCAGATCTTAACACTGAAAAGGCCCCTGTACCTTTTTCCAGTGTACATAATGGGGAACTATGCCATTTGTGACTGTCAGGCATCATAGTGCTGCAGTTTGACAACACAATGGAAGTTACAGTATATTCTGTTTCACACTTAGTATGTGTCAGTTCTAGAAGGTCAAATAGGACATGCTGTTCGATCCATGTGTGTTTATTTATTTGATATTTATACTTTATGTCCAGCCATTCACATCTAAAGCCTGTTTAACAAAATGGGAGTGCGGGTGAAGGAAGCTAAATGCTGCCCCATCCCCTTGCCTTACTTCACTGTGGTCTGGTGTCTTCATATTTGTCTGCCCTGGCTCAGGAGTTGGACTACTGAAAATAATGAAAGCACATGGCAAGAGGGCAGGGTCAACGTTTAACTCCCTTGCCCACACCCACTGTTTTTGTTAAATAGGCCTCCCACCCTGTAGTTTAATCATGAACTAATGGATATGTATGGGTTTGCACTCACCCCCAATCATGTCTAGTTTGTCCCTGTAATGATTTTAAGTATGTGTCTTTAAATGCTTGGTGTAGTATAGATAAAGAGTGGGAGTGAAAGAGAGGGATGAGTGAGTGATATGATTGGTTGATGACTGAGAGTGCGGGCGGAGTGAATGCAGTTTTAGACTCAGAGTGGAGAGAAATATATAGTCAGGAGAAAGCAGGCAAGCTGTGTGCAGCCTTAGCATGTTTATGTTGTCTGAGAGAAATATAACCTATGTGGAAACCTGAACTGTGTGTTTGTGAAAGAACATTCAGTCAGGGAAAAGCAGGTAAACCTCTGTGTGCGCCTGAGAAAATGTCTTGTAATTGAGAGAGAAATTAATATCAAAAGCAGGCAAGCTGTGTGCAGCCTGAGCTTGTGTATGTTGTCTGAGAAGTATAACCTGTGTAGAATCCTGAACTATGTGTTTGTGAAAGAACATTCAGTCAGGAGAAAGCAGGCAAACTTTGTGTGAAGCCTGAGAGAAGATCTGTGTGACTAGGTTTAAGTAAAGTAACTTTAAGAATTCTCTTTTGAAACCATCAAGTTTTAAAAATAATATGAAACCGATACGCTTCTTATAAAAATAAAAGTTTTCTTTGTTTTTTTTATATCCCAGAGTATCTGTCATTCGTATATCCCATTACTTTCCTTAGGGCCACATAGTACCATGAAAAAGCCTGACCCTTGGGCACATTACTAAAAGGAGAAATTTAAGTTATTTTGGAATTTAATTCCTGGTGGCAGCAATCTACCAAAATGGGGTCAAGAATAAAAGGCTTAAAAACCAAATCTACCCAAGAGAAAGAAAGGGTCGTAACAGGCCCTAAAAGAGATATTTTGCATTCAGGTGTGAATCCCCATGTACAAAATACATAGCATGTGAAATGTGACCAGCACGTCCATAAATCACACAGTAAGAAGAAAAGGCTCCCCTGTCCATATGTATGTTAAAAATATAATTCTATTTTTTTAAAGCTTCAAATAAGAGAATGGCTTACAATTTCATACATGCTCCAAAAGCAAGGAAATTGTAAATTACAAACAGAGACCTGCAAGGACTTGCAGCAGTCGTTTCGTTTTCCTTTCCCCCACCATGTCCTTTTTCCCATTCCTGCACCCCATAGCCTCTCCCCCTTTTCCTGCTTCCTTCTCTCCTTCCCTCCCACCTTTATCTGCCTCTGTCTTCACCTCATCTCCCAGCAGCCCACCTGTGTGATGCTCACTGAGCCAGGCCAGATGCATAGTGGGGAACCTGCAAGAACTTGCATGGTACTTCACCTCTATCCCCTTCCCCATATTATTTCCTCCTTCCATCCTGCTGGCAGCCTCAATATGATCACCTTTCCCTATGTCCTTGTCTCTTTCAAACTCACTAAATAACTTACCATTTATCTGCCCCTCCATCTCCATCTATATTAATTTGCATCATTTATATACTGCCTTTCTCCACAGTGGGGACCCAAAACAGTGGCAGAAAATCTGCCACCTCACCTCCCAGTACCAGGCACTGACCACAGGCAGGACACATTCCATTTATTTAAGAGACCAAAAGCTCTTCTTTTCCTAAAGGCAGGCTTTCCAACCTCAAGTTCATTTCTAGGATGTACCCACACACAAGACATGAATTCCAGACTCAGCTTAGTAAATTTATTAATTAAGGAGTGTCTCCAAAAGCATGAAACACTCTTACTTAAAACAGGCATTAAAAATACTTTTGACAATGACAGAATTAGAAGAGATTGAAAAAATAATGGATTGTGCCATTACTACAAAGCCAGTAAAATATTTAGGGATAAATGTATCAGCACGAAATGAGAATCTTTATAAGGATAACCATCAAAAAGTGTGGACAAACATTACTGAAGATTTGCAAAGATGGGAAAAATCGAACATTTCATGGCTAGGAAGAATCTCTGCTGTTAAAATGAACATACTACCAAAATTGAACTTTTTATTTCAAATGTTCACAATTCATATAGATCAAAAGATCTTAAATAAGTGGCAGAAAGTAATAAATGACTTCATATGGAAAGAAACCAAGGATAAGATTTAAAGTATTACAGGATGACAAAAAACGAGGACTGGCAGTACTGAACATCAAATTGTATCACCAAATCTGAGTAGTAGACAGCAATGGCACTAGTTTAGATAACAGACTGGATTACAAATCTGAGTAGTAGACATATTAAATTGGAGATAGTGGATGCTAAAGAAGGCATCCACAATGATTTATGGCTTAAGAAATCAATGAAATCTATTTAAAAACAGGACAGAGATGGACTACTTAAAACATGGTTTCTGTGCAGAAATAGACTGAGCCCACTGATCTCCCCACTGATGTTGCCAATAAATGCCCATTACGATGCTGCCACTAGAAATAGAATTGGCCAGCTCAGCTACAAATCTGATTGCTAAGAAAGGAAATGTAAAAACTTGGCAAGAAATCCAAGTTCAATGCAAAAATATTCCACGTCTGATGTACCACCAAACAGTATCAAGGTTCAAAGAACAAACTCTTAGAGAAGGCTGCAGGTTAAGAGAAAAAAACAGAATTTAATATTAATACCTGGAGATTTGAAGCATCTGTTAGGGAAAAAATTATTGCAATACCACACAGAAACAGAACCTGTATGATAAAATGGATGAAAAACTTCAGAAAAGCTATTCCAATGAATCTATGGGAAGAGCTATGGACTAAGGATATTAAATTTACAGACTGTCAGTTATTAAGAGAGAATTGGTACAAAATGTTTTTTAGATGGTATACTACTCCCAAAGACATTGCGAGAATCAGTAAGGACTATAGTGGTCAGTGCTGGAAATGTCAGTGCTCCGATGCAACATTTTATCATATGCAGTGGACATGTAAGAAAGCACAAAAATACTGGATAAAGTTACATGAAGAGATACAGAAGATTTTTAAGCTTAGGTTTGAGTTAAATCCAAAAAACATGCTATTAAACATTCTACCAAATAATGTTACAAAAGAACAGGGAGACCTTTTTCGTTCCATGGTGACAGCAGCAAGAGTGTTATATGCAGTGAAATGGAAAACAGATATGTGCCTTGATTTGTCAGAAAGGATATATAAGATATATATAAGAATATGCATCAGTGGCCAAATTAACTGTTTATGTGCATGATAGACCAACTGCTGAATTTGGAGGGAAATGGAAGGATTTCTTTGACTACTTAGGCTAAAATTAAGATTAATTAAGGTAACTTGATACAAAGATAAAACACAGGGGAAATGATTAATTAAAACAGTTGATATTAAAGTTTGGGTATAAGTAACTAAGGAGAGGGAAGGAGAGCTACTATACAATTAGGGTGTGTTATATATTCTGATTTTATCTTTCTATTTGTTTAATCTAATTTCAGATATAATGCGTGTAAGTTTTTATGCACTTTCTACTGTTACATCTTTTTAAATAATTTTTTAAAATTAAAACAGTTATTAAAACAAGAAATCCCACTGTTCTTATATATTAAAACTGCCTATCTAAAACTTAAGAGCTAGCTACTTAAGCATCTCTAAGTTGTTTCCGTTGTTACATATCTCACCCATCCGTTAAAAAGCAAGCCCTCTCTCATACTTGGTTGATTCAGCATAAGGACATGCTAAGATGATAAAATAGCTTAGAGACTGCTCCACAGTGTTTCTAATCAGCTCTGCAAACAGATTTCTGGGCTAGACCACAACCTAAGTTCAGCCTTTTTATCCAAAGACCTAGTCTCAGGTTAGCAACTTCCATCATTCTCCTTGCCTCCATTTTATCTTCACAACAATCCTTAGAGGTATGTTAGGCTGAGTCTGTGTGACTGACACAAAATTACCCAGTAAGCTTCCACAGCAGAGTGGTGATTTGAACCTGGGTCTCCCAGTTCCTGCTCTGCAACTCTAACCACTACACTATACTGGCTTGCGGGGGCTGGGGTGGGAGTGGCTGCTGTTGAACAGTAGCAAGCAGCCAGGCTTTGGTGAGTCATGTAAGTCTTGTAGTATCAAATCATCTAGTGGTTGCTTCTAATCCTGCTGCCAAGGAGTCTTCTCTCCAAAGCCAAAAAAGGCCTGAAACGGGCCCCGACCCCTCCCTCTGCCTGGAATACTGGCTTACCTGTTAAGACTGCCTATCAACAGCTACTGAAGGCATCTGGTTAAAACTACAGGTGTTCCTTTTATCATTTTGTTTTTTTTTTAAAAAAACATATTTTTGTTCAGATTTCTGATTTTTCTGAAAACCTGGGGCGTTTTTCAAGGTGTATAGGAAGATCTGCCTTGTCCGTTCATGTCTCTAGTTCCCAGATTTAAGTACCCTCAGATCAGGACCACTTGACTATTAATATATAAGATGGCTTCTTTCTTAACGTCATGCCATAAACGTTCTAGACATACAGTCTGACATTTTGTGGTCACTTAAAACTTTGGTAGGCTACAAGCAGTTACACTTCCCTTTGCTTTCAGATTTATAGGCAATTAGGCATTGATTCTTCTTGCTAAATTTCAGCATGATGAGAAAATTCTGTTTTCATAAATAACTGAATTTTCAGGGCATTATAATGGTAAAATTTTGAAGAATCCATGTGCCATAATATGCAGCCAATTTTATGGCTGTATAGTACATTCAAGGACAATTCATATTTCATGCACTGCTTATTTATGTCATGTCCTTGGGTATTCAAACCAGAGGATAAGAAGTTTCCTAGAATCCAAGCCTAAGGAGTGGTGCTAAGCGTAGTGTTCCTTTTTTCCCTGAAATAATTCAAAACATAGATCAATTCTGTTAACATTGATGAGGAAGAGCAACATTTCTCAGACTTGGCCAACATGCTTTATCTGTACATAATAAACTTGTTCTGGTTATAGTGGATGTCTGAGTGAGTGGGGGGGGTCATGTTTGTGCAAGTTAGAAGAATGATGGATTGTAGGAATACTTAGGAAATAAAATACGTTTCATATAATAAAAGAAGTATTTGGATGAGGCCAACTGTGAATGCAGTTCATACCTTTTGGTTTACTGTCTCTTTTATATATAGAAAATAGATTCTGAGATTAATTTTTTTCTCTCTAAATAGAAGGATGCTTGCATATGACCGGCGGTCTGAGCCTCGAGTTGGTGAAAGAGTGCCTTATGTCATTGTGTATGGTACTCCAGGATTACCTCTCATACAGTTAGTAAGGCGACCCATTGAGGTTCTGCAAGACTCTAACCTAAGACTGAATGCAACTTACTACATCACCAAGCAAATTCTTCCTCCATTGGCTAGAATCTTGACACTTGTTGGCATAGATGTTTTTAGCTGGTATCATGAATTACCAAGGGTAAGTACATGAAACTGTTATTCAGTACATGACTGCAGCCATGATAGAACTGAAATTAGTACCTTTTGTAAAATAGTTATAATACATACGTGTGGATCTAAAGGAGCAGAGGTCTGCCTCCTTATTTCCAGGAGTGTTGTGAGCCATGCAGATTTCTGCAGAATGTGTCAACCCATCTTGCTTGCTTCCATCATATTTGCTTCCCATGTTTCCACCCACTCCCAATACGCCAGAATAGCTCTATCCCAAATGTGCTTCCTGGTTCTAAATCTTTCAGGCTGAGGTGAGCTACCAAAATAGCATGACAAACATCCTCTGTTCCCTTGCATGTTCAAAGAAGTGTAAGACATACTGGTGGAACTTCACTTTTTTGTTTTTCTTGAGGATGTACATTGCCAAGATCCAGTCAGTAGTGCTTTGGGGAAGTGTGAATTTGATAACCTACCTTGACTAAAATTTCCTTAAATGAAAAAGCTATCATTCACATGTATTCTACCACATAATTTCCCCCCCTGTAGATCCAGAAAGCTGCCGCCACTTCCCACAGTGAACAAGAAAGCCGTAAAGGAACAATTTCCCAGTATTTCACTAGTTTACACTGTCCTGTTTGCGATGAACTGACTCAGCATGGGATCTGCAGTAAATGTAGGAGTCAACCACAGCATGTAGTGGTGATTCTTAATCAAGAAATCCGAGACCTGGAGCGTAAACATGAACACCTGACCAAGGTATGGAGAAAACCAGTAGGGTCGTGATCTTTACCCAGCAGGGTAAAGGCTTTTAAATCTCAGCAATTTCTTTTCAACTCAGCCACATCTGAGGATAATTAAATCCAGAGATTGGATCCATGAGAGCCAGGGTGGGCAGAGAAAGGAAAGAGGAAATAGTGGGGAAGGGGACAATGAGATTGCCCTTCACAAATCCTTGCAGATTCCTGTGTGTCAATATAGCTGATCCTCAACATGGCCCCATCTCTGGAAACATAATTCCAGTGAGTGGAACCATGAACAGACAAAACAGATTGTTCTACAAACCTGAGGAAGACCCTAGGTATGGAGAAAAATCTGGAATCTTAAAAAAATGAGAGCCAAAAAACCCAAAATAATAGAAGCAGTACCTGTTACTTTAAGAAACAAATACCCTCTGCAGTGGCCATTGGGGGGCCACCACAACCATGTTACCACCTGTTCAATTTCACCTATTAGAGGTTTGTTTGTTTCTCTTTTTTTTACAGTTTTCACTTCAGTTTGTTTTACTTAACTCTGCTGTGGAAGTATTGAACTGAAGGAGGAGTAACCACCTCCTCATGAGGCAGGATGTTGGAGAACAATCTTGCTTCCAGGTTCTGATTGGAGGGATCACTCATCAATTAGGGTGCTCTTAAAATCACACTGATATCAAGTCTAATTTTCTGTTCATTTTAAAATTTTGTACATTATTCCACTCATCCTAAGAAGGTATCTTACTGTAATTTGCATCTTAAGCACAGAGATTAGGTATCGCCAAAGAGTCATAAGGCTCTGTTATGCAGAGATTTGAGGAATTCTTCTCAATAGAATTTGGCCTGCTAACAAATTAATAGACACATGAGCTCAGCCATGATAAGGAGACATGAAATATTTAATGAAGAATGCTGATATGAGGAACTTTTTTACCTGTAAGGAAAAAGCCACAATAATTTAGAAATTATGCTCAGATAATAATTGTTCTTAGGATGTTCTGTTTACTTAGAAACAGATGTAATCTTATGCCTGATAATTTTACCAGTTACATGTATTTCAAATTTATTTGTTTTCTTCTAGATATGCAAGAACTGTACAGGTTGCTTGGATCGACAGATACCTTGTGTTTCACTGAACTGTCCAGTACTTTTCAAGGTGTCCAGAGTGAGCAGAGAATTATCTAAGGCACCCTATCTTCACCAACTACTTAGCCAGTTTTAGATTACCTTTATCACAGGATTCCTGGTGCTATTTTTTCAATGTTTACCATTCTGTCTATCTTGCATGGTCTTTCAGTTTCATCTTGTCCAGAATTTTCATTAACTGATGGCTTATTCTTAAGAATTAATGTTTGTCCTAAGTAAATTAAAAGACACTTATTAATCTGTGAATTCTCACTTTTTAAGATGTACAATTTTATTCATTCTGCCTTTTAAACATACTGTTTTATAAAGCGGATGTTGAAATAGCTGTATTAACATCATGTAAATCCATTTCAAACTAAAAGTTTACTTCCCTGTGGGCTTCTGAGAAAGAAGTTCTAAAAACTTAGGAAAAATACCATTGTGTTTTATCAAACTGTCAGTATCAGGACGTGTTACTTACTTACAGATATCTCATTCACTTTATAATTTTGACTGCAGAATATTTTGTAAATACACTTTTTTACTTTTCAAACTAAGTAAAATAATGTGCAATGAATTTTATACAGACAATTTTAAAGTTGATTGGGGTATTTCCTCTTAAGTTTTGCTTGACTCCAAGTAGATTTGTTGTTTTGACCAGACTGTGCAAACAGTAGTATGTGTAGCATTTTTGAAACACTTTCTAAAAATCACTGTCTTGCTTTAGCTATTAATTGGGCATTGTGAGGAACTGTGCAAAGACATTTTTGTTACAAACCTGTGGGACTGTTGCAATACTTTAAATAAATTTATTCCATTTTTGCTTTTGTATAGAGACATTTCTATTGCTTCTAAATATGCTTAATATTTCATTATGTACTGTACAGTTAAATCTTATTTGCCATCATCTTGACAAAATGTGTATTTAGAATATTTGTATAACTGTATAAAAAGAAAAGGAATTATGTGGTCACGGTGCATTGTTTTTTAAATTGGAAATCATTTTGTTTAATTAATGGGAACATAGTAAAATTGAATAAAACAAAATGGTAAATGTGCATTTTTTAAATTCATTATGAGACTCTAATTGTACTAATGTGCAACCCCCTCATAAGACCCCACTGGCCTTGGTTCTCTTGTACTAGCAGGGTGCCACCATAGCACAGGCACTGCTAGTTGGCATGCTATGACCATTTGGCAGAGAGGAAAGAAATTTACAAAACCCCTTCCTCAAGCTCCACACTAGAGACCTTATCAACCCCAGGAACTCCAGTCAACAAAGCAGCCATAATTTGCTCCTGTCCCACAAGTGGCAGACATGGGCATAGTCAACTCCCATCTCTACCAGTGGTTGCAGGTGTCCCTCGTGTCACTCAGTAAAGCATTAGAAGAAGGCAAAAAAGAGCTCCTGATCCTGCATTTCCCAAGGAGGTTGGTGGCATGAGTAGCAGGAGCCCCAGAGTAGATCTCCACAGACGTGGTACTGAATCCCTGCTTGCAGAAAATTTCCCTTCTGCCAAGCAAGGGATTGCAGCAAAAAGGAAACACACAAAAGCACCCCTAAAAACCACCCTATTCCTCCCCACAATAGCTCAGAAGGGAAAGGCACCCATGTAGCAAATGGGAGAAAGATCAATTCCCACAAAGGGAGGCATGTGCTGGCTAAAGGCAAAGCTTGCTTTTCCCCCAGAAGTGGGCTGAGTGATGGCAAAACACAAGACAGAGGCTGGGCTTGAAACCATACTTCCTATACCAGGGCCAGCTTCCTAAACACTCAGCCAATTGAGTATGCATAAATGAGATTCCACATTTGGTAGTTTTTACCAAATGGTATCCTTTCACTTGTCCAACTTGTTGAATTGCTGCCTGCACAGAGACCAAAGGGATATTGGCAATAATTATGTCCCAGACCAATGTCCTAACTTACCTATATGGGTGTATTATCCATGCATCGCCTCCCTATTGGGGAAGAGTCTCCCCTTTTTGATGTCTGTGTCCAGAAAGAAGAGTATCTGTAAGAGTTTTGAGCAGAAAAGTGTTAGGACTGACATTCCCAACTTCGAGCCTGTGGGCATCTTTGGAATTCTGACACAGTATGGTGGGTACAACCAGGGCCGGATCGAGGTGGGGCAAGGGGGGTAGTCTGCCCCCGGTGCCACCAGGGAGAGGGCGCCGGAAGCAGCTGCCAAAGGGCGCAGGCAGCAGTGTGGGCAGCCTTGCAGCCCCCTGCGCTGCCTTTCGCCTGCCCCGCAGGACGGGGCAGCTGGCTTGCCGCGCACCCCCTGTCCTGCAGGGCAGGCAAAAGGCAGCGCGGGGGGCTGCGGGGCCGCCCATGCCATTCTTGTTTGTCTAAGGCACAAGACCAACATTTTTTTCTCTATGGAGAAAAAGACTGCATGAGGAACAACCTCCCTGTCCAAAGCCTTGAGCAAAGGAGAGAGGCAGATGAGAGCCATGCTCCCCATGGCAAAGCTGCATGAGGAACAAACCCTCCCCGTCCAAGGCTTCAGACAAAGGGGAAGGGCAAATGAGAGCCTTGTACCCTACTGCCCAACAAGCGAAACAGTCAGGAGGTCTCGGTTACCTCCTTGACCAAATTAACTTCACCCACGCCAGCAATATCAACATGGTCAGAGGCATTGGCAAGGAAAGGGTGAGGAGGAACGGCTCCACAGCAATATGGAGTCCTCAGGGCTGAGTCACAATTCTTTCACAACTGGCTGTTTTAGCCACATGTGTGGTAAGTCAATAGCTTTTCCGACAGCTAATACCCCCCTTAGCCTTTTTCTGGTGGGCCAGGACCCAGTTGTGGGGTTATTTCAGCAGGCAGACCTCCCTACTGGCAAACTCAGAATGCAATTTCAGGGATGCCGGCAAAGATGGGGACTGCAAATATGACAGGTGTGCCATTTCCCCCCCCCCCCCGCTCTCTAGGGACAGCTTCCTACTGTGGATTACACAGGCAATGATGATAATTTTAAAAACTGGCCTGGATAAACCCTCCAGTTTTCAGGCCCCAATTTAAAACCCTCATCATCCTGAAACTGGACAAACAGGTTTTAATGAGAGTCAGTGGAGGAAAATCAGCGGGCAAATGTACAGAGACAACTAAATGTCTTCACGCACAGCCCCTCCCTAACCACCCCACCAGTGTCCTCGGCATCTTCTATCTCATCCTCTGCTGAAAGACAACAGTCCAGGTGTAAGCATTTGTAAACCGCCTTCACCTTCTGATTCTTAAGAGGATTAGATCAGAAAGACAGAAATCTCCAACCCTTCTTTAATTGGCAAGATTCATAGAACCACACAGAAAGAGAGGTCCCACTCTCAGATACAGGACTGCTGTACTGAGGACAGAACTCCTCAGTTGTCATAACATCTGATAAAGAAGAGGGAGAGTGGTCCAGGGAGGAGTCTGATACAAAGGATAAGTCAGTCAGGCCTTTCAAACCAGCGCATTTTCAGAAGCTTCCGAAAAAGGTGGTAACCACTCTCAATGATCCCACTGAGCAGGGGGGAAAGCCTATGGCCACGGTTTCATCCACTTTGGATGTACAGGGTATTTTAAAAGCCCAGCCAAGAAGTTGTCGGGTTATCCTCTTCCTGAACATTTTTGAGGTCCTTTGTTCAGAATGGCCCATGCCAGGTTATGGGTCTATTCTGCAATCAATCACTAAAAGGTTCTACACCTTACCTGACGAGATTGTGTGTGGATTTTAAGGTTACCATTGGTTGATGCACCTGTGGTGGCCCTAATTAAGGTACAGTGCTGTCTAAGGAGGCGATATATTAAAAATTCTGGTAGATAAAAAGAGCAAGTCTGTTCTCAAGAAGTCACACAGGGCAGTGCTGGTAGCAATCAGAGCAGTAGCAGTCCTCATTTTATACAAGCAGCGGTAATCTGGACAGCTACCTATTACAACACCCTGAACCAGAGCCTTTGACTGTTACAGGGCTTCTGCTAAGGCTCAACAAAGCTACTCAGTTTGCGTCAGATGCCTCTCAAGACAGCATTTAGTATTGTGCCATAATTCAACTAGCCAACATGGTTGTAAGGAGAATCCTCTGGTTCAAACATTGGAAGGTAGTCACGTTACTGAAGTCTAACCTCTGCACTGAAAAATGTTTTGATCGGCTGCTCTTCGGAAAAAGAACACTGACAAAGCTCTAGTTGAAACAAAAGAGGGGGGGGAGCTGTACCCTCTACACCTTCTAATGAGGAGGAGGGCTATAGGTCTACGCCCATCCAATCCTTTTGTTTCTATAGATCACTACAACAGGGGCAGAGACAATAAGGAGAACTGGATGGCAGTCTAGATTCCAAAGAAGCAATTTTCCAAAGCAAAGAGTACATAGGGTAACTCATGCATGACTCAAAGTGCAAGTGACATGAATTGCCTTTCACAGATCAATGAAAAAAGACTACCCAATGTGGAAGCAGGACACAAGATGCAGTTAACACACCACTAACCCTCCTCCCTGGCTTTATTTCCTCTCCAGTTTTGCTGGATACCAGAGAAGCAAACTAGATGCAGGAGGCAATCCAACATTTCAAGGGATATATTCAGTTTTCTTTATAGTATCTAAGAAAGTGGGAGAATGGAGAGCAATATTGAACCTAAAAAAGATCTCAATATCTGGGCAAGTTGACAAGAATTCCGTATGCAATCCTTACATTCCATTCTCTAATCAATACAACAGGGAGACTTCTTGACTTCATTAAATCTCAACTTCAGGGAACAATACTATCAATACAAGGCTCTCCTTTTTGGTCTGTCCTCATCACTGAGGGTATTCATTAAAGTATTAGCTACCTTTGCAGCCCTGAGACAACAGAGTATACACATGTATCCCTATTTAGAAGATATTTTAATAAGGGCATTGGACTGGAGGACATGCAACCTCCGCTACAGAACTGTGATTCAGTTCTCCAAGCGCACGGGTTTCTGATAAGTACCCAGAAGAGTCAGGTGGTTCCATCACAGATATTAACACGTCTGGGAGCCAGGAGAGACACTTATAGGGCCAAAGTTTACTTGCCATTAAAAAGGCAGACAAAAAAAAAGCAAAAATCTGATATCAACCTTACAGCATCAAAAGCAACTAGATATGACGACGTTAGCACAACTATTGGGTCTGTTAATAGTGACAATAAGGGTCTGTTGACATAGCTATATTCCATACAAAAGCATTACAATAGAGACTGATTCCACATCAAAAGGACGTAAGGGAGAAACAACACACACATGCACACACACAACATCTTTCTGACCCTTCAGTTAAGAACGCTCTAGTATGGCGAGCATTATCACCTAATTAACACAGGAGTTTTCCCTTTGCCAAACCCAACAAATCATAGTGACAACATATGCCAACTTAGGGGATGGGGAACTCACTGTCTAGACAATCTGGTTCAGGTAAAGTGATCCCCCCAAAGAAAAACAAAACTGGCTAGAACTCAGAGCAATAAGGCTGGCATTCTTAGACTTTCAAAACAAATCCATAAAAAGTTTGTTCTGGTACAAACATCAGAGGGAAACATTCCCTCTGCATCAGGAATCAATCCAGATTTCCAAATGGGCAGAAGAGTATTTACAGGATCTCAGGGCCCAACATATCCAGGGAGTGTTAAACACTTGGGCGGACTGGTTAAGACAAGATGTGGACCAGATGGAATGGTTGCTGAATGACCAAGTGTTCCAAGAAATCACAAAGCATTTTGCAACACCAGTGATGGATCTTTTTGCATCAGTAAAAACAGGAAAATTCTGAGGTTCCTGTCCAGGTTCGATGAGATGGAGGCTTTACACCACACCTGGCCCAAAGACCTGCTTTATGCCTTTTCCTTGCTCCTGATTCTCAGCAGGAGGCTAATCAGGATACGACAGGAGAAGGGGGCATCTTTCTGCTAGCTGGATCCTTCTGGATTTCAAAAAACACTGTGGGATCTTAGAATTCCAAACTCAGACTGAAAGACATCTGGAAAGAAGCTGGTGGAAAACTTGTGCTCAGTGCGATAGAGCATGCTACAGAGCCCATGGGAAGACTTATGAAGCAGTAGTTATAGCAGCAAAATAAGATATTTTTCTGCTACCATTGCATCAGCTAATTCATGTCCATCCCAACTGTTTAAGGTATCTCACCTTTCGACCCCTAAATCTCAACCTTCACTGGTTCAAGAATAGACAATAAGCTGCAACATCTTTGCAAAGTTCTTTGCTGATAAAATAGCTCAAATATGCTCTGATCTGGATGCCACCAGTAATATAGGAGAGCCAGAAGAAATGCTTAACACACCACCCAAGCCATTTATGAATCATTTTAACTCAATAACAGTGATGGATACTGACAAAATTCTAGCATCTGTGAAGGCCACTACTTGTAATTTGGATTCTTGTCCATCCCAGCTACTAAAGTCTTGCAAAGACCACATAAAAGAGTCCTTGATGTCCATCAAAAATCAGTCACTAGCTCAAGGCACCTTCCCTCAGCCTCTCAAAGATGCTGTCACCCGCCCACTAATTACAAAACCACCATTAGACACAAATGATATAGCCAATTATTGCCCAGTCTTTAATCTGCCCTTTCTGACCAATTCCAGGCCTTCTTGTACAACTCTGGTGCCTTGGACCCTTTTCAGTCTGGTTTTAGGCCAAACTAGGGGACAGAGACAGCCCTAGTGGCTCTAGTTGATGATCTCCTCCTAGATATATCTGCAGCCTTTGTCACAGTAAACTATGCCATCCTGTTGAAGCGTTTGGAGGCAGAAGTATGTATCAGGGGATGTGCCTTACCATCCAAACTGTTCTTCACCATTATACTTTCCTCAGTGAATTTCCTAGCTATCAAATATATTGTAACTTACACTGTTGTAATCCACTTTAGATCTCAGTCAGAAAGGCAGACTATAAACGAACAAAAATAAAAATAAGTATGAAATTTTGAATAGAACCAGTGATTTTTGTTGTTTTTTAAAGGTGCTGGTACTCATATATATGGTTTCAACCAGATAGGGACTTGGGAGAGCCCCCAGAAAGTTGGCAGCACTCAGTACTCATGATGAGTACCATCACATAAAAAAGCCCTGAACTGTGCTTGGCCATTGGTTTCTGTGGAGAGTTTTCTGGAGAGGAAAAGGGGAACAAGTTATAAGAACCACACTGAATTTCTCCTCAACCCCAATCAATAGCAAGTCAATAGTTTCCCTTTCTCTCCAGGAGACCACACGTTCTCCCACAGACTTGCCTTTCTCTTTATGGTACATGTTGAAAAAGAATCTAGCACATAGTGCAGAGCTTGAAAATGGTACTTAGGCATGGTACCTAGGCTGTCTGGAAGATGCCAAAGATGATTACCCCTCTGGAATTATCGACAGAGGAATGGGAAACCAGGAGGGAGGTGTAGTAGAAAGGTGGCAGCTTTTTCTAGGATCCTTCAGATGGCTTCTGTCCTTTCTAGGGGTGACGAGCAAAACTACAAAACTGGGAAGTGAATCCTTACTTATCAAGGTAGCAGTCACCACCAGCCCCTCTAGATAGGCCACAGCTCAAGAGTCGAGACCAAGAGGCGAACCTCAACCCCTCTGGGCACTAAGCAAACAGAAGTCAACCTTACATGGTAGGCACCCTGCAGTCTTGAGTCCAGAGACAAATTAACTGGGTAGCATATGGCAAATTGGCAGAGGTACTGGATTCAGATTGAAGCAGGAACACAAAAGACTCCACACAAGATATAGCTAATAAAATTTACAGAATGAAGTGCAATAAGCCAAATTATAAACATTTAGGAGTGTGCAACAGGAGAAGCAAAATAACAAAGGCTAAATCGTTAGACTAACATACACTAGAAACCTATAGCTTAATTCAGATGCTACCTTCCAGCAGATCACAAAGCTCAACAGGGCTTCAAGATGGTAAGTCTTAAAGTCCAAGAGACAAAACCAAAGAGACACTGGCTATAGGACTTCACCTAGGGTGTAGTCTTCAAAGCAAAAGTTGATCTGTCAGACAAGAGTGGATACAAACAAAGGGACAAAAAGGGACCCCAAGAGTTACCAAGAAGGAACTCAGAAGGGAACAAAGACAGACTAAAAGACACTTTTTAAGGCAAGCTGCCCACAGCATGCCATAACCTTGTAGCCAAATAAAAGGACTCAAACATGTTAGGGTTGCCTAGCATCCAGTTTCCACCTGGACAGTCCAGTATTTTTGTAGACTGTCTGGGGAAAAACTGAGTTAAAATACTGGGCATATATACATCCAGTATTTTTTGTGTGAGAGGAATGAACAGTTGGTCATTATGAATGAGCTGGCAGTACCAACAAAACCATCATGCAACGCCTCCACCTCTGTCCCCTCCCTTCTGCTTCTGGGCAGCTCCATCACTCGCTTTCCTGCCCCACACAGTCTCCCAGCCTCCTGCATGCTCCTGCTGGGGGAGTGGCCAGCCACCGGGTCACCCGTCCTCCTCCCCACCAGGGGAGGGCCAAAGCAGAGCTCCCTGCAAAAGCCACCCAGCTGTGGGACAGCTTAATGATATCACTTCTGGTAGCGATATCGCACTGGGGCTGGAAGTACATGTGTACAAAAGACTCTACAATGGTGAGTACTGGTGTGTTGCTCCCCCTCCCCCAAGTATTTTTTAGAAAGCCATCTGGCAACCCTATAACGTGTGACAGCAGTTCTGCAGTAAGCAGACCTCAGAGGTGAGCAGGAAGAACTCATCACTCCACTCCCACGAGGCCACGCCAGAGTTGGCCTCCCAAAAGTTCTGTCCTTGAGAACTTAGCACCTGCGGAGACAAAGCTCTGCTTTATCAGGCTGATAGCTGGAAATGGCATCTCAGCACGTCTTAAGAACTCTCTCTCGAGAATGAAAAGGGGGGAGGGGCATAAAGAGAAAGCAAAAAACTTAACTGTATTATCTTAGCCAGGCAAAAGCCTAATTCAAAGTGATTGATTGAAACAAGAAATGAACTAAGCAAGCAAGTTTATTATTTATTTAATCAATCACATTTCTAGACCGCCCTCCCCGTCAGACGGGCTCAGGGCGCCCTTTTCCAGCCCGACCTCTATTTCAGACTAGTAAGTGACTTTGGAGCTGGAGCTGAATGATATAAATAAATGCATTCACACTGAACTGTGTGCTTATTCCTCTCATGCATGACTTACAGTAAAGATTACTTAAGAGTTGTGTTTCTGTAACTAATTTGTTTTTGGATAGGAAAATGAGTATCCTAAAATAAATCTCCACTTGTTAAAAGCACAACCAGGCCTGAAAGACTACAATTTGCTTGCCTTCTAAGACAGTGCTCTGGTTGCTTACTCTAGGAAGTAAACTTATAAATCAGGTTCCTGGTTTCAACATGTTGTACTTAGCATCACAATTGTTTTAATTTGTTCAGGGAGCCTGTGACAGTTACACATCAGTTATACTGTCCACCCAATTTTCAGCCTCCCCCACTTCCCCATAACGAACAACATGAATAAATCAAAGGCTCAGACAAATTTTTTTGTAAAAAAAAAAATCATCTTGACTTTTAAAACACCATTGTGATAATTTCCCTTATGAAGCTTGAACAGACATCCCTCTGATAATTAAGGGAACCTTTAGGAAAAAGTGAAGAGTAACGTTCATAGTAGTAAAGGGGTTTTTTTTATTATTCAAGAAAATCAACAGTTCCTGAAGACTCTGTAAACACAAGCAATACGACCACAAGCCGCAGGTACATTATGAAGCCACTGTCATTGAAGAAAGCCCTAAAACACACATAGGTCACACCTCTACAACTGCTGTTACATTTAAGGCAAGTCACATTTACTCTAATTAAATTGACACAATCAAAGTGCAGAGTTGTGACCTGCTTTATAATGCCACATTTACAGTGTAGAAAACAAAGTGCAAATAACAGGAATATATTTTCACTGTTGGGAGAACCGTATTTCCGAAGGGAAACAGAATTTATTTTTGCAGTCTTTACACTTACATCTCATGTAAGGATCTGTACAATGCAAGTAACTCAATAAAAAATGAGGTTATTGCTTAGTTGGTTATAAAGTTAACATGATCCTGGTTTTATTCCCATCAGCTCTTTCCAGCTAAACTGCTCCTGAATTAGATGGCCAACATCTAAAATACTTTGGCCTGAATTAAAAAAAAACTAATTTGGCATATATAAAGAAGCTCTCGATGTGTTTCTCCAGCAGCAGTTCCCCATGCTGCACTGAAACGTGTTTTGAAAATTGGAACAGTAATAAAAACCATTTGTGATATCGGAATTTGCCAAAGGAGGAAAAAGTGAGACATTTCACTGAGCATAGCCACAGCCTTGTGATTGCTAAAGTATCTCTTTGTATCTGGAAGGGGGACAGATCCCATGCACTACAAACAGAGCTTATGAAAGGAAACTTTCCCACCTCCCCTTTTCCATCGCAGCCTGCTATGCTCCCTAAAATGCAGCTGTGGAGGTTCACAGCGGACCCTTGGAAAAAAGGGGGGGCAATGCGGGGAGGGATTCTGCAGCGATCTCATGCAAGCATACGTGCTGCTTGTAGGAGGGGAACAAATGTTAGGCTCCAGGGCACCAAGTTAGGAGTCTCAGTGCAATCAGTACTAAAATTCTAGACATTCACACATTAACTGAACTTTACATGTAGATAGCACTCTTTACAGATCTAGCCATGGTGAAAAGTTATAATTTTGAACCACAGAATTGTACAACTGTATCCTAATGTTAACAAGTTCAACACTTGCTTCATTAGCCTTTTAATATTAATACACTTTTTTCAAAACATCCTCATGAGGTAGGTTCTTTGTATTAGTATTTTCTAGCAAAAAATAATTTTCATCTTACAAAACTTCAATTCCTCTAATATTTGTCGATGAAGTTCCATGGTATCTCGCCACTTAAACTTAAGGTCACTTACCAAGCAGTGATTACAGAAACAGAGTACATCTGCATAGCACCACCCCAATTCTCTCCCCTGTACATCCCAATTCCTCAACAAAAGTTACCAGGTATATCTCCCCAACTCTAGGTTCTCTCACTGTTTTGGCAAGTATTTCTGTCTCGTAGCAAGGACAAAGAGCTCCCGCTTAAAAGCAACAAATCCTTCTGAAACAATCATTTTGATTTTTAAATTTTTTTGGGTTTTAATTGGAAATGTTTATTATTGTAAGCCACCATGAACTACCTGGAAAGGCAGAATATAGATGTTTTAATAATATTAAAAGAATATGCAAACAAATTTAAGTTGCATCTCTCTTCCTTATTGGGGTTATGGCCTCTATGCAGTCCTCCATCTCCTAAACTTGTTCATTTACAAAACCCTACTTGATGCAAAAAATAAAAAAAATTTGTGAAGACTTGTGTCATTTTTGATAGAACCTGTTGTACAAGACCCTGACTTTAACATTATAGTTCTGAGTGCCGGCATATTGAATGTACACTCTCATCCTTCTGCATGTTATTTTTTTAAAGTTCACACACTGCAAATTCTATCAAAAATGCTTCCTCACTGTGGCTTGACCGAGGGTGAGTATCTTGTAGAGAGGATGCCATGTCATTTCCCTGCAGCAATTTAAATTATAGCATTTCCCTTCTAGTACAGCCCAGCATAGTGCTATCACACTGTGCTTTCAACAATAAAATGATACTGACTTAAAAGCTGTTGGGCAGGAAACAAGAGTGTCCCTCCCTCTTAAAGGAGGAATGATATGTATGGCCCCTCTTGTTCCCACAGAAGGAACCACTGAAATGAACATTGAAGGCTGCCTTGGTTAAAGAAAAACTGACCTTTGCAACTCACCCATGAAGCAGTATCATAATGATTATAAACAGACAGCAATTACACAGCAAGAATGGTCTATACTAGCAAGAAGTTTCAAATGCTTCTGAATGGTATTACAGATGCAGTTTTTTTAAACTGCAAGAACTTTTTTTTAAGTAAAAGGGTTTTATTTCTCAGAGGTGGTTTTGGAATGAAATTGATCTCAACAACTATATTATAAAAACGGCACTCAAGGTCTTTGGAACACAGACTGGTACCTCTTTTGGTTAAGAACCATTCATAGTGTTCTCAAACTTTATTATTACTCTGATATAAACTATGGTGTGATGCTTACTAAGTAAAAGCTACTCTCACTGCCAAAAATCAAAAAAACCTACAATTAGATCAGCAGATGAAACCACCAGTAAAATGACAGCTTTGATCTTTTCAAAGTTCCCATTTCAATATGACATTCAGGAAACATAAAATCCTGAGTTTTGTCATATAATGGCCTCCACTACGTGATTATTCTTTGGTACTTGCTTTCACTCACAATCAACAACCTTAATTGGGATTTGGCAAGTTTACCACTACGGAACTGCTGAATCATTTTAGAATAGAAGTTCCCACTAAAACTCTTATTTCATGTAAGATAGCCTTAATCATTTTTATCCTGGTCTGTACCGGTGTTCTTTAGTCTTGGGGCACTGACATCAAGCACAGGAGAAGAATTAAATGTTGTGTTTCCTAAAGAAGGATGGCTAGAAATGGTAGCTGAGGTCTCCCCTTGGATTTTCTTGGATGTTTCTATGACAGAGTTCCTCAATGTGTCATTCATCTCAATTACTTCAAAGTCTACTTCATTCCATTCTCTGCCATCTTCATCATCGTCAAGATGAGAGTTGGATAGCAAGGCTTCCTGGACTTCACCATCTCCAGCATTGTTTAGCTTAGTATCAATGGGTGATGTAGCTAATTTATACATCACAGGAAACAACACTGCTGTCATCACTGCTGCTCCCACTGAAGCATACATAAGAACAGGAAAAGTGGGAAAGTGTCCTTGAAGGAAGCCAACCAATGCAGGAATGCACATCTCCCCCAAAGCAGCACCAATTACAAACATGGATGCAGATTTCCCTTCGATGGTGGTATACTGTTCAAGCCAGGAAATTCCACTGGGAAAGATAGTAGCCATTGATGCTCCATACACTGCAGAGCCAAGCCACAGGGAGGCTGGGTGTGTACTGAACAGTGCCAGTAACAAAGATGACACAGTAGTGCCTATGATACTCAACAGAATCATAGTTCCAGGGTAGGAGCATGTGGCAAAACAGATTGCCAGTCCCCTGCAAGCTGCAAAAGTTCCCCAAAAGAGAGAGTTCAAACCAGCTGCTTCATTTTCTTTCATATTAATGAAGATTTTTGCATAAGTAAAAATATAGGAACCATAGGTCACCTCAGCTCCTACATAGCAGAAAAAAAATATGGAAAGCAGAATTATAAGGGCATAATGGTATTTGGCAGTCTGGTATTTCTGCACAGAAAGCTTTGTTCTGTCTTGAATATGATTTCTCTTCAAGTATAAGATAAAGAAAGTCAATGCAACAAGCAAGAGATAAGTGCCTATAAGAACATAAGACCACAGCAAGTTTGTGTTTAAATGTAGCTTCAGCCCAAATAGATCAGCAGAATTCAGAGAAGCCTGATTGTCATCACTGCTATTTAGATGGACCTCAGGATCGGTAGTGGAGCCACTCAGAGCCATTTTAGCCAAGATGGGAGCCACGAAGGCACCCAGGGCAAAACTGAAATGTAAGGCCTGCAAATGAGGACCAACCTCTTCTCTCCATGTGGCCAAGGCAAGAACATTGCCACCTGCAGCGAAAACAAAAAGAGGCAGGGTTAAATTTTCAAGCATAGAATAGTTTTAGAGCCCATCTATGTCCCTATGCAGCCTGCCTCTGCTGAAAGCTGTGAAGGCGCTTGTGGACTTAAGTATAGAAAGCTGGAGAAGATTGCATTTAGACACAGAGAAGGAACTGCCACTGGCTAGACTCTTCAGCAGCTGATTTCCCCTGTTCTTTCTCCCTCCCATTGTCTAGTAAATACTAGCCACTAATGAGGCAGAGATGCAAAGAAACTATGGAAGGGCCAGTAGCTCCACCTTCCCTATGCCTCTTACCAAGATCCCTTCCCACTACCTCTGCCTCTCGGTGAGGGAGCCCTCAGAATGCTCAATAGGAGGAACCAGGTCAATCAACCACAGGGAGCAGCACATGTAGCCCTATTCTTACTTCAATTACACCCTTCCATGATACAGAATAAAACTAATTTAAGACAGCATGTTTGATTTGAACTACAAAGCTTAAAAATTACTTCTATAATCTTCCAGTTTGGTGTAGTGGTTAAGAGTGCGGGACTCTAATCTGGAGAACTGGGTTTGATTCCCTAGTCATCCACCTGAAGCCAGCTGGGTGACCTTGGATGAGTCACAGCTTCTAGGAGCTCTCTCAGCCCCACAGGGTGTTTGTTGTGGAGACAATAATAACATACTTTGTAAACCGCTCTGAGTGGGCATTAAGTTGTTCTGAAGGGTGGTATATAAATTGAATGTTGTTGTTCATTATTATTATTATTATTATTATTATTTATTCAGTACATAGAAACAAAGCTGGAAGGGACCTCAACTGTCATCTAAATCAACCCCCAGCACAATACAGGAAATTCACAGCTACTCCTTCACTCCCCCACTGACTGCTGCTCTATGCCCAGAGGAAGGCAAAATCCCTCCAGGATCCCTGACCAATCTGGCCTGGAAGAAAATTCTTTCCTGACCCCAAGTGGTGATTGGCATTATCCCTAGCATATAAGAAAGGGCCATAAGAGCTAACCACTGGCTCATCCCTTCCTGCCCTCCTCTCACAGTCTGCCTGAGTTTATTCTGAGTCATCGACTCATCATTGCTGTCAGATGGCCATGTAGCCTCTTCTTAAAAACCTCCAAAGGAGAGCCCACCACCTCCCAAAGAACTTGTTCCACTGGAGAACCACTCTGTCAGGAAATTCTTCCTAATGTCTAGCCAAAACCTCTTTTGATTTAATTTTAACCCATTGGTTCTAGTCCAATCCTCTGGAGCAACAGAAAACAACTCCACTCCATCCTCTATGCCCTTCACATTTTTGAAGAGGGTTATTATATCATCTTTCAGTTGTCTCCTTTCCAGGCAAAACATGTCCAGCTCCTTCAATCTTCCTTCTAAGACCTGGTCTCCAGATCCCTCACCATCTTTGCTGCCCTCCTTGGGACATACTCCAGCATGTCAACATCCATCTTAAATTGCGGTGCCCACAACTAAACATAGCACTCCAAGCAAGATCTAACCCAAGCAGAGTAAAGCGATACCATCACTTCCTGTGATCTGGACACTATAATTCTGTTGATGCAGCCCAAAACTGCTTTGCCTTCTTAGCTACCGCATCACACTGCTGGCTCATGTTCAGTGTATGATCTACTAAGACCCCCTAAATCTTTTTCACATATACTACTACCAAGACAAGTCTTCCCCATCCTATAATTATTCATTTAATTTTTCCTACATAATGCAAAATTTTATTTATCTCTGTAGAAATTCATTTTGTTATATTTAGGCCAGTTTTCCAGCCTGTCAAGAGCTGGAATCTTGATTCTGTCTTCTACTGTATATACTTCCCCTTCCAATTTAGTTTCCTCTCTACAAGCACTGGCAATTTGTTTATATTCATTTTTGGTTATACAGCCCTCCTTCCATTTCTTAAATGTGTCTTTAAATATTCAGAACTTTAGAAAGCTCTGTGTGTGTGTGTGTGCATGTGCACATGCGCATGTGTGTCACAAACACAACCCTTGAGTACCAAAACCTAAACCTGCAGCTCATTTAGAACAGGTGACTGGAAAGAGGTTCTTTTCTCACATTTTGTGGTCCCAGAGTAAATCTCAGCCCAACTGGGAAATAGGCCTAATTGACATAGGCTCAAACAAAATACTTCTCATCCATACATGGTGACACCAGAACTGCTGATCCTGCACCCAGAAGTTTCTTTCACCCTTTTAGTTACTTGTCTTCCTCAAAATCTAGGTTACATAACTGACACTGCATTCTCCTTTGGAGGTCCCTCCTTTCCCTACAGGTCTCACTCCAAAGCCCTACAAAGCAGCATTAGCCATGTTCATACCAAATCCTGCCAGTTCTTGCCCCTGCCAACCACCATCCCCATTCCTTGCTTCTCACCCTCTGAAGTTTATTTCCTGTACTGTGTTAATCCCCACCCCTCCCCAAGTATATCATCTCCCTGCCCCTCCATTCAACTTCCAACAAAATTCCAAACTCTCTCTTTAGCAACAACATTCAGCCAGCGATCTGTCCCTTATCTGCTACTTTAGCCTTCAACTTTAGAAGGAGTGCTCAATAAAAATAGTCTGCGCTGTTCTCACAACGAACTATTTTCTCTTCTGTCCCCCATCTTAGATCACTTCTCCATTCACACTCTCGTGAACCTCAACAGTTCACGGGAAAGATCAAAAGACATGACCATAACTTTTAATTTTCTAGTTCTCATCTACCTACTTCTTAGCTAAGCAACACTGCACCTCCTTCTTAATCACACCATCTCTATCATATACCCAGGACTTTGCCTCTTTCAACAATAAGATCAAAACTTGTTCCCTAACTCCCTCTACTAACCTTTCCCTCTCTTCAAGCACTTTTCTCCTTCCTCCATCAAATTCAACAGTTTCATCTACACAGATTCTCTTACTGTAGCACTCACAATACAGGTACATTTAATAAACCACTGAGACTGTAGCTAGTCTGGAAACGCATTCTTCTGTGCCCACAATTTTTTTCAAACTCTAAGTACATGATATTTAGTCATGTAAATTCCTCCCTCCCAAAAGGAATTTTGCAAAAAGAGAGAGAATGATTAAATGCGACTGAGCACTACATGAATTTTGACCCTGAAGTGAAACAAAATAGGAGATCCTAAAAGTTAAGAACTAAGAAGTTGAACAGCACATACAGAGATACATTAGTAGTAAACTGATAAGTTTTTATTACCTGTATCCAGGACACCCATTGCAGAACCAATGACAGACATCATTGCTGTCAACAAAAGTGCTTTCTTACACCATGGGATGATATACAGACCTATAGCTGTACCCAACATAGATAATCCTATAATGCAGAAAAAGTTTGAGGGGAAAAAATCCAAAGAAGTTTAGCACTGCATATTCGTAATAAAAAGCCAGAATCTCATTTAACTTCAAAAACAACATGTTTTTATTCTAACATTCCTCCAATGACGGGAGGGCAGCCTTCTCTCCTTCCCCATTTTAGACTCACAGTACAGCAGCCATGAGACGTAGATTAGGCTGACAGAGTGATTGTCCCACTAAGCTTCATGAATCCATGGGAGTTTCGACTCAGCTATACAGGTTCCCAGTCCAACACACTAAACGATACATCACAGATGTCACAGGTTGTATTTGGATTTATGGCCATTTATGCAGGGGGAGTAGCACTACTGGAAAATTTTATTTTAGTGATTTTATGGGGTTCAATTGTATTTTATTGACTGTTCTGTACTGTTTATAACAATTTTATTGTACCTAAATGACTTTATAACTATATTGTATTTTAATGTGATGTAAACCACTTCAGGGGCTTTTAGTTGAAAAGCAGTATAAAAATAAACAACTTCACCAACTAACATGACAAAGATACAAACTATGTTATTTTGTTGGTATATTTGACAACAAAAACCTACAATGACCATGATCCAAACCCCTATGTGTAAGTATGTACTGAAAAAAGGGTTTGGGACCTAGGTCTGATTAATAGACAGCAGATACTTTGATAGACCTTTGGCGAGACCACACTAGCAGATAGGTGATGTGTACATAGGCTTGTATTAATTTGCATGCTTAGCAAAGGCTCATAGGGCATGTTTTTTTAAAAGGCCACCATGACTAGGAAACATGGTATAAAGCAGGACTGGGCTAGTCGAAAGGACAAGGGGAAAAGAGGCATGCAGAAGGTAGTGCTGTCTGACAGACAAAGCTTGTTTCCAAGCTTTGGATTCAAATAGGATAGAGCTGAAACTGTTAGCTGGAGAGGACTGAACACTCCTTTCGGAGAGCAGTGGTGGCTAGCTGTAAAAAGCAGAGCAGGAATTGCTGACAATTCCTGGCAGTCAATGAATAATTCTTCATTGACTGCCTGAGATCAACACTGTAATACAGAACTGTCCCACTTCATCTTGCCAGGAGGAAAGGGGAACTGTTCCTAGGGCAAGGAACAAGCTTGAGGATTCATCCAGCATCTTCACAGGAAGAGTTTCTGTTGTTACCAGAAGGCTTTTGGGTATCTGGGACTCTGTACCAAGCATAGCCTCTGGATGAACCCACAGTACTGTCTGCACCCTCTACAAAGTGGATTGTGAGGAGGACTCTGCTCTGGGGACACAGCTTAGTGAACCAGTATTGGTAGCTTTGGGAACGTTTTTCACAGTTGTGTTATGTTATATTTAAATATATTTTAACATGATGTACATGTTAAAATTAAGCTTATTTAATATATAAAAGTCCAAAACAAAAATTTACTGTATCAACTCAGTATTAATAAGAAATGTTAGAAAGCAATGCTGCTTTTAAAGACAAGAAAAATGAAAAGGAACATATCTCCCAACTGTAAACACTATTGCTCCCTTCCAGTACTTTCTGTAGCATAGCCTTAGCAAAGTTACACCCTTCTAAGTCTACCACACTGTTTGTCACATACCGTGCTAACATCTACCCTGGAGCCATGTAAGTTAAATGCTTTCATTTTTCCAAGGAATACTGAATTACTGAAAAACTTCCAATGGCATATATATAAAGACATTCTTTACCTTCCAATGGATACACATATCTATGACAGGCAAGTCGACCAGCTGTCAGGAGAGGGGAACCAAATCCAGGACCAGCCTCCTTATTTTGTCATTTATAGCACGCCTTTCTCACTGAGACTCAAGGCAGATTACACAGTGTAAGTCAATACAAATCAACAGCTGGGACATTTGATAAACAACAGGGCATAGTTGCAGAAATTTGAAAACAAGCAGAAATCTGATATAGAGCTGAAATAAACATGCAATTTGACATAGCATATTAAATAATGTGGAAACAACCTAGTAGGAACCTACTTACAGTAACAGACAGTGTAGAGTAGTAGAGAGTACAGTCCCTATCTATCCATTATGAAAGCATCTTTTTGAATCATTTCCTTACAATACAGCTGTTTGGACCTGTGTACAAAAGCCCTCCTGAATAATTTGATTTTGCACAGTTTGCAGAAAGTCAGGAGATTGGGAGCTTTCATGATAATCTTTGGATCAGATTACTGGCAACAATGCAGTTTTGTTTACCAGGCCGTATGTATGTATTCTTGGCTGCGGCATCATTCTCTAACTGAACACCCACCTGCATAAGCAATTACCAACCTAGTTAGGGATGCACTGAAGCTAGCTTCCACATGTGTAAGTATAGCCTTAGCTATTCAGGATCACCATGTGGAAGAGATGTGCATTTCTATGTACATACCCAAGAGAAGCTGAGCATTCATGCAGTCAAACAGTAATCCACCAATCAAAGAACCACCAAAATAGCCTGCTGAGCGACCCACAAAGATGTAGGATATTTGACTAACAGTTCTGTTCACATTTTCAGCCAGGTCTTGAAATGTAGGCCCTAGGACAGCAATGGCCATACCCTGGAAAATGAAACTATAGTTTATAGTAAGTCACCTATCACTTGATTAACAGAGCTTTGCAACAACAAGTTACAGCTTAGCAGTCAACATATACATCTTATGATCCTCACGCTTATGCAAAAGTATGTCCTACTGAAATGAGCAGGGCAATTCAGGATTACACTTTGTGTAACAAACCAAAAAGCTGACTAGAAAAAACAATTAATGCTCTCTTTCATCTTAATGTAGATGCAGATCCAGGAAGGGGGGGGGGAGCAATAAATAAATATTTCCACAAAATTTGCTCCCCCCATCTCTGTTTACCTTATTGAACCTCTTTGTTTTTCCTGTGCTCAAAACTACATTTTAAATAAAACTCTACTCCTTTTTTCAGCTATTTTTTATTTTTATTTATTTAATTACATTTTTAGACCGCCCTCCCCGTCAGATGGGCTCAGAGCGGTTTGACAACAAATTAAAAACAGTAAAACATTATAAAAACATTAAAACATCGTATAAAAAAATAGCTATATGCTATTTAGAAAAAAGAAATATGACATGATTTAATTAAAGTTTTCATTGTAAGCCTCTGCAATAATTTAGATACTTCCTGTAGAGGTCATAAACTCTTCTGCTAGTTTGATTCACTGAGCAATTTTTTTAGAAAGAACACAAGGAGGATCGGACCAGCGGTCCGTTTCACCCAGCGGCCAGCCAGAAGACCAAGTGACTTTGCCAAGTCAATTAATTCAAAAGCACTTGGCCAAGCCCCACCGGGAGAGAAGGGATGCTGGGCAACACACACTCAAAGCCTCCTTGGGCGTGAAGAACCGGCTGCGCCGCCCTCCGGGTCGGTGGAGGGAGGCCTCTCTGGGCACCTCCGCGGGGACTGCAGAAGAGGAGCCCGCGCTCCCCGCGCGAGAAGAGCAGCCCAGCCCTCTCCTGTCGCGGCAGCACCCCTGCTGCTGACCGTCCCCGCCCCACCTCGAAGCCTCTAAGAGAAGCGGGTCCCGGCTGGGGGCGGTTTGGCTGGCTCGCAGCTCCCCGCGGGCAACGAGGGAAGTGCGCCTGCCCAGGCAAAGAGACATGAGCCGGGGCGCTTTCACGGCCTCAAGCGGAGACAAGCGCGTCACCGTTCTGCCGGCCTCCTTACCAGGCCCAGGAAAGCCGCGCAAAGGGCGGCCGAAATGCACCATTTCAGCACGCGCCGCGGAGCCGCCGCCGCTCCCTGGAGCTGTCGATGGGTCAGCCGGCCGCCCCCCGCCCGGCTTCTTCGGCCGCTTCGGTCAGCCACGATCACCTCCGACTGAAGCGCGCCCCGAGCAGAGCCAGCGCCTGAACCCCGCGATTTCGCCGCTGCCACCAGCTCCTCCTCGTCCTCCTCCTGGTCCTCTCCCAGGCGGGCGAAGCGAACCTGCTTCTTCCTCTCCGGGGCCCCGGCCATCTCCGCCAGAGCAACTCCTCAGGTTGCCTCCGGCGCGCTCCCCCCTCCACGTAACCTCACACCACACCGGCCCTCAGCACCTGCGTCTAGAGAGACGATCCCACTTAGACTACAACTCCCAAAAGGCCGTGCGACTGCGTTCTGCCCCTCCCCCTCTGAAGGCAAATCCTATAAACCTGCCTCTTGGTTGCGTCGGCGCGGTTCCTCTTTCGAGCTGATTGCTCTGCATAGACTGTGAAGTGACTAAAATCTCTGATTGGATGCAGTACGATCTGCTTTTGCCACACCTGTGGAACGTCCTCTGAAAAGTTGAAGTAGAGCAGAACCACAAGTGACAAAAGGCACAGATTGGACACTTGTCTGCTTCCCTCAAGTTTTGATGGGAAATGTAGGCATCTTGGCGGAATGTTGGACAAGTGACAGTTGAAAAGTCCATTGGACAGCAGTCAGAGAGCCAAGCTGCGAGACCAGGATGCCTACATTTCCCATCAAAACTTGAGGGAAGCAGACAAGTGTCCAATCTGTGCCTTTTGTCACTTGTGGTTCTGCTGGTAGAGGGCATAGAGCGCGAGCCGTGTAAAGAGCAGCATCGGTGAGCTGTAGGTTCCACCTTTCCTTTAAGAGGCCGTAAGTAAGTGCCCGTCAGGAATACCGAAAAGAGATTAAAAGGCTTATGAAGGAATTATTCGCACCTGTACAGACACAAATCTGTATGGACGCAAAGCTGGAACCTCAGCCAAGCACCTTTTGTTTACTCCCCAACCTCCCAAGCCTGGTGGGCGCGCTACCTCGTTATCGCAGGCATTAGTAAAATCACCATAGAGATGCATCCTGATCATATGGACTCCATCCTCAGGCCCTGCACCAGAGTCCCAAGTGTTTCCAGAAAGTGGGTGAGGCCAGGTGGTCTTCTGCCCAACAGGTCTTCTGCTTGGCCGTTTGAGATCTAATTGGCAGTGCAGATTAAGATAACGTTGCAGGCAGCTGCTGCAGTCACAATCTTGGTTTTATCCTCTCACTCTTTTCCCTGCACTTAGACTTCCTCTGTATATGTGGCTCTGCCATCTGTGGCAGCCGTGTTTGGTTGGCTCTGCCTTCGGTGTCAGCCATTTTGTTTTGCACCCACCATCCTGTGTCAGATTTCCAAAGAGGCTCACAGGCTTAAAAAGGGTAGGGTCCCCTGGCCTACACTATCAGCACACTAGTCACTTATGTTTTCCCAAGGAAACTACAACTCATTGACAATCACAGGAAATTTCATATTGGCCAATGACCCCCACAGAGATGGACTACAAACCATTAAGAACGTTATCTCTAATAATGCCACAGCAGACTGTGCTAATAAACTTTGCCACTTTGTTCTCAGCCACAGTTGTTTCAAATCTGGCACCAAAGCATCTTTTCAGGACTGATTAAGGAAAATGGCTCCTCAGCTACTAACCATGAACACCTTGCCTGTACTTGAGATTGATCAATGACAGTTCATCATCTAGACACATGGGAAGGAAGTTATTAAGAGATAGTACTAGGATTTCAACTTTCACCTCACCATCAACCTGACAGGAAAATTTTCTATTACAATTATGAAATAGATACGTAAGCACCACTGTATAATGGAAACTGAATTATCATCATACATATCTGCATGCTTCCAGTTATCACCCAAAGAGTACCAAATAATCTATTGTCTATAGGCAAGCACTGAACTATAACTGGATTTTTCTATTCCTTCAGACAGAGGCTCTTGCCTGAAGGATTTACAGCTGGCATTCTTGGGATTACAATATCCATCCAATGAAGTAACCAATTGACAAAGAATGGTACCTAGAAATTGCCTATTGCATTGGTTGTCACTTACACCTTGTAACTCAAACAACTCCAATGCATCATTCATGATCTGTAGTCTACCCTGGATGATAATTGCTCTTTTACAGGCCTTGAGTGCCAGACATTTTGTTGCTTACAGACAGCCTCCTAACTTAAAACAACCTTTAATCTACAATAGTGGGCCCCTGAAAAGAGAAATACACTCAGGAACCAGTTCCTGCAACAAACCTAGATGCCAACCTTATCTTCATATAAACTCATGCAACATAATCACAGGACATAGGAGCAGCAGCTATACCATCTCAGGCTCATTCATTTGTTCATCCTCCAATGCAATATATACCATCATATGGTTAGTCTCACAGATGTTACTAGACTCCTACTGACTATGGTTGCCAGGCATAGCCTGGGGAAAGTAGGGCATGGAGAGCAGGCATCAGCATGATATCACTCCTGGGAAAGCTCATTAGTGATGTCTTGTATTTCTAGGAATTGTCATAAACTCTATGGTAAAACTTTGAGAGCCACTTTGGTGTAGTGATTAAGAGTGGCAGTACTCTAATCTGGTGAACTGGGTTTGATTCCCCACTCCTCTGGTTAAAGCCAGCTGGGTGACCTTGGGTCAGTCCCAGCTTCTTGGAGTTCTCTCAGCCCCACCCACCTCATAGAGTGATTGTTGTGGGGATAATAAGATACTTTGTAAACTGCTCTGAGTCCGCGTTAAGTTGTCCTGAAGGGCAGTATTTAAATCAAATGTTATTGTTGTTATTATAAAACCAATGTCTTTCCAGCAATTCCTGGAAAGAATTGATGTCACTTCCTGATTTTCCCTGGAAGTGATGTCATACTGTTGCTCAGACTGCCTTAACAAAAAAAAATCCACATGCTGTAACTTGGAGTGGTGGGGAAAAATGGGGAGGGAGTCAAGGCATGCCCTGGGCCAGTGGGGGCCTGGCAATCCAGCTATACACTAATCAACCACGTGAAACAACCTCATTGGTGAGGGAACTGCAGTTGGCCTATAGCCCTTTTGTTACATATGCCTGTGCTAGAAAATAACTAATTCTACTGCCACACTCCTACATAAATATTCAAATTTAAAGAAAAAGACCTATGATTTAGGTGGCAGGTAAGCTGAGCGAATGATTAAAACAGATGAAGTTACCTATATATTCATGGACTGGATCCCAACTTCCATCTCGTTAAAGATCAGTCAAGCAGTAAAGATCCATTTAGTCGTCTAACTACAGTATCACTAAGAGAAATAGAACTACAAGTATATAAAGTAGGTATGAATGGTATTCAGCTAAAGAATTATTACTGGGAACTTTGCAAGTCACTGTTTACAATAGATTACATCCCACTGATAAGGAAAAATGTTATATGACGTAGTTACTGATATCTTGGTACCTAGAGGCTGAATGTACTTGTTTATGAACTGAAGTAACAACTAGTCCCTCACGTCAATTTGCTAATCTAGAAAAAAAAAGTATAATCTAACATTGCAGAAATTATATTTCTTACTGAGGTGTTTATTCTATTCGACTATTGTGTTGTAATATTAAAAAGAACCATGGTATAATTGTAAACTGTTTCTATTATCATGCATACTTTTTCATATTATACATTAAATGTTTACATTCAGAATGATGGATCTAAGAGCAAATTCTTATGAATGGATGCAAGCACTAGCACTTAAAGTGAATATGGGCTTCCCCGCCCTTTAGAAGGTAAGGTGCAATAAACCAGGAAAGGATGTGGTAATTTCTAATGCTAAGGACACAGTTTCTTAAGTAAATCAATTTTTATTGCAAGGAAGAATCGCAGTACTTTGACCCAAGGGAGACCAACCTATATTAAGAAAGAAATTTAGATAGAAACTTCATTAAGTGGAAAAATTTGTGGCTCTCAAATGGAAAAATGTTGAAATATTTGAAAGTTACAAGTTTCTAGCAGAAACCAGGAATGCAGTTCTACTTAAATGCCTCTAGACCACTGGGGGCTTGAAAAGTACTGTGCTGAGTGGTTCCGGGGATAACAGGGTAAACGTGAACTCAGGAAGGATGCCAGTAATGCTGGACAGCAAAACAGAGATCCTGGACAAAATTGCTTCGCCTACCCTAGAGGTGGAGGAGTTTAATCTCACACATTTTCTTCGTTACTTCATTTATACCCCACTCTTTTCCCCAATGAGGACCCACAGTAATTTCCCCTTCTCCATTTATTCTCACAGCATCTCTGCAAGGTAAGTTAAGCTTAAAGGAACTTATTGTTAATAAAGGTAAATAATGCTGAGAGACAGTGACTGACCCAAAGTCACCCAGGAAGATTCCACGGCAAAGTAAGGATTCAGCCTCAGTCTTGTAGATCCTACTATGACCCTCGAATGACTATACTACACTGGCTCCCAAATTCAATGAAGAACATGGAGATTAGATCAGACATTGTTATTTTTTCAGCCACATTTAGTACAGAAATGGGCTCCCTGCTTGGATTCTTGCCTGGCCACTTAGGGTAACCAACCTCAAGCTGGGGCCTGGATTTCTTCCAGAATTAGAACTCATCTCCCAACAACAGAGATCAATTCCCTAGGAGGAAATGGCAACCTCAGAGGAGAAACCTTGCATTACATCCCTGCTGACATCCCTTATCCCCAAATGCTGCCCTTGCTAGGCATTAACTCCAAATCTCCAGAAAAATTTCAAGTCAGAGTTGGAAACCCTAATCACATTGATCCTTGCCTTTATAACTTCAATACTAAATTATTGCTCTCTGTGAGGCTGCCTTTGGTAGGTTCACTTGGTGCAGAAAATAAGAAGTGCCCGCCAGATCAGACCAGTCATCCACCTAATCTAGCATCCTCTTTTCACACAGCTGCCAACCAGTTGCCCTGGAGAGCTAACAGGGCATAGAGGCTGAGTCCTGAGTTCCTCTGCCTGCTGCTGCTTCTCAGCACTGGGATTCAGAGTAGGGGTGTGCCATCCAGGTCCAGGATTCGGGGGGGGGGGGTTGCTGATTTGGTAAATCTGCCTTTCCTGGATCACATTAGAGAATCCTGGATCCAATCCAGTACCTAGATTGAGACCCCCAAATAAATCCAGGTAAATCTGGGTAATTCAGGAAATGCAGCTTGACTGTTCCCCTTGCTGTTTCCTTGCAAAGAAACAGCAGTTCCTGAGTTTTTGAAGAGAGGGAAGGGGGAAGAGGGGGGGAGTGAGACAGGAGGGGGAGTGAATGGCCAATCCTTATAGGAGCTCTCCTCTGGCCAAGGGGATTCTCTGAGAAGGGGAGAGCCTTTTTCAGTTGCTCTGTTAGAAGTTAAAAAAACAGGCTTGCCTCAGAGTCAGCAAGAGTGGCTGTACAGAGAGAGAAGACAACTTGGTTTTCCCAAAATTACCCCTCTCATTTTCAACCAGAGGCCATGTGGGATCCATCTTATGTAACAACTGTGCTTGCCTGCCATTGCCTTGTTCTTGCGGCCAGGTACTTGATTTCCGGGGGGTGGGGTGCGTGGGCGGGGTTTGTTTGGTTTTTTTGCACACAGCCCTAATTCAGAGGTTTGCTGTCTCTGAATATGGAGGCTTCCTTCAAAGAACACAGAAGCTGAAGTTTGATCACATCACCCCATTTAACATTGTGTAGGGTAGTTGCCTGTTTCCTTATGGTTTAATTCAAAGTGCCAGTTCTTACTTATTAAGCCTTATGTGGTCTAGGACCTATGAGCTGGAAGGACCATCTCTTTCGATATGAGCCTGTTTACCAGTTTAGGTCTTCCCAGAACTTTCTTCAAGTTTAAATTTTAATACGTTTGGGTGGTGGTTTACTTCTGTTTCGTAAGATACTTTAAGCCACCCTTTCACCATGAGAAAGGTAGGGTCAATAAAATATTTGTGTGGAGTAGGACTGAACTCATCCACTTTCCACCCAACACTGTCAAAACTCACCACAACAACTGACTCTTATGTTAGCATAAACACATTACTCGGGGACACAGGAAATTTATTTTTTACCATTTTGTATAAAATTGGGATTATAAAGGGATAATCACTAACTTTGGATGTTAACATCAGTTGAAGGATAGGGCTTTTTTTTTTTTACACCAATCACATTCTCTACACAGTTACATCCTCCTCAGTCATACCCAATTTTCTCTACCAGTTTGTGAGGGAGGCAAAGTTCAAGTTCTGTTCAGTGTATGGTGCATATATATTTCACATAAGGTCCTAGTTTTGATTTCTGGTTAGAAGGATCATGAGTAGCAATGGTGGAAAGGTCTCACACTTTGGAATATCAATGTCAGCAAGAACAGACCAGTCAGCATGTGCTTCTCATGGAGAGCCACATTCATAATTACCAGCAATCAAAACAAGCACATGACTACTATAGGCCCTGCACTTCATCACACAACTTGCCCCCCCCAATAATATAAGAATTCATTAGTATCAAGTAGCTATCACCTTTTTAATTACCAGAGTAATTATGTAGGGTTGTCCCTCTTCCCCACTATTGAAACTTAGCCAGCCTTTGTTTGTCTGGAATGAAGAGAATGGTTTGCAGGTCAACTGATGACACAGAACAGTGTGCAACCTTTTAAGTTCTCCAAAACTGGATGTTAAAAAGAAATGCTTCCCTATGTTAAAAGTTTTGTTCAAGCTGAACTGCAGCATTGTGGGAGATGGGATAATTAGAACTTATCTCCATACTGAGTTTTCTACTTGTGAGGAGCTTGTTTTATGGGTTAGTATTCAATGGCAGTATACCCCATTCCACTGCCTCTTTCAGCTGCATGCATGAATCCAGCCTTATACACAGAACTCCTACATCTCTACAATCTAGATATAATCATCATGGAGAAGTTGCATCATGTTTTAAAAATTGTTAGTTTTGGGCCCATGTGGATGATGAAATTTGCACAATTTCTCCTCCTACCTTTCCCTTTCCTCATCATCATCTAGAACAGGGGCAGATTACTTGAAAAGACACCAAATTCAAAGCTCCCCACCTAGGGGCCATGAAGACACTACATCATCCTGTGCATGTTACTCAAAAGCGTCCCATTTTGTTCAATGGGACTTAGTCTCAGGTAAGTTATGTATTGGATTAAAGACTAAGCAAACACTTCACAAATCAGGGCTTTATCCACTTTCCTGAAACATGGGGAACTATAATGGGGAAATGGTGCTCTGTGTGTTGTAGCCATATGTGGTTCCTGAATCACTAAGTATCACTGGAGCAGAAAATAGCAATGACTTCTTAGTATAAGATCACCTCTTAAAAAAGAGCAGAAGTGTGACCAAGTGTAGAGTGCAGATGTCTTTTTTTAATTCAAATGCATTTGAAAAACTGGCATTAATTGGTTAAATTCACTAAACTATTTGCTGATATAATAATTTGCCAAAGTATACTTGCGCTTGTTAAGTTTATATAATAAAGCGTTTTCTGTTTTTGTTGTAGTACTTTAATAATCATTAAAGCATTTAGATATACACAAAAAAACTGCATGCTGTTTTAGATTCATTTTCTATTTTATAAATTGAAGCTTTTCACAGCATATATATTTTACCCTCAAGTATATTTTTACCCTCAATTGTATTTGTTTGTAAAATCAGGCTTTTGGGGACTGGGGTGGATGGGTGGGATGTGAAGAGATGCAGCCAGATCTTATACCCTTGACAACATGCTAACTTTGTGTTCTGTGTGCAGCTTTCTCAGCAAATATAATCTTAAAATGTATAAACTTTAAGCTAAAGTAATGCATTTATTGACGTTAAATATAAATTGAGACCAGTATTCTCAATTATTTTTAATTAGAAATTTGTCATAATTAACAAGTGCTTTTGTAAATCATTCTAAAATTTGATCAACAGATTTTTTTAAAATTTAAATTTAAAAAAATTATAACAGCTGGCAGACAAAGATGATGTGCATGCAGTTAATTATGATCCTGTCCCCATAAATATAACATTTCCTTCCTTGTTATCATTTGTGCTAGTTGAGATTCTCCTGTCATCTGAGATAATTGTTCAGTACAAGCCTTAAGTTTTAGCACTCGGTGATCACAATTCAACATATAGATAGCACTTCAGTCCAAATGGTTTAAGCACACTTAGTTGTGGTGAATTGGGACTATAAACTCCACACCAAATGACCAGATTTTGATATGTCTAATTAGTACTTATTCATTTGAATACCATTAACACCAACATCCACTCTCAAAAAAGGGACACCTTTGTAAAGACAAACAAGTGCTTAGAAAAATGTTGCTGGACCAAGAATGGACTACTCACCCTTCAATATCACCCTTTTGCCTTAGAGCATCTATAAAAATTACTCTAATTTGAAGCTCAAATTATAATAATTTTGGAACCATGAACAAAAGTTCACACATTCATTTAATAAGTTTCTAATATTCCAGATTTTAGAAGTATGGTACTCAGTCTACTATATGCAACAACTTAATTAACTACACTAGTAGAAAACATGTATATGCACACAAGTTTAAACACTTCAGTCACACATGTCCTAACCTAGATTGCCACAAAGATTGATTTGCTTTCTTTGTGGTATGGTTGCTAGTTGCTAAAAACCAGAATAGTATGGGCCTAGTTCAAGTTGGGAGTCATTTGTGTGAAACAGGGCAGGCACAAAGTAAGGGAAACCATGTCAAGCAAATAGCACACACCTGTTTTGTTGCGGTTTTTGCTGTTGTAGCCATGCTACAAAACTAATGTTAATCAATTCTAAGTTTAGTATTCCTATTTCTCAATTCTTAGTTGTTTTACTCTCTCATTCAATAAACTGAAATATGGAAATTCAAAACCAATCCATTCTCTTTTTTGTGACTATAAATCAAGTCTTAGTTCTGAGCCTTTACTAATAGGTCTTGTTCATTTTGAAAATTAAATAGTAAATTTCTATGGCAATTAGTGAAAACCATCTGTACAATTTCTTCTGTCAAATGCAGGGAAAGGAATGTTTCTGATGTGCAAAAGAGAATGTCAAGATTTATTTCCTATACAAATAAAACTGTTTCTTTATTGGATCATATTGCTGGACAATTTCCTGTATGAAATAGACATCAGGATTGTAGTAGGAACAAGATGTTAACAATGGAAAAAAGGAAAAACTGAAAAAGATGTTATAATCACTAACTGGTGCTTTTTTTTTTCTTTAAAGAAAAAAGAGGTGCCTGTATTCATGATGTTCGTCACATTGGGGTCCAAGCCCACCTGCCCAAAGAGGTGCTGGTACTATGTACTGGTGCATACTGCCAGAAAAAAAATCTTGGTTATAATTCCTAAATTTGTTAAACGCTAAATGCCAGTTATGTAGACTTAAAAGCTATTATTAAGCATCCAACTTGGACAGCAATAATCTCAATTTAATTCATTAAAATGAAAGAACTAAGAGCCAGATTGAACATCATATAAATAAGATTCCTGTTGTAAGGTGCAGAGTGAGACTCATGGACTTCAGCCTCAATGAGATACGAGCTTGTCCTCTGTTCTGTACAACACAATTAAATACTGTAAACTACATAAAGGATTGAGGCTGAAGGAAAGCAAGAAGGAAAAGAAATGGGGGAAAGAGTTCTAACACAGGGCATATTTCCTTTGCACATTGCAACTTTCATTTGTAGTTTTTGAGGTGTAAACTGCAACTTATTTGTCAAGCAACACCTTTTTATTCTAGTTCTTTGGGATTTGCATAAACGTTTCATGTTCTAGCTCTCAGTTCCTTTGCTAGCAAAATCATGCAATTCCAACAGGTAGATTTAATAGACATTTAACAGGTAAAAGTAAGGTAAAGGTAGTCCCCTGTGCAAGCACCAAGTCATTGCTGACCCATAGGGGGACGTCGCATCACGACGTTTTCTTGGCAGCCTTTTTGTCATGGGGTGGTTTGCCTTCCCCAGTCATCTACACGTTACCCCCAGGAAACCGGGGTACTTATTTTACCGACCTCAGAAAGATGGAAGGCTGAGTCAACCTTGAGCCAGCTACCTGAACCCAGCTTCCGCCGGGATTGAACTCAGGTCGTGAGCAGAGCTTGGGCTGCAGTACTGCAGCTTACCACTCTGTGCCACGGGGCATTTAATAGAAAATACCTTTTACATTTTTATGCCCTTTAAAATTTGCTAGATTAACAGTGCAATCCTATGCAGAGTTATTCCAGTCTAAACTCATTGAAGTTACTGGAGTAACTCTGCATAGGATTGCACTGTAAAACATGCTAAGTACCTTTAAGGCATTGACAGCACTAGATTTGAAAACATTAAATTAAATCTTCAATGGTAAAAAATTAACAGGAGTCTTGTGGCACTCTAAAAACTAACAATATTTTATTCTGGCATCAAATTTTGTGAATTAGAGTCCTATTCAGATGCAATGCAACGTCTATAAACACTCTTAATCCTAAATAAAACAAAGTATTAAAGTAACATGAAAAGTTATATTTGGGGATAATTCTTGAAAACTCTTGATGTCCATTTCCATTCTGCAGAGTATTGCAGAGTGGTGTGCCCTTAGCCATATGACAATACCTGGCTGCTATTCCTTTTAGACATTTGCTTGTGCTAATTTCCCCAGAATGTATTTGTAAAAACTACTGCATTCTGCACCTTCCCCCTTGGTAATGGCCTCCTCTAGGGTTTACTACTTTACATTTTCCTGGGAAAACTTTTCTCCTCAAGAAACAAGTACTGACCTAAGTTTCAGACATCTCCAAGGCCATTAATCCTAAACATCAGAGTATGCTGTCCTGGTTCTGTGTGAGCAAATACTACTTAAAAGGGTCACTCACCTGCATGCTGTTCAGTGGTTATGCCTGACATACATAGGTTGTTTTTGAAGTGCTACTCGTTTCTTTTCACAGTAGGGGGGGGGAAATGACAGGAAAATAAAAGGTATGAGGCAGGTCTATAGCAAAAATGAAGAACTGTAACTGGACTACTCTGGTCTAGACAAACATATACATACACAGGACACCACCTGTGAGATATACATGTCTATCTATAGACTTAAGAAAAGGGTTTTTGAAATTAAAATAATTGGGACACACCAACATAACAAGATAGAAACCCAATGTTTTGGGCCTAGAAGCCTCACTGTGATCTAAAACCAGAGCAAGTGTCAGTCAGCTGCTTTAACCTCCTGTGATAGAGAAAGCAGCAAAATTATGGCATTTATTGTGTCTGTGTGTGTGCATGCACATGCACTATTAAACATTCTGAAAATGTAAAAAGCTATATTTTTAAAGGGTCAGTATTCTGAATATGGATTAATTTCTACCTTTCAGCAATGCAATAACTTGAAACATTTGAGATTATTAATTCACTGTAATTTATGAATACATTTAACATGACCATTAAATGTTTTGCAAAACTTCTAAGTGTCAACAGTATGTATTCCCTAAAGAATGTATGGTGAAATGAATGGAATGTTGTGATTATCAGAGATGGAACATGAAACATTGTGCAACCTGTCCTGAATCTTGGGAAGAAAATCATCAGTTTCACCAGTGTTTTGATAGTATAATTTCATGTGCATTTCAAAAGCATATTAGACAAACTATACTAATTTCCATACTCTAGTAGCATTTAGATATTTTTTGTGCACAATTAAAAACTGAGAGAATGTATACATAACCAGTTGCAATGAGATTTTTTTAAAGTCTGCATGGCAAGTTTATATACTGCAAAGCAGGACATAATATATTTGTATAGTTAGAATAATGTCAATTTTAACTTTACTGCACTGTGGGCCAAATGGAAATATATCCAACTGAAAAAATGTCATGTCACTCTACCATTCATGTTAGATATGATTATTAAAAACAAATGCTTGAACTGTAATACTTAGGTACTAAATAAGATATAGCAATAGATTTGGGGGGAAGAGGACTATACTCATTTCCACATACACATGAAATAAGCACTTTAATTACTGGACTACATTAAAAATGGCACACCATAGTATTTCCTCAATAGGCTCCACTTTCCAAATGTAAAGATATATGAAAGAATAGACTCATTGCAGAATTAAGCACTTGAAGATATGATATGGTTACAGATATATAGGAAGTGTCAGTATTGCATTATAAAATTATGTCTCCAAATTTACAGCAATGGTTTCCTAGAGGACTTGAACATGATTCAGATGTAAACACATCCGCAAGACCCTTAAATTTGTGCAATTACTTTTTATTCTCCCCTCCCCCTTGTCTTACCCCATACACAGCAATTTAATTTAAAATACTTTTGCTTTCATGGCAAATCACAGAGTGTGCTGTTACATGAGCCTCAGACTATGGTTTGCTCTATTCCTACAAACCAGGATTCCAAGGTCTAATTTAAGGCTGCAATCCTGTACAGCCTAAATCATGCCTAAACCCACTGAAATCAATAGGTTTAAGCACAGCTAACACCCCATAGGATTAAGTTGTAAAGGATCTTAAAAGCTGGTTGTTGTGGGTTTTCTGGGCTGTATTGCCGTGGTCTTGGCATTGTAGTTCCTGACGTTTCGCCAGCAGCTGTGACTGGCATCTTCAGAGGTGTAGCACCAAAAGACAGAGATCTCTCAGTGTCACAGTGCCAGTCACAGCTGCTGGCAAAACATCAGGAACTACAATGCCAAGACCACGGCAATACAGCCCGGAAAACCCACAACAACCATCGTTCTCTGGCCATGAAAGCCCTCGACAATACATCGATCTTAAAAGCTCCGAATATATACACTAAAATATTAAAATGTTTGATTTTAAACATTCATAATATACTAAAAATTAAGTATAAATTAATGTAGCGGCACTGAACAGATTAGAAGGTTACTGAAGCAAATTGAAAAGATCCATTAATAGGCAGGCAGAATCCTCAAGTTTCAGAAACACAGGAACATAAGAAAAAACAGTTCTTACATTGATCACATGGAGGCAAATGTACTGGGATGCTACAAGCCTGTATGGGATAGGGAAATGTGCTCTGAAACCTGAATCAAGCACAATTAAAAAGGCATTTCTGTTAGCAGTTTGGCTTTAAATGTCACTATTACTTTGAAAGTATTATCAGGGCTTTGCTTTCAAGTACAATCATATGGTATTTCAGTCTACAAATAGAAAGCTAGTCCATATAAAAATAAATTCAATCTGGTAGAAAAATATGAACAATTAAATAACAGTTTCAAATTCTTTGCTGTTTTTTTCAACTGAGTCCAATGTGGCTGCATTTCTGACTTCCAGTTCCAACATTTTATCCATAGTTTCTCCATCTACAGGTCTAGGGCGTTCTTTGGCTTTTTCCTTTGCATGCACCCAAGGGATGAAACACAGCACAGCTCCTCCAATAATAGGGGGAATTCCTGCTAGATAGAATGCTACATCATAAGTACCTAGGTAATCTCGTAGTATACCTGAGGAGAAAATGAAAGAATTATTACCAAGATGTAACAAAAAACAAATTGGATTTTTAGCATGCTTAGTGACAGATGGAGATATCACCATGTAGTTACTATCCAGCCTGGACTACTGTAACGCTGAGATGCTATATCCAAGTGAGGTGGAATCATTAAGAAGACATCTGATCTTCATTTAAATACTTGGGTGCAGGAAAATTGTGGCAGACAGAACCAGTTCTGAGTTTTATGCCTAGAAGTGAAAGTCTTACCCCATCTTCCACCACTCATATTCATTCTGAAATACTTAATCTTTCATTCTTGCTAGTCCCAGAGGTCTGGAAGAGTAGCAGAGAGCATAGATAGAGAATTAAGCCAATTTCAGGGCTTAGTTCAGGGTGCTCTGGCTTTACACCAGCCACTGCTGAATGCATATTAAATATTACATTGGTCAGTATCAATAGTTTGAGGGTAAGATTAGAGAAACATGCTAAAACAAATAGGACTGGGTTATGATTAATGCCCATGTGGGAGATTTCATGGGAATGCTATATTAGCTACCTTGAGTTTCATGATGGGAAAAAAGCAGGATATAAATGTAAAGATAAAAAACACATTCCTCCTGCTTTCTTTTTTCCTTCCACAATGCAAAGTTCTGCAATGGTCCTACAAAACCCCCAACAGCTTCTGCCCATCAAATTTAGAGACGATTTGTCCCAGGTTCCATCAAAAGTCTTTACAGCCAGTAATATTTTCAAGCATTACAAAACCATTTTAACTGAGCTTGTTTTTTAGGGATCAGATGGGCAATGCAGTCCTAATACCTGCCACACCTGAATGCTGCTGATGCAAAAAATATATATAGTCAGTATTCTATGTTTTCCCACCAGAGGAATGACAGGGCAAACAAAGACCTAACACCAAGGAACTGAGAACATAGCTGGAGTTCTGGAGTATGTAGTGACACCTTTGGCAATTAGTCACAAAGTTCCAAGTGGACCATGTCCATACATGAATGCATCCAATCTATGCACAGTAATGCATGTCCAGACCTCCTATAAAACAGAATAAGGGAGACAACAAAGACAATACAGGCCTCCCAACTGCATGAGAGATGCAGGCATACAATAGGAGCTCTGCAAAGACCATACTCCAAGAACATCTGCAGGTATTCACTCAAGTTCTTTTCTACAAACAGCTACCCTTTTGAAAGGGCAGGGAAACTTGGATAGTCCAGCCACCTCCACAGCTGACTTAGGAAAACTCATGGTCCCTTCCAGAAAAAACCTCTGATCACACTGTGGAGAACAGTGTGATCTTCCCCAGCGAGAAGAAGAGAGATTCCCATCCTGAGGTGGAATACATATAAGGGTTATGAATGATCGAGACAAGTAGTAGCAATATGCTCTTCCTATGTTTGTGACTAGCCTTAGTTGTTCATACAAACTGCTCTCTCACGTCACCAAAGTCCCTACATGCATTTTGTAAGTGTGCAAAACATGAAACTATGCAATGCATCCTATTTGGGTTATTTTAATGGGAGTATTTAAACTTTTGCTGGTTTCGCATTAAACTTGTGTTGAAACTCTGGTGCCTGGACACTTGTGTTAAAACCCTGGGAAAGGACACTAAGGCCCTTTGCCACTGGGAAGTTGCACTCCCTCCCTGGAAGAACACCATGATGAAGGCCAGCCTGGCTCCAACCACTGACCAGAGAATAAATAGGTCAGGAAGCTTTCTTACCATTGAGAAATATGATGTAGCAGTGCCTAAATCAGACCGCGCAGGCATCTTAGCTCTCTACAGTTCAGACTTCTTGGAAAAGCCTCACTGGGCCTAAATAAACTCTCTAAATTAGCCCAAGGGTGACAAAAGAATTTTCTCAAAAAGCAACATCCACTAATGATCCAGCTAGAGGCTCCTTACTCTGTTGCAACAAAAACAAAGTAACTGAGACACTTGCCACAAAGCCCTGACTGGTTAAGAGGAAGAATAGGAGCACTTCTTTTGCCCAAGCTCTAAAAGCACCTGCAAACATATGATTTATGCTCAGTAGTGTGACTACACAAAAGAAGAACATGCCATAGTATTTTGGAAGAAAACAGACCTGATTTAAAAAGTCTGTAGCTTTTAAAAAACAAATAACTAGTGCTGGATAGAGTACTGCAAACTGTGTATGAGCAGAATATCTTAATTGTCACAACACAGGGTGGTCGTGAGGAGTACACACCAAGGCAACAAACATTTAATATTATAAAAATGAAGTCTATGAGCATTTTTATTTTTTGGAATTATTTTGTCTTTTAATCAGAACTGTGTCAACTAGCAATCTGTCCATTTAAGCCAATGTTTATCTTTAAGACATAAATAAGATATAGCATCTCAGTTGCATGTGACTACTAAATTCTATTAGTGGCCAGCTATGAGTTCCTCAGTGGGTTCCATTTTGATAAGAGAAACCTAGGCTAAGTCCTGTTTAATAGAACTGGGAAGAATATAGCTTCATTTATATCTCCAATTTCTATCTGGGAAACAAATGTTTAAGCATGCCTAGCAATTCTAGGTGAGCAAATATTACAGGCAGGGTGGTTGTTGTGGATTTTCCGGGCTGTATAGCCGTGGTCTTGGCATTGTAGTTCCTGACGTTTCGCCAGCAGCTGTGACTGGCATCTTCAGAGGTGTAGCACCAAAAGACAGAGATCTCTCAGTGTCACAGTGAGGAGAAGATGTTAGCAGGTAATTTATATCTACTCAGGGAGGTGGGTTTGGGCTGAGTCATCCTGTAAGAGGCAGGCAGGGCTTTTTTCTGGGGAAAGAAGTGGGGGGAACTCTCACCTGGGGCAACTCCTGGGAGGAGGTGTGCCTCTCAATAAATGCATGCGCACAGTGCGTGCGGGCTCCCAGGACGGCATGATGACGTCACTTCCGGGAAGTAATGTCATCACACAGGTGTGGCTGCCCCGGGAGCACTCCTGTGCTCCATGAGGGGGTCCGATTCAGCACGGAACAGGCCACTCTACCACGGGGGAGCAATCCCCCACCCAGCAGTGGCCGGATTTGGGCCATTTTGGGCCCAAATAGGCTTGGAACAGGTTGCTGCCACATGGGAGAGCCCTCCCCCAGCAGGCAGCGGCCCAATCCTCGCCTTTTTGGGCTCAATCCTGACCATTTTGGGCCTGAATTGGGCCCAAAATACCCGAAAGGGGCCCAAAATGGCCAGGATCAGGCCACTGCCGGGTGGGGGAGTATTCCCCCACCTGGCAGAGGCCCAATCCTGGTTGTTTTGGGCCTGGGCCTGGCCATTTTGGGCCCCAATTGACCCAAAATGGCCAAAAGGGGCTCAAAATGGCCAAGATTGGGCTGCTGCTGGCTGTTTCGGGCCCAATCCTGGTCATTTCAGGCCCAGTCCTGATTACAGGAGCATAGTGAATTTGCCTCAAGAAGATTAATAATTGACCTAACGAGAGGCATAAACCTATTTTACACTTCTGTGGTAAATGACTATAAATTACTACACTTTCTGAACAGTTAAAAGAAAAAAACCTTACCTGCAATAGGTGGACCAACTGTCATTGGTATAGACATAAAGCCCAAAAGGAATCCAATTGCCTGAGAAGCATCCTGTGCACCAACTAGCTCAAAAGCAATAGGTGCCATAATGCTAATAAAGCAGCCATCAAAGAGACCCATGAAGAGGCAGACAGCAATGAGACTTCCAAAGGAATAGCACAGGGGAATCATCATAGACATCAAGCCAATGAAGAAAAATGAGATCACCTACACATTGGGAAAGAAGAGTTTAAGTATAGTATCAAATTTGCAGAGACAGTGACAACAGAGATGAGGTTCAAGCTTCATAGTATCATGTATTCATTCCAGATTATTTTTTTATTGGTAAGATAAATTGCAGACTTCATTTATTGCAGAAGTTTCATCACACAAGAATACAGCAACTCAAACAGCAATACTTTTGCTGTTGAGAACACATATGCCATTGGTCTCTGCTGAAATACCATCAGTCACAAATAATGGAGAAAAGTTAAGGTCCACTTGGGAATTCTGAACGGAAAGAAGGACAATGGAACCCTTTAAAAGCAACAACAACTACAAAAAGTGATAACACATCAACAAGCAATCTCTTTCCTCTGTAGTACTGCCCTGCCGTTTAATCAGTTTTGGAGGTAATGGGATAATAGTACTAGATCAGTTGGTACAAGACTATGGCTGTTTCTACACACCCTTAAAGGGACCACCCACTCACAGAATGCTGACTATGTCTCCATTTGCAAAAGATTTGCAGACCATTTGGTTTCCATTTTTTCAGCATCTTTTTTGTGACTATGGAAAGTGCGGTCCCGGAGAAGGCACCAAAAAATGGAAGCCAAATGGCCCATAACCATTTTGCAAACCAAGACGTCTAGATTCCTGGGAAAAAGCTACCACCATTTGGTGAGTAGGCCGTCTCTTTAAAGGCATATGGAAATGGCCCATGTGTGTTCATATCTAATTTTCAGTTATTTTTGTCAATAGGTACCAGTGTGGTTTGCACAATTTTTAAGTATGCCATTGTCACTGTCAGGGCTCATTTGGAGGGGGAATGCGCTGGAACAGTGTTCCTGTAGAGCTGAAAAGTGGTCATGTAGGTTTTGGCCCCACCCACGTGATTCCTTTTCCTCCCCTCTGCCTCCCCTCCAAAGGAAAGTAAGCTGCTTCCATTCATTCTGCTGCTTTATTTTCATTCGTGACTAGTGAGTGAGTGAGTTCATCCATGCAAGTAGGGCTGCTGTGGCTGGCTCTCCAGAGAAGGGTAAGATGCTTTGAGTTCATTCTGCTTTATTTTCAGGAAATACCTGGAGATTTTTGGGAAAGGGGCCTGAGGGGTGGGTGTTGCCTTCTGACACACTTCTGGTGATGTCAGGGGGTGTGGCAAATGCTAATGAGATATGCTAATGAGTTATGCTAATGAGTTCCTGCAGTTCTTTTTCTACGAAATGACCCCTGGTCACTGTCAAGATTGCAAGTAAATAGCCACATAGCTTGGGTTACTAGCAGTAACCATCACCATGACAAAAAGAGTAATTTGCTTTTTATACTGCAAACAAGAGTATATTTTAAAAGACTATGACTTGGTATCTATCATTCAGCAATATCTCTATTTCCACAAAGAAGCTATTATTCTGCCACTTCCAAGGCAGCTTACAGCATCCATTAAAAAGAATGCAACAATTAAGAAGCACAACATTTCAAACACATACAACAGTACAGTCTTTAATAAGAAAGGAGAGTAAATTTGCAGGAGTTTAGCCTGGACACAGCCAAAGGATTGGATATTTGGCTTGTTATCTGTGGCCCTGAGTGAGCTGAACTACTGAAATCAATCCAGAATGTTGGAACATTGTCTTTTTCTTTGTCAAAGTAGTATTTTTGCATTTATTTTGTAAATTGCTTTGAGTCTTCAATAGTGAAAAAGTATAGTTTAATGCCTATATAAATAAACTGCAAAGAAAAAGGAAAGAAAAAAATCAGTATTCCAATTTACAGCCTGCTAACTTTTCTGCTATCTTACAGCAACAGGGCAAGATGAAACAGGGCAATATTGTAGTTTACAGTGAGGAGTAAAAACATCGAAACAACAGGTAAGGTAAGACAGAGCAGCGCACGTACTTGCAAAAACTAAGGATCCCATTTCATGACAAAAGAAGTAAAACATTTTAAATATATTGCTTAGGAAAAATAAAAATATCTTTGCCTAATACTTTAAAAACAGGTTTGGCACCAGGTGGATTACTCTAGGTTCCAAAAGTCTTGGTGACACAATAGAAAAAATCCTGACCCAGTGCTCATCTAATCTTGCTACTGTAAGAGAGGGAAGGCATAACCAGGCTATTTCAGGTAAACTGTGTAATAATGCTTGGAATCTCTGAGAACGACATGCACATACAGCATTTTGTATAATCATATTCAGATGTAGAGAGGAAGAGCTCACAAACAGAACTTAGGTCTCTACTGTATTCTTCCATTTATTAAGGCAATTGTGAAATAGTTGTACCTGTAGATAAATCTTTTTTGCACCTGGAACATAATCTGCAATTCTTCCAAAGATCAATCGACCAGCTCCTGAAGTAAAACCAAGGCAAAGTAGAAGAGTTTCATCTTGAACATCTTCACCAATCCGTTCTTTCACATGTTTCAGCTGTTCAGAAACAGAAAAGAGTTACTTCAACAAGAAGTCCTGCCTAGCACAATCATACAGAAGGTATACACCACTGTCAGCTTTACTTTCACCTCACCCCCACAGCAAGGTTTTTTCCAAAAAATCAGTAATTGCTAGATTGTTGGAGCAAAACAACATTAATCTATTGCCCTGAATTACCAGTTCCTCTAAATTTCTAGCTTGCACTTTTTAAAAGTCAGTCTTTGGCCATTTACACTACAGAGAATGAAATTATATATATTGTATACCTCCACAACAAAAAGGTGTTAGAGATTGACCTTTTGTTTTTTTAAGGAACTAGTAGATCAGGGCAACAGATCATTATTATGCTCTAGTGCAATAGCCAATTTTTTAAAAGCTCTCTGGGTGCAAGGGGAGGGGAATGGCAGCCACAGAGGCTGAATCAATGCAAATGGCAGTGATGTGAGCAGGAACTTCAAAAATGTGCATCTTCCTGCCCACACAGTGAGCAAAGGCACTCTGCAATCTTTCCAAAAAGATTTCATCAAATTAGGTTTGGAAATTATCACAGCAAAGCAAGGAAAACCTGAAAAGTAGATAGTGGGGGGCAATGTTATATGAATGCTCCAAACAATCCTGCTCTAGAGCAAAGCTACCATGTGGAAGTAACAGCTTAGCAAAATATGTTTTCGTTTGTTCATTCAAGGAACTAACATTAGTTACAAATATAAGCAAATCCTACCAGATTCAATTACAATAACACGGTTGTAAAAATAATTTAACATGAAGTATATTAATGAATCTGTAAAAAAGGGAGAGATACCACTGAAAGATTAAATTTGTTACTTCTTGAAAGAGTAGACAAAAGGAAAAAACGTAAGACTGAAGTCTCAAGTACAAGAATGGGAGCTGTCAGGGTCTTGGCATTCCCTGCCATACTTCAGGGGCTTGACAACCCCCTGACCTGAAAGTGTAAGAACTTGGGCCCAGGACTGGACTCTAATGGACATTGTGCTCTTATGTTAGAGACAGCTATGGCTCTCTCCTGCCTGTCCTGTGAAAGTGTACAGAGGAGGGGGGCCCTCCTGAGCTTATCTGCCTGTCTCCTGAGAAGAAGAACCATTGTCATGGAAACATAACCTTGGAACTCCTGAACTTTCTAAAACATCCTCTTTGCCCTCATCCTTAGTTGCTTTGATTTACTTTTGCTTACATATACACCATAGTATTGGGGGATGGGAAGTGGAAACCTAGACTAGGCTGGCAGCTAAGGAGGGTGGGAACTGGGCTTACTTAGAATTCAATTTAGACTTGAGGCTTGGTGCAGAACTTCATTCCTGGCAATGAACCTGTACTGGATGGCTGAACTAGTAGATTATCAATAAAGCTTTAACTCAAGCAGTTCTGGACTCATGCAGTGAAGTCATTGAGATCTACCTGGCAGAACCTTACAGGAGCAAAGCCAACATTTGAGGAATGTTCACCATTGACCCATGCTGAACTGACAATCAACTCTGATCTCAGGATCATTGCTTATTAAATGGGAAGCTGAGAGCTAGATCTGAATTTAGTCCAAGAACTTACTTTTCCACATCTGTCTAGTTAACAATAAATACTGACAGAGTTGACACAACTATCATCTATTTGGTGATACAAGGTGCATGAGTGCATACCAAGCCCAAATTCAGGACCACACTTGGAGAGGAGATCAGTCAGAAGAGGAAGGAAAACAAAGATATACCAGAGCAAATAAAAGTCAGGCTACTACTTTATTGATTACAGATTATTCAGGTCCTGGTACAGCACTGATGCCATTGACAGGTGCCATTGACAACCCAACTGCTGTCAGTGAAATTTCCCGACTGCCTTTTAAGGAGAAAGAGAATCGTCTACATGACAAGAAGTGGCAGAATTCACTATTCATGACTGTCACCAGCTTCTTAGGAGCTATGTTACTTGCTCCCTGAGCTCCTCAAAGAAACCCTTCTTTTACAATTATGCAGGGAGCTTACCCCTACACATCATTGCCTTCATTGGAGAGGGGTACACAATCTGGCCTGTAGAGGCTGCTATGGTTAGCCAGCAAAGAAGCTGACCACACTCTGACCCATCCCTCTTTAAATGTCTAGCATAGACCAAAGAGACCACCCCACCTTAAAGGCAGTGGACTGTGGTATGGGAACCGTAGTTTCTGCCCATGTAAGGTATAACTGCTCCCTCCCCACAAGCACAACAGAAGCTCCTCTTTTAAGGACAGGTAGCCCTTAAAAGGGATTTCTTCACTTACTCCCCTTCTGCTCATGTGGTAGGGAAAATCTAAATCTCCATTGCATCAGAGCTGGGTCTTAGCATTTACTAGAAGACACACAATAAAAGACAAAGAAAAATGGAATTATAAGAACATGGCTAAATGCTATACTACAAAAATATCCTACTATAGAAAAATCTAACCATGTTCCCAACAACTCACTTCCTACCCTGGTGCACCTCCAGAGGGCGCTGCCATGGAGGGAATCCCAGACAAGACAGCCCATCCCTACAGAGAGCGCACCGTGGCAAGAAGCTCAGGCTGGAATCAGGTGCGGAGCAGGTGACAATGCCCGCCCCCCGCCTTCACCCAGCTGAGATCAGGAGTGGAGCAGGTGGCAATGCTTGCCCCCTCGCCTTCACCCAGCTGGGATCAGAAGCAGAACAGGTAACAATGCCCACCCCACCTTCACCCAGCTCGGAAGAGGAGTGGAGCAGGTGACAATGCCAACCCCAACCTTCACTCAGCTGGGATCAGAAGCAGAGCAGGTGGCAATGCCTGCCCCCTCGCCTTCACCCAGCTGGGATCAGGAGCGGAGTTAGTGGCAATGCCCACCCCCTGCCTTCACCCAGCTGGGATCAGGTGCGGAGCTGATGGCAATGCCCACCCCACTGCATCCAGCTGGGATCAGGTGTGAAGCAGGTAGCAATCCCTACCCTACCTTTACCCAGCCTAGATCGGGAATGGAGCAGGTGGCAATGCCCGCCTCCCCCTTCACCCCATTGGGATCAGACACAGAGCAGGTGGCAATGCCTGCCCCTCTTCATGCAGCCAAGATCAGGCGTGAAGCAGGTGGTAATGCTTGCCACCCCCTGCCTTCACCCAGCCGTGATCAGAAGCGGAGAAGGTGGCAATGCCTGCCCCCTGCCTTCACCTGGCCAGGATCAGGCATGGAGCAGGAGGCAATGTCCAACTCCTCTTCACCTGGCTGGGATCAGGAGCGGAGCAGGTGGCAATGCCCCCCCACCCCCCACCTTCACCCAGATGGGATGAGGCACAAAGTAGGAGGCAATGCCTGCCTCCCTTCATCTGGCCTGGATCAGGCACAGAGCAGGCAGCAATGTCTGCCCCCCCCCCGCCTTCACCCAGCCGGGATCAATCACAGAGGAGGCAATGGCCACATGCTGGCCCCCTGCTTTCTAGAGCCCATTGTATTTTTCCCACAACGGGCTTTGTTACTAAAATAAAAAACAAAAGCAAAGCATCAATTCAATCAATTAGATGGTTTAAAAGAATATGTTGAAGTTGAATGGAATGAAAATACATATGAAAAAAGACAATACATTACAATGATATTAGTCATATCCTACATTAGCAATCAGGGTGATTATCAGAAAATGAGAACTGCAACAAAATTAGGATTCCAGTGTGTGATGTTCTCCGTCAGCAGGGGGTGCTGCGTCCGTTGGGTCCGTTGTGGCGGGGCCGTGGGTTCTCCCGGCGGCGGGTCCAGGGGTTGGGGTCGCCGTTCTACCTAGGCCAAGCAAGTGGCCTGTCAGCTGGCTCCAGGGGTCTCGGCTCCCTTTTTAAGCAGCCTCAGATGACCCAGGGCTGTTAGACCACACAGTGTGGCTGCCAAGCACAGCCTCTGGGCTCAGGGACAGTCCTTGCCTCAAGACCAGCCTCCCTGCTTCTTCTCCTCCTCGGCCAGGAAGCCTTTGACCCCTTTTATCCCCTCCCTCGCTAGGGGCAGGCCCGCCCCACTCTCCAATTGCCAGCGCCCCAGGTGAGGCCCATTATCTGCCCTAATGCCGGCAGCAACACCTGGCTCCAGCCCTTCCTGGGTGGGAGGCCAGGCGCTTCCTCCTCCCGCCTCCCGGCTGCCATTGGGCGCCAGCCCCCCTCTCCCTGACAGGCGGGCGGGCTGGCCTGTTGGCTGCTGCGGCCGGGCCCTGCTCCCGCCCCCTTCCTGTCCCGCGGCACCGGGCGGGGCTGGGCCTCTCGAGCGCAGGCCTCGCGGCTGCGCCGCCTCGCCTCTGCCGCCGCTGCCGCGGCGTTGGGGCCGCCCGCCCCAGCGGCCATCCGGCCTGCTGGCTTGTCTCCCCGGGGACGCTCCCTCCTGCCCGGGTTGTTGCCGCCGCGGCCTCCGCGGCGGCGCAGCAACGGTTTCCTTCCTGGCCGCCAATCCGGCCGTCGTTGCCGTGCCCATCCGCCGCTGCGCCCGCCGCGGCCAGGTAAGTTTCGGGGCCTGCGGGGCCAGGGGGTGCGGCGGCAAGAAGGCAGGGGAGGTCCATTCCCGGACACAGTGAATACTATCCCAATACCAGTTTAAAACAGGGTTGCATCTACCTGTAACTGTTGTTCGTCAAGTATCTTCTGTGCAGGTTGATATTGGGAATGCGCATGCACGGGCCAGCCGCAGAGAGATTTTTGTAGTTTTAAAGTGTCTATGGGGGCGCTCAGTCTCTTCTGTGCACACGCAGAGGCTTTCCCACTGAAACGGGGTGACTAGGCTGAGTGCCCCTCACATTCCCTGAGTTTTCCTGAGCTGATAGAGAAATGTATCACTTAAATAACACTCACAGCAGGGTAGGAGGGAGGGAATGTGTGCCTGCACAAAAGACACTCAACGAACAACAGTTACAGGTAGGTGGAATCCTGTTTTCATTATCGTACTTCTGTGCAGTCCCACATTGGGAATATAACGAGCTACTCACCAATGGAGGAGGGTGTGAGTGATTAGCTGAACAGTGACTGCAGAACAGCTGTTCCCACTGCTGCATTTGTGTCCACAGAATAATGTCTTATGAATGACCATTAGCAGCTTGGCATGCTAATGGTCGGATGACCATTAGCAGCTTGGCATATTAGCGGATGACCATTAGCAGCTTGGCATATGTTCTTCAAAGGAACTTCACACTGAGAAGCATCAGATAAAGCTTGGGCTCTAGTTGAATGTGCTTTGATAAATAAAGGGCACTGAAGACCGGCCTTCCAATAGCAGACTTTGATGGTTGATACAATCCACCTAGACAACCATCTGTGAGGAAGCAGATTGCCCCACCTGATGGCCAGAATAACAAACAAACAATTTAGTTTTACGGATGGTATTTGTTCTATGTAAATAGTACAATAAAAGCTCTTTTAACGTCCAACTTGTGAAGTGTATGTTCAGCCTCAGTAGAGGGAGATGGGAAAAATACAGGCAATGTAACTTTCTGCTGTAAGTGAAATTTGGTACAATCTTTGGCAAGAATTCAATGCTGGTATGTAACACCATCCTTTCTGCAAATAATTGTAAGAAGGGGGGGATCAACTCTGAAAGCAGTAATTTCCCCTATATGCCTGGCCGAAGTAACTGCAACTAAAAATGCTACTTTCCATGTAAGCAGATAACAAACAGATTGCCATTGGTTCGAAAGAGGATAACATCAGTTGAGAAAACGCCATAGGTAGACTCCTCTGTGGTACTGGAGGAGTCTTGGGTGGAAAGATTTTCAACATATCCTTAAGGAAAAGATAAGTGGTGAGAAAACACAGTCTTCCCATCTGTTCTTTCATGGAAGTCTGATATTGCAGCCATATGCACTTTGACTGATGAAACAGACAACCCTTGCCTCTGTAAGAACAAGAGGTACTCAAAGATACAAGCCAAAGCGCAGGAAAAGGGAGAAAGTTTTAATGGTTCCAGCCAGGTTATAAAATTTACAATTGTAGGACTTCCTTGTAGATGCCTTCCTAGCATTCAGGATAATCTGGACATCTGCTGAAAACCTTGGTTCTGTGGATTCAGTAGTCAGGCTATTAAGACACAGTTTGGGGATGTTGTGATGGCACACCTGATCCCTGTGCAATAGATCTGGTGCTGTGGGAAAATGAATGTATCTGCCCTGAGCCATCAACCGCAGGGAGGGGAACCACTCCTGCCAGGGCCAAAAAGGAGCAACCAGAATGCAATGTGTGCAGAAATGACGGATCCTGCAAAGCGCCCTGGTTATTAAAGGCATTGGTGGGAAAGCATAAAACAGGCCCAGTGCCCAAGGGATTCGAAAAGCATCCCCTATTGAGCATGAGTCCATGTCTGCCATGGAGCAGAACTGTTTGGCTTTTGAGTTGGCTTGAGTGGTGAACAGGTCCACTAGGGGAAAGCCCCATCATTGGAAAACTGGATGGAGATATTTCCATTCCACTGACCATTCACGTTGTGAATAAAACACCCTGCTAAGTGCGTCTCCCCTGGTATTTTGCGCACCAGCTATGTGGATAGCTTTGTTCTGGATAGCCCACTCCCACAGGGCTGTGGCCTTGGCTGCAAGCGTGAGCTATGCCATTCCCCCTTGCTTGTTTAGGCAGTATAATGCTGTGGTATTGTCAGTGTGAATTTGGACTTGTCTGCCATGCAGAGAACCTGCAAAAGAAGCAAAGGAGTAACAGATTGCTCTAAACTCTAGGACGTTAATATGCAACTTTGATTCACCCAAAGGCCATGTGCCCTGAAGTGCCACAGTGTCTACCCCAACCTATGTTAGAGGCATCAGTTGTGATAAAGACGTCTGCACAAGGGCCTCCCAAAGGGATATCCTTGTGTTAGATTTTTAGGATCAGTCCACCAAAGTAATGACCTAAGGATTGACCTAGGAATTGATAACTTAACTTGTTGACTGGTAGTTGTAAGATTGTGATGTCGCAGAAACCAATTTTGCAATGGCAAAAAAAATCACACAAGTGGTTGATACCATGAGGCCCAGTAGTCTGTATTAATAATGCAGACTGATATGAAAAACCGTGCCAACGTCTACAATCTTTTTACCTTGTCTTGAGGTAGGAATGCTCTGCCTTGTGAAGAATCTAGAATAGCCCCAATAAACTGAATAGTTTTGGATGGGATGAGAATTGATTTCTCCAGATTAACCAACAGACCCATAGTAGTAATAGTTGTCACAGTCATATGAATATGTTCACAAAGTAAGTCTGTGGGGTCTGCCACTAAGAGCCAATCATCTAAGTAAGGATATATAATGCAGCCATGTAAACGTAAGGTTACTACCACAGCCATGCACTTAGTGAACACGTGTGGGGCTGATGATAGGCCAAACAGTAGAACCGTATATTCAAATACCTCATATTCACATAGAAAGCACAGATAGTTTCTGTAATCTTGATGAAGTGATTATGGGGAAATAGGCATCCTTTAAGTCAATAATGGCAAACCACACATTAGATTCCAATAACTTAAATACAGTGTATAAAGTGAGCATACAAAACTTTTGAAACCAAATGAACTTATTCAAACCCCTTAAATCAAGAATAGAGTGTGTTCCTCCATCCTTTTTGATTAAGAAGTATCTGGGTAAAAACCCATAAGGGTTAGAACAGCTCCTTTATCTAATAACATAGAAACATTTTCAACTAGAGAAGGCGAACAAAGCACAGAACCAAAGGATGGTAGAGACAGAGAAGGGGTTTCTGAGAAAAACAATTTATAACCAACTATAACAATAGACAGGACCCAAGCGTCTGTGGTAATACATTCCCAGCTTGGGACAAAAGGACTCAATCTGTCCAGGAAGAAGACAGAGGAGGCAGAGTCTTTGGGATCTAGTCAGAACAGAGGTTTCTGTCCCTGAGTAGATGGTTTGGGAGAATGAGTTTGGTTCCATTTTCCTCTAGATCTCGGCGCCCTTTTAAATGAAGGCTGATAGGAAGATGAGTATGACTGTGGCCCATAAAGTTGGTGGTAATGTTGATATTGATACCTTCCAGATCACTGTTGATAAGGCTGCATGCTTTGGAAGTGGTTTCTCAGCGGATGCTGATGCTGTGGGATAATCACACCTGGCGACTTAGCCGTCTGATGATTTTTCATCAGATGAATCATCAGCTTTTTCTCCAAACAGTAGTGCACCTTCAAAAGGGAAGTCCTCAATACAATACAACTCTTTTTATTGAGAAGGGCAGTTGATATCAGCCATGCATGATGTCTCATAACTATGGTAGATGCCATAGACCTTGCAGAACAGTCAGCAGCGTGCTTGCCTACTGTCATTTGCTGTTTTGCTAGCCTGGTGGCCTCCTCTTGAACCAACTTCACCAAGGCTCTTCGGCCATCTGGGAGGTCCTGTACGAAACCTGAAAGTCTTTCCCACAGATAAGAGATTGTATGAACCCATTATTGTCTGATAATGGGCAATCCTAAAGTTAAGAGCAGCAGAACAATAAACCTTCCACGCTACTACATCAAACTTCCTTCCTTCAGCCGGTGCCGAAAGAGAGCCATGTCTGTACCTGGCTTGTACTTCCTCCACCACTAGAGAAGATGGGTGTTGGGTGGCTAAACAAGAAAGGGTAATCTTGTTGGTTCAATTTATAATACTTTTCAATCTTCTTTGAAGTTGCAGGGATAGAAGCTGGAGTCTGCCAGACAGAATGGGCAATATCTAGCAGATCTTCTACTGGTGGAAAGGCTACTGATACAGGTGCATCAGTATATAAAGCCTGCAAGATTTTACTCTTTGGTTTGGAAGTTGATGAAGAGACATACAATTCTAATGCCCTGGCCATACGTAGCATTTGTTCCATGAAAAGCCAGTAATCCTCACTAGGAGAAGAGGATCCAGAATCCCCTACCGCCTCCACGGGGAAGGCTCAGAGGCTACACCCAAAGCAACCTCGGAATAGGATTCCATCTCTTCTTCTTCTGATTCTGAAAAATCAGGCAATGGAAGATGGGTTTGTTGTTGCAGAACCAATGGGTGTCCCTGCTGTGAAGTTGATGGAGCTACCGGAACTGGAGCTGAATGGGTCAGAATCGAAGGATATGGTACAGATTCAGGAACCAGAGTCATCGGAACTGAGCACAACAGCTGCAATGGAAGGAGTACTGGGGCTGACTGAAACCAACTTAGGAAGTCCTGCCAATTACTCACGTCTCCCATTCCTGGAGCCGGTGGCCAAGCCGGCTCCGGGATTGTACCGGAGGAGCCAAGAGTTGTGCTCACTGCGATAATGACGGCTGTTGAGGTGCTGCAAGACGGCTAGCAAACTGAACCGGTGCTGGATCCGAGGATGATGGTGGGATCAGTAATTCATCCTGAGGTAAGTAATCAGTCTCTTCATCGAACAGACGTGTTGGAGGCGGAGATGGGGTGTGCGTTGGTTCCATGATGTCCTCCTCCAAAACAATGGGTAGAGGCAAGGCTGGTAATTGGAGTAAGGTACTACTGGCCGGTGACGCTGACTTCTAGCAATGTTTAATTTTTGCCTTCATCTTTTTTGCAGGCAGTTCCGAGGATGCCCTCTTTATCTGTTCCGAGGAAAGGGACCAGTCTACCTGATCCTGGGATGTACTTTCAAGTTCCAAAAGGATGTAAACGTACCACGGGGAGAAAAAACCTAAAGTTGCTCTATGATATTTATCTTAGTCCAAAGAGCTCACACCAACACTGGAATGAAACCTGATCAGTACTAATTTTCTCAAAACTACATACTAAAAAAAAAAGTAAGTTGGCAAGGATCAGGAAGATGCCTGGCCATCTTTGATTAGTTACTGGACCCACAGCCTGGTATGTGCTGTTACAAAATGCTGTCGTTGATAGCAGTATACTGCTAGTGTTATTAACTCTTCTGTCAAAAGTATACACATAGAAACTACAACAGCGCCTATAAGTAACATCAGTTTTAACTGTTGTGATGCAGGGAGATCTATTTATACAACCAAACGCCGTGGATTTATCTGTTAATTCCTATAAGAGAGGGTGGCCACAGCTACTGTCTGATCTACGACTATCATTAGTAATAATTTACATCAGAGATATAACTTAGTGGCTCTTGGGGGAATGTACTTCCAGTTAGATAATTACCAATGGTAGATGAAAGCACCACTCCCATGAATAAAATACTTTTCTGTGATAGATAAATTACCAAAAGAATCAATAGGAGTACGCCTAATTCCTATATGGAATTGGGAAAGCTTGAATGAGAACACACATGATCAATTAATGAGAAAAGATGATGCAATCTTTAAACATAGAAAAAAATACCAAATGTAAAGCATACTACAAATAAAGTGCTGATTTTGTCCTATATTAACGTAATTGCTTTGGAAGGCTGAACACAAGTACTAAAAAATGCTTTTTAAAAGAACAGGGTCATAACATATCACTATTTCTGGGGATTTTAAGAATAAAACGCTTGCAATAATAATCCACAAATAAACTACTAGGATTACATGTTTACAGTGCATTAGTAGAAACTTCAAGGTAGAAGAATTAGAGACTAACATGGAGAATCCCTTCACATAAAAATGGCGTTTTTTATTCAAGACTAGCCTTAGATCTCTGATACTATTTTTTAAAAAATAATGCTGTTCTTTGTAAATTATTATTATTGTGAAACAGCATTTTGAGTGTACAATCACTATTAAAAATCATTGTTGGGAAATCAGATTTCTGCATGTGCACAGATGTATCACTTTTTCTTCCTGACCACAGCCTCAGCATCAGTTCTCAAAGTTCTTTCAGTTTTTACAAGCAACTTAGTAGGCAGCTTCAGAAACTCTATTTGTGGTACCCGTTGTACTGCCATTCAGATTATATGCTTTGTGTATCTATGACGTTCACATTGGGTTGCAGATATTAAACTTCTGTTCCTCTAGCCAGTGAATGAATAACTGGATTATAGGCATGAAAAGTAATATAGTGGCTAAATAATTTTATTTGGAGATGGAAGACTGAATATTAAATCACTGCTCTGTTCTGAGACAGAGGCACATTGTAACTTGCTTTAAACGCTTGGAACTAGGGTTGCCAACTCCAAACTGGGAAATTTCTGGAAAGTTGAGAATGGAGCCCTGGGTGGGTAGAACAGAATGTTCCTTTTCCAAATAAACCAGGTTCTCCAAGAGAACTGATCTCTCTAGTCTGTATATTAGTTACAAATGCAGATCTTCAGTCCCCATGTCACAGCTGCTGGCTTGAGGCCCAGGGAAGTTCTCTATAAGCTGCCACCACTCTACTACAGGTTTCCTCAGAGGGGCCCAGAGCACCCAACTGACCCCTTCTGATTACTCTTTCCCAGTAGGTTTGATTTATTATGTGACCGAATGAGGTGCGAGGACTCAGGCAGAATAATAAAGAACTTTATTTAAAAGGTTTGTTAATAACTGGTGATCAAACTTTGCAAAATAAAGAGAATAGTAAAGGTTGGTGAATAAACAAACTAACACATCCTAATGAGTCTGACTAGACTGTCTTAACTGTCTCCTGGCGACTGACTTCCAATTGTCTCATCCCTTCTGGATGAGGGAACACTCTGTCTGCAGCAGCCTCTCCTCAGCTCTGCTCCCTAGGCGTGAACACCCACCCACTGTGGTAAGGCCTTTTATCCCTTCTCTCAGACACCATTTCCCTACTTTCCTATTGGTGCAATTTTCCCCTCAGAATCCCCTCTTACCCAATCACAGGGGCCAAAGTGAACCTCGGAAATGTAAGCACTGCAGTAACTTTAGTGCAAGTTTCCCCAGAGCCACTAGGCCTCACTGGGCCCAGGCTCATAACACCCCACCTGGGGGTTGGCAACCCTACTTGGAACAAAAATTAAAAATTATTAATCAAGAAAAATATGCACAGCTGTCAGCCAACACTAACTATACATGGTTATATACATTCACTACACAATTTCATTTTTAAATTCTCATGTCTTATCTTTTAGCTGTTCTATAATGTACTATACTAATTCTGAGAAAATAGTATCTCCTAATAGAATAATAATGCAATCCTATGGAGAGTTACTCCAGTCTAAGCCCATTGACTTCCATGGGCTTAGACTGGTGTAACTCTTCATAGGATTGCATTGTAAGAATGGATAAGCAGTAAACTGATAATTTGTCATTATGACAAATGAACCAGTTCTGCCATGCATTATCAGCCTTCCATGGTGAACAAGAAAAAGGAGGAAGCCCTGTACAGTGGACACAATGGTTTCCAGACATTTTGTCAGAACGTACAGAATATTTCAGTTAGATGGCAGGGGCCAGACTAACCAACCACAAGCACTGCCAGGTCAGTGCTGACAAGTGCAAGGAAAGGATAAAATATGCAGAGAGGTTATGGAAGCATGTACAGGTGGGGCGGGGGAGGATTTCACTAACCTTAGTCAAATTGCAGCAGAAGTTGAGATCTGAAGGAAGATAAATGTAAAGATTAGAAAAGCAAGAAAAGCACACAGAGGCCACTGAAGATCTGGTGCCATAGAGAACATTAATCTAAAAATCAAAGTGGTAATGTAATACACGGGTATTGTGTTAACTCTGCACGAAAGTAGTATGTGGAAGGCAGCATGGATGACAAAAAATAGAAAGGGAAGAGAAAAGGGTCAGGAAGATGATGGGAAACGTGTTTTGATAATCATGATTTGGAGTATCTCAGAAAAAATGCTCAAAATAGTAATGTTTTACAGTCAGCTAGTAGAACTGTTCCTTAGACAGAATAAGAACAATTTTTAAAGCAGCTAATTTTTTGGAATCAAGAAGACAAGTAATGCAGAAAAGATACAGAAATCCATTGCTTCAAAAACTGAATAGAAAATTAGCAATGCGAGTGAACTAAATCTAGCATTACAACCTAGAACTCAGTCACATTTGAAATAACACCTGTTTGCGGAGAAATTGTAATATCTCATTAGAGTCTTGTTTAATGAAGTTATCAAGTTATAAAGAAAGGAATACTTAAACCACTTGGATTTTTTATTCTAAAATTATTTCAGCTCACAACATTTTCCTCATCTATATTTTTAAAAATATGTGGACTACAGTTTCAATATAGCAACTCTGTAGTTCTATTTTATCTTGCCTCTTCCAATCAAATGAAATCCAAGTTTAAAAATCTGTAGGTTTTTTAAAAAAAAGAATGCCTGACAAAAGTCAAAGTAAAAAGAGGACTTATTCCTAAATTTGGAAGTAAGGTCCAACGTAATCAACTTAGCTTATTTTATATTAAACACAGATAGAATTGGATTGTTAGAAGAAACCGCCACTAAAGATGTGCAATGATGTATTGCAATACTACAAAGAGCACAAAATAATACTGAATCCAATCAAACTAACACGAATTCATCAGCCTCAATATGAATCATTCCCTGATCGCAGATCCATATTATGAATAGGGAAAACACTACCGGTAGCATAAATGCATTCTTAAAGAGAGGCTATTATTTTGTATAGAAGTCAGAAATTCTTATTATAACATGTGGAAACTATATTCTGCAGTTTCAAAATTGCTAATGAATCTTGCTTTCAAATTGTTATATTGCATTAGAAGATATACAGGTGAATAAGCCCTTTGGTAGTATAGCTGAAGATTCCTGGTCCCCTGATGGTGCTGCTCAAACAGATACGTAGACAGGATTGGCATTGCACTTTCTTCCCAAATTTGTATCTTCATCAGATGGCCCATTATTGCCAGTAAAACAGGGTTAACATACCTGTAACTTATGTTCATCGAGTTCTTCTGTGCTGACACACATGGGGACTGCGCAGGCGCAGGCCAGCCGCCGGAGAATTTTCTAGAGCTTCCATGGCTCCGAAGGGGCCGTTTGTCGCGCGCCTCAGCGACCGTTTTCCCGCCCAAACGGTCACGTGATCCTCCAGCGACCAACGGCCCCTTCCCTCAGTTCTCCCTTGCCGCCGCTTGACCAACACACGTCAGCCATAACACCTTAAAAACACCAATTTCCATTACAGCCATCACATTATTGTGCATTGGAGTTCACAGCGGGGTAGGAGGGAGGGTTGTGTGTCAGCACAGAAGAACTCGATGAACATAAGTTACAGGTATGTTAACCCTGTTTTCATCTTCGTTCTTCTGTGCCTCCACACATGGGAGTGTACCAAGCTTCACACAATAAGGAAGGCGGGGGTGAAGTCCAACACAATTTTATTAAGCAAACAAGAACAACAATAAATAGATATGCATATATACATCTATGTAAAGATACTGTGTAAGGACACATAAATACCCAATATTTACATATATACACACCCCCAGGTACATATATACACACTTTCACTCAAGGGTACCCAACAGGTACGCCAAGAAAGTCATACCAAAACTCCCTCAGGAAAAGAGGGAGTGTAAGACAGCCTTGGCCACAGATACATCCTGCTCTGCATTGACATCAACGGCGTAATGCCTGACAAAGGTGTCTGCAGAGGACCATGTGGCTGCTTTACAAATGTTAACCAGGGGCACCCCCCTGAGGAGTGCCGAAGAGGATGCTTGGGACCGCGTGGAGTGGGCTCTGACATGAAGCGAGCAAGCCACCCCTGCCAGGGAATAGGCCCTGCTAATGGCCGCCACAATCCACCTAGACAGGGTCTGTGAGGAAGCCCTGTTACCCTTGTCCTTGGCCCCAAAACATACAAACAGGTGAGGACTGGAGCGGAATCCCTTCGTCCTATCCAGGTAATAGGCTAGGGCCCTCTTCAAGTCTAGGGTATGGAGGGCCTTTTCCCCCTTAGAGGAGGGTCGAGGAAAGAATGCAGGCAGTGAGATATCCTGCGAGAGGTGAAAGGCGGACACCACCTTGGGCAGGAACTCAAGGCAGGGACGCAGGACCACCTTGTTGGGATGAAACACAAGAAAGGGAGGGTCAGACCGCAGCGCAGACAGCTCACTGACCCTTCTGGCCGATGTGACGGCCACCAAGAACGCCACCTTGTAGGATAGCATATCCAAGGGGCAGGTAGCCATTGGTTCAAATGGAGGCAACATGAGACGTGAGAGCACCAAGGACAGTGACCACTGAGGCACTGGCGCCGACACAGGTGGGTAAAGATTGTACATGCCCTTAAGGAACTGGCGGGATTGTGGGTGAGAAAACACCGTAGCACCCTCAACACGGGTGTGAGCAGCTGATATCGCTGCCAGGTGGACCTTGAGGGAGGACACCTTCAAACCCAGGCCACGCAAGTGGCACAAATACTCGAACACAACCCCCAAGGGACTGCTGTCAGGCACCACCCCTCCGGCAAGTGCCCAGAGCTCAAACCTGCGCCACTTGGCTGCATAAGCGCGCCTAGTGGATGGCCGACGAGCATTCAGGAGGACCCTCTGCACCTCGTCAGTAAAGCCTATCGGGGAGGAACGATCCGCCAAGCCGTTAGGTGCAGCTTCTTGGGATCGTGGTGGACTAGGCTCCCGTTTAGGAGAAGGTCTTGCCGAGGGGGCAGACTCACATACGTCCGTTGGGACATTCGCAGGAGCTTCGGGAACCAAACCTGTCGTGGCCAGAAGGGGGCCACTAGGATGCAGTCCGTCCCGTCCTCCTCTATCTTGCACAGGACCCTGGGAATCAAGGGGAACGGAGGAAACATGTAGTGCAAGCCCTGCGTCCACGTAAACTGGAAGGCATCCCCAATAGAGAGGGGGTCGCTCCCTGCCCTGGAACAGAACGTGTGGGCCTTGGTGGTCGCCGCAGTGGCGAACACGTCTATCACTGGATGACCCCACATCTGGAAGATCGGCCCAACGCACTCTCCGTTCAGTTCCCACTCGTGGTCCAGTAAAGGGACCCTGCTGAGGGCATCTGCCCGGGCATTGTCTGACCCAGCCACGTGTATAGCACGGAGCGACACACCGTTCTTGATAGCCCACTGCCAAGTGAGTGTGGCTTCCCGGCACAGGGCCATGGACACTGTGCCCCCCTGCTGATTCACGTAGTACATGGCAGTCGTGTTGTCCGTCTGCACCAACACCTGACGATTTCTCAGCAGTGCTGTAAGAGACACAAGTGCGAAACGAATGGCCCTTAGTTCAAGCACATTGATATGGAGGGTCTTTTCCCTCTCAGACCAGACATCCTGCACAGACACATCACCACAGTAAGCCCCCCATCCCAACAGAGAGGCATCAGTGGTAACCGTGATGTCATGGTGTTGATACCCAAAAGGGGTCCCCTTAAACAAGCTGTCATCAGACAGCCACCAGTCCAAGGAGAAGAGGATGACCCTCGGGATAGAGAATTTGAGGGACGGAGGGTGCAGCAGAGCATCGTACCTCCGCACAAACCAGTTCTGGAGAGGGCGCATACGTAGCCTAGCGAAAGGCACCACAGAGGTGGCCGCTGCCATATGCCCTAGTAGGCACTGGATAGTGCGCACAGACTGGAATCGGTTCCTTTTAAACATGGACACCAGACCCCTTAGGGACCGAGCCCTCTCCAAGGGGAGCAGGGCCTTACCCTCCACAGAGTCTAAAAGCGCGCCAATGTAGGACACCTTGCAGCTGGGCACCAGTTTGGATTTCTCCAAGTTCACCAGGAGCCCCAGGCGTTGGCAAGTGCTAAGCACCAAGCCAATGTCCTGCACCAGCCTAGACTCCGATTCAGCCATGATGAGCCAGTCATCGAGGTACGGAAAGATGGTACAGCCTTCTTCCCGCAGGAAGGAAACCACAGGGGCCACACATTTCGTGAACACTCGTGGGGCAGTGGACAGGCCAAAGGGGAGCACCTTATACCGGAAAACTCTTTGCCGGTAAACAAAACTCAGGTACTTCCTGTGCTCCTTCCGTATGCCCACGTGAAAGTATGCGTCCTTTAAGTCAAGAACCGCAAACCAATCCCCCTGTTTAAGCAAGGCGATCACAGCCGCCAACGTAACCATTTTGAATTTGGTCACCTTGAGGAAGGCATTAAGGCCCCTCAGATCTAAAATGGGACGTAAGCCCCCATCCTTCTTAGGGACCAGGAAGAACCTAGAGAAGAACCCCCTTACAGAGTCCTCATAGGGCAATTCTTCCACAGCACCCTTGGCCAAGAGCGACACGATCTCCGCATCCAGCTCGGCCATAGTGTTATTGACAGCTGTCAGGGGTGAACTGCATCTAGGCAGCTCAACAAACTCCAGCCCGTACCCCAGTTCAACAATAGTTAAGACCCATGAGTCAGATGTTATTGACTCCCACTCAGAGAGGAGTGGACTAAGTCTGTCCGAAAAGTTCGGGGATACGGCTGGCGCGACCCGTCAGTACTGCCTCCCGGCGCCCTGCTGATCCTTCTGCTGGGCCGGTTGCTGTGCCGGACGAGGCTTGAAGGGCCGACGCCTCCTCTGCTGTTGTGCGGGAGGGTAAGGCCGCTGCTGGTAAGCAGGATACTGTTGATAGCCCGGCCGCTGCTGTTGGTATCTGCCCTGGTAGTAGTAAGGGCCGGACCGGGGAGCGTACCGTGGCCTGGAGGAGGGCTTGTCAGCAGGAGCCAGCCCCAAGGACCGCGCCGTCTGCCTGTCCTCTTTTTTCTTTTTCAGGGTCTCGTCGGTCGATTTGGAGAACAGCGAGTCCCCTTCAAAGGGCATGCTCTCCACCCTGGAACGCACCTCCTGGGACAGGGCCGTAGACCGCAACCAGGAGTGGCGTCTGAGGACCACCGCCGAAGCCATTCCCCGAGCAGCAGTGTCGGCAGCGTGACTCCCAGCATTCATTTGCTGCTTAGACAGCCGGACAGCCTCTGTCTGCAACAGGGAGACGACAGCCTTCTGCTCAGGTGGGAGGTCTCGAGTGTAGGATGCCAACTTCTCCCAGAGGTACAATTGGTACCCTGCCATGATGGTCTGGTAGTTGGCGATCCTCAGACCCAGCGAAGCGACGATGTACTGACGCCTGCCCATGGCATCCAGCTTCTTGCCCTCTTTATCGGCAGGCACCGAGGAGTGACCCGATCGTCGGGGGTTGAACTCCTCTGTGACCAAGGAGGAAGGTGGAGGGTGCCTCACCAACGCCGGCCAGGTGCCCTGCTTGATCTTGTAAAGCTGCTCGATGCGCTTGGATGTTGGAGGTTGATCACAGGGCACCTGCCACACCTTCTCCACTATCTCCTCAATACCCTCGAGCATGGGGAAGCCAACATACGCCGGATTGTCCCCGTAAATACGTTTGAGGAGCTTGTCCTTGGTCTGGGGAACTGCCGAGGAGATGTCCATCTCGAGGGCCTTGGCCATCCTTGCCATCTGGTCGGCGTAGATGCGGAGGTCCTCGAATGGCGAGTCCGCCGATGGCACTAGCTCCTCAGCTGGCGATGGTTCGGACCAGGACTCCGACTGGTAGCCGCCAAAGCTCTCCACATCCTCCTCATCGGAACCGAGCTGGGATTCCGGAACCTGGAGCGGAGGGGGAGCCCACGCCGACCTCGATGTCGAAGGCCTCGGTTCCGACACGGAGAAGCCCGCAGGTGCCCCCTCCCATTGGCAACGATATGGCGAGGGGAGGTAGGAAGCCTGTCGATGCCGGGACGCAGCGGATCGGACCGATCGGACACTGTCCCCGGAACCATGCCGCTCACGACCGACCGGAGGTGGAGACGGGCGGGCAGGCGACGGACGGCTCCGACGAGGAGACGGGCTCGGTTCCAGCCTCGGCGACCGAAGGGGAAGCGATGGTCGGCTCCGACGGTGCGGGCTCGGCTCCGGCCCCGACGAGAATTCTGCGGGCACCGTCTCGAAGGCCATCGGATCCGGCACCGGAACGGAGATGTCTTCTGGCTCCGGAGAGCCCAGATGAGGGGAAGGCGTGTGAGGAAGCACGATGACCTCCTCCTGAGGAGCGGGACGCGGCGACCGATGGTGCTTGGTCTTTTTCTTCTTCTTCGGTGGTTCCGAAGAAGACCTCGGAACCGACGCGCTCCTCGCCTTCGAAGGGGACCTCGGCTTCGACCTCTTAGGCTTCATCGGAATCGATCCGGTCGTCGGTTCCGATCGGGGACTCGGTACCAGGATCCTCGGTTCCGAAGCTGGTCTCGGATCCGACCTGGTAGATGACGCGCTACGGGGCGGCCGCACCGGTCCCTGCGCTGGAGAGGCCGCTCTCGACGCCGAGGTACTCGGGGGACGCGGTTTCGACCCCGACCTCGCGGAGGCCACTGAGCCAGCTCTTGAATGCCGTTCGGCAGAGGGGCTAGGGCCGGCCTTAGGGGAGGGCAACGGAGCGCCTCCGGACATGACCTTCTGCCACAGGGAGGAGTTCAGTCGGGCCTTGCGCTCCTGCCGGGCCTTGCTGGTGAAGCCCTGGCAAATCTTACAGGCCGTCACATTATGGGTCTCCCCCAAACAGAACAGGCACAGTTCATGGCCATCGGTCTTGGCCATTTTCGTGTGGCATTGGAGGCAATGCTTGAAGAGAGCCTTTGAGGCCATCTTCAGGGGCACGCGAAGGGAAGGTCAAAAACAGTCCGAGTCAAATTACCGAGTCCACAACAAAGTCCAAAACGAGATCCGAAGAATAGTCGAGGTCACGAAGTCCGAAGTCAAAAGCCAAGCAATCAGTCAGAATAAAGCACGAAGCACAAAAAAGCACAGAGCAACGAAGCTCACGTTCTCTCCAAGCGGCGGCAAGAAGAGAACTGAGGGAAGGGGCCGTTGGTCGCTGGAGGATCACGTGACCGTTTGGGCGGGAAAACGGTCGCTGAGGCGCGCGACAAACGGCCCCTTCGGAGCCATGGAAGCTCTAGAAAATTCTCCGGCGGCTGGCCTGCGCCTGCGCAGTCCCCATGTGTGGAGGCACAGAAGAACGAAGATGAAGTAGCTGTTTCAGATTATGGGGCTGCAGGCAAGGAAGATCCATGAGAAAGAACTAGCATATTTCAGGATGGTACATAGATCCTTAATAACGTTCTGGCAAGGTTTTAACTAAATACAGAAAGTGGTAACAAATAGCACCTACAATGTATTGATCCCTGTTGAAAAGACAAGAGCAAATGTATTTATAAATAAACCCAAAGCGGTTTATTTATAGGTGGTGGTAGAAAGCACCATCAAGTCATATCCAACTTATGGCAACCTCTAGTAAGTTTTCAATGCAGGAGACTAATAGAAGTAGTTTGCCATTGCCTGCCTCTGCATAGTCTTCCTTGGAGTTCTCCCATGCAAGATTTGATGAGATCAGACTTGCCTGGGCTATCCACATTAGGACAATTTATTACATTTAATATTTGTATTATTACCCTCCTTTCTCCCAGATATCCTAGGACTCAAAGAGGGTTATACATAGGGCTTTGTTGTAGACAATGTCACATTACCTGCTTTGAATGATGACAGGTAGCATGTAGGTATGTTTAACAGTTAAATTCTAGTATAAGATAGTGTTTAAAATTACATCACATAGTTGTACTATGACACACAAAACATGGAACTGTTGTATGGCATGTCCTAGGTTAAGATGCAAGCCACTGAAATGCTGTGGGCAGATTTTAGAGTTCCACAAGATTGTGGGTTTTTTTGGCAGTCCATTAACAGTGCAATCCTGTGCAATGTTATTCTACTCTAAGACAACTGAAATCAATGGATTTAGACTGGAGTAACTTAGGATTGTACTGTAAGACACACACACTGTGTTAAATGTCACATAGTTATTACTATTTTACTTCTCAAAATTTGAATGCATTGTGTTCTTAACCAAAATAGGCAACGGTCCTGCAGCACAGGACCACACACACAGGAACTCTCACACAGTGTTATCTGCTCTGTTTTGAGATAGAATGCTTTGTACACCCAAATAGCACTCTGGTTCATGGCCCTAAACCGCTGTGACACGCCTGAGTGTAAGATGCATTTTTATCTCTACGCAACCTTTTGTAATTAAACAATCCATGTCTTATTTACATCATTTATAAACTGGGAAGGGGGTCAGTTCTGTTGTAATCTTTATGGTTTTACTAGCAACAGAGCCAGTTGTGTTGAAAATACAATGAGCTCTAGAAAACTGATTTGATGGGTCCCCACTGTGGGGCCTTGGGAGGGCCATGCCAGGCCTCCCTGCAGTCTCCGTGGCCCCTCAGATGCCTGGTGCAGGAGGAAGGGAGGCCTGGTGCTGTGGCGCAGCCCTCCTAAGGCCCAACAGTGGCTGTGCTGCCGCACTGAGCCTTCTGCCGCTGTGGCAGCCTCCTCAAGGCCTCCAGAGTGCCGTGCAGACACGCCCAGCCTTCCTACTGCCATGGCTGCCTCCTTGGGGCCTCCAGAAGGCTGCGCCACCATGCCAGGCCTTCCCGCTGCAGCAGTGGCCTCTTCAAGGCCTCTGAGGCAAGCCATGTTGCCTACGACTCTCTTTTTATCCCCACGGAGTGCACCTGCACGAGGAAAAAAAGAGTCTTTGAAAACACAGCCTGCCTTTCATATATTAGAGATTACTGTAGAAAGCCATATCATGACTATGTGTATTTTAATGCACTCTTAGAGGCTTTGGCACAAGGTCAACAGTGTGATGCTGTAGCTAAAGAGCAAATGTAACTTTAGGCTGCATCAACAGAAGTATAGTGTCAGATCATGTGAAGTAATGGTATCACTTTACTCTGCTCTGGTTAGACCTCACTTGGAATACTTTGTTCAGTTTTCAGCACCACATTTTAGGATGTTGACAAGCTTCAATGTGTCCAAAGGAAGGCAACAAAGATGTTGAGGGGTCTGGATACCAAGTCTTGGGAGGAAAGGTTGAAGGAGCTGGGTATGTTTGGCCTGGAGAGGAGACGACTGAGAGATGATATGACAGCCCTCTTCAAGTATTTGAAGGGCTGTCACAGAGGATGGAGTGAAGTTATTTTCTGTTGCCCCAGAGGGTTGGCCTAGAAACAATGAGTTAAAATTAAAGAAAAATAGTTTTCGGTTAAACATTAGGAAGGACTTCTTGACAGAACGGTTCCTCAGTGGGCTCTCCTTCCTTGGAGGTATTTAAGAAGTTAGATGGCCATCTGACAGCTATGATGATTCTATGACTTAATATGAATGTACACAGATCAGGAGAGGGAGTGCATGAAGGGATGAGCCACTGCTAGGTTCTCGTGGCCCTTTCTTACATGCCCAGGGTAATGCCGATCCCCACTTTGGGTTTAGGATGGAATTTTCCTCCAGGCCATATTGGCCAGGGATCCTGGAAGGTTTTCTTGCCTTCCTGCAGGCATAGAGCAGGGGTCACTGGGGGAGGTGAGGGAGGAAGTGGCTGTGAATTTCCTGCATTGTGCAGGGGGCTGGACTAAATGACCCTTGGGGTCCCTTCCACTCTATGTTTCTATGCATTTTCACTGACACATAGGATTGACTGTGAGGTACCATTCTAACTTCATATTAAGCTTTTATTATATGAGCTTAAGGAAATCTTCATGGTTATTAGATTAAGCCAGTATTATATCCACATGACTAACACTTGGTGACATGATGAAGAGTACTGGAAGTGATTTTTCCTGATTAAGATGAGCTTTCCTAACAAAAACAAACAAACAAACAAACAAACAAACAAGCCTTTAGGGAACTGAATACATAAATTTACTTGAAAATGTCCTTCTGGCAAGTACTCTGGGCTTGTTTTCCATTCCATAGAGGCAAGTATTTAAACTATTTTGGAATACAGCTTCATTTCCAAGGATATATCCAAGCAATAGCTGATATTAGTTTGCACCACATTCCATCCTTTTGATATTGTGCCACTGGGGTGCAAATGTATCATTCTATTTCCTTTCCCATGACTAAGCACTGTGATGAATGTTGTAGACATACTGCAAGATATGTAATCTCTTGAAAACTTGAGTTATAGGCCATTTCCACACGGATTATCTGCCCTGGGTTTAATGCTGTTGGGAAACAGTTTTTTTCCAGCCTCCCCAGAGACTGAGTGTATTTTTAAATCTCTTGGGTTTCCCCAGATATTCTCTGATCTCTCACAAACTTTCTTTCCTGTGAAGTTTTGGAAAAGATTGCAGTGAAACCTGGATGGTTGCTGGGTGGAGGAAAGTTCAGATTTTCCTACCTACCTGGAAGCCATTTTCCCTGAAATCATCTCCATAGTGGCCATTTCCTCTCTCTCTACCACCAGGGGCTTTTTTGTGCTTTTTAAAATCAGCATTTCAATATCATTATCCTACGATAATGTTCCTGACAACTCACTTTCTACCCTGGTGAGCTTCCAGAGGGCGCTGCCATGGAGGGAATCCCAGACAAGACAGCCCGTCCCTACAGAGAGCGCACCGCAGCAAGCTCAGACTGGAATCAGGTGCAGAGCAGGTGACAATGCCAGCCCCCCGCCTTCACCCAGCTGGGATCAGGAGTGGAGCAGGTGGCAATGCTCGTGCCCTGCCTTCACCCAGCTGGGATCAGGAGTGGAGCAGGTGGCAATGCTCGCGCCCTGCCTTCACCCAGCTGGGATCAGAAGTGGAGCAGGTGGCAATGCCCACCTCCCACCTTCACTCAGCTGGGATGAGGCACGAAGCTGCCCTCCTTCATCTGGCCGGGATCAGGTGCAGAGCAGGTAGCAATGCCCACTCTCCCTTCACACACACAGGATCAAGAGCAGAGCAAGAGGCATTGCCCACCCCCCTTCACCTGGCTGGGATCAGTAGCAGAGCATGTGGCAATGTCCACCTCCCCTTCACCCAGCTGGGATCAGGAGCGGAGCAGGTGGCAATGTCTCCCCCACCACCTGCCTTCACCTGGCCAGGATCAGTTACAGAGGAGGCAATGCCCACGTCTGCCCTCCCACTTCTAGAGCCCGCTGTATTTTTACCCACAACGGGCTTTGTTACTAGTTGTAATATAACATTATAACAATAGGTGTAACAGGTTGTTTGAATGCCCACGTTTCATTTTAAAAATAGTAAGTCTCTAGCTACTTCCGTTACAGAAATATAAAGGGAAAGGCATATTTCAGCAAAAGAAGGGCCAGAGAGTTACTTTTTTATGCAACGAAAACTCAGCCATTGATAGCCTAAACTAGGAGTCCCAAACACTGAGGCTCTGAGTACATTTGGAATTTTGAAAAAAGGTAGTATGTACTACTACAAATGGCTGCAACAGGGGCAGTTCAATTACAAGATGTTGAGAGATCCTAAGTCAAGCATCTTCCTAAAATGACAGCAATTTCTTCTAAATGGGTAGTCTCTGCAGACACAGAAGGTAAGACTTCTTGGCTCTTCTGAAGAAGCGTTTATTTCCAGGAAGTAGAGCAAAACAGGAACTGAGTAAGAGATGCTTGTTTGGTTTCAGTTTCCAAAAGTAAGTGTTGGCTTCCTGTGTAAGCTCAGGGAACAATGTCAAACCCAGAATAGGGCTGCCAATCTCCAGATGCAGAGGAGTTAGCCGTGTTAGTCTGTGGTAGCAAAATCAAAAAGAGTCCAGTAGCACCTTTAAGACTAACCAATTTTATTGTAGCATAAGCTTTCGAGAATCAAGTTCTCTTTGTCAGATGCATGTTGACTGGAAATCTCTTGGAATTACAACTGATCTCCAAGCCATAAAGATCAGCTCCCCTGGGAGAAAATGGCTGTTTGGGGGGGGGGACTCTGTGGCAATATACCCTCCCCTCCTCAAACCCTGCCATCTCCAGATTCCACCTCCCAAATCTCCAGGAATTTCCCAACTTGTAGCTCAGAACTAGAGATGGGCACAAACCGCATTACGAACCTCAAAAACCCACGAAAATGGCGATCGCACGATTGTGACCCGGCGGATCGTGATCGGCCATGGCCAACAAAACCAGCGGTTGGGAGAGGCCTGGTTCGTTGCGTTTGGGCGCGGTTCGGGAAGCCAGACACTCAGACGCCAGCAATCTATTCCCCTCGCAATGGAGCCAGGAGAATGCCTGAGCTCTGTCTGCCCTCCTTCTGTCGCCCTGGAAATCCCAATGGAAGCCCAGCTTTCCTTGATCAGCAGGGCTTCCTTCCAACCACGGAGCTGCAAAGCAGTTACAAGTTGGGAGAAGACACCCAGGGGAGGGAGGGGGAAGGGGGTGTTCTGTAGCCATGGGCACTCCAATCTCATCCCTGCAAACCCTGATAGGCAGCTCTGACAGCCAAACACAGACCTCCTGTGTTGCTGAATGGGACCCATGCTTATAAATAGTCATGGTCTCCCAGGCTGGGTTTCACTTTCTGCTAGCAGTGGAGTGGGACAGAGTTCTTGCTTGCCACTTTGGCCTCCACGAGCCACGATCCGGTTCGGCAACAGGAGATGTTCGTTGCGTTTCGGGAATTCGGGATTGTGGTCTGCACCGAACCACAATCTGCTGGTTCATTAATTTTTTTTGGTTCGTGCCCATGTCTACTCAAAACCAGAGACATAAGCAAATCAGTGCCTATAATGCACCTGCCTGGAATGAGCTCACAGCTTTGCTAGTCAGTAGGCTGATAGAGAGACACAAAACTTGCTGTTTTATTGGTTTTTCTGTTTCATCCAAGAACCCCCTCCTTGGCAAATTACAGTTTTTCTTCCTTTTTTTAGGAGTCCAATTTTTAAGTCTCTATATTGAATTGGATAGCAACAGATAGAGCGCTAAATATACACATGTTCTCCACATAGGCAGTTGATGAGGGGTATTTTGGTAAGGAAGACTCTATAGAGAAAGGGGTAGAAACACACACACACTCCCAGCCCCAGCCCCAAAAGGTGCTTTGAGCACAACATTTAACAGATTTTCTATGTTATATCTAGTGGGTCCTTTTATGTTTGGTCTTTGGCACAGGCATTATGAAAACAAGTCACTCCTCCCTACCCTCACTGCTGGAATTTTCCTCATGACATGCGTATCTCTTACACACATGCATAGTCATCTGCAGTCTTCCTGTGTTTGTTACCTTCTTGATATAGTCTTGTGATTAAAAGCTTGTGTTTTCATTTAGTACAAAACGTTAACAGTACAATTCTATGGATTGCACTGTAAGTGTATAAAGTAAAGAAAATGCATAGTTTTCAATTTTATTTTTCTATGCATAAACGAATATTCATATTTTACCTTTTGCAAGTAATACAGCAATAAAGCTTTACTATGTATAGAATTGCTAAGCTGAAATCAAATTGACAATTTACTAACTGGGATATAGAATAAAGTGTGAAAATGCCATGAACTGCAGTGCAGTTTAAAGTTACTGTTGGCTATAAAATAATAACCAGCTGTTCCTCACAACTTCACCCAACAGAGGAGATTGAAATTAACATGCTGTTCCAGTCTTAAAATTGCATTCCCATCTTGATTCTTCATAGCTGCACTTCATATTTAAATATCCTATATAATCTTAAATTCCTAAACCTGGATTTAGATGTTCCTTTCTCTTATGATCTTACATTAGAAAGAAATAGTTTTACTGCTATTAGAAATGTTAATCACTATATAATTTTAAAAATTCTATGCATGCAGTTAACCAAGAGGAAAATATGTATACTTACTAGGTGAACATAAGGTATAAAATATCCAAATAAAGCAGCTGGTATTCCAAAAGCCCAGATTCGATAACTCATAGCTCCGAAAATGGAAAAATTGAAAATAGGTTTTGCAGGAGGAAAAGAGGATTTGCCCTTTTCTCCACTTTCTTTGGCATTAGGAATGAGAGGCTTATATGTGAAACCAGCCAAGAAGAGAACAAATATAAAAATGCATAGAATCCTGAAGGTATTGTTCAGGCCAACTGACTTAATCAGTACAGTTAAAAGAAAAGGCAGAGCTACAGTAAACAAGCTGCTACCAGCAGTGACAATGCCATTCACCAGACCCAAACGCTTCTTGAAATAATGGCCCAAGATGACCAGGGAGGGTTGATATGCAAATGAGCAACCACATCCAAATAAAATCCCGTAAGTGAAATAGAGAGGTCCAAGCGTCCTATAATTTAAAAAGAAAAGTTGTTAATTGCAATGTTCAGCATAGGGATGCATTCTTCAACTTCATCAGATAGTAAGCAGGATGATGCATGTGATGAACATATTTATAATACACTGAGAATTACAGGCCAAACTTTAGTGTTTCCTACTCCCATCTTGATTTAATAAAGCAAGAATCACTGGTCCCTTATTCTTCATGATAAAGAACTAAATTAAAACTAATTGTAATAAAGAAAATGTATTTTAAAAGGGGAAAGGGGAAACTCTTGTATGGTAGACTTATATATGAAAGCATTACACTTCTTAGGTCAGAATCTAGTGTAAAAGATACTTCAGTCACTCGTGAAAGATTTCTGTTTTCTTCCTCCTGCCAAATAATTGTACTAGCCAAATGAGTTCTTTAACAGCTGTTCCTTGGAGTTTTGTATACCACACAGTCTAGCAATACTGGCAGTCTAACTCTGTCCTTATATATGCTCTCAAGCAGCAACCTCTCTAGGCTTCAACTGCTTTCTTGTTTATTTTTACTGTTGCAGTTCCTATATTCAATGAGAGAAGCCGAATTCAGTTACAAGAGTGGCTTGCCTCAACAATGGGAGCAACAGCAGGATCACTAGGAATTAAGTTCTGCCTGTGCAAGTGTTTGTTCACACACACTATCATGCCTGTATTCCACTAACTAAAGAATTTCCAAACATCTATGTGAACTTTGAACATCTCAAGGAAAGATTTTATAGCCTCCCTTGACTGCTTATTCCATTACCAATCTGCTGTTGTAGTTGAAAAAGGCTGGCCTAACGAATAAACAAAGCTGTCATTTAAACACACTGAACTGGATCCAAAGTAACATCAGTGGAGTTCTGCTCACTCAACAGTTCTTTCCCACCTCCCACCATCTTCTACAGGCTCATCCCCCACATCAGCCAAAACATAGTGGGGACTCTATGGAAATATGGTATGTAGTATGAGGGCAGGGCACTGCTTAAGTGAGAGATCTGTAGAAATCTTAACTGCTCTTCTGTAAGAACACACACCTCCTGCTTGTGCAGGAGAATCCAACTGTAATGATTTAAGTGTATGTGTGTTTCTTTAAATGCTTAGTGTGTTACAGATGAAGAACTGGGGTGAAAGAGAGGGATGAGTAAGTGAGATGATTGGTTGATTATTATAAGTATGGGCGGAGTTGAGAAGTGTGACTGGAGTCAAATCTGATTGGACAGTAGCAGCAATCTAGGGGCTGAGTGAACTGTGTGTGTGTCTGCCTCTGAGAGAAAAAAATTCAGTCTGGAAAAAGCAGACAACCTGTGTGCGCGCCTGAGAGAGAAAGTCTATGTATATCTGAAAGATTGGTCCATCTAAATCAGGCAAGCTGTGTGGAAATGCCTGAATGAATCTAAGTTTGTGTGAAAAATTACTTTGTATGACTGAGCCTATGTAAAGAAACTAAGCACAGGTCTTTGAAAACATCAAGCTTAAGAAATAAAACAAAACCAATATGCTTCATGTAAAAATAAAAGTTTATTTTGTTTTTTTTGTTCATCCCAGAGTATATGTGATTCCTATATATTCCATTCCTATCCTCAGAACCACATAGTCCCACGAAGGAGCCTGACACTTGGGGACATTATTCAGGGGGAAATTTAATTTAACTAGTTTGGAATATAATTCCTGGTGGTAGCATTATCTATCCAGAGAGTGTAAGAGGGTTTAAGGCAAAACCTAAATACACGACAGAAAGGGAGTCATGACTCATGACACCAACCAATAGCCTTTTGTCCCATTTTCTATGGATAAGATGACCAACTGCCATTCTGATGTCACACTAGGATCTAAAAGTCACACGTTTGACTTCACATTCTGCTGTGGAAGCTGACTAGTGGACTTTAGGTCAGTCACTCTCTCTCAGCCTAACCTGCCTCACACAGTGTCAAGTATATATAAAATATTTAAACAACTTGATAATTCATAACATAAGTGAGGGCCAACAACAGTTAGTGGGGGAAATGCCAAACAAACAAAATTTTTTTACCTGTTAATGGAAGACAATGAAAGACGGAGATTAGTTCCAAAGTTTTGATGCCACAACCAAGAATGTGCTTTCTAGGTTGCCACCCATCTAGCTTGGTGTTCCAGCAGTTCTCAAAACTGTGCCCCCTGCTCCTGGCCATTTTGGGCCCAAAACAGCCAGGACTGGGCCCAAATCTGCCTGGAACGGGACTCTTCCGGGTGGCGGAAATGGCACGTGTGGTACCGGTACTACTGAGTTCCACCATCTCTTTTCTCAGAAAAAAGCCCTGCTTAAGATGCACCCAAAGCAGGACCTCCAAACATGACAAGAGTGGATGGGTAGGTACATATAGGAATAGATGATCCTTAAAGTATGCTGGCCCCAAGCTGTAAAGGGCTTTAAAGATAAATACCAGCACCTTGAATTGGGCTTGGAAGCAAATTGAGAACCAGTAGAGATGGAACATGATGTTCCTATGACTCACTTCAGTCAATATTCTGGCTGCAGCATTCTGTATCAAATGTAGCTTCTAGATAGTCTTCAAGGGCAGCCCCACACTGAGCACATTACAGCGATCTAATCAAGATGTTACTAGGGTAGGCACCACAGTGGCAAGATACTTCCTGCCCAGGAAAGTCACAGCTGGCTCAGCAGCCAAGTTAATTTCATTCATTTAAGATTTCATAAGATCATTGAGCTGGAAGATACCTAAAGGGTCATCTAGTCCAACACCCTGCACAATGCAGGACATTCATAGCTAATCCCTCCATACTCCTCCCAGTGACTCCTGCTCAATGCCCAGAGGGAAGCAAAGAACCTCCAAGATTCTGGCCAATCTGGCCTGGAGGAAAATGCCTTCTTGACCCCAAAGTAGTGATTGGCATTATCCTAGGCACATAAGAAGGGCCACACGAGCCAAGAATTGGTTCATCCCTTCATGCCATCCCTCTCATGATCTGCCTAAGTTTATTGTGAGTCATAGACTCATCATTGCTGACAGATGGCCACCTAACCTTTGCCGAGCCCACCAGAAAGTCTTTTCCACAGAGAAACTGCTTTAACCGTCTTCATAAAGTTTAGCCAAAAATTCTTTTGATTTCATTTTAACCCGTTGGTTCTGTTACAATCCTCTGCAGCAACATAAAACAATTCTGCTCCATCCTCTATGTGACATCCTTTTCAATATTTGAAGATGGCTATGATATCATCTCCTTTCCAGGCTAAACATAACCAACTCCTTCAACCTTTCCTCATAGGACTTGGTCTCCAGATCCCTTGCTATCTTTGTAACTTCTCAATCTGAGAAGTTAAGTAGAAATCTTACTGATTACACACAAAGCGTGTAACTCCAGTAAGGGTCAGTCTCACAAAAGACATAGGGTTGGGCCCAACAAAGCTCTGCTCTTCCTCTTTCCCCAGTTCTACTGCATCCCCTTTGATGCCTGAAAACCTGTTCCCTAAGAGTCCCCTTGACCCTCAGAAGAGCATGGGATGGATCTACAGCCTGAATGAAAAATCTATAGAAATGTGAGACTTCTCTTGCACAAAGAATAAGTACACAAGGACATCTTTGCATCCCTATGAGAGCTGCCCACCACTGTTCTAAAGCTGCTGCTATGTTCAACTGTACTGTTGCACTATTTGTAACTAACTGTATTGCTGCTATCAAGAAAAAGAGCACTGCTATTTATTTATAGTTTTGTACAATGCTTTTAAATGTTTTATATGGAACATTTTAAATGTTTTAATTGCTGTTATCCGCCCTGAGCCTGCTTGCGGGGAGGGCGGAATACAAATATGATAAAATAAAAAAATAAAAAAATAACCTATTTAGCTATTTCTATTTGAATAGGAGGTACTCAGGATTTGGAGGCCTCTTTTCTTGTAAGTTGCTCCTACTGGATTCAGCCATTCTGTCATTAAAATCTGCAGGGTGCTGCAAAAGTTGTCATCAGGGAACACTGAGTCTCCAATTGGGTGGGGGTGCCATAAATAAATAAATCAAGGAGACAAATAAACAGATTCACTTTTAGGGATTTGCATAATTTTGGCCTTTAAACAATGATCTTTATTCTTGTAGTAGTTGTAACAAATGGCAACCAGTTCATTTATATGCAGCATAATAATTTTCTATTTTATCTTTGAACAAGAAGTTACACATCCCACATTTTATCCTTGAAAAGCAAGCTAATCTTGCTATACCTTATCAGAGTAATTTATGAAAACTTCCCTGTGCAGCTGTTGTAATTCCAAGAACTGTATTAGCTTTACTAAGAATGTAGTGATAGAAAAACAGCTACTTATGCCAAAAAACCACACTCCTACAATGTGGCCAAAAGCCAAAGGTATACGCAATGGGGGTTTAATTTTTTTCTTTCTACAGCAGACTCCACCCTCAAACCATATCATAAAACACTTTCAAAATTGGTTTGTCATGATGCATGGGGGCAGTTGCCAAGAAAAACAAGTCCAAAGACTTGTGGGGCAGTTGTGTAATTCTCTGGATCTGCCCTTTATATGCAGTACTAACTTTACTGCTATAAAGTCTACAGATACAATTACGGCCTGTATTATAATGTTAACAGCATACAGAAAACACAGCAGTCTCATGGCTGGTTAAATCAATGTCATCAAATTATGTCTGTTTAATATGCAACAAGAATTGGGTTACTAGGGGAAACATCAGTGTTTGTTAATTTTACTGAAAGATTAAAAAGTATATTACAAGCTAATACACTGAAGTCCTATTTAAAGCCAATAATAAATTAAGAGAAAGAAGTAGCAAGAAAGACAAGCTAATTATCAGCATTCAGGTTGATCATTCATATGTGAAACTGAGATAAGGAAAAAAATCACGTTTGATACTTTTCTTCAAGTCTGGTTAAAAAGAGAAGGGGGGGAAGGGAGAATGAGATCCAAAGCTACTTACGCCTACATGTGACAGAATCATAGCGTTGGAAGGGATCTCTAGGGTCATCTAGCCCAACTCCCTCACAATGCAGGAAATTCATAACTATCTCTCTTCCCCACTCCTCCAGTGACCCCCTGCTCCATGCTCAGAAAATGGCAAAACACCATCATGATCCCTAGCCAAACTGGCCTGGGGAAAAGTGCTACCTGATCCCCAAGGTGGCAATTGGCCTTACCTTGGGCATGTAAGAAGGGGCCACAAGAACTAAGCATTGACTAAGATATCTGAAAACAAGATAGTCCACCTTTACCTGAAAATCTGCCTTCCAAACCTTGAAAGCTCTGACCAAATAAGCAAAAAATATTTTGCTTCCAAGGATGCTATGGAGACTGTTACAGAAAATTTCATTTGAGCAAGATTTAGTTCTTTTTCACCAACATTGTCTTCTAAAATGCAAGACATCAGTGGAAGAGCTCTATCTTATCCATTTGAGGCTGGAGTCTGTGGTACCTCTTAAGGTGCAAACTTTGTATTTCACTGGGAGGTGAAGAGGAAATAAACCCTCTGAGGAGCCATCTCTGCCAGCTCTAGAGAGGTGAAATTGACAAAGCCTTCCAATCTGTCTTTTAAAACTCCGCTTCCGGGCTAACATTGTGGTCTTCCTTCACTTGAGTGCCCTCGTGTAAGAGGTCTCGTGTAGAGAGACTCTTAGAGGCATGTAACACATTTAAAATCAGACTGCACAACACTTATTCTCAAAGTTGTGCTGTAATCAGTAATATCCTCAAGATGTCTGAGGATATATGATAAGGTTTCCTGAACGTATTGCTGATCTCCTGAGCAAAATAGCCTATATTGTGATACCTTGCCAGACACCACCTGCATTTGGAGAAGTCAATGAAAGTCAGTAGACTTACCTTACAAAGGAGCTTGAAAGGAGTCCAATGAAAGCCACAGCTGCTCCAACTACAGCTACTGTTTTACAGCCAAATATATTGGTAAATACACTGACTATGGGAGAACAGAAGAAGATCATTCCCATGGACAGGGAACTCACCCATGCTGTAGAAAAGATCAAGAATATATGACTGAATTTAATGTGGTAAAATTCAACTAAAAGTTCATTTATTTACTTCATTTATATCCTAACTTTCTCCTCAGTGGGGGCCCAAGTGGCTTATAAAATTCATGTCCTCAATCCCCACAACAACCCTGTGAGGTATGTTGGACTAAGAACATGTGACTGGCCTAAGGTCACTCAGCAAGTTTCCATGGGGAATTCAAACCAGAGTCTCCCAAATTCTAGCCTGATACTCTAACCATTATAGAACACTGGCTCTCTCATATAGTAAAATTGTTTCAGCTGGGTAGCTGTGTTGGTCTGCAGTAGAACAGCAAGATTTGAGTCCAGTGGCAGCGTAAAGACCAACATTTTCAGGGTATAAACTTTCAAGGATCAAGGCTCTTGTATCTGACAAAAGGAGCTTTGAGCTCAACAGCTTAAATCCTGAAAATCTTGTGAGTCTTTAAGGTGCTACTAGACTCAAATCTTGCTGTTCATATAAATTGTTACTTTAGGGGAAAGACATATAGCAAGAAAAACAACTAACCAGCACTGCAGTATTCTGCTAGTTGTAAAAGCCCAACAATGACTTGAAGTTAAACAGTGGAGACTGAAAGCAAGTTGTAATCAGATACATAAGGTTATTATCCAGTACAAACAAGATGAGTAATCTGTAAAAGGCTTTTGGATTGGACAAAACAGAACAGTTAAGATTGTTTGAAAAAAGGAAGCTAAATTATTTCCATACATCTAGTCTAGAAACAGAAAACCTACAATCAGGACTAAATAGTATGCAGAAATTCAAGTTGCAAAAGAATGCTGAGATAAGCTATAGACAGCATACTAAGCAAAACCAGGGGACAAAAAAGAGCCAGTATGGTGCAGTGGTTAAAATGTTAGACTATGAACTGGGAGACACAGGTTTGAATTCTCATTCTGCCATGGAAACTTGCTAGGTGTCTTTGGGCAAGTCACATACTCTCATCATACCTACCTCACAGGGTAATTATAAAAATAAAATGGAGAGGGAAAAGTAAACCATTTTGAGGCCTCACTTGGGGTATAAAATAAATAAAATCATCTTTTAAAATCATATTTAACAATCAAAACTTGTGGTACAAAGCAAACAACCCCTGATAATGAGTTAACAAAGAAAACTAAATTAGGAACTGACCAAGAAAATTATCATTTGGCACCTAAGGAAAAATAGCTACTGGCTCAAGCAGTTCCTGATTTATGATGATATGAGGGCCTAAATTCCAAGCCTTACCACTTTTGGAGTAATCAATGTTGCCTCTTTATAAACTAGCAACTTAATTAGGCGTTGCAGGTTGGGGGTGTGGGTTTTGTTGTTACCCTCACAAGAACAGGCCGTTATACTTGACTCTTTGACAACTAGGGTTGCCTGGTGGTTTCAACAAAAATACTGGATATACTTGATTAAAAAAATGTTGACCATGCAGGGACCACATGGCTTGGCAAGGTGGCCCAGGAAAGAGAGAAAGAGGCAGGCCACTAAGTACCACTGCTCCGGTGTGCGCTTCATACTACATCAACACTGGCAGGCAAAGCCTTCAATAGATGGGCTGTTTAGTGATTCTGGGGCCTTAGGATGCCCCCCCCCATTCTTGCCCACCCCTAACTCACTGATTTTACCTCATGGGTTTTATTGTCAGGGTTAAATGGGTTTGGAGAGAATGTTGTATACTATACTGGGTCCCCATTAGGGAAAAAAACTAGGGTAATAAATAAAACTAAGATAAATTAATATTTATACAATTAAGACACACAAGGGAAAGTGACCCCCCCCCCAATATCACCTCTAGAGTCATGGTGGCAGGGACTTCAGGGGGAAAGCTGTTGCCACTGATTACCAATAAAGAAAGAAGGGAAAGAGGAGAAATGGGAAAAACAAGGGCGAAAATTCCCTCTGAAGTGATTCTGGAAACTACTGCACTGATTTTGTAACAGTGACACTGATTTTGGAACATTCCCCCCCCCCACACACACACATACACATACACCTGCTCTCCGTTCAGCCAGAAATCTCACCATGGTTGAGCTAACAGTTACAGGGCACAAAGAAAATTTAAGTTTCTCATTATGCCCACTCCCAGCACTTGCTTGGACTATGCCCCCCTTCTTTTTTGTCACCACTTTTTACTGAGAGAGAGAGAGAGAGAGAGAGAGAAGCTGTATGCTTTTTCCCTGATGGGAGCCAGAAGAGGAGCCAGCTTGGAGGAAATGGGTGAGTAGGGGCAAGCAAAGCAGCTCCCCAACAGAGAAGGGAAAAGAAAAATGAACTACTAATGAACAGAAGTTAACTGTCCACCTTATAGTACAGAAGAGTCAGAAAACTAGTCCTCCTAGATACATGGACCACAAAACTAAACTGCTCCTTTCAGGGTGGAGGAGAAACTACTGAATTACCTGAGGAGGGGGAGCTTCATCTTTCTCTCCTCTCGGGTAGGAATGATGGAACTGCCAGCACTAGTTACACTTTGCCTTCTACCAGCTCACCCTCTACAACTGGGATCTCATTTCCCAGGTGGGGTGGGGGCAGGGGATCCCCCACTCCCACCTTCCCCTCCCCCTCCCCGCTTACCTGGCCAGTGGGGGGGGAGGTAGGGAAATGGCCTCCTGGATGCCCTCCCAGGACTGGTATGACGACATCACTGACATCATTGCGCTGCTCCGAGAGCGCTCCTGAGCTTAACAACAGGCCAATTTGTGCCCCCAAACAGGCTGCTACAAAATCAGCCGACTGAAAAGTACGGGTGCGCTCCACACCTTGCGCAACGATGAACGTGACATCATCGCACCAGTGCAAGAGCATGCCAGGAGTAGGAAGACGGTAAATGCTGCCCTCCCTCTCCTGCCAGGAGGAGAAGGGACTGGGCAACCCTACTTCACAGCCAAGCCATAGAGTTTGATTTCCTCCTTCATTTTCTCACTTCTTTTCTCTATTTTAACCCTTGAGCTCCCCCAACTCTGTTCCTTTGAATTGCTTGTTTCTTGGCACTCTTAATTAGAAAATACCAGGCATTTGTATGTCCAGTCTTTTCTCAGTTTATTTTCTGGACAGCAAGTGCAAATAGCAGACTGTTTGGTTCAAAACTCAGAATTGGGCAAAACTATTGGCTACAGCACTATATAGTTCCTATTTAATCCTACATATGCTAATATGATTCATGGTCACTTAGAGCAAATTCATGTATTATTTGTTGATAACTAGGTTTTGAAAGGGAATGAGTTCATTTCAGTATATGCCTCCAATTCCTAAAAATTGATTTGTAACGATTTCATTTATTTCCAGGTCTGCCCCAATTTGAGTTCTCCCCTCATATTTCAATTCTATTATTACAGGACAAGATAGAAGATTAAATTTACATTTACCTGTAATTTATGTTCATTGAGTGGTCACCAGTGCAGTCTAAAGCTCTAAAGAAAGACTGAGGCACTCCCCAACTGCAGAGGATTCCTCAATTTCCCCTTTTCTCCAGTCAGCGGGGCACCTTTCCTCAGTCCTCTCTTTGCTGCTTCCAGAGCACTTGGCCTAAGGATGCAGACTATTTAAAAGGAAAGAGCTTAAAGCTGGGCATAAGGGAGGGATATATGACTGCACTGGTGGCCACAATGTACCTCAGTTATAGGTAAGTACAATCATATTTTCATTGTTGTGGTCACAGTGCAGATCCACATGGGTGGTGGGTGTGAAGCTCTCAACTGAATAGATTGTAATACTGCTTCTCCCACTGCTGTTTCCTTTGCAAAGTGCACATCCAAGTATAGTGAGTAGCAAATGTAGAAGAGGATGCCCATGTAGCAGCCTTACAAATAGAATCAATGAAGAGAACAGCACAGAAAGTAGCTGATGTGGCCTGGGACCTTGTAGAATGTACATGAACCTGGAGAGGACAGTCAACCTGGGGCAATTCATTAACAAAACCAAATGGTGGACACAATCCAATGAGACAAAGATTGTGCTGAGCCTATCTTGGAACTTGAATTTGTAATAAATTTACATGCTTTGTAAATTTTGTTTTATTTAGGTAGAAAAGGAGGGAGGCATTAGGGAGTGCTCTTTTTCATTCAGTGGACTAGGGGGGAAAGTGGGCAATATGATATCTTGTGCCCTGACCTGGATAGCCCAGGTGAGCCTGATCTCATCAGATCTCAGAAGTTAAGCAGGGTCAGCCTTGGTTAGTAATTGGATGGGAAATATCCAACGAAGTTGCAGAGGCATCAATGGCAAACCACCTCTGTTAGTCCCTTGTAATGAAAATCCCGCTAGGGGTTGCCATAAATCAGCTATGACTTGAGGGCAGTTTTCAACACCATGATATCTTAGGCTAAGTGGAACTGAGAGATGACGGGTAAAAATGAAAGGCGAGGATGAAGAACTAAGAGTAATTTATCTTAAGAAAAGGAGAGGGTCATGTTTGATACCTTAATACCCTCCTTGCTGACATGATGGCCATTAGGAATACTGTCTTCCATGATAGGAATTTAAGGGAACAGGTGGCTAAAGGTTCAAAAGGTCTTGACAGCTCAGTGTGTATGAAAGACAGGCTGCACCATGGGACTAACAGAGACAGAAGGAAATTTGTTTAGAAGGCTCTTCAAGAATGCCTTCGTTTCAGGCTAAACAAAGACTACCTTCCATGTATGCCCCTATGGATTACTACTACCACAGCTAGATGTCCCTTAACAGAACAATGAGACAATCCTTGTTTAGCCAGGTGAAGGAGATAATCCAAGACAAAGCTCATCTGGGCATATACTGGGTGTACCTGGTATCAAAGAATACCAAGAGAGAAATCTTTTACACTTTGCAAGCTATGATTTAATTGTAGACTGTTTCCTGGCATTCTCTATAATGTCCTTGAACTCCTTGTACAGCCTTAGAGAACAATCAACCATTCCATGAGATGTAGGGAGGAGATATTGTGATGGAAATGAGGTCCCCAGGAAAGCAGAAGCAGCAGGGGTGGGAATGCATAGAACAACGCATTGGCCAACTTCATGAAGGACAGGAACAAAGGTTGATGAAGCCAAAACAGCACTGCTGTGGTGGCCTTTGGTCTGTCTAACACCATTTGCGCAAGACTCTGAGGAGGAGCAGAAAGGGAGGGGGGAGACATAACAAAACATTCTCCTTGAGGTAATCTGAGATGCATCCCCTAGGAAGTGTACATCTCTGGCCCCCAAACCGCAGAATTGAGGGCACTTTGTAGTGGCAGCCAATACAAATTGTGGTGGCATTGTCCATCTCTATGTGAATGGATTCTCCCTTCAGGGCAAACTGAAAAGCCTGTAACACCAGGTGAACAGTCCTCAGTTCTAACAGACTGATGTGAATTTGTCTCTACCAGGAACCATACGGCACAAGCTGTCTGTTGACTACAACATACCACCCACCCCTGCAGTGACTGTGATTTCTGTGGGTAGGCGCATCTAAGTATTCCCTCCCATTAGAGATTGTTCAGCTACCACAGAGAATGTAAAATTGCTCTTGGAATGGACAATAGTACGACCTCTTTCTTTCTCTGTTAGATTTTGCCTTTAACCCTTTTCTTCTTTTACACCCTCTGGGTAGATTGCTACCACCAGGAATTATATTCCAAAATAACTTAAATTTACCCTTTTATAATGTGCCCAAGTGTCAGGCTCCTTCATGGTACTATGTGGCCCTGAGGAAAGGAATGGGATATAGGAATAACTCTGGGATAAAAAAAAATAAACTTTTTATTTTTACAAGAAGCGTATTGGTGTCATATTATTTCTTAAGCTTGAAGGTTTCAAAGAGTATTATCTGTTCTTAAAGTTTTTTCATATAAATGAATCTCAGATCTTCCCTGAGGCGGCACACACAGTTTGCCTCTCTTGCCCTGACTGAATGTTCTTTCACAAACATACACAGTTCATAGATCCAGAAAAGTTAGCCATGTTAGTCTGTAGTAGCAAAATAGTAAAGAGTCCAGTAGCACCTTTAAGACTAACCAACTTTACTGTAGCATAAGCTTTCGAGAACCACAGTTCTCTTCGTCAGATGCATACACGGTTCAGGAGTCCATACAGGTTACATTTCTCTCAGAAATTCACAGATAAACACAGCTTGCCTCTCTTGCCCTGACTCAATATTTATCTCAGACATACTTATCTCAGAAAGACTTGCTCAGGCTGCACACAGCTTACCTGTTTTCCCCAGACAATGTTTCACAAACATACACAGTTCAGGCTTCATACAGATTATCTGACTGAACTAGAACAAGAACAAGAACCCTTCCACACAGCTTGCCTGCTTTGCCCAATCTGAATCTTTTCTCTCCACTCAGTAACTGAAACAGCAGTTCACTCCGCCCACACTCTCAGTCATCAACCAATCATATCATTCACTCATCCCTCTCTTTCACCCCACTCTTCATCTGTACCACACCAAACATTTAAAGACACATACACGCACACTTAAAAACATTACAATTTTTTAATTTTGTTTTAAATTTTTATTTGAAAGCAAAGAAAAACAACAAAAACAATAAACAATGAATAAAATAAGTAAGAGATGTAACAATACACAAAACCAATGAAAACAGAATATATAACAGCCTATTATACTCCCAAACTATTTACCCTCTCCATTCCCTTGCTTATATACACTCAACATTTATAATCAAAGTTTTAAACCGTTAATTTTACAGTTGGTCTACTTTAATAATAGGTATTCTTATTTTTTTTTAAATTTTCAACTATGTAGTCAAAATGGTCTTTCCATTTTTTCTGAAATTCTAAGATGGGTCTATTATGTATATAAGAAGTTAATTTGGCTACAGATGCATATTCATACAATTTGTTCATCCACTCAGTCACATCTTGGCATTGTTGTTTAACATCTATATGTGCCCCCTTGCCCAGTTGGTGCAAAGTTTCGGACTTGGATGTCATCAATATGCAGATGACACCCAGTTGTATCTGATGATAGACAGCCAGCCCGACTCAGCCCCAGATGTCCTGGAACATGCTTTTGCAGCCGTGACTAGTTGGTTGAAGCAGAGTCGGCTGAAACTGAACCCAATTAAGACAGAGGTCCTGTACTTGAGCCATGGGGGATTAGGTTTGGGACTCTGGCTCCCGGCCCTCAATGGGACACCGTTAGTGCCAGTTCCAAGGGTTAAGAGCCTGGAGGTGATCTTGGTTGCCTCCCTGAAAATGGAGGCACAGGTCACAGTGGTTGTCAGGTCCTCTTTTTTCCATCTGCGGCAGACCAGGCAACTTGTCCCTTACCTGTCAACCCATGATTTAACTACAGTGATCCAAGCAATGGTCATCTCTAGGCTAGATTACTGTAACTCGCTCTACGAGGGGCTACCCTTGAGCCTGACCCGGAGATTACAGCTGGTACAAAATGCAGTGGTGTGTGGTATTATGAGAGTGCCAAATAAGGCGCATATAACACCATTCTTACATGACCTGCATTGGTTGATAGTGGAGTGCCGGATCAGATTCAAGGTTCTGGTATTGACCTATAAGGCCCTGTGTGGACTGGGACCAGCGTATCTATGGGACTGTCTCTCCCCATATATTCCCCAGACGACACTTCGATCAGGGGACAAACAGCTGTTGGTGGTCCCTGGCCTCAAGGAGGCCCACTTAGCCTCAACTAGAGCCAGGGCCTTTTCGGTCCTGGCTCCCACTTGGTGAAACACTCTGTCTGCTGAAATCAGGGCTCAGCAGGACCTACTATCCTTTCTCCAGGCCTGCAAGACAGAGTTGTTCCGCCAGGCATATAGCTGATGCTGGGCCCCGCCGGCCTGAAAAAAGGGGTGTGTAAAATCTTAATCCTCCTTGTGAAGGCTGTCCACCATCCTGTTTTAAATGTGTATTAATACACTGCTGTTTTAATGTAGATGATTTTTAAATTGTATTTTAATATGTTGTTATCCACCCTGAGCCCGCTCGTGGGGAGGGTGGAATAGAAATTTGAAATAAATAAATTGTCTTCCATTTTGCTGCATATACTACTCTCACTGCCATCTGCATATATTTTAAAAGTTCACTGTGTGTTTTTATAATATTTAATAACATATTTTTGGGATTCAGCTAGTGTTGTCAGGTCCCTTGAGTCCCCCAGCAGGGGACTGGGAACCTGGCACTCACCCTCCGCCGTCTTCTGTATCTCTTTTCTCACGCGTGCCGAGCATGCACGCACGCTCCCAGTGTGCATGATGATGTCACTCCTGGGAAGTGATGTCATCATGCGGGTCAAAGGGCAGCCTGGCATGCACTCCCACGCTCGCCAAAGGGCTGAATCACCCTTTTTGATTGGTTCTGATTCTGTGGCATATGGCAGTATAATTTTGTATATTTTTCCCAAGAGATGTTTGGACTCTTCACTAATTAGCTGTTCAAATATTTTTTTCTTCTTTGAGTTTGGATACCAATTGATAATATATCAGCCATGAGATATTTTGTCCTTGTGATTGAATTTTTTGCCATATTTTTATTTTTCCTTGCTTATCAATCATATAGTCATAATTCACATGTCAACATGTCCATCAAAGAGCGAATGCAATGTGTCTGAACTTAATGCTTTACTGGTTTATTCCCTGTGCTCTTGAGAAAGCTGAGGCACATTTGTGCTCATGCGAAACAGTCTTGCAAGCTAGCTGGTTGTCGAGCCGACGGGATGTTTATCTTTTCTGCGGCTTGGAGAGAACTGGAAGACAACTGCAATCACTACCCTCTATGAGAGACTTGCACACAGTTGCTAAGTGAAAGCAGTTGAGAATTGTAGCTTATATGACCTGTCTTTTATCACTTGGAGCCAACAGTTTGAGTTTGTGTTGTGGTTTGTATATTCTCAGTCCAGATGAATGACTATGTATAATGGATGTGATGGATTCAATAATGATGATGATGTAATCAATTTATTTATCACATTTCTTAATTGTGTACTGTTGTTTATTATTATTTTGAATTGAGATAAGATTGGCTGTATTGCTGACATAGAGAGCCTGTGTTTTTTCTTCTGTATCTTGTTTGCTCTCTCTTTAAGAGCCTCTGTTCTAGCCAGCCTATCATATATAGTTCAATAAATAATATGTTAGACCAATTACAAAATCCCCTCAATAAATATACACATAAGAACAACCATAGTCTTTGTTACATAAAATTCTTCGGGACCAACCGGTAAGTATATGTCCTTGAATAGTATGGCTGTCCATGTCACTATTCCTTTAATAAATTATGGGTGCAGAGAAAGTCAATGCGAAGGTAAGTAAGTAAATAAGAGTACACCATCCAAAAAGATTCACCAGTTCTTTTTTTTTTTCAATTTTGACAAGTACTTGGCTTCTGAAAAAGTAGACATATATCCAGATTAGAATCCAGGATATGAATATACCAAAAGCCCAACAGGTTTGCCAGCGTGTTTGTAATCCTGTTTCGATCCACACTTCATCAGTGGCAGAAAATACATTTCAGCAATGGTCCATGTTCTGAAATCACATTCTATACCCACACCCAGTTGGCCAAATAGATGATGGTCATAGAGCACTAATGGTGTGAACTGTTATATTTAAAGAGATATTGATTGGCAGAGCAGTCAATAATGACAACCTGCACTTTTTATGACAAACTCATTACAGGTGAATACAAGATGATTGGCTTAAGAATTTTTTTGCTTCTTTAACATGCCTGCAAATTTATAACAGCCACTAGCAAATACTGGGATGTAGATTGTATTATATTCTTATTACATATGTTTATCAGCACCAATTTCAGTTGCTAAGCATCTTCCCTCTTGACATTAGCCAAAACAATAAATCATGAAGTAGAGTAACAAGAAATCTAGTAATGAGAGCTAAACCACATGAAACGAATTACATGAGGATGCTCACGTGAAGGGAGACAGACACAATGTTAGCCAAGAAATGTAGTTTGAATTTCACTTCTCTCTACAGAGCAGTCTAGATTGCTCTTCAGATGATTTGTTAATTTCCAATTTGCTTAAAGGCTCTGTCAATTATTAAGAAACCCTCTGAGGAACTATCTTTGCTAGCATATCCCTTGAGTATCCTCATGTAATTCATCTACTGTGGTTTACCTTTGACATGAAGTCCAAATTGAGGTTATTTGCATTGCTATGTAGGAGGAGTCTGAATCATTACAATATGTGGGCACACTGCCCCAAGCCTTTATAGTTGTACCTCAGATTGTTAACAGACAGTAAAAACTACAGAAGTGAACAGAAAAGATGGCAAGTAATATAAATAAAGGCTGAAATCCTAAATAGAGATGGGCACAAACCTGAATACGAACCAAAAAAACCAACGAACCAGGCTGGTTCATAGTTCATGAACCAGTGGTTTGTGGAAGCTCGTTTCTATGAACTTCCACGAATTGGTCTACAGGTTCGTTTGGTTCATATTAAAAGGCAGTTTAAGTGGCTCCCCCGGGAAATGGCCATTTAAACTTTTCCTGCTGCTTGCAAGTGGCAGGTCCCTTTAAACACCCAAATCCCACAAACCCCAGCCCCAGGCCTCTACCTCCCCAGCCCCACACTTACCTTGTCCTCTCCGTGGCCGCAGCCTCCTCCCCCTCCTCTCGCGAGGGGCGGGAAGGCTGTTTTCGGCCTCCTCCGCCACTGCACGGGCCCACACAACAGTGGAGACCAAAAATGGCCGTGGCGGCCATTTGAGGGGCAGGAAGGCCATTTTCGGCCTCCTTCACTGGTATATAGGGTTTGTGGAGTTTGGGCCATTTAAAGGGCCCAGCCGCTTCCAGGCAGCAGGTCCCTTTAAACGATCAGCTGGCAGGTGGTGGGGGGATTCCCCCCACCTGCCAGCTGATAGTTTAAAGGGACCTGTCGCTTGCAAGTGGCAGGAAAGGGCCCTTTAAACAATTAAATGCCCCTTGCCCTGTTGCTAAGCAGCTGGAAAGGGGCATTGAAACCCCACAAACCATGAACCACGAACTGGTTTGGGAACTTACCCCAGTTCGTGGGAGTTCCTGGTTCCTGGAAACCCACGAACCACATGGTTTGTTTTTTTTGTGGTTCGTGCCCATGTCTAATCCTAAATATGCAGCAGGTAGACTAGTTCAACTTAAACAGAGCTCTTTTATGAGTCAACATTTAGTACTTGTCTGAAAACGCAATATTAATTCAACCTATTGTTCTAAACCAATCCCCATGTCAAATCTGGGATGCATGCAGCTCACTGGACATGGGGAAAAAAATCAAGCAGCATGTAAAAGCAGTAGTGCAATTCAAAGACCATATTCTTATAGAAGGGGAAGCTTAACTGCACATCCAGTTAGTCTCACAGTTAGTCACCAGAGTATTGCTTAGTTCAATTGGCATGAAGAAAACATTCCTATGGTGCTAGCTTAAAGATAATTGGCATATCCCCAGCCCTCTAAGGACAGCTTTGCAAGGAAATAGTTGGGAAAAAATTAGTATGGTTCAATCTTGCTGTAAAGCAGAATGCTACATCCAGCAACATTCAATTCTACTACACAACTCAAATAATAGCATGCTGTATACAAGAGAGCATCATAGAAAGGTGTTTGCTTTACAAACACCTTGCTGAGAATCAAGTGAGCTGTACCTTCTTCTATATGGAAGGAAACAGCCCCAGTCCTTTAATTTTCCACCTGCAATTCCAGCCTCTTAAGAGCAATAGATAGTAAATTAATCACCTGTTGCTTTACATTCTGAAAAAGAATAGTTTTAGATAGGAAGCCATGTTGGTCTGCAGTAGAAAGAATGATTTGAGTCCAGTCCGGTGGCACTTTAGAGACCAACAAGATTTTCAGGGTTCAAGCTTCTGAGAGTCAGAGCTCCCTTCTTCATACTCGTGTTCGAAGAAAGGAGCTTTGATTCTCAAAAGATTGCACCCTGAAAATCTTGTTAGTCTCTAAGAAGTCACTGGACTCAATCCCTACATTCCTACAGATCCTACATTCTAAATGTGGAATATACACAGTTTTAATACAGCAAAAGTGCTTCAGGCCTCTTGTCTGAAAAACTATGCACTCATATGCTGTTGAACACTAAATAAATGTTTTTATTTCACTACATTCATAGTTCCTATTACTTTATATGTTAATAATTTAGTATAAATCCATTTATAGTGATTGGGATGAGTTAAGGATGCATTCATGCAGTAATTACAACATGTAAAAAGAGACTTTAGCAGGTATCATTAGCGGTCTGAACATTTAACAAGAGAAGGGGACTGAAATTCCATAAAAAATTTAAAAGGAGTTCTTGAAATGTTTCACCATGAGATTTAAACTGCCATCTTGGGGATTGCCTTGTAACTCCCAATATGCATTGAGGAGAAAAGACAGGAAGAAGAGGAGGTAATGGCAAACTTTAATGGATGCTGAGTGCTGGCATGTTTCTTTGGGATGGGAGTCTTGGTGGCCACAGGTTCCCTCACAACTCAAACACTGCCAGTACTCAGTTGCCCTTAACATCCATGGAAGGAGGGAGAAGAAACTTAAAGGCAATGGGCATTGAGCACTGATGTTGTTTGGTGGCAGTTTATGCCAGGGGTGCTGAGAGAGAGGCAAAGAGTGGACAAATTTCCAGGGGCTCATGTGTATAAACTACTCTAAATTCCCATTTTCATTTTTAAAATGTAAATCTCTAGTCCTTTCCGTTGTGGAGATATGCCTTTCCTATTATATCTCAACAATGGAAAGAGCTGGAAAGTTTTAAACAGTGAAACAGGAAATTCAGAAAACACAATACACATATTTGTTATAACATTATAGTGATATGATATTTACTAGCAATTTTTTTAAAAAATAAAGCCCCCTGTGGAAGGGAAAAGTAAGCAGCCACTGCAAGGACAATCTCAGGGAAAATCTAGTGGGCTCTTCTAACATGCCTTCTCTCCATGGAGGAAATGACTGATGCTTCAGTATACTTTCTAGGTATCTTTATTCTGTTTGCTTATTTTTTTGCTCTGTATCCTATTGCAATAAGTCATAAGTTAAATAAAATCTATTATTTAATACTCCTGTCCCTTTCCTAATAAACAATTATTATTCTATTCAAGGTATCAGGAAGCCAAATGATTTGTTTTGTTATGATTTTTTGTTTCCATGGGTGGGGGGAGGTGGAATCCTTGTCCAAGGGCCCAATGCTGGCCTAGGCTGGCAGCCATTGCAGAAATATAGAAATAGGACAGCAGTGGTAGCCAGGACAAGGAACTGGGGGGCACTTCCTTTTCCTTCCACAGCCACTAAGCCCGCTAGAGAGAGAAGGTAGTAAGCAGCGCTAGCCAGGAGGAATCAAAGGTCCTGAACTGCTACTTTTTCCCTTTCTTCCTCACACCCACACTCACCCAAAGTGAGTAAGAATGGTGCTATTTCCCCTGTCCATGCTTCTCCATCTGCTCCCTCAGTCCCTGCCAAGGAAAGGTGGTGGGCAAGCGGGACAACCATGAGAAGGTGGTAATGGTAGCTTCCCTACCTCCTCCTCAGTGAGCTCTTCACAGGTCCCCACTTGTGTTTTTATAATATAGTCTTAAAATGTAGAATTCTGTTTTATGACTAGGTGGCAGGATAGAATTCTACTTTATTCATATTTAGTTTAGAAATCTTCCTTAGCTGCTGTTTACACAGCAAGACATTGGTGTCTTCTACTTTTCAGTTTTCATCAAAAAGTATTAAATTAATATGAATATAAGTTTGTGTGCATACATGCGCACGCACTTGTGCACACATACAAAAAGACAGAAAACATTCACAAGGCTGACTACTGGTATGCAAGAACAGGTGAATCGTTTTAAGAGAATAGTACATTCTGTTTCACTACAACAAAGAACCCTGCAGGCAATATACTGTTGGAAGTGTATGTCCTTCTCATTTGCTTTCAGGGACACACAAATCAAATAGCATAATCTAAAGGTATACTTACATTGCAAGTTTGTTTAAGTATTTTTCAAAGAGTGTTTTGAGAAAAATCTAACAATTAAATCTAAAACTAGAATTTCATATCATACCACAACAGGGTTTAAGGGGACAAAAAACCCCTTGACACACTGATAGAGATGTCCATGTTTATTAGTCACACTAGTCAAGGAATGCATCATTTTAAAAGGAATTCTAAATTCTTTTATATAATTTCCTCATAAATTATATGCTATTTTCTATTACAAGAGAAAGAAACAAAGAAATTACAAAACCAGCTTAGAAACAATTTAAATTTAAAATTATAATTTCCCATTAGCTTTTTCAGCTTTAATTCTTTAATGCACTAACAGCATCTCTTTCTTAACCCAAAGCTAAATTTATGAAATACACTTACAATAATGGGCACTTCTCTATACAATTCTCATGCATGGCCATTTCCAAAATGTCAGGGTATGTATGCCTTTTTTCCTCCCTAGAAGTCATTTTTCCTTTCACCCATTTATTTCAGGCGCTAGTTCTGGAAAGTTCCATGCTAATTAAGCATTATCTAGTTCCCATGGAAAAACAGCAAGAAGTGGTAACACTGTCAACCTTTCCCTCTACTTTCCCAGCAAGTCAAAAGAAACCAGTTCATTGCAGATGTGAAACTGACAAATGAGATTTGTCCCTTTCAACTCTGTAGAATGAAGAGGAAGAAGGTTATTTAATATCTGTGAAACATAATTAGTTTTCATTTTTTTCTGTGTATTAAACGGGGGGGGGGGGAGGGGGGTTGGCCAGGTTTGCAATTCAACTCTGTTATATATGTACCATACCGTTTGTTCTCTAATGCTGTAATCCAGTTTTATTCAGTGTTCGTAGTATGTTCTCTATTGTTCTTATTGCATTGTTTTAAATGATGCAATCTGCCTGGACAAAAGGTGGACTACAAATAACTAAATGTGTTATAACTTTATGAGAAAATGAAAAGGTTATGAAGCATTATAGTTTTTAGTAACAGTAAATAGAAAATTTGGTCATTAAAATATGAAACCCTGAAGACAGAAAAATGAGCTTGGCTCTAAAGCCAAAGAAAATTTGTCAAGGCCCAAATTATACTATCACCTCCATTCCTTTAGTACAGAAAGACTTATGTGCATTTTAAAAATTCTGGTTTGTAAGCAAAATGTTCTAGACAAAAATGTATGCATAAGAGGAATCCCAAATACTGCCAAAATTGTGAAATGTGTTAAGCAGCACCCCACTGTCTTCCCCCCTCCAGTTACAGCCCATTAAACCCCCTAAAATTCTATGACACACAAAGTAGAGGGTCTGCATTGGGAGGGTGAACCAGTATAAATTACCCTTCTCTTCTCCTCCAACAGAAATGCTATTCTGCCAGTATGTCTCTTATGCCAAAAAAAAGATTGTTATTCAAAGATGCTGTTTTTACAGTGATCATTGGCCTCTTCAGGCACATTGCTCCATTTTCCTTTCTTCTACCACCTCTCATGTCCTATCCTACTAGTCAATTGCCTTTAGTGGTTTAAACAGACACAAAGGGACACATGCTCTTAGAAAGGTTGTAAGATGATTCTGAAGCTAAATATTTGCCAGTTTACTTAGCCTATATTTTTACCAATCTAATTTCCCCTCAAGTCTCAATTCTTCATACAATAAGCATTATTACTATTGCTGTATATGTCCATTAATTTCAATTAGACCTTTGCCAATGGATAGACCAATGCTGAACAGATGTTGTTATGGATCATTCTACATCTGCCCAGTTTGAAGCTTTCACGTCATGCTGTGGTACAAATTGCATGTTAAACTCAATTTGCACAAATACTGAGTCATCATCAGCAGGAAACATCTCCAATTGCCTTACCACTGGAAGGGGCAGCCAATTAAGGGACCTGAGAAACAGTTCCAGTAATTTTTAAGGTATTCGGTAAGTAAACAGCAGAACCTGCCTCAGCTCATTCCTGCCTCACAGTGACCATAACAGGTCACAGGACATGGCAACAACCATCCTTGAAGTACATGATAAGATCTGGCTGTCTGCAAACCTAAACACTGTTCCCTCACCAGCCATCTTTTCTTTTTCTCTCTTTCTCCATCACTCCAGTTGTTTCTGTGATACTGGAAACCTATCTATCCCACCCCCACTTTCATGTCCAACAGTCTATATCACTACAGGCCACATGCTCCATAGGGAAAAGCAAAAAGCATCTTTCAGTTATTTCAAAATCAAAAAGAGTCCAGTAGCACCTTTAAGACTAACCAATTTTATTGTAGCATAAGCTTTCGAGAATCACAGTTCTCTTCGTCAGATGCATGGAGAGCAGAAAGAAACTGGTCAAATATAGAGGAGGAGAGGGGAGGGGAGGAGGAATGTAAACAACTCCTTTGATATGGAGATGCAAACAGCTCCTTTTGATGTGGGGATCAGTTTGCTTGTGTAAAGGTTCAAAGGAGTTTGCCGTGTTAGTCTGTAGTAGCAAAATCAAAAAGAGTCCAGCAGCACCACCAAGACCATACAATTCCACTGCAGCACAAGCCTTCGATAACCACAGCCCTCCCCGCCAGATGCATCTGACAAAGAGAACTGTGGTCCTCGAAAGCCCACATCAGGTGCCACTGGACTCTCCCTGACCCCACCTATGTAAATGAAATCAGTTACCTGTGATAATAAGATAACCATTCATAGTCCCTATTCAGTCCCAGCTTGACAGAGTCAAATTTACATATGAATTCCAATTCAGCAGCTTCCCATTGGATTTTGTTTTTGAAAGGTTTCTGTTGAACTACAGCGACTTTTAAGTCTTTGATGGAATGTCCTGGTAGATTGAAGTATTCTCCCACTGGTTTCTGGACGTTGCCATTTCTAATGTCAGATTTGTGTCCATTTATTCTTTTGCGTAGAGGTTGGCTGGTTTGTCCAATGTACAGAGCAGAAGGACATTGTTGGCACATGAGGGCATATATCAGATTGGAGGATGAGCAGCTGTAAGAGCCAGGCTCTGGGCCAAGCTATTATTTATTACTGGTATCTTTCCTGCTGCCTGCTCAGGTAAGGTTTCTGGGAGTGGTGTGGTAGGGATCTACCCCTTCAGGTTCCAGGGCTGCTGCCAGGCTCTGGGGCCAAGCTATTATTTATTATTGGTATATTTCCTGCTGCCTGCTCAGGTAGGGTTTCTGGGAGTAGTGCAGTAGGGATCTTGATGGCTGGAGGACAGTCTGCTGGCCCCCACGAACAACGAACATGTTTGTGAACAAGACATGTTCATCAATGTTCATGGATGGCAACGAACAACGAACACCATGTTCGGGTTTTTTTTTCTGTTCGTGCCCATGTCTAGTCATAAGTTCACCCTTAAACACAAGTGAATGGGACAAAGTAAGCTTGATGCAGCTCTCATGCTATGTCTATCTATGAACATAATAGTTTACCCATCCTTGCTAGTTTTCAGACAGGAAACATTCTCCTTTGGATACATACAAACTTAATTCTGCTGGTTTTCATTGAACAAGATTTTAAGCTCTTTCAGTTACAGAACAATATACCTCAATAAGAATATGAAGTGAGAATTCTCTGATGCTTCCAACAAGAACGGTGCAACTGTTTCTTTACCAGATTATCACCAAATGATATGACTCAGACTACTACTATAAAAGATAAAAAGCCTGGTTCAGAAACTAATTTTCAGAAATTCAAACACATTAACAGGGCAATCCTAAGCAGAGTTATACCTTCTGGCTCATTGACTCCAATGGACTTTAAAGTGTAACTCTGCTTATTGCCTGTAAAATGTATTCTTCTGTGTGATTCATATGGAAACTTTTAGTAAATTATATAAGTGCATTAAGATACTAAAACTTATGTACTAAGCATTTAAGATTCTTATTTAATAGTAACATTTAAAAACAGCTAGAACTTAAAAATTTTTAATGCAGCTTTAATGTCAAAAGATGCAACTCAGACTAATTTTACATTTTTAACATGTAAAATATGATAAAATAACATCAGCAGCATCTCAGCTTGTATGGACTTTTAATTTGTGGATTTTTATGCAATTGCTTCAATAACATCCAGGAGAATTTAAGTTAAAGTTTAGCCTAAGAGCCAGCACAAATACTGCTGGTGGGGTGGTGGAAAGTGTCATCAAAACTCAGGAGACCTTGCTGAAGTTTTTAAGGCAAGAGACTAATAGAGATGGTATGACATTGCCTGCTTCTATACAGAGACCCTGGTCATCTTTGGAGGCCTCCCATCAAATTAGTAACCAAGGCCAACCCTAGCTTCAGTCTGACAAAACAGAGCTTGCCTGGGCTATCCACATCTACTGAACTGTATTTTACCCTATTACAATTATACCATTCATACATCTATAGAACTTGAGATTTTGTGGTCTTTGCACTATGATTAAACACTAAATGATAATTTAAAGGTCACAGATAGGACTTACCATAGCTTATATTAAGTACAATTAAAATAGTGAGACAGTCTTTAAGAGCGATGTTTTTATATACTTAAACTCAATATACATTTCTCAGAGAATCTACGAGGACATATTTATAATGCTTATGCATTGTTAACACCAAAGCTCAACCCCAGCATTTTATTGTATCTCAGTTTTGTTAACTACCAAACAGAAAGCCGTGTTATAAATGCCAAATTACCAAAGGATGTTCTGGGTCTCCAAAGCAGTACTGTGAACCCCAAGGGATCAATAGCTGAAGGGAGCATGCTTTTCCTCTCAGTCCAGCCCCGCTTCTACTATAGTTTAAGCTGTGCAATTCTGTAGTAATTCTGCATAAAATAGCACTGTCCATGACTTAAATCTAACTCAAACCAATCTTCCTGCCTTTTCTGTCTCCACTCTCTTTTCATGTCTTCTCTTAGGGCACAACTGTAAGTTTCTCCCCTCAGCTAGTTTGGGGCTTCAAACTGCAGGAGTTGTGCAGATTAAAAAATCTTTTAAAAGAATCATAGAACTAAATACAATGTGTAGTTCAATGCTTAAATTTACAGTCTAAGGATTTAATATAAATTGTTTTAAATGACACGCAGTTATTACAGGCACTATAGAAAGAATAAGCATTAGAACAGCCATGCAAGAAGCCCAGCAGTTCTCTATAGTTAGAGAATCAAGTACATTATCCACTCAGGCCCGAGGTGGGGGTAAAGGCAAGGTCAAGCAGAGAAATGGAGAATGAAGAGCATCTTCAGGCCCAAGTCTCAGTGCTCAAAGCCCCTGAAGAAATGTCCAAGACTCACATTCCATTCTGGAATTCCCTTCCATTCAGTACTGGGATATACACACCAGCAATTCTATGAACACTAACAAGAACTCTGCATTGATTGTCCCTCCCACTAGTTCTCTGAATAGTGCAGAAGAAAACCTCCACAATGACTGCTGTGAAGACCAGAGTATTAGGTTACAACAGCAGAATTAATTGCAAAATTCCAGTTTTGCTTCATGGAACTCAAGCACACCTCTATACTCTTCCCCTTCTATGGTAGTAGGCAGCTAATGAGTCCCTCAGTAACAATGGATAGAGAAAACACAATCACTGCTCTGTCAGGTACAGATTTTGTACCAAGACATCCAAGCTAAGTTCTTTCTCTTCTTGGCCCTCACAGTCCAGTGATGGACTATTAAACAACAATTTTAAAAAATTCTTTTACTCAATCTTCAAAAATGTCTTTTACTCTTCCCATTAGTATTGTGCAATATGAGATGACTGTTAAACTTAGCATAAGTCCTTTACTACTAAGCTTTAAATGAGGGTACTAGTATCTTTTCATAACATGTAGTTCAAGATCCAGAGAGGCTTATGCACACAAAGGGACTTGTTCAATTTTTCCTTTTGGTAGCAACACCTCAGTACATGCCACACTATAGGTTCCCTGACAGGGAACTGCCTTTCACATCTAAAATGTGTGATGCATATACAAGTGGTGTTTTGTATGATCCCAGATCATATAGATTCCAGAACTGGTCAATAGCTATATTATAGAAGATAAAAAACATTGGAGGTTTATGGCACTACTAAACATTTAAGAATATTCACAACTTTGACAATTCTGCAAGCTTTTAGAACTTTGATAAGTATACCTCAAGCCCAAATGAGGTATGAGCAATTATCCTAAGATTACTGCTTATTAGTTCACTTATCCTCTTCAGTGCACAAAAATAATAGGGATTAGGTTGCCTTCACCTTTTGAGAAGTTCATGCTCAGTTTCAACCAGACGCTTGCAGTCATCGTAATTAATTATAATAGGAAGACATACTAATTGGATTAAGTAATACATGTAACCATTTCCTTTCCTGTTGGAAGCAGATGTTCACTGTGCATTTCTTAAAGCAAACTAAGGTACTAATTAAGAGCACTAGAGGTTGAAAGATTTCTCAGCTTCCTTCTATGTTCAAAATTATTAAAGCACAACATGGACTAGTACCTGCTACTTAGCTAGGGGAAAAAAGTATAAATTGGAAGTCCAGGAGCAAACCTCAAATGGTATTGTGGAGAACTATTTTGAGATCAACTGCCAACATAGTGAGTTTTTCATTAATGGCAGATATAAGCAAATTCTTACAATACTGATAATTAACTATTCTTTTTTTTAAAAAAAATGTATCCATACCCCCTGGCATCTGTATCATGAATATCCTTAAGTGGGATGGATCTTGTCTAACAGGAACAGGATTAAGAATATTTTCCAATCCATTGACAAAATCCAAGTCTATCGATCAGCATGTATTATACTTCTAAGAGATTCTGAATCAGTTTCTTCTGTTGGTAACTATTTTGGGGAACCTAAGAATAAGTAATAAACATAGAACTATAAGAAATGCAAGTACACTGCTAATTGGGAAACTATGAATTTTTTAGATTTGTGTTTTATACCATAAAACTGTATCTCCCCCTCCCCGCCCACAAGGTTGCTACATACATGATTATTCTTCTGGAAATCTATTAAGATTTCACTTTAAGCAACAAACTGACTCAAATTTATGTTGCATTTTTAAAACTCTTTCAAAAAGGTGACTCAGAAAAACACCCCAGCTGCAGTACGTGCTTGAAATACATTCCATTGCTTCAGAATAATTCTGATTTTCTTCTCTAGGCAGTTCTGCACAGTTAGTTCTGAGCTCAAGTCATACAAGCACCAATACTCAAGAGAGATTCTGAGCTCAAGTCACACAAGCACCAACACTCTAGAGGGATTCATTTGTCTTCTACATTCCAAGAGTTTCCTGAAAGTATAAGTCCTCAGCAGGACATATTCTACAGTTGCTAAAATTTGTTTTGATACAACCAAGTACTACTCTTGATTCTGCTTTACTTTAAACAAAGAAGGTTATTGCTGACCATTCTTTTTCAGTTGTTATCCAAAACAAATACAGAAAGTTCATTCCAACAGGGACCACATTTGAAACTACGTATGTTCAGACAATACTACTACCGCACTAGAATTTTTTGTGAAGATTTCAACACTAATTTGAAAAACCAAATCTGTAAAATGCATGTTTTGAAACCTGTGATACATTTTAATTATAGTATAGATCAACTTCTAGATTGTTCTATCTATAACACAGATCTGCAACTTTTCACATAAAAGCTGTTTTAACTGTAATAGACTAATATCTACAGAGGAAAATGAAGTTAGCTCAACCTGTGAGGCATAAAGTCCCAGTTCCACAATAGCTTTATTGGGAATTTTGGGCAGTTGGATTCAAGCCTTCCTCAACTAGAGTTCACAGTATGAATCTCTGCACTTTTCTCTTCCCAATGCAGCCCCCCATCTAGATAGTCTCTGCTAATACAGAAAGGGATATCAACAAATTTCACCTTCATGATTCCCTGTGTGCCACATCTCATATTGCTCCAAAGGGTCTACAGTGAGAAAAGCAAGGCATCAACAATTTCTTCCATGATAAATTTATGGATGGTAGGCCCAATCAATGGCTATTAGCCCTGATGACTAAATGGAGCCTTCATGGTCAAAGACAGCAACCCTCTGAATAACAACAGTGGGAGGGGAGGCTTTGGCCTCCACCCCTTGATTGTAGATGTTATGGAAGCATCTGGGTGGTTATTATGAGAAACAGGATCCTGGAAGAGATGGACCGTTAGTCAGATCTAGTATAGCTGCTCTTATAGTCTTAATTTGTTGCATTTGCAGAGAAGCTGGTTCAGTTCAATGCTTTTCAGCACCATCTCCCACATTACTAAATGGGAATGACAACAACCTGCCTTATAGGCTCTCTGCAAGAGCAAATAAAAACTTTTAGCCCACCCCTATGAACTTTTACTTGGAAGAAAGTTCCATTTGATCAAGTAAAATGTATTTCCAAGAAGGTGTGCAGCTCAAGGAAGTTTAAAATGCTACAAAATAAGTCAGGCGCACTAACTGCACATGCTACAGTGACCCATCAGGCTTCACAACTGATGCAGATATAATCATTCCACCAGTACAGAAAATTATCCCAAACCTTCCTTGTGTTCAATTATATTAAATGTACATTATGTTAGGAAAAACACTGGGGGCTAACACTGGAAATGTTTATGCAAGCTTGCTGTGAGTGAGAAATAGGCTAAATTTACAGCCGATATGGAAGACAACTGCCTTATTCGCAAAGGAATGCATATTCCAATATTAATTTCCATCAAAATCTAGTAGATATAGACACCCCACATAAGCCACTGTGATGGAATAGGCTTTTAAATGAAAGTTTTACTAAGTGCAGCACCCATAGAGTGGAAGAGAAACGGTTAAAATACTGCCTGAAGGGAGAATGATTGACAGGCTGCTTCCCCCTCTCTGTGATTGGCCAGGTAACAATTGGTGCTGACAGAATGGTTGGAGGAGTTGAAGTTTGGAGTCACTTCGGGATTTCGGATGTTTAAATGCTTCAGGAATCTTTACAGAGCACATGGAAGCTCAAAGCAGCACTTTTCTTGCCGTTTGCAAATGGCAAGAAAAGTGCTGCTTTCAAGCTTCCTGCCCTGCTGCCTTTTTTACCTGATGGAAGGAGAAAGAGGGGTTCCCTCCTCCCCCTCCCATATGGTGAAAAAAGCGGTGGGGCAGGAATAATAGTAATAATAATAATATTTGATTTACATACCACCCTTCAGAATGACTTAACACCCACTCAGAGCGGTTTACAAAGTATGCTATTATTATCCGCACAACAACAAACACCCTGTGAGGTGGGTGGGGCTGAGAGAGCTCCTAGAAGCTGTGACTGACCCAAGGTCACCCAGCTGACTTCAAGTGGAGGAGTGGGGAATCAAATTTGGTTCTCCAGATCAGAGTCCTGCGCTCTTAACCACTATACCAAACTGGCTCTTTAAAGCCAGTTTAAAGCAACGCTGACAGAATGGTTGGAGAAGTGTTGCTTTCAAACTTCCCACCCCGCCGCTTTTTTTCAGCTGGTCCCTCCTCCCCCTCCCACCAGCTGAAAAAAGCTGCAGGCATTTGAAAGCAGCAACACTCTTCTTGTGCAGCAAGTTAAGTGTTGCTGCTTTCAAATGCCCACTGCTCACTGATGAGAGGGAGAGGAGAGGAGTCCTCCCTCCCTCTCCATTGGCTGAAAAAATGTGCGGGGCAAGAAGTTTGAAACTTTTCTTGCTATTTGCAAATGTAAACATCTAGAAAAGTGCCACGGCTGCTGCTGCTTTGCCCAAAGCAATACAAATCACTTTGGAATCTTTGCTTTGGGATTCCCAAATCGGCTCAGCAATGCTGGGGCAGATTTGGGAATCCTGAATCTTTCCAAATTGGGCCCGATTCGGGTTAAAAACCCGAATTGGAAACCAAAGCGCACGCCCTCTGTGTGAGGAGAAAGGAAATGATTACCGTAACGGGGACAGCTTTAGGTTTAAAGAAGACTTTCGTTAAAGTACTTAAGTGTGAAAGCCAGCACTGATTTACACAGACAATTTAGAACTAGGAGTGTGTTGTTAGCAGAGGAAGTGGGTAGTGAAAGGAGACTCCTCTTCTGCTATGTAATCAGGATTATGTCTTTTGGAGTTTTTTTGGTTCTGAGGAAGACTCTAGATCTGGTGTAAAGGGAAAAAAGTGATGTATTGAAGTCAGAACACCTAAGCTGTAAAGAGAAATCTATGAAGGAATCTTGTTAAAGTAACCTAAGCCTGAAACTACCAACCTCTCTTTAAAGATATGTAACTACTGAAACTAAGTTTTAAGATTATTGTGCCAAATGCTTGTGAAGCATCCTGTTCTACAATCAAATTTACCTCAGCTTTACTTTCCCTGTCTACCTACCAACCATGCCTGTTTAATAAACCTGCTGTTTCCTTTTGAACTTTACTCAACTTCTAGTGCCATTTCATTTAAAGAAGACATGGGCTCTTCCTTCTCCCCTACCAAATATTTAGGCTAGGATATTAGCCCAAAATACATATGTTTTACAGTGTGGGACAAAAGGAACTTAAAACTATACAAAGCGACACACTACCAGTGTCTCCTCAGCCACAGCAAGCAATCTTGACAGTTTTGAAGGGAAAATCTGCCTATCAGTGGAGGAGTGAGTGAGGCCTATGTCATAGCTACCCACTGCTAAGGGCTGAAAGTAACTGAAATCTCTTACCATTACAGTCTCTCTTAGGAGGCTAGACACAGGAAATATTAATTTGGTCACTTTTTTACTAGTATTCTGTGCTGGCCTGTATCACTTTCTACTCTATAACATACTTGACCATGCGTAACTGTTTTTTAAAGTTAGAACACAATCCCATATCTACATATATTAGCTTGTTTCCTATCTACACTTTCCATGAGCACAAAGGAAAAAATTTCCCCAGTTTTCCCCTCCCATGCTCTGAAATGCAGATACAGAGGAATGCGAGCCTTTCAGGAATAACTTGGGGGGGGGTCCACCCCCAACCCATGGAAATTCTAGGCAAGATCCAATCCAATTCTAAGGCAAGGGAATATATATGCAGCCCTTTCATGAACATCCTAGAACACCTGGAAGTAAAGGACAGCAGACTGTACACATTCTTGGCACTAACAAGACACCTGGCACCTTGTTTAGTCTGATAACTAATTCATAAAGTCATGTTTCCAAACACACTAACTTCTGCCCTTTTAAAGGCAGAGCATTTCCTCCATTTCTCTTGAATGGAGCTTCATGGCTAAAGGGGAAAACCAAACATCAAAAAAATTATCTGAAGGGGGACAAACAAGACTGAATAAGAAACAGGTAGGACCTGGGCAGAACTTGGATGTTCAAAAGTAGATTTTAACTGAAGGGATATTATTGAGGAAAGGTATTATTTGGGGTTCAGACCTCAAGTCCGCTTTGTACTCAGTTTGGGATTATGGGAAGTCATTTATTTCAAAAGAAATAAAGTCATTTATTTCAAAAGAAAGAATTATGACCCTAAATGCATCCCCTCCCAAATGCAACCCCTTCGTGTTATACAAAAAAGTTACTGGACATAACTGTAACTGTAAGACAACCTCGTCTTTTTTATGGTTTGCATTTCAGTGAATACAGTAACGGATACTGCATTCCAGCAACAAGGGTAGTATGATATTTGGAGCTCAGATCCCTCTTCTGTCATACTCTGTTTCTAGTCACGAGAAGGGCCCTATGGAATCCATCAAGTGCAGCATCTTGTTTTATGCAATAGACACAATTACCCTGGAGGGCCAGCTAATGGGACATAGGCCAGAAAAATAATTAGCATCTTCCTAGTGTAGCATTCTGTAGCCAGCAGACTACTTTCTGGGAACTTACAAAAAGGTTGTGAGGGCTACAGACTTCTTCAGATCATATACTTAGAGGAATATTGCCCCTGAACAGGAAAGCTTAATTTCATGGCTGGTAGAAAGGGCTTCAATGATGCAGAAGAGATCTAAGCAGAGTGCGCCAAGGAAAATGCAATGCAAGTGACTTGGCAGGGTGAAGGGTCTCAAACCATTCCCACTTGGGGGAGTACCACCTGCTACTGCCTTCTACTAGCTTTGAACATACCTTGAATAATTTTATGAGTCATATTACCTTTCTTCTCTCTGTGCAAAAGAGAGGCACTCTTCTGCATTATTTTATTCAAAAGATGAGTCATAAAAATCTTAATCTATAAGGCAGCTCATAATAAAATCAAAGCCACAGTAAATAATAAAATAGAAAGCCAAGATAAAAACAAAGGTACCAAAAAGAAAACCCACCAGCAACATAATTATTCTGCTTCATGTTCACATACTTAACCTCAAAACCCCTCTGAAAAAGCTCGGGCTCCTTAAAAGCGTCAGAGGACAATTAAGCCAGGTCTCCCCAAGAAAGAGAAGCTACCATTTCAGAGCCTGCCATGAAAAGGCCATCCAAGACGCTTCGGACAGGAAGGGCCTCAAGGCTCTTAAGAACGCCAAAACTCTGGAGCAACATTTGGAATTGGATCTTAGAGCAGCTGAACCGGCTGAGGCTTCACAAAAACCAGCCCCCGCCCCGCTAAGCCCCTACAGAAGGTAGCCGCGCTCCGTTAAAGCGACGGATCGTCCCCCTCGAGCGTTGCGGACAGGAACACCGGCGGTCAGACTTCCCCACGTTGCCGGCAACTAGGGACGGGCCCCGAGCGGTCGGCCCGCCTGCGCTCGCCTCCCCTCACCTGTCCTGAAGATCAGTTGCTTGTCGCTGGGGTCTCCGAACTCGGACAGCATGGACTTGAACATGACGCCGCAGGAGTTCTGGATGCCGAAGACGGCCCCGTTACACCACATGGACGCTAGCATGACCAGCCAACCCCAGCCGCCCTCTGGAGGGACGAATCCCGCCGCCTGCGGGCTCGGCGACGGTGGCTCTTTTTCCTTCCCCGCGTCCTCAGGGGGCTTCACCGCCGCCTCTGTCGTGGCCAGGAGGGACTCTCCGGCTCCCGAAGCAGCGGACACCTCCGGAGGGCGCCAGTCCCCGTTCCCCATGCCTCCCGCCACCTCTTCGTAAGTAGGGAGGGAGGAGTCATCCCCCGGCCCCAGCTCCTCGCTGACAGGAGACATGCTGGTGGGTTCCACGCCTGAGCTAACCGCTTGCTTCTCCTTCGACACCCTTAGCACCGCCAATGCAGCCCCACCATTTCCCCAGAAAACAGCGTCGGGGCCCGGCTTTCTCGCCCGCCAGCCCGCCGACTTTATGACTGCGGAAAAGCGGCTGGCAAGCTGGCCCACCCCCCTGAGGCTAGTGAATCCGCGTCCGTCTTCGCCAGGCTATTTTAAAAGGGCACCGCTCAGAGGTGTGGTCGTTAGGAAGACACGCTGTCGGCCCCGCCTCCTTCGCTCCCCCGCCCCCCATAGAGGCTCCTCATTGGCTAGCAGGCGGCGAAGCTCCGGACCCTTTCCCTGGTCTGGATAAGAGGAGGGAGGATGCGAGGGGGAGAAGCGCCGCGTGCCGGCGATTAAGGGCTCTGACTGGCGCGGGCGGCAGGCGCTGGAGTCGCGCGCCCGAGAGGCAAATCGTGTGGGTGAGCGCGCTCCGCGAGTCAGCCTTTAACTGCTACCTGAGGAGAGAAGCTAGGGATGACTCCCGCCTTCCTCCACACACAAGGGGAGAGAGACGACCTTCCCCCCCCCCCCATTTCCTGCTCTGCGGTCTCAAATTCGGGACCCCCAGCGGCTGCAAACAGCGGGCGGGACAGGGGAGTGTGTTACGCCTCTGATATCAGTCGCCTCCCAACGCGGTGACATATTTTATTGGCAAGGCCACAGGAACAGCAATAAAAAAAGTTTGCTGAAAGTACACGCCAAACAAACCCTTCTCTAGAGCTGGTAGGTTAGATTAGGAGCAGGTCGCCTCAAGCAGAAAAGAGTCCAACTTTGTTCCTTCCTGTCTTGCCTGCTGAGGCAACGACAACTCGATGGGGGGTGGGGGGCGCTCTCTACGGTCACCGAAAAGGGAGACGGGATAGATCAGACACCGTTTCTTTCGAGCTATTTGGAGAATGGGGTTTGGCCAGGAGGGGAAGGTTATGGCGCTGCTAGAGTGTGGTCTGTGGCTGGAGGCTCACTTTGCCTCTAGGGCACAGAACACTTAGCAGTTTGGGCTGACATGCCATTCCTTTAAAATTGTAATGTAGACATGGTGATCCATGCTCCGATGATCACATCTAGGTTAGATGATAATTCTATTAATGCAGCTGCCTTTAAAGACTGTGTAGAAACTTTAGTCAGTTAAAAATATGGTAGCCAGTTTTTTGTCCAGAAAATGACTGCTGAAAGATTTACATAAGATGCCTATCAGTCACAATTCAGAGTGCTAGTTCTTTACCTCATGCATCTGACGAAGAGAACTGTGATTCTCGAAAGCTTATGCTACAATAAAGTTGGTTAGTCTTAAAGGTGCTACTGGACTCTTTGATTTTGCTACTACAGACTAACATGGCTAACTCCTCTGCATCTAGTTCTTACCTTTAAGGCTTTGAATGGATTATAAGCAGGGTAGATGAATGACTGCCTCATTCCATACCGGCCAGTTTGCCGGTCAAAGTCCTCTTCTTAAATATTATTCCTGGTATTTCCCCCCTCACAGAAGTGAGATGGCAAGAGATGAGGCCTTCTCACTAGTGACATCCTGCTTGAAGCTTACTTGCAACCTAACTTTGTAAAGTTTAAAATATTAATTGAAAAAACATGATTATTTACAAAAGAAATAATTGGTCCTAATTCAATTACATGGAAAGAAGTCTAAATTCTAAGGCAGGAGAAGGCTCAAGACTTATGAAATCAAAATTAGATTTTTGTATTTTCTTAGAATAGAATTTTTTTATGCTTCTCAGTAGGAATAAACATTTTGCCGCTACTTAATGAGTCACAGCCTGCTGTTAAGCATTTTGAGGCAAAGGAAATATATTTGACTAAAAGTAATTAAGGTTTTTGATTATTTGTAATAAAAATAGTACTTTATAATGATTTGTAACTGTGTTGCCCTAACATAGTTAACAATTTAAAGCCCATTGACCTTAATAGATTTAAAACAGTATAACTGCTTAGGACTACACTGTAAAATTTCAGCTCAGTATCTACAGTAGATGCACAAAATGTATCATAAAAGGCATACAGTGCAATCCTGATGCCTGCCACGTTGCTGGCAGCCCCTGTGCCCACGTACCTGTAGTACTGCTCATCCACTCCCTAAGGACCTTTGCGAGAGAGCTACACCATTGAACAAGCCTGGCAAGGCACAGCGAGGCTCCTTCCGAGAGCACATGACCTGCCGTTCCCCTGACAACCCCAAAAGCATCCCCCAATGGCCATGCCACCCCAATGACAGTTGTGCAAGAGGCAAGCAAAGGTGCAGCCAATGTGGGAGCAGCGATCTTTGCAGCCTGTTGATACCTCCATTCGCCTCCCTGCCAGAGAGTAGGCAATCGGTGACCTCATTTCTCCATGGTCATGGCACCCACATCGGGGTGCCTGGCCAGGGGGAAGCCATCAGAGCCCCAGTGCCACCAGGGTGGCCTCCATCACTAATCAAGCAGGTCAGGCCTGTAGCCCACCTGGCTCTGCCAGGGGCGCATAACTGCCCCATATGGCCTAGGTAGCCTGGACCCTTGCTGCAGGGGGCCCATGCTCCAGCCACAGTGTCTGTAGCCTTGCAACACCCACCCGTGCTGGCATCATGCAACTCACTGGACAAGGCTCCCTTATCCAGCTGAGCACACGTGGGTGCAAGGGAGGGTGATCTGATCCACGGCTCCAACCACCGAGCTGCCTTAAAGGATCTCCATATGCAGATGAGTGGGTATCCTAGCAATAACTGCTCTTAGTTGTGCCATACCTGGAAGGTGCCCACTGGGATCCCATTCCAGCAGTTGCCATGGCCACCTGTGTTTCCCCATAGCTGCTGGCTGACTTCTCCACGCTGGGGCAAGAGAGCCACCACTACCAAAAGGACCCTCCAGAGATGGTGGGCTGGGAGACCTGGAGTGGGAGGTTCATCCAGCTTAGACAGCCCTCAGGCTACCTGGGCGAGTCTGATTGGGACTGTTAACCCTGTGAGTACTGCAAGAGAGCTGGCACATGCTTGCACCACCACACCCGTGCTCCCACTTCCCCAGACTGGTATTCCACATGGAAGCACTGATCTAGTGGGTGCCACGGCCCTCTGCCACCTTTTTCTTTTCCTCGGTACTATCAGAGTTAACAGGAATGGAGGAATGACAGGCGGCCACCTGTCCAGACTACCACTTTCACTGGTGAAGTGACCTCCCCCCCCCCCGGTGCAGGGAGCTTCTTCCTACAGGTGTGTGCACACAATGTGTGAACTGGCCCGCTACCCTGCCATTGATCATCCTTGCCCCCCTGTGGACCACGTCCATCTGTCTGGCATCTCAGACCCCAGCGGTGCTGGGGGGGCTGATGGCCCTCCACCTGCCGACAGTTGAAACCCCACATCCCACCCCGTTTGCCTAGCCACCATGTGAGGGGGGCTGGGCGGGATGAGGAAAAAGTGTGGCGGCGGCCACCACAAGATCAACGCCTCCCCATTCCATTTGAGGAGGAACTAGTTGTTCAACACAGACTGTGTTGAACTGCCAACAGTGAAGAGGATGTCTGGCTGCATGTTGCAAACTGGCTGTGACAGGAGTTGCGCCTCTTTGTGCAGTAGTCAAAGCCCCAAGAACCATTTCTCATGCTGTTTTCTCAAGAGCAGGGTCGAGTTGCGGGCTGCCCAGGGAATGGCTCTGTGCGCCATCACAGGGGAGGGCTCCACCATCACAGGAAAGTTACAAGAGCAAGCACCTAGACACCCTGACCTGCAGCTGCGTTTTCTCCACTGCCTGAGGGTGGAAGCTCAGCCAAGGGAATCTGTATGGAGCCCTGACATGGGCTGCTGGAAGCCAATCCCCAGGAAACAAGTGTGTTGAGCATGGCTCCCTGGGCAACTGCCTCTGTGGCAGGCATGGGCTGCACCAGCTGACAAACAGGGACTACGCCCCTGGCAAGCCTCAACCACAGAGGCCAACATTTGTGGGGTGGGGGTGAGGGGAGATGGGAGGCTGAACAAGCACATCGGGGCAGCTGCCTCTCCAGCTCTTTCTTACCTGTCGGTTGTCCTCACCTTTCCCTGAGCCAGGACTCAGGAGACAGGTAATCTGCAAGGGAACTTGGGAGGTAGTTGTTAGTCAGACATTCTGGACGTGTGCCAGACTCGCCCCAAATTTTGCAAAGTTTCCCCTGCACCCTGCCACCATGAATATCTTTTCCTGCCCATGTGTTGTGGGCTGGGCCAGCCCAACCAGAGTTGTCAAAGTCCAATCCAACGTCAGCACACAAGTACCAAGCCAGAGGTGAGGCCAAAATCCAAAAGCTAAGACGGGGTCCGTAGGTCAGTTACCGGTAAGATCAGGTCTAGGGGCAGGCAGAGACAGTGCACAGTCCAAAGCTGCAGGAGCAAGGCAAGGTTCAAGGGAGTGACTGCAGTAGCAAGAATGCAACACGTTGCTTCCACACATGGCAGTTCCTCTAGACTGGCTTTTATAGCCAGACGTGGTTTGCAGCCAGCTGCTTGGGCTCTATCCTGATGCTTCCCATTGTCCCTGTCCACAAGCAGCAGCGTCAGCCCATGAGGTGAGCACTGCATTGTCTCTCCTGCAGTTCCACTCTCTGCCTTCGTCTGCGGTGGTTTATAGCTGTGGGCGAACTGGGGGGGGGGAGGCTCCTGGCTGGGCTTCACCTGTGGTGTTGGAAGTCCCTGGCTGAGCTTCCTCCATGGTGTTGGGGCTGGAGGGTACCTCAGCTGCTGGCTGTAGACTCTGATTAGCCAGCAGCTATTCTTCCTGATCACCAGCTTCTGTTGAGTCAGGGCTGGCTACACAGAGCTCCTCTTCTGAGGAATCAGGGCTGGCTACACGAGGCTCCTCTCCTCCTGAGGAGTCCTCACTTTCACTGAGCCTGGACTGGTCCATGACACCATGCTTGAAGTCCCCATGGCAGGTTACTCTCGAGCAGAGCCTCTGACTGGAGGTTATGTAGGGTGCCCGAGGAGCTGATTGGGCATGGGGAAGGGGGCTCAACCACTATAGGTGTACGAGCAGATTGGTCCCCACAGTAGTTGGCATCCTATGCACTACCAGGTCACTTGGTCAGAGCCAGGCACGGGAGGGGGGGAATCGACTTTTCCCATTCAAAGGGTGCCAATGGGCTACACAGTCATTTTTCATGGTGTAACTTTCTGCAGCTGCTGAGGGTGGGCCTGTGCCCAGAATGGCTTAGGGTGCTAACTAACTCACACCCTGCCCCTCACCCTGCTGGTACAGGGACTTACACCCCAGTTATGCCCACACCCAGATGCTGTGGCTGGATGCTGGCACAGAACCCAGGTGGAGTGGCACTGGGCCACTGCACCGTAGTAGGGGGGTTGTGCCAGCATAAATCTGGGATACATTGGCATAATTCCGTAGAAAAAAGGGTTTTTTTCACTTCCTCCAAAAACCAACACAAATTAAGCCAAAAAGGAAGTGTGCTTACTCATAAATTAAAGAATTATATTCATATATATCCAATATACTCGAATACAGTCAATTATCTGCAGTGAACATTAATAATCAATGAACAGAAGCTATACAAGAAACAGTGAAATCACATCTAGATTCCAGGACACTCCCTCCCAGGATTGCGCTGATAATCTCTTTTGAAATCTTGGAACTACAGATATTTTTGCATACCCCATATTTGTTCAATAAGTTTTGCTGTGAAAAATGAAGCTAAAAACTTCTATTCATAAGTATGTTATTTCAGAACTATATCTCAGTATCCATATTTTAATAAGCTACTAATGTACTGTTATTGCTATCATCAAAATTCCAAATTATAAAATAAAGCCAAGCTAATTGTTTGAAAATCCTCTTGACTTCCCTCCAAAAGAAGTGATAGACTGATTTGTATAACTGTTCTCAATTTGAACATAATTTTTACTATTGATTTTTTAAAAATGTAGTAAATTGGCCTTCTCAGTTTAGCATACTAGGGTCAAAACTACACAGTCATTAACATGTGACCACCATGGAGACTTGCCGCAGGATGCCACCTACAAGTTCCCTGTGGGAGCTCAATTCTCTGGTGGTCCTAGGAGTGGGGCAGTCCTTACTCTTGGGATATAGCTCCTCCTTTCCGAAGACAGGGTCATTCAGCTAATTTTTATCCTGGAGGGGAGGGGCTTGTCCCTGGAATCGCCAGTCTTTCTGGCCCTGTCTTCCAAGCAGAACATCTTCAGCAGCACTCTGCAGAGTGCAACGATCCCAGTGAAGAAGAAACTGCCAGAGATGAGCCAGGCATGGTAGAGTGCCTGTAATCCCAGTACTCAGGGAAGCTGAGGAGCTCGCATAGGAAGGGAATGGCCCTACTGCCCTTCCCCACCCCCATTTTTGCTCGGAGCGACTATGAGCATTAGAGCTGGAGGTCCTTAGGTTCTCCTAAGTTCCACCGCCACAACCACAAATTCCACCAAGGTCCCCCACCTTCAGGCTGGGAGAACCCCTCCCCCCCCCCGATGACTACAGGGTGCAGTGTTTGAGTCTGCGGTAGCGTGTTAAGGAGACCAATTCTCAGGAACTCTTTCAGACTTGGAAGGAGCGGAGCTGCTCTGATCCCAGCAGCCCCGATTGAACTGCGGTGAGACTTATCCAGCAGGGAACGGGGGCCACGAAAGGAAGGAGGGAGGAGATAAGCGCCAACTTGCCCCAAATAAAAGAGAGCCCCCTTTTATTTCTCCTCCCTTCAGCGTGGACTTCTGAGGTGTGCTTTCACTTTCATTTTTTCCCTTTGGTGGGAAAATTCTGTTGGAGTATAACGGTAGGCCTAGCCACCTCCCAGGTCTCAGACGGTGCAAATCTGCAACCTAGTGGTGCCAGTCTCACAAGTCTCAGCCCCTTCCTGGGCCTCTCAATAGGACAGTGAAAGAAGGTTCAAAGGCCTGGCTGAAAATTCCTATTGGTAGAATGCTAGCAAAGGCAGGCCTAGCCACATCCCAGGCCTCAGAGAGTGCAAATCTGCAGCCTAGTTGTACCAGACTCACAGGCCTCGGCCCTCTCCTGGGCCTCTCAACAGGCCAGTGAAAGAGAAAAGGCCCAAGGGTCTGGACCTTATGGCAGAATGTCAGCAAAAGCAGGCCTAGCCTTTTCCCAGGCCTCACAGAGTACAAGCCTGCGGCCTAGACTTACCAAACTCCCAGGCCTCGACCTACTCCCAGGCCTCATCAGATTGGTGAAAGGGAGAAGGTGCATAGTCCAGACTTGTCAGCCAAGAATGCCTGAAGTGAGCTGCTGTAACATTATGGTTAAGTGACTGGGCTACGAATCAGCACTCTGCAGCTTCAAGTCCCATAATTGCATGAGCTCAATAGCTGACCTTGGGTAAAGCACCATTTTCAATCTCACCTACCCAGAAGTTCTTGGGGAATAATGATAATTCTGATCTTATCACAGCCCCTGACCTGGTTAGCCCAGGCAAGTCAGATCTCATCAGATCTCAGAAGCTCAGCAGAGTTGGCCTTGGTTAGCAATTGGATGGGATGCCTCTAAAGCAGATCAGCATTGCAGAGGCAACCATGACTGGATGGCACTTTCCACCACCAAGGGGAAAGAAGTTAATGCCCCCCTATTTACTGTCAGGTTCTGCACTGGGTGCCGCTATGCCGGGCACGCCAGACCTCGGTTCTGGGAAGCCGTCAGACTGTGCAGGTTCTTGCTCTGTGGAAGGAGGGGGGGTATACATCACCCTCGCTCCCTCTCAATCCACTTGCAAGTCTGCTCAACCTGACAGAGTGCCAGCTGCCTCCCCTTACTTCTCTCTCAAAAGCCTCCGCCCTCCTTGCCTCCTCCAGGCTTGTTCTTCCTCCTCTCCTTCATCGCTCTCACTCTTCCTCTTTCCAGCTTCTCTCCTAAACTCCACCACACTCCTACACAACCCACCCCATCCTCTGAGTGGACTTCCCTTATATCCCTTACCCATTCCTGGCTCCACCTGCCAGCCACGCCCCCCAGCACTCTAGCCACGGCCCAGACTGTCCTAGACAACTATACCTGGTATTGTTCTGCTGGCTGCTCTGGCCAGCCACACCTGTGCTTTCTTTGCTGGCTGCCGGGCTCTCTTTGCTGATTGCCTCAGGCAGTCCCACCTGAGGCTGCCTTACTCCCAGCCTCACCTGGACCTTGCTATTCCCTTCCACCCTTCTTGCTGGTTGGGGCATGGCCCTGTGCTGCCTCTGCTGCCTTCCATCCTTCCTTCCCCTGCTGATAAGGTTGCTGGCTGGCTGATGGCTGGCTGTCCTTGTCTCCTGTACCTTCTCCCTCTGGTCCCCTCCTGACTGTCCTCATTTCTCCTGCCTGGGCTCTTAGCCTCCCACTGGAGGGTGGGGCTAGCTGGCTTCCACCTGCCCCTTCTGACCCTCTTTGGCTTGGGTGCTTCTTTTTTCCCCTCTGTTGCCAGCCTGGGTGACTATTGGGATGGCTGGGTAGCTGTCTCCTGGCTGCCTCCCATCCCCTCCTCCCAGTAAGTCCGGGGGCTGAGCCTCAGACCCCGGACATTTACATAGACGTGGCTATAGTTATTATTTAACAAGTAGTCTAGCAGCTAGACCCTCAGGTGGGCAAAAGGGACAGCCCAGTGGGGGATCCTACCCCAAGAAAGGTAAAGGGGCAGGGTCTCCTAGATTAAAGAGGAGGCAAGTGCCATTAAGAGCACAGATCTCAGGCCTGCAATCTGAGGACTCTGAGCTATCGGATTCTCCCTCAGCCAAAAAAAGGGGGGACTATTAAAAGGAGGGAAAATTCACCCCGATACAAACAAGGTTTCCCCACAGGAGCTGTATTCTAGAAGGCTCCCTAAGGCGTTGAGGGTCCTAGAGTTTTTTCCTTCAAGGCCAAGGGGAAGGAGGAAAGAGTACAATGGGGGCAGGGTGAATCCTCCCTAACATCAGGAATAACTCATTCAGGGATTCCCCTTCCTGTAGCTCTTTATTCCTGTAGAAGTCTAAGATGAAAACACCGGCAAAAAAAAAATTAACCATTTTATTTCCTTTATTCCAAGTCTTATACATTGATTCCAGAGGCTACTAAGAGGATCAAGCTGCCATTGGTAGATGATTTGGTAACTAGCCTGCCATCTAATCCCATGCTGCCCATTGACAAGGATGGCCTACCCAAGGATTCTGGCATCAGGTGGTTCAAACTGGCTATGAGCAGAAAATTGGAAGTTTTCACTACATCCCTCAGAGCATTGGCAACAGCTTCCCTCTTTCTTAGACCCACATTCTCTCGGGCAACAGACCGGGCTGCAGTGAGCAGCAAGGTCCTTCAAAGTGCTAAAGGGCAAAACTAAGAAAATAGCCCTGATGGTAGTCTTTCCCCATTCTTAGATGCTATGCTGTGGTCAACAAGAACCGTGCTCTCAGGCGGCCAGGTACAACACTTGAATTAGAAATTGGAACGTGGAACTTTTGCCCCAAAGCCAAAATAACCATGTTTCCATTCAAAGACATCAACTTGTCTAGAAAAGTTCTGGATAAAGAAGAGCAGACCTCCCCCCTCAATAAACCCAGTCGGAATGTCAGTGGGCCGAAGAAGGGAGCTCAGTGTGTCTACGCCAAGGCAGCAGGCATGACTGTGATTGGATGGTGCTTACAATGCTTGGCAAACCCTTGGCATCAAACAGTAAGAGACAGGCCAGTCTCAGATACGGTGATCAGTGGAATTCAACTCTGTGCCACCTGGGCCTCCCTTTCCTCCAGATCCAAAAGAATTGGTCAAATAAAACAGACACCTAGGAACAAGAAAGGTTGGAATGGAAAGCCTCAAATTTGTCATGACTGCCATTCAGAAAGGAGATTGTCTGGCTTCCATCGATCTCTCAGAGGCACTTCCAATATCGAGCTCTTCCTTTGATCTGAAAGCGACACCCAGGGTTGCCTAGTAGCAGTGATAGCACAGCTAGACTGCAGAAAGTGGCTCCTTTCCCTTATCCAGATGACAAGAGGTGGAAGTGATAAAAATGGTGGTAGCCTGACTGGGGGACCATGGATTCATGGTCAATGAAGAAAAGACCAGTTTTACTCCTAACCCAGTAAATATTGCACCAGGGGGTAGTGATAGACACGGCTCGAGACAGAGTTTTTCTGTCACAGGAAAGGAAACAGAGGTCTTAAGAGCATCACAGAAGTGATGCTCCTGGCTGAGCTGCTGGGGATGAGGGTATCCTATCAGAATGTCCTCCAGGAGGAAAAATTCCAGACCTATGCACTCCAGAGATTCCTGTTGCCATACCATCAGATAGAACACAAGAGGTCCAAGATAGTTGAATTGCCAGAGATCCTCAAACAGGAGAACAACTAGTGGCCAGACCTCATCCAGTCCCATGATGGCATCTCACTCAGGGAACCAAAGAGAATGGTGATGACCATGAACACAAGTCTATGGGGTTGGGGATCCCACTCCCAGGAAGAAATGATCAACAGTATAAACCTTTTGGAACTTGGAGCCATCAGACTGGGTTTGGTGGAATCCCAAGATCTTCACACAGGTCACCATACAGATGAAAGATCACCCTGAATCTCTAAAAGAAGTACATGTAACAGACCAGGACAACTCCCCAGCGGACTAGCTAAGCCAAAGAGTGATGGACCAAGCAGAATGGATGCTATCAAGAGAGATTCCCTAACTGGTCTGCCAGATTTTTGGCAAGGCACAAGAAAAAGAAACCCTCAAACCATAGGGATATACGCCACGAGCTGCGAGCTTCCTCCACAACTCTGTATGCTTTCTTCAGTACAGATATTGCACAGAGTTGTTCAGAAGATCACACAGTAAAGTGCAGAAGTGATTCTAATAGCACCCCTTGGGTCCAGAAAGATATGGTCTCAAAACCTGAAGAGTCTTTCAAGCATGGATTCATGGCACCTCCCACTGAAGGAGGGCCCATTGATGCAGGGAACAATGCCATACTCGTGACCATCTCTGACAAGCCTCACAGCGTGGAGGTTGAACACACACAAGTAATAGAGTTGGATTATGCAGAAGGCATAATTGGTGTAGTGGTTAAGAGCACGGGACTCTAATCTGGAGAGCCGGGTTTGATTCCCCACTCCTCCACAAAGCCAGCTGGGTGACCTTGGGCGAGTCACAGTTCTCTTGAGCTCTCTTAGCCCCACCCACCTCACAGGGTGATTGTTGTGGGGTAATAATAACACTTTGTAAACCGCTCTGAGTGGGCATTAAGTTGTCCTGAAGGGCGGTATATAAATCGAATGTTATTATTATTATTATTATTACTACGTTACCCTTTAGGAAGAGTTCCACAGAGGCTATAAAAATACCTGCCAAGTTCCCAGAAGTGATGCATGGATAAATGCATGTAACCCTTTAGGGGCCAATTAGGGAGATAACATCCTCCCTTCAAGAAGGGTTGAAGAAAAGTCTTAACTCCTGCACTCTTGGACAACAAGTAGTGACCATCTTGGCAATTAGGGGTTCTAGGAAGGGACATTCCCCTATCTATAACCCTCATGGGCAGATTCTCAAGGGGGAGCTCATTGTCAAATCCTCCTAGGACTCGCCAGTTTTCCCATGTGGAATCTTAATTTGGTACTGAGAGCATTATCCAAAAGACTGCTTTGAGCCTATGACCTCATTTCCTCTAAAGGAACTGACCTTTAAAACTATCTTCCGATGGGAATAAAATAAGCTAGGCAAGTGTCAGAACTGCAAGTGCTAGTAGTAGATAGAGACCTATGCTTCTTCCTTCAAGATGGTAGAGTAAGTTATTAACGGAACCAACTTTCTTTCCGAAGGTGAACCCCAACTTTCATAGGACAGAAGAGAGTACTTCCCTCCTTCTAACCTAATCCAAAATATGGGAAGGAAAGGGAATCTCACTGCCTTGATATACATAGAAATGTGAGATTCCACTTGGGCAAAACTAAAAAGTTTTCACAAGCCTGAGACACTAGTTGTATGTTTTCAAGTGGTCCCCCTTTTGGACAGTGTCCATTTCCTTGCTAAGTAGGTAAAACAGAGGGTACATAATTCTGGTGCATCAAGCCAGAAGTCTGGAGACGCCTCAAGATGTCAAGGTGCATTTACTAAGGGAAGCAGAGACATCGGCAGCCTGTAATTCTTTAGTCATTAGAGACAATCGATAAGGCCCCCACATAATCACTCATCAGAAACTATAGAATAGATAAGTTGTCCTCCACATAGACAGGTTTTGGTAGGAGGGCTCTACAACACATCCTCTAGGCCTGGAAACTGGACTACCCACCCTGGGGCACACTGCTTCTGTATGTCCCAAGAGTAAGGACTTCCCCAGTCCTAGGACCACCGGAGAATGGAAGATTTGTATTCACTTAGCGTGAAGCTTCCTTTCTCAGTGGTCCAGGAGTGGAGCAGTCCTTTGCACCCGAGTTTCTTGGGGGGGTGGCTTCTAGGATTGGATGAAGAGTTAGGATGATAGTCTTCCTCCCACTGGATTCAAGGGAGGAACCCTTCTATTTATTTTTAAAAAATGAGGGGAGTTATTTTTCCCATTTGGTATTGTGATGGGCAGGGCTTATTTGGAGGGGGAATGCACCGGAAGGGCGTTCCTGCAGAGCTGAAAAGAGGTCACGTGGGATTTGGCCGTGCCCACGTGATTCCTTTTCCTCCCCTCTGCCTCCCCTCCAAAGGAGGGTAAGCTGCTTCAATTAATTCTGCTGCTTTATTTTCATTCGTGACTCGTGAGTGAGTGCAAGCCGGGCTACTGGGTCTGGATCTCCAAAGGAGGAGGGTAAGCAGCTTCAATTCGTTCTGCTGCTTTATTTTCATTCGTGACTAGTGAGTGAGTGAGTGAGTGCATCTATGCAAGTAGGGCTGCTGCACCTGGCTCTCCAGAGAAGGGTAAGCTGCTTTGAGTTCATTCTGCTTTATTTTCAGGAAATACCTGGAGATTTTTGGGAAAGGGGCCTGAGGGGTGGGTGTTGCCTTCTGACACACTTCCGGTGATGTCAGGGGGCATGGCAAATGCTAATGAGATACGCTAATGAGTTATGCTAATGAGTTCCTGCAGTTCTTTTTCTACGAAATGACCCCTGGTGATGGGGAGTCAGGGCTTGGGAACAGATTTGCGATTTTAGGGACGAGCCCCTCCCTCCAGGATCAAAATCAGCTGACTGACCCTGCCTTTGGAGAAGAAGAGCTGTATCCCAAGAGTAAGGACTGCCCCACTCCTGGACCATTGAGAGCCTCACAGTAAGTGAAAACAAATCTTTCATTCTAAAGCACCACAGGGATAGGTTAACCAAAATTGGTTAGTCTTAAAGGTGCTACTGGACTCTTTTTGATTTTGCTACTACAGACTAACACGGCTAACTCCTCAGGGATAGGGTTGTTAGCCTCCAGGTTGAGATCTCCCAAAATTACAACTCATCTCCAGGCTATAGAGTTCAGTTCCCCTGGAGAAAATGGCTGCTTTGGGGAGTGGGCTGTGTGGCATTATGCCCTGTTGTGTCTCCTCCCCAAATCCCACCCTCTCCAGGCTCCACCCCCACATCTCCAAGAATTTCCCAGCCTGGAGCTGGCAACCCTGCACAGGGCCTGATTTGAATAAGGACCATGGTGCAGGGCGAGGAGGGGTTCCAGCATGCGTTGCCATTTTCCTGACTTGGAATGGCCACAGGGGCACTATCTGCAAGCATTCAGCATGCAATTTGAATATCAATATATTGATTTCTCTGAATCCCCAGCTTTCATTTTTTAAAATGTTGCAGAGATATGTCTTTCCCCTTATATCTCCATAACAAACGAGACTATTGTCTTCCTTTTTTCTTTAAAAAAAATGAAACCTGGAAATTTAGAGAACATCATACACAGAGTGTTATAACAATGTAAATTTGGCTGCTGATATTAAAAAGCAAAGCCCCACCAGTGGCAGCTGGAGGAAACAGCAGAAGAATAGCAAAGGAAATGTTTGTTTTAAATATTTGATCCCGTTCCAAATTTTACTTTATTTTTTTTGCAGATTACCTGCTATTTGCTTACAGTATTTGGTAGTATATATTTAAAATTCCTTTTTGTTCATGTTAGTATTTCACCCAGATTAGTGTATGATTAACTGATCTGTTAGCTGAGCAGCAATTGTGAAATCTTTATTAATACATGAGCTAGAACTACATCTTAGCTTTCAATTTCCAGGCTGAATCCGCAAAACTGACCTGTACAAAACATATCTACCACTGCATTTTTTAGAGTTGTTATGAGGTTATTAAGAGATAAGGTCATAACCAAATTACTGTAGTTATTTTTCAACTGGAAGTGAACCACAAAACGAATCAAACTGAGGACTATCAAATGCCACTAACCATCTCTTCTTGTTATTTATGATGAATTTTATATTGAAAAACACTAGTGATGTTAGACCTTCCATCAGAACCAACTAAAGTATCACAAAACCTGCAAGTAGGCTTTTGAGTTCCTCAGAACTTTTAAACATGCTGAACATTCAACAAAAAAGGAGAGAGACTGGGCATGATGGAAAACCCCAACTTTGCGCTTTGAAAATGTTTTTCTCCCTCCCCCGCCCCTGGCATTTTAGTTTTTTGTATCAAACCTCTAACCTGACAAAGACTTCTGATAAAATTTTGTGCTATTTGGGTTGCTTCTAAAAGAGGATACAAGAAGACAACTGGTCCCAAGATTTTTGGTAGTGGTCCAAAATAGATATATGTAGCATTTATTAGTTACAAGTTTTACAATTAAAATAGTTTTTAAACATTTTTGTTGTTTTCTCTTTAGCTGTATTTATTTGGGAATCATACTGTATGCAGTGTTTTTGATAATAATGTCAGAAAGGTATCAAATATTTTTTGTTATCTCTTACTAACATAGCCAGATGTCGTGAGCTGCCATGCAGATGGGCTTAGGATGCTACACTATGATGTCTGCCAAATGAGCATCATACGTTGGGACAATGAAAACCAGCCCTTCTGCTGGTTCTCATGTCCTCTATGAACATAGCCACTATCATCCAGTTAGTTTTTGGTGGGTAGCTGTGTTGGTCTGCAATAGAACAGCAGGATTTGAGTCCTGTGTCACCTTAGAGACCAACAAGATTTTCAGGGTATAAGTTTTTGAGAGTCAGAGCTGCCTGAAGAAGGAAGCTCTGACTCTCAAAATCTTACATTTTGAAAAGCTTGTTGGTCTCTAAGGTGACACAGGACTCATATCCTGCTGACATCCAGTTAGGGTTGTCAACCTCAAGGTGGGGCCTGAAGAGCACCAAGAATTACAACTGCTCAGACTACAGAGATGTTACTCTGGAAAATGGTTGCTTTGGAGGTGGATTTTATAGCATTATAACCTGCTGAAGTCTTTCTCACTCCAAGCCCTGCCCTTATCAGCTCCACCCTCAAATCTCCAGGAATTTCCCAACTTGAAGTTGGCAACTCTACATCCAGTTTCACAAAATCATGTCTGGCTCTGGCACAGCATAGATTTATGAAAAGATCTTGGGTTGATTCACCTTCATATGATTCAATTTGGAGCCAATTATGTTAATGCAGCCTCTCATAGCTAACATGATAGTAACTTTCATAATGGTGTTTCAACTGACAAGCAGCACAGTAAAATGGATTTTTCCCTCTTGTTAACAACAGACTACTACCCAACTTGAAAACAGTTACCTACTGTGGTAGGTAACAACTCCAGCCACCCAAACTAGGAATCATTACAAAAACTTGATTTTAGATCAGAAATCAGTGGCATTGGTAGGCATGGGCTAGAAAACATTTTTAGGCTTATTTCAAATGCCGTGTATTCAAAATAGTTTTGCTTTACTCAACAAGATAACCAAGTATTGAAGTTTAATACTTATTAACAGATGCAAAACATGTTTAAAATGTAAATGTTACAAAATAAATATGCCCAGAAAGCAAAACCTTAGATCTGTGCAGATATACATAGACGGGAGGATTTTGTTAACACAAATGCAAGGGATAATATGTGCATGCACACTTATGCAACTGTAAGCAGTCAGACCCCTTCATTACATTGAAAGGGCAGTTTATGAATATAGTAAATCATGAACCCCTTCTCCTCTGGTGCTTCAAGCACAGAACACTGCCTGGCTAGGCAGAGCAAATGTCAACTCCAGTTGAAGCTGGAAAATTACCAGAAGGTGTGTCAGATTGACTAGCTACCCCTCCACAGCCCAGAGAAGCACTTAAGTAAAACAAAGAAGTCCCACAAGAGTTCCTGAGTTAATGCAATCCACACCCTTCTGATCTTCCGTCACTCACTTGCCCAATCTGGGCTATTCATGGACCTGATAAGCCCATCACAAGTCATCAAGCACTTTTTCTCACCTATAATTCCTCCTAGATAATCATATCTAGCCTCTCCCAAAGTATTGTTCACCTCTGGAGACAGCCATTAAGTTATTATTCTTTTGGACAAGATGTCAGTTTTGTCCCAGGACACGTTTTCTTCTATAATTGGGGCTGCCCAGCCATGCACTCTGTGTGTTCTGGACCCATCTATGCATCCTCAGATTATGTCTGAGCCCTCCTCTTCTGTGAGATGCTGGCTATTCTGTGAGATATTGGCCATTGGATGCACTTAGAATTCCTTGTAGCCAGCTCTAGCTGTTCTTCTTTTGCCAACACCACCCCTGAGTAATCAGAGCCAGAAAAAATTTCATCCAAGGAAAGTAAATTTTCCTTCATTATTTATACCTGAGTATGAATGGCAAGAGAGGATTATGCACTGTTGGTCTTTGTATCCTTTAGGGTAGATCAACTACTTTTTGCACCAAGGTCCGGACAACCTGGATATCAAAAAGCAAACTACAATCTCAGTTATTGATCTGTGTGACTTTATCCATTAAATAAAGAAGTTGAAGAAAAGTCATTTTGAAGACTGTAGCTTAGTTTATTGTTTGATGCAGACCTCATTTTATCCTGAAGTGCATTTTCAAACACATAATCAATGCCCCTTGCTCAGAGATTTAACTTCTAGAGATCGAGCAAAAGGGGCTACAGTCCAAAATTTTACAACTCTGATTAGGTTGTTGGATTAGAATGTGGAAGAACCAGGTTTGATTTCCCACTCTGCCATGAAAACTTATTTGGTAGCATTGAACCAATCATACGCTCTCAGCCTAACCTACTTCACAGGGTTGTTGTGAGGATAAATGGAGAGGAAAATTATGTAAATCATTTCAAGTCCCCATTTGGGAGAAAGGCGGGGTATAAATTAAATAAATAATCTCTAGCACTACACGCTGACAAAATATTGGTATCTGGCTAAATGTTGATAGGAGATATGAAGGGGAACACGAGTGCTAGTGCACTGCTTCATGTGCATGCATTTACATTCATCCCCAACACAGATTTACAATGAAATTCTAAGAAGAGTTATTCCAGTCCAAACCCATTGATTTCAATGAGCGTAGAGTGGAGTAACTCTGTTTAGGATTTCACTGTTAGCTTCTAGAGACACATCAGAAAGAGCTCAGTCTTGGACTGTGACAAATGTAGCAACTCTCACTAACCAGAGTTTAGAACCATATCTTCAAATGACAAAACAGGACAGACTTTTTATCAAGTGTGACCCAGATGATTAGAGACAGTTTGGAACATACAGTTTTAGACCAATAAGCTGTCTCCATGTTGTTTCTTTTTAACCTTACTTTCTACCACAACTCCAAATCACTGTTTTACTTCTGCTAAAATTTTCTGTAATTTGTATCATATATGTATAAGCCTTCCTTGAGTGACTTGTTTATTTTTATTATCAAGGTTTGCATTGGGAAGCGTGTCCAGTCATCATCAAAGTTCAAGGAAAACATGCAGCATATTGGAGTGAAGAAGTAAATGGCTGTTATAATTAGCACCCTGCATTTTGGGGGGTGGGGTGGAATTTTACTTAAAGCTTTAGCAGGGTGCTCCAGGGAATTTTTTGAAAGTGGCCAGTATTTGTCTGACTCAGTGTTTACTTGGAAGCAAAAACAGAACTTACAACATAGTTCAAGCAGGATCAAGATTTTATGTACCATATAGCAATGAAAACCACACATAACAGCGTGAACTCAGAGCAGAGTCCAAACTTAATTGATGTGATAACAACTTTATAACATTTTAAAAAGTATTTTTACGTGCTTCAGAAGATTTGGACATTCTCATTCAGGACCTTATATACAGAATTCTCTAGTCAAGCTATTTTAATGTGTACCATCCCCTATTGTCTTCTAGTAATACTTTAACATATTTTTTCTTGCCTTTGCACAAGCTTAGGGGTGGGGAGATCAATAAACTGTCATCTGCTGGGAGATCTGGAACTGTTGGCCAATTCAAAACATTTTGCTGAGTCTCTCTAGTAAAATAAACAAATATACAAAAATCGGATTGACTGCCAAAAAGCAGTCTGTATGGAGAAGGAAGATAATAGAGATTGTATCTATTAGATGATCAGGCTAGAGCTGGCACATGAGTGACAGTTTTGCTCTATAAGTATATTAGGAAAATGTGTGTATTTCAGAACTCTGCTTTTAATTGCTGATAGCTCTGTTTTCTACCTTCAGTATAAACTACCTGGATAAAATGATGGCTTTCATCTCTTCTTGAAAATTATTCATTTATTTTTATTGATTTACTTCAATTAAAACCCAAATAACCCATGGGGACCCAAAGGGGCTTACTATATTCTTCCATTCAGTATTTTTCCACACAACAATGCTATGAGGCAGGTTAGGCTGTGAGTGTGACAGGCCCAAGCTAGGGTTGCCAACCTCCAGGTGGGGCCTGGAGGACTCCCAGAATTACAACTGATCTCCAAATGACAGAGAATTTTCCCCTGGAGAAAATTGCTGCTTTGGAGGGTGGACTCCATGGCAGAATAACCTGCTGAGCTCTAGTCCCTCCTCAAAACCCACCCTCCCCAGGCTGCACCTCCAAAATCTCCAGGTATTTCCCAACCTGGAGCTGGCAACTCTAAAAGTCAATTTCAATAGTCATTCTTTGCTAATTCTTCCCATAGCACCCACGGTCAAATTCAGAAAACAGTGTCTTTCAATAGTCAATAGTTTTTCAATAGTCAATGACTATAGTAGCAATTTCTTGTTTCCTCATCTGTCAGTGGAAGCAGGAGATACATCTGGTGCATGACTGAATGTTACAGTGATATAATTGCCCTTGAAAAAGTTCCACAAGCGAAACAAACGTAGCTAGCAGTTTGTTGGGCAGAGCCTTCACCGGGGGTGTCCCACAGTTTGACATCTACTTGGAAACCTGAGGAAACAAGAAATTGCTACAACAATCATTGACTATTGAAAGATTCTGTTTTCTGAATTTGACTGTGGGTGCTATGGGAAGAATTAGCAAGGAATGACTATTGAAATTCACATGGATTGTACTGATGGTTTATCTTAAGCTATTATGCAGTAGATGATTTTTTGGAAATGTATGGTTGTTATTGATGCAAGTTGTACTTAAGCTATTTATTGTATGTATTTTGTACTATTTTGTACTATTTATTAGAAGCACATTGCACTTTGAACGCTGAAAAATAATTGATAAACAGAATGTGTGGGAGATTTTTCCTAGTAGCCCAGCAGCATTGTCTCCTTTAAGGGAGCCTCTGGGTTGAGTACAGTAACTCTAAAGGTCACCCAGTATCTTTCCATGACAAAGTGTGGGTGCCAACCTGAGTCTCTAACCACTATACAAATCTGACTCTATTATGCTATAGGATTGTGCACCATTCTTAAATGGTGGGTTTCATTAGCATCTGGATTTGCTTATGTGATCAGTGTAAAATAATACCACCACGATTCAGTTCAACCTCTAATGTAGCTATCCAGTTAAGTGGTAAATCAGAAAAAGAATAAAAAGCAGAGATCTATCATAGGGTATCATAGTGCCTCTATGTGCCCTCTGTTTGCCTTTCTTTTTTCCTCCTGCTGATGCTAAGAGTAATGAGGTGGGCCGGGGGCGGGGGGAGATTGAGGCAATTGTACAGAAGAGAAGAGTATACCCCCTTCCCCAAGGCCACTGCCCCATATTCACTCCTTCATAGCTTTTTAGGGCTATTATAAGATGGAAGATGTGAAGTTTGGCCTTGGTTTTCATCCTACTATAAGTAATTTTGTTGTCTCAAACATGCAGACTCCCTTGCATGCTCAAGTTACCTGTGAATGGCTGAAGGCAGCGAGAAAGAGAGTGTAGGTAAAACTCAATAGAATAGAGGAAAGTAAGCATTTCTGGTCCAAAGCTAATAGTTTAACTTGAGACTGAAGCTATCTCTGGCTGGACAAAGCCAATCTATCAAAGTCAATAATCCGTTCCTGGCCAGAGGCATCATTTCCTTTCATCTCAGAACAGCAGAGATGACAAATCCACCAAATCTGAACAAGACAGAGCAATGCCTATCTTATCTGTTTATTTTGCTTAATCACCTGTGTTGTAGCATTGAAAGTTTTCAGGAGTCTTAAATAACTAGCTTTGGCGCAGTAAAAGATACAGTCTCAACACTTTCAAGTGTTGCATAAAGAACTGTTGATGTACTTTGTATATAAGACAGGTAGTAAATTGTTATTTTCAGGACTAGCAGAAAGATAATTATTTTGTATCTAACACCACAATAATGCTTATTTTTAAAAAAATGTTTGGTTATTTACTTCACTTATACCCCACCTTCCTCCCTAATAGGGATGCCAGTCCCCCACCAGGGGCCACTGTGTCGTGCAGGAGTGCTGATGCACTCCGCAGTGACCTGATTCAGCCTGAATCAGGCCAAATTGGGCCTGATTTGGCCCCCTGGGGACTGCGGGAGTGCTCCCAGGCTGACCTGTGACCCATATGATGACATCACTTACCAGAAGTGATGTCATTGCACAAACCAGCAGTGCACACCATGCGTGCATACAAAAAGAAAAAGCATAATTAGGAGCTGGATCTAGATCTCACACTGGGGGTGGGGTAGTCGGGGGGGCATGGCAACCCTGCTTCCCCAGTGGGAACCCAAGGTGGCTTACATAATTCTCCTTGCCTCCATCTTATCTCCCCAACAACTCTGTAAGGTAGGTCAGCCTATGAAAATGTGACTGGTCCAAGATTATCCAGCAAGCTTCCATGGCAGAGTGAGGATTTAAACCTGGTTTTCCAAGATCCTAAACTGATATTCTAACTACTGCACCACACTGGCTCTCTTCTTGTTTTCAGGTCCCACTTAATAGAGACTATTTTAGGTGCGCCCAGTTTTTTACTGTAAAATCCCTTTTCCTTTTAAATGGCAGATCCCTGTCATATTGCAGAGTAGCTTTGACATTTGTCTTGTTTTCAAAATGTGTTTGCCATGTAATCTTGGGTGTTACCGTTTCAGAAAAAGAAGTCCAAAGTTCCCTGTTGTTCATAGAACTAGTAACGTACTTTGTATCCTAGTTATTATTTTATTTTAGGATTAACTAGCATGATTCTATAACTTGCAACTGCAGCATAACGTTGTTTTCTGTTTGTTTTTATAGCTGGCTAAACAACAGCTTGAATGTTATGCTGATGTTCTGTGAGCAAAAAGTCTGGAATAAGCATGCAAATTATGCTTAATTTAATTGGATCTCCCACTAGAGAATCTAATTCAGTCACTTGATCTCTTGCCCAGTGCCCATTCAGCTATGGATTTTTTTGGATGATCCATTCAGATGAGAATAGTTTCCCAACATTGGCAAAAGTACTGACCATAATACTCCCTTTTAGTATCATACTATGAACACTTTCATGACAGTAAGTCTCACTGAATAAACTTGAGTAGGATTCTGAGTAGACCCACATAGTACTGCTTGGAACCTGTGTGCCACAACCACACACCATGTAATTTTAGGTATTTGGTTTTGTTTAGGCTAATTACTTTATATATAGGATCATGAACATAGTTTGCTATGTTACAATTTAAATTACTGTTTTCTGTAAACAATTCTATTAATTTCTCCTACTGTTTTGCAAAGCAAGATCTATCTAGTGTTTTAAATTCTTTATTTTCAGAAAAAAATTATCAGTTTCCAGGCAGCAAACAAAGGGAATTCATTCAAGATTACAGGTACTTACTTCTCCTACCTAGATTTAAAAAAAAAATCTGTGGAAACTTTGAGAGGTCAACAGAAGGCTCATTAACTTCATGATCTTATTGTTCTAACTCTTACCTAAATGCCCTTTTCTCCATAGATTAAATTATCATGCAGCAGAAGTTATCTGAAGACAGGGAATACCTTAGAGCTGTAAAACATGAAAGCATGTTTATGGCCCTATACAAGTAACCACACACCAATTCCAGGAATCCTTTCCCATCTTATTTCTAGAGAACATCAGCAATAATAGACCTTTACAGTTATTTTTATTTTAAAAATTATTTGTATATACAATTGTATAATTGTATGTATACATGCACATGTATGATTTCATAAAGTCTAGCTATTGTATCCTTTATACACTACCCAAAGTGACATGAGCTGTGGTCAGTAGGATCTGGAAGATCCAGGTTCAAATCCCCATTCTGCCATGGGACCTTGCTAGGTGACCCCATGATGTTGCACGAGTCCCCAAACTGCCAGAAAGCAAGAGCTGAGCATGTGTATTGCCAGGAAAATCTCTGGCAGCAGAATGCATTGCAAGTCATAGCTCACAGTGTGACACATGTTTACTGTGTTCAGGTAGCCAAAGGAAGCAAGTAGTCTGTTATCACTTCCATTTAGTCCAACAACACCCCTCTCTCATTATGGGTTCAGGGCAAAAAGGATGATCTTGCTTCCCCCCACATTTCACTCCAGAAATGGTCATGGAGGCTAGAGTCCCGTGGGAATGCATACCATTTGAAAAGTTTATCTTCTAAGCCCAAGAAATGTCTCTGTGATGGCATAGGAAATGAAGCTTTTGTCATTATACTATTGAGAATGAATGAAAGGATTATTAATGGCCAATTACTGCTTTTGTAGAGCTCTTGGGATGGTTTCCCTTGGGGGGGGGGACTCATGAGCTAAGTGGAGGGAGGGGGTAAATTTCTTTCTTTTCCCACTCCAGGAATTCCTCATGGGTCCTCACATACAAATTCAAGGATTTAACTTTCCATTTTAAAAGGCAAAGAGCACCTACAATATACTCTCTGTGTGTGTGTGTGATCCATTGACTCACTCATGTGGATGTTTCCATAGATTACCTGTTTGAGAATTTATGTTGTCATATGTATTCTTTCTCAGATAACTGCAATAAACCACAACCTGAATTATCACATTGTAGCCCAAATTCTGCCTGATGAGTGTGTTCAGGATTGCAGCTTCCAATTCCTCTTTCTGATAATGTATTTTATAAATTGCAGAAATCCCATCCTGTTTGTAAACTTTATTGTAATTTATACCCAAAATGAACAAAACTAGAATTAAATGTCCAGATCTAGACATGAAGGTTTTTAAAAAGTTGAGTCCAGGTTCCCCAGACCCAACTCAGGTTCCCCACAGCTACACAGCAGCTGTGGGGAATGGCTGTTAAAAAATAAAGGAGAGCCCAAATGGCCTCGGAATGCTACCGCAGGGGAAGGAAGAGCTCCTGCCTTCCTCTCAAGCTGTTTCCCTGTCTCAAAATAGCACAGGGGAGGGGATGTTTTTACTGTTCCACATGCACAGAATACTGCATGTGGAGCAGCAAAAAGGTGCCTCCTGCTCACTAATTTGGAAAACGGCTTAAGGGGGAAGGCAGGATGATGGTGATGATGATGATGATGATGATGATGATAACTTAATGCCCACTCAGAGTAATTTACAAAGTATGTTATTATTATCCTCATGACAATCACTCTATGAGGTAGGTGGGGCTTAGAAAGCTCCAAGAAGCTGTGACTGACCCAAGGTCACCCAGCTGGCTTCAAGTTGAGGAGTGGGGAATCAAACACAGTTCTCCAGATTAGAGTCCTGCCGCTCTTACCCACTACACCAAACTGGCACCAAACTGATGAGATGGCAGCCTCATCAAACAACCCATGGAAATCCTTCCCCTATGGTGGTGTTCAGAGGCTGTTTGGGCTCTCTTTTTTTAAAGCTGCCATCCACAAAGCTGCTGTGTGGCTCCGCGGAACTCAAATTGGGTCGGGATGGGTTCATTTGTTCATAGATAAGATGAATTCACTTGGTGTAGATTGTGACTCTTTGCTGGCTTTAGAGAAGACTGGTGCTTATAGTCTGATTAGTAGCCACCTTCTGTCAGAAGAATGACACAGTCTTCAGGAAGGGAAATGGCCCATATGTTCGCCAATGCACTTTGAATATTCATAATATCAGTTACCATATTTTTTCTATAGTATAATGGTACCATGTTATTGGAGTTTTTTTTCTTGCAAGAATGAATTCACTTCCATTTGCTGTCCTACATGGATGTTTTTTTTAAAATAATTTTTTATTAATAAACAAGATATCAATACAACTTTTCAAGGAAATAACAGTGTAAAGTTAATAATGTACAATAACAATAGTTCGTCCTATAAGCGTATATATTAAACATCACAACTACATGGATGTTTTACAGATAGGGTATTTAAAGTTTGTATCTGTAATAAATCTTTGGTAGAAACTATTAGGCATTTCTTCTTTTTCTGTGTAATTTATTTGGATCTGAGAAGAAAATTTCTGGATCCTCATCTGAATAAGAAGCCTGTTCATTCTTTTAATTGTCATTTAATGACTCTGTCAGCAGACCTGGATTTTAACGTAACATCAGATGTGTGTAAATACATAGCAGCTGCAATTAAACACCGTATGTTTTTAATGCATATTGAACAGCAATAACTTTTTAGTTATATTGCTGTCTTTTTCTGGCCAGTCAGCCTATTGACTTTAAAACTTAGACGAGATGAATAACTTGCACATCAAAGTTTGACGCTCAATGGCTTGTTTCCACAGAGAAGCAGGCAGGCTGCTTAAGCAAAGATCACTGTTTAATAATAATTTCAGTAATAACCCAGGCAAGTGTGATCTTGGAAACTAAGCAGAGTTGGCTTTGGTTAGTAATTGGATGGGAGACCTCAAATGAAGACCAGGGTTGTAGAGGCAGGCAATGGCAAACCACCTGTTAGTGTCTTGCGTTGAAAATCACAGCAGAAGTTGCCAGCTATGACTTGACGGCACTCTCCACCACCACAATAAGATTCTGTACCCCTAGAAAGATGGTCCTTTCTATATTGATTTCCACTGCTAAGGGTTTCTGAGTCCTGATGGCTTCTATGAGTATCATTCATATAACTGTCTAATCCTTTTTTCAAATCCTACTAAAGCTCTCAGCTTTAGTAAGCTTATAATGGATCTGGGTCTGTGAACTATAGACTTACAGGAACAATCTGCTTTGTTGTATGAGCCCTTTCACTGTGTAAATTATGGGTGCAAAGAACTGAATCAAACCCAGCTCTCATTAACAGCACCACTTAGCTTCCTTGAAAGATTTTTGCAACAGGGATCCTTCTGTGGTGCATTGGCAGCAAAGCTTAAGATTATTTATTTCTTTGTAGATCTAACTCTTTGCACCTCAAAGGCTTAAGGCAAGTAATGTTGAAAATTTTACAGCAACCATTGAGAATCACCTTACAACAACTAAGATAAAAAAATCTTAACTGCAAAAAACAAGATACCAAAAATAATAGTAAAAAAGAGGTATTATACTATTCTTGGAAGATGCTTTGCAAAATTGCAAGAGAAAGGAAATTGCATAGTTATAAGTCTACCACAAAGCACATCTTTCTCTACCCATCCTTACATGTCCGGTGACTTGAAAGGTCACATGTGTGAGAAGGCTGAATTGCATGAGAACTGGAGCAGACGTCTGAATGTGGCAGAGAGCTGCCAGCAAAAACAGCACGTGTCAAGTTTCCTCCCCAGCCCGAGATAACTATTAGGCCTCTGCCAGGCAGGACACAAAACTGGGTCCACAGCCTCCCAGACCCTCTTTCTACTCCACAGGAATGGTGGCAGTGTAGAGCCCAGGCTGAAGTGGCCTGGAAGGGGCAAATTGCCAGGCTGGCTGTATGCCACCTCCCTGTAGATCCAGAGAACACTGAAAATGATAATTCCTCACAAGATCCTGGCCAGAGCCCAGCAAAGCCTCAAGAGCCGCAGTACCAGCCAGCAGATGCAGCTGAGCCAGATCACCACCCAGCCTATTTACACTACGGCTTGAGAGGACTGAATAGCTGGATCAACCGGTCCACTAGGCACAAGCCCTGTGCTCCAGCTCCAAGCACAGGCCACCCTGAGCTCCTGAGTCCCGCCAGCCAAGCCAGTGGTTCTACTCCAGAGGAGCCCAAACCAGGCCAGCCTACCGAGCACAGAACAGAGATGGATGACCATAAACACAAGTACTTGATGTTCTCTATACTTCTCTGTAATATTCAAATTCCTGCATCTTCCTTTCCAGCAAGATAAAAGAATAATTCCTGCTTTGGAAAGATGGCCCTCTCACAATGAGGGAAGACCTCACAAAGAAAATGTAGAGAAACAGTCACTTGTGCTTTCTGATCTGCTGATCAAGATGGGAAGCCATGTTAGTCTGCCTGTAGCAGTAGAAAAGAGTTCAGTAGCACCTATAAGACTAACAAAATTTGTGGTAGGGTATGAGCTTTCATGAGCCACAGCTCACTTCTTCACAAATTTTGTTATTCTTATAGGTGCTACTGGACTCTTGCTCTTTTCTACTGATCTTCTGATGTTATAATACCAAACTGATATGATCACTTTTGCCAGGAAAACTTTTGAGATACAAATTCTTGGTATAAGATACATGGCATTTCCCCATGCTTTTTTAGTTCAGGTCATGTAAACAGTAGTAGAGTGCAAACTCAAGTTGGTGACTGAAGGATAGGGATGTGTGCTTCGGGTTCGGGATTTGGGTTTTTAACCTGAATCGGGCCTGATTTGGCAAGATTTGATATTACTGAATCAGCCTCGGCATTGCTGAAGCTATTCGCTAATATCAAAGCAAAAGTTCAGTAAGCTTCAGGTAACATAGCAGCACTCTTTCCCTTGTCGTTCCTTAACAGCAAGAGAAAAAGTGCTTCCCACCAGAGTTCGTGCCTATTTTACTTGATGGGAGGGAGAGGAGGAGGTTGGAGTAAGAGTCAGAAGGGGGAGGAGGGAGAGGGATCAGGGAAGGGAGGGGGACTTTGAGAGTGGCCAATCCCTGCAGCAGCTCACCTTCCAACCAATGGGGATTCTCTGGAAGGAGAGTGCCTTTTTAAAAATTCTGCAGGGGTTTAAACTGGAGGATAAGGTCGCCTTCTTTGGGGGGGGGCTATAAAATGGCCCCTTTTTGTCCAATCTCCATGAAACATGGAGGGTTGTTACAGGACAGGTAGGAGTGGGTCCCCTGCAAATTTAGTGCACTTTGCTTGCAAAATGCTACCCCCAAACACCCAGAAACCCCCGCTCATTTTCCCCAAAGGGAATAAAGGAGATTGGAGGAGGATAGGGGCACCTTATTTGAAGGGCTATAAAATAGCCCCCCAAAGTTCAATCTCCTTGAAATTTGGGGGGTCATTAGAGGACAGGGAGGAGTAGGTCCCCAGAAATGTTGGTGCATTTTGCTTGCAAAATGCCACCGCCAGCCACCTAGAAACCCCTCTAGTTTTCCCCATAGGGAATAATGGAGATTGGAGGTGGATGGAGCACTTTCTTTGGGGTGGGGGCTAACATGACCCCCTGAAGTCCAATCTTCCTGAAACTTGGGTGGTCATGAGAGGAGAGTTAGAAGATGGTCCCCAGCAACTTTGGTATTATTAGGTAAGAAAATGCCCCTCCCAAGCCCCCGGATATCCAGGAACAGCACTTCCCATTGGAAACTAATGGTCAAATCTTACCAAATAATACTGAAGCAGTTTAAATACCCAAATCCTGAAGCAGCTTGCTGCTTCGAGATTTGGGTTTTTCCAAATATATTCTTAGGTGTACACCCCTACTGAAGTATGCAAGGCCAAAGCACTGTGGAACTCCTTGTTGCTACATCGTCTGTTAATTCTATATTACAACCGATAGTTCCAAACACTCAGCATTCCAGATCCCATAAATAATCTGCAGAAGTACTTGTTTGAAGTATACACACACTAAATAATGGCTTTTTAAAAGAGGACATAAGTTTTCTTTAATTACTCAGAGTTACAAATATATTTCAATTCCTGTAAGTGACGATACTATTTTTAAAACTTAAGTATAGATTCTGGAAAGTTAAATGATAACAAGGATCAGGGATGATAATATATGCAGAATAAGTGGTTCTCAGAAGATATTTGTTCAAAATGTTTACTGAAATTAATTTCAGCCATATATGGCATTCAAAGGATTTAACAGCAGCAAACTCAATTACTCAGTTCAGTTCCAGTTTATTATCCCAGTTTTGCTTTCTTTAGACTGTGTTCATTCCCAGTCTTCTTTTCAGCTGGTCTTTTCTTTAATCCTTTCATTTTTCTAGTCTGCAGTTTATCCAGATCCTGTTTCTGCATATGGATCTGTCCATATTTTGTACCGAACACATCATGGGAAATATTTTTCTTCTTCTTTGGCTAGAGGCATAAAAAAGTGGCATTAATTTTTCTAGAACAAGAACTTGTATTTGTACGACTCTCCTGCCACTAGAAACATCAACATTCATTGCAATTTAAAAGCAGCTGCACCTAAAATTCAAACTAGTCCTAGAAAACCACACTGAAGTCTCATCAGGTTCTGTTTCAAGACTCCAGAAGCAGTGATCTGTTGAGTACACAGAAACCCTAAACTTCTCATAACCTCCCTTTTCCCTAAATCACAGTGAAATAACTTAAGTCAATAAAGAGTAACAACACCTTGAGCAGTATCCAAAGAATCCTAAAGTCATCAATACCAAACATCCCTACTGACAAGCTCCCATGAAATAACAATGTTGTAACCAAAACAAAGTCTTGTTGGCTTCAAGACTTTGTCATGGCATAAGCTGAGATAAGCCAGATCCCGTCACTACTTGAAGGTGTCAAGGATCAGTGCTCTGGTGGAAAAGGTGCCCCTTGCACAGAGGGCAGGTTCAGTGGATGGATTTCTAGCATCCAACACTTTCTTGTTTTGTCTGATGTTTTATAATCTGACAGGATATTAAATAGTAGGAAAAATGGGATACAGCTTACATGAATGGATTTTGAGAAATTAATAGTGTACAGTAAAATTTGTCAAATATTCCATTATTATTTATGTTAAAGACAGATCGGGAAGACAAAATCTAAACATCTCTTGTAGAAAGCCTTTCAATAGTTCAAAAAATTGCCTACATACCTTGAGAGCTTTGGGCTGCTTTAAGGATAACTTATAAAGATCATCTGAAGCCAAATGTGTCCTCCTTATCACCAAATCTAGCGAAGGTCCCATATCTTCAAGTTCAATCCTTGGTATTTTGCAACCAGACTTCTTCAACAATACTCTTAAAGAAAAGGAAAAAAATAAACTGCTAGTATTTGAGCTGAAAATCTAGTACATGGGATTACCTGGCATTCAGAACCTGTCTTATGGCAATTCAGCACTAACTCAGTCCTGACCCCGTCCTAAGGAGGATGGACCATGTGCTTTACCTGAATGTTCAGCTAAACCTATTTTCTGCAATCCACAGCATTTCTGTTAGTATGAAATAAGCTCTCATTTCGTGGGCTTAACAGTGTTACTACAATTTTGAATAAGCCAGCATGCAAGTCTCATGCCATTACCAAGAAATAGCAATGGCTCTCGTGTTAACATTGCTGCACGTATTAAATAAATACAAGACACAGTGAAGGACTGCTGTAAAGATCATCCTCAGGTATAAAGTAGTGATGGGATTCTGCCCTATAGTACTGATTGCTAAGGTCATAAGTGGAGCCCTCCAGCACCACTGTATAGCTCCTGACATGTTTATCTATATGGTCCTGCTCTATTTTTCTTGAACACGACCTGCTTTGTCATAGTGCAAAACCCCTTTTACTTAACAACAGAACAATACATGGAGGACAGATCAGATTGCAACCTGCTATCACAAAACCACAACTTATCTTCCCTCAGTCACGCACATTTACGTGTATCTTGGTAGCAGAGTTGTAGAAATTTACTGTATCTGTTCTAGATTTATTCCAAAACCATGAACTTTAAAAGGGTTGTTCACAACCACTGGAACTACAGATAAAATTTAAGACAAATGCTTTGATTGGTTATGCTGAAAAATATTATGATTTAAATTAGAAACATTTTGAAATTTACGGAAGTTATAAGCTAGGTACCATACACAGGATGCTACATGACTTCACTCTGGTTATGTGTATAACCATTAGTGGGTAAAATTATTCTTTTATGGGCTGAATCCTGTAACATACTCTACTAGAATTGAACAAAAGCACTTCCTAATCTAATCCTCAGTAAGCATATTACAGCTGCATTGTGGCCAGAAACAAATGTTTCTAAAAGGTGTTCCAAGCAAACAGCAACAGAGACTTACTTGTAACTTCTCATATAGATTTTTTCATCTACAGCTGTGAAGTGAAGAACATGCTCTAAACCCGCCAAGCGGACACTGGGCACAGCAGGACCTCTGAAGAAATCTAAAAAGAGAACAGCAAGCACCATTTCTAGGTGACAACTACGATAAGGCAGGGTAGCATTTTTTAAAAAAATATGGTTCACTCTACCACAAGAGAAATGCATTTCTTTAAGTTTTGAGTGGGTAGCCATGTTGGTCTGCAGTAGAAGAAAAGAGGATGATTTGAGTCCAGTAACACTCTTAAAGTCAAACAAAATTTCCAGAGTATAAGCTTTTGAGTGTCAAAGCTTCCTTTGTCAGATACCGTTTTTTTTTTAAAGCTGTTGGCAACACAGGGAAATATTATACTCCCTAAAAAGGCCTCCTAAAAAGGCACCAGGCCTGAGATACAGTATCAGTGTCACTGGTTAAAGGGGGGGGGAGTTGCTACAGAAGAACACTCCCAGGCAAGAGGCAGAAAAAGGATGCACGTGGTTTCTGTACAGCAGGAAGTAAGGAAACCAAGCCTTGCTGGTGGCCAGAAACAGCTGGCTATGAAGACAAGCCAAAATGTGTGTAGCCCGGCAAAGAAGTATATTACGGAAAAAGGGTGTGTAAGTAATATGATCCTTGAACCATTATTCAAAATGTAACACAACAGAGGAGGATTAAAAATGGATATAGTGATACTTTACCCACTACTGTAATTTAAGATGTTAGCTACACACAACACACTCTTACTGCCAAAGTTGTCCAGCTCCTACCTATGAGGAAAGGCTTATCAGCTGGGGGAGCACGGAACTGGGGCTTCTCAGACGGGTGGTGGTGGTGGTGGTGTTTATTCTACTTTATTTATACCCTGCCTTTCTCCCCAGTGGGGATCCAAAGCAGCTCACACTGTTACCTTCTCCATTTTATCCTTGCAACACTGAGTGTGTGATGGGCCCAAGGTCTAGAGTGGGAATTCAAACCTGGGCCTCCCAGATCATAGTCCAACACTGTAACCACCCACAACATTGGCTCTCTACTAGTGACTAAGGCGACATTTATAGAGGTTGTGTGTTATGTGCCCTCAAGTTAGCTCCGACTTATGGCAACCCTATGAATGAAATGCCTCCAAAATGTCCTATCATTAACAGCCTTGCTCAGATCCTGTAAACTGAAGGACGTTGCTTCTTTTATTGAATCAAGCTATCTCGTTTTATGTCTTCCTCTTTTCCTACTGCCTTCCACTTTTCCTAGCATTATTGATTTTTCCAGAGAATCTTGTCTTCTCATGATGTGACCAAAGCACAATAGCCTTGGTTTTGTCATTTTAGCTTCTAGCAAGAATTCAGGCTTGGTTTGATCTAGAACCCACTTATTTGTCTTTTTGACTGTCCATGGTATCTGCAAAACTCTCCTCCAACACCACATTTCAAATTAATCCATTTTCTTCCTGTTAACTTTCTTCATTGTCCAACTTTTACATCCATACACTGTAATGAGGAATACCATCGTTTGGATTATCTTGATCTTGGTCGCTAGAGAGACATCTTTATCTTTAAGGATCTTTTCTAGTTCCTTCATGGCTGCTCTTCCCAATCTTATTCTGATTTCTTGGTAACACTTTCACTTTGGGTTGATGATTGACTCAAGGAATAGAAAATTTTGAACATTTTCGATTTCCTCATTATCAACTAAAATTGTGTAATTTCTCAGTAGTCATTACTTTTGTCTTCTTGATGCTCAGCTGTAATCCTGCTTTGGCGCTTTCTCTTTTAACTTTCATCAGTAGTCATTTCAGGTCCTCACTATTCTGCCAGTAATGTAGAATCTCAAATTGTAATGTTTCACTCCACCTTCTTTTAGATCTAATCTAACTTTCCTTATGACATACTCTACATAGAGGTTGAACAGGTAGGGAGATAATATGCATCCTTCTCTGACACTTTTGCCAATTGAAAATCATTCTGTTTCCCCATGTTCTGTCCTGACAGTAGCCTCTTGTCCAGAGTACAGGTTGCACATCAAAACAATCAGATGTTGTGGCATCCCTATTTCTTTTAACACTAACCACAGCTTTTCATGATTCACATAGTGAAAAGCTTTGCTGTAATCTATAAAATATAGACTGATTTTCTTCTGAAATTTCCTGATAGGTTTTATTAGCCATCGTAAATTATAGAGGGTACAGTGCATGATATGGAAAACAAGGAAGAGAGAAATTTTCTTCCTTTCCCAAGTTACCAAAATGAAGCTGGCCTGTTGAAGATTCAGGACAGACAAAAGAAAGCTGCCACATGCAACTTTCTGCTACAGGATGTACTGATAGCCAGTAGTTTAGATGGGATTAGACAAATCCATTGAGGATAAGTTCATCACTGATGGCTAAATGGAACTAACATGTTCAAAGGTACTAACTGCTGGGGAGTAGTGCAAAGGGGGAGGCTTTGATTTCTGTGCCTTTTTATGAGCCTTCTAGGGTATTTGTGGGAAATGAGATGGGGGATTAGATGGGCCCTTGCTCTGATCTAGCAGCATTCTTTTTATATTCATCATCCACAGAAGAGTAGCAAATGGTGACTTTACTGCATGAAGTTTCAATAGTAAAACTTCATGTATTATGATATATGAGTGTCAACTGGACTAGATGACCCTAAAGGTCCCTTCAAACCCTATGATTCTCTGCTCCTACCTTTAACACACTGTTTACAACTGCCTTTTTAAAAAAGCAGAATGTACGCCACATGCATTTGGCCATTAAAACCAAGTTATGGAAAATATCTTTATAGTCCACGTGCAAAGCATAGAATTAACTTCTGTTTCACTCTTTTTGCACTCCCAGATTATCATTTTTAAAAAATTAAAATTTCACAAAAGGTAGTATAGTAATTGGATTTCAGTTACACAGAAAAGTGAAACAATATCCAAGAGTCTCTTGTTTCAATGACCCCAATCATGGGAAACTGGTATTTAAATGCAACAGCTACTTTATGTTGATGCAGTAGTTTAAGATAAGCAGATGCTGAGACAGCAGCTAGGATAAGCAGATGGTAACCTTTCAGTATTGATTTTTTTGTTAACATTACCTTGATGTTCTGAAATACAAAACATTATTCATGTTATTAGGAATCTGTTACACACCGAGGTCATAAATGACTCCAAATACTACCTCTGCATAATCTTATTCCTGTACTACAAACAAGTAAATTGGTGTCTGTTTTCTAATAACTGCAGTCTGATTCTAATGCCAGACTAGTAGGCCTAATATCCCTAGTTGGTTTATAGCAACTGCAACTATACATTGGTACAAACTACATGACAAAGGTCACTTCTGGCATTGTAGAACATCAGTTCAACTCCTGCACCTATTTTCAAGGTATATCAAAGACAGACAGACTAAATGAAATGAGAGGTCTCTCAGGTACAAAGATGTCACAATGATGCTTGGTATGTATATTTTAAGACAATTCTTAGACTGCAGCATGACTCACTATACCTGTTTTGGTGGAGGGTGAAAAGATGCAAAATAATGCACTTTCCAAAGGCAGGCTCAGGAACACAAAGTTTTACTAGAAATTCCCTACAGGCATATATAGGTAGGTGGATTTCACTACAGCTTACACACAAGTATCCTGTGTATGGTATGGAGTTCAAGAAAGTGCAGCTCAAACATAGTTGGCTGCATATACAGGGACTCTGAGTCAACAGCTTCTGAAACAAGTCCTAATCATGCAAAGATGACTTCAAAGAACTCTAAATGAGGATGCATGAAATATTTTATGGGTAAGAACTGGAACACAATGCTTTCAGGGAGAAAAGGTTGGCTTTAGATACTAGTTAATTCTGACACTCATGTCATATCAGATCTGTAATGCAGTTTGCAGGTGAAACACATCCAAGAATTTCAACTGTTCTGTAGTTGAAACCATAGAAAGAATGTGGCCTTAAACCAGGGTGCAAGGCATGTTAATAAAAACAAGAAAAGTACTGGACAAAGTACAAAATGAACACACCAGGTTGACTTCTAGCTTCATTTTAAGATTTCTGAGTCAACTGTATTTTTCTTAGAATTCTTTGCTCAGCATTTCAGCCAAAGCAAGCTTCTTCAGGCAGCAATGATTTAGAAGGAAGCCAGAAACATGAAGTGCAAAAATACCAATCAATCTTATATGTTTGAACATCCCCTATTGCTGCATTACTGAATTTCCAATCAGAGAATGCAGACAAAAATATTTTTCTGACATTTTAGTGTCAGACTTCCTTATATTGTGGTAGAGATTCTACATGGGTAGCTTTTGAAGTGTTCTGTTCCTATGCTTTAATAAGTGAATGCTTAAAATGCTGCTCTTCCACCTCTTTCTCCCAAAAAGATCATTGTTCAGTTAAAATCCACACGGGGAACACCAATTCTTGCAAGGTCTCTCTGCTGTGGAACATCAGCCTCTTGAGGTTTTTCCCAGCTCCACCTCCAACAGCCCATTTGTTTTCCCACAATTTCTCACTCTTAAAGAACCAGCCTCACTGAGCTTTCTAAAATGTAAATGCTACAAATCAAAGGCATTTGTGGTGGTACCTTAGAGCACACTAACCACCTTCACACCTGAGCTCAGAACATTCAGCTGTGTCTGAATTCTAAATGCATTGCATTAAGCTCTCTTAAAATGGATGGGATGTACTTCCACATCACAGTTATGATGAAGGGAGTGGGATTCACACACAGGAACAGGTTGCCTTATATGATAAGGGTTACTGAAAGGAGAAAGTCCCAGCCTCTTCACCCCCACCCCATTAGTGCCTGCAGGTTCCTTGGTTGTTTGATTCCTTGGTTTTTCCTTGGTTGTTTGATTCATCCTGGGTTTGATTGCTCTTCGGATTTCATTTCTGGAGTAGCCATTTGCCTGAAGTGCATGGTTTAGATGATTAATTTCCTCATTGAGAAAGTGCGGCTCACATATCCGTCTTGCACGATCCACTAATGTTTTCATTATGCCCAAGGAAAAACAGTCTCCTACAGGAAAAGTGTTTTTGCCATATATCAAAGGAATTACTGATCAGATGGGAAAGCTTATGAAAAAGCATAACCTTCAAGCAGTATCCAGACCCACCCGAAAAATAAACAGATGCTACAATCAGCAAAAGACAGTAGAGACCCCCTCACCTCTGCAGGAGTATACCATATACCCTGCAGCTGTGGACAAGTTTACATCGGGACCACAAAGCGTAGCATCCAGACAAGAATAAAAGAACATGAAAGACACTGCGGACTTGGACAACCTGAAAAATCAGCAGTGGCTGAACATAGCCACCTCAAACAGGGCACAGTATCTTATTCCAGGACACCAAAATACTGGACAACACTTCCAACTACTTTGTCAGACTGCACAGGGAAGCCATTGAAATTCACAAGCATAAGCAAAACTTCAACAGGAAAGAAGAAACCTTAAGAATGAACAGAGCATGGTTTCCAGTTCTGAAAAACACCAGGCTAACAAAACACTCTATACCCGACAATAGCCCTGCAGAGAAGATTAGCACATCAAGCACCAATCCATATGCAAAAGAACCTCCTCAGGATACAGTGAAGCCTCCCGCCATTAGCATTCCACACCTTGGGAAACTCTTACAGGATGACTCAGCTCAACCCCACCCCTCCTGAGTAGATATAAATGACCTGCCAACATCTTCTCCACACTGTGACACTGAGAGATCTCTGTCTTTTGGTGCTACACCTCTGAAGATGCCAGCCACAGCTGCTGGCGAAACGTCAGGAACTACAATGCCAAGACCACGGCAATACAGCCCGGAAAACCCACAACAACCAGCGTTCTCCGGCCGTGAAAGCCTTCGACAAAACTGGAGGTTCATTCACAATATTCAATTGAAAATGAAGAAAATACATTAAAACACTGAATTAGTGCCAAGCAGCACTCAAAGTAAGAGAAAAATTTTCTCGGACAAAAACATGGCAATAGTAACTTCTATGCAGCCAGAATGCAATGCTAGCATATGAAAATGAAAAAGGAGAAGTGTTAACCTTTTTCTATATGTCACATACGGCACAGCTACAAGTTGCCTGACTATATATTCATAACATGCTCTTAAGCTTTAACATAAAGCAATTTAAAGAGAGCCCAATAAATTTTTGCAGTACTTCCATATGACTTCATTTCCCCAGACATGTGCTCAGTCACTGTAGTCACCTGACTCCCTCCAACTTCAACTTCTGTTTTTGGCTTAGATGTCAACAGAAATCTGGTTGTTTACCAAGAACACTGATGTCGTCAACCAAGCTCTGGTAACAGAGTCCATCTGACACTTGATATTCCCTGTGCTAAAGCAGAATGAGGTATTTACAAGGGCATTGACTCATTGTAAACTTTCTAGTGCCAAAGCTGGGACAAACCCAGTAGAAAACATTTTTTCACCAAAGTTTCCCAGTACATCAAACTGTAAAAAAGAAGTCCAGTGAACCTAACTGCATCAGCACATCACTCATTCATAAGTACCTCCTAAACTGCTTCCTTCACCATTTGTTTTGCTGTTACATTTTGCTTAATGAAATAAACTATCAAAACACCTGCCGTGTACTTGGCATACATTCAGTGACCTTATTGGGTTGCATATTTGGTTAGAACTCGCTTGACAAAATGAGGCTTCTACATAGTATAGTACCAGAGGAGTTAGCTGTGTTAGTCTGTAGTACCAACAAGTACAAATTACTCCAGAGGGACCACAAACAGTTATAACAGTTTTGTATATTTTTAAATTTTTCAAAGTGCTAAAGTGCAGTGTACTAATGAGTGTGCAACTAGTAAATATATAACAATATAACAATACAGTTAACAATGAACAACATCTACAAACCAGCACAATCAATGTATACAATAAATATAAAGTCATAATATACAGTATAAAGGTCCAGCCGGTGAAGAGTCACAAATATTCTTTCAATTTTAACAGGTGTTATTTTCACAAAAGCGACCAACAGTCAAATGAAGGAGAACTGGAGCTGAATGTAATTTCCAAGCAACCAGCCAGAGCTAAAGCTGAACGTTTCTTTCAACAAACAGCCGACGGGTCTTTGCTAGCGGATTCCCAATTCCAGTTTCATACATTCACTTCCTCACAGGCATAGTAGTTTCCAATACGCATAGAACTGAAACTTTAAGCTCCCTAGTCAGGTGGTGTTTTTGCAAAAAATGCTCCACTAACGGTGCTTCCATTACCCTGTTGCAAATGCGAGAAATATGCTCTTGCACTCGAGTTTTCAAAGGTTGCATGGTACTCCCAACATACAGTAAAGGGCAGCTACATTGAATAATATATACTATATTTGATGTCTTAGAAGTGGAAAAGGTTTTTGAATACATAGCCCTTCCTGTAGATGGATTTGTTATATCAGTCAATTTCACTATTAATTGGTAGGCGTTACAATCACCGCATGGAAACTACTATGCAAACTGATTGTATAAAGAGACTTTTACAGTTAGAAACACAGTGGATATATAGGCTCAACAGCTTGGTTCCTTATGGACTGAATAATGAAATAGTTTTTTCTTGTTATTTGTAATTGATGGACTTCATACTTAGCTTTGTAATTTGAGGCTGCTGTCTTTTTAAATGGATTGTCTTTTAAGTGGTGGGTGGACGGTAGCTTTCACGGCATTACTCCATCTGCTCTACCAACTGTGTGATAAATTAGAGTACAACCGGTGACCAGTGAGTATTTTATAATGATAAAATTGTTACACTTTGTAGTTAAGAAAGTATTGATAAAATCCTTGGCAATAATGTACATTTTTTATTGCAGTACATAAAAATAATGCCTGTGAGGAAGTGAATGTACGAAACAGGAATTGGGAATCTGCTAGCAAAGACCCGTCGGCTGTTTGTTGAAAGAAACATTCAGCTTTAGCTCTGGCCGGTTGCTTGGAAATTACATTCAGCTCCAGTTCTCCTTCATTTGACTGTTGGTCGCTTTTGTGAAAATAACACCTGTTAAAATTGAAAGAATATTTGTGACTCTTCACCGGCTGGACCTTTATACTGTATATTATGACTTTATATTTATTGTATACATTGATTGTGCTGGTTTGTAGATGTTGTTCATTGTTAACTGTATTGTTATATTGTTATATATTTACTAGTTGCACATTCATTAGTACACTGTACTTTAGCACTTTGAAAAATTTAAAAATATACAAAACTGTTTGTGATCCCTCTAGAGTAATTTGTAGTTGTTGGTATTCTGTTTCCGGGGCAGCCCTAATTGTTTTTGGTGTGTTAGTCTGTAGTAGCAAAATAGAAAAGAGTCCAGTAGCACCTTTAAGACAAACCAACTTTACTGTAGCATAAGCTTTCGAGAATCACAGTTCTCTTTGTCAGATGCATCTGACAAAGAGAACTGTGATTCTCAAAAGTTTATGCTACAGTAAAGTTGGTTAGTCTTAAAGGTGCTACTGGACTCTTTTCTACATAATATAGTAGTACAGTCACCAACCAGCAATGCCTGTCAGGCAGTAAAATTGCAATATGCAGACAAATTCTTCAAACAGGTCTCGCACTCATTTCTTAGAGCATCACTGGCTTTCTTGACCAAAATGAATGGCAAAGGTCAGGCTCTTCACACACGCATGAAAACATTCACAAAAATTCTAAAACTACTTTTGCAGAGATACCCAAATACAAAAAAAGGAGGAGGAATGGGGAGAAAGATCTCTTTTTAAAGATTCTATCTTTATGTGTGCGTGCGTTATGTGCTGTTAAGTCACAATCTACTTATGGCAACCCCAGCAAGGAGCTTTCAAGATAAGTGAGAAGCAAAGGTGGTTTGCCATTGTCTTCCTCTGCAGAGTGTTTTTTGGTGGTTCCCCATCCAAGAACCAACCCTGCTTAGCTTCCAAGATCTGAAAAGATCAGGCTATAAAATGTCACCTTCCCTGTCCTATCTTTGGAAGACCTGGATTAATGGGCGCACTTGAGTACAGCAGTTCCACTGGCCTGAATGAACATAGTATCTACCCCCCAAAATTAAAGGTCTGAAGCTAGAATGTGGCTTTCTCAGTACCAAGTTAACTTAGAGAAGACAGTAATTAGTTCGTGATTCAGAGTAACCAGAAGATGATTTGACACAACAAAACCAGCAATTTAATTCAGGGTATTACAGTTCTTGCCATAAATATTACAACAAAACAAACCTTCATTGGTCTTTCAAGACTTCAAAACTCTAACATTTTTATTTATTTATAACATTATATGCCACCCTGCCAGCCAAACAGGGCCCCCATATAAACAAACTCATACACACACAACCAAGGAGGAGGGTCAATAAGAGTTTCCTGGGGGTATGCTGAACAAACAAACAAACAAACGGTCTTCACCCACTGACAGAAGACAATGACAGAGGGAGACAGGTGACTCTCCCTGGGGAGAGTTCCGAAGTTTCAGTTCCATGACTGAGAATGCCCTTTCTCAGGTTGCTACCCATTTAGCTTCATATGGCGAGGGCACCAGAAGCAAGGCCTCCGAAGATGACCAGAGTTGATGAGTAGGCTCATCTGGGAGAAAGCGGTCCTTACGGTATGTTGGTCCCAAGTTGTATAGAGTTTTAAAGGTCAATCCCAGTGCCTTGAATTGGGTACGGAAACAAATCAGGAGCCAGTGTAGATGGAACAAGATTGGAGTGATATGGTCCCTATAACCCACTCCAGTCAACATCCTAGCCACAGCATTCTGTACCAATGGCAGCTTATGGACAGTCTTCAAGGGCAGCCCCACATAGAGCACACTAGAGTAATCTAATCTAGATGTTACCAGGACATGCACCACAGTGGCAGGATCTTTCCCACCTAGGAAGGGACACAGCTGGCTTACCAGCCAGAACTGATAAAAAGCGCCCCAGCTACTGCTGTCACTGTTTGTCCAACTATTTATATTATTTATAGTTTGCCTTTCCCAATAAGACTCAAGGCGGATTACATGGTATAAGAAAATATGATTAACAACTGGGCCATTCAATAAACAATGTAACAGGTATGCATTGCAGAAATTTGAAAAAGCAGCATAAAATTCAAATACGTGAATACGGAAGTGAAACACTGCTGAAACAAAACATAAGTAATTTGATATAGAGGATTTATAATGATATTTTTAGTCTGCATTTTCAGTCTTTACTATATTTTGCTGCATTCTGTTTCTTTGCTACTTTCTGTATCTTAATTTGGTTTCATTTTATTGTTGATTTATATTTGGGACATGTACTGCATGGTTATACTGGAAACTACCCTGACTACTCCTTGTAGAAGTATGGGATGGGATGAGATCTGGATAAAAATCATCCAGATAAATAAATGCTAACTGAAAGATAAACAAATGTAGCTACACAGAAATGCTTACCGATGAGTAGACTTTTTAATCTTCGATGGTCTTCACTTAAATCAAAGGCATCACCCGCAAATATCAACATGGGCTTTGTTCCTTCAGGACACTTGCTATTCTATTATACAAACATTGAAAAAAAATTAGTAGAAGGGGAGGGAAAGGCAGCAGGTTGGGCCACACCATGCAACAGTGGGAACAGGAATTTTATTTATTTATTAAAACATTTATACCCTGCCTTCCACAGGGTTCAACGCAGCTTACACGTTAAATATTTTAAAATCAAAATTAAATAAACCCCAAGTCTTTCTCCCCACCCTTAAAACGATGCCTGCTATTCACGTTCACATAGCGTTGCTGTGTACAATCAAAAGTCTATTTAATGCAATCATAACAGTTCCATCTGGAGGCACAATATTATTTGATCAAAGGAGATCATTATTGGGGGAAGGGTTGTTGAAATGCACCTTGCACAATACTTGTATAAATCAAGGCAGGATACAGTCAATATGACTTAGCTCAAGGGCTCTTTGCAATGATTTCCTTGGGTTTCCACTTGCACAAGAGCTCTTGAACAAATGGGAGTGTTCTGGGGATCTAACCCATCATCTGGGGTTAGATCTGGGGATCCTGGAAAACAGGAGTCACTAATGCAAGTGGCAAAGGGGCATTCTGAAGGGACTAGGAGCAGCACTAACAGCATAGGCTTAAGGCACACTTGGATAGTAAGTCTTTTTATTATGGCCCACAAGCCATACAAGGACACCTGGACGGAACCTAGAGGGCCTGCATTCCTGCCTACCCCTATGTAATGCTGTTGGATGCTCCTGGGCTCAGAGGGCAAGGAAAGACCACACCAGAAATCCAAAGGGTGGTGGCTTCATAGACAGCCATAGATGATACTAATACAAAAGGATCCATTGAGAATTTTTTTGTTGGGGAAAAACAACTACATTGATTTCTATTTCTGTGCTGCATTGCCAAAATTGAGGCCACTTACAGACAATATATTCAACAATTAAGATATTATAGGGATAGCTAACCCTTTGGCTGCAATTAGTGCCTACTGCGACAAGTGTTGCCAACATCTGGATGAAAGCCTGTCCAATTCAGTGCTACGGGCTATTTGCTGAGCTGCACTCATTTGGCTTACACAGCTAATGGACTGGTAATTCATTCACAAGAATGCAAACACCCATTAGCTGGGCTGCCACCGACGCTTAAGAAATAATATCATAGATGGTACGCACACCCAACCAAGATGTGAATGCTTATTTGCCTATTACCCTGAGCTACTCCCCGCACCCCCTGCTAAAACCTAACTCTAATTATTCTTTTTATATTCAAGGACAAATTAAAGGCTGAGGGGAACATAAAAAGAAAACCACCAGTGAAACAAGGAGCTCACAATGCACTTCACTCATGTTCCAGCCAAAGGAAAGAACAATTAATCAGTTCTCTCCGGTAGCATAAATAATATGTGAAGGGGAATTTGTAAGAAATGACCTGAGGCAGGTCATTTTTGTGGTTCAAAAAAAGTCTAATTCACTGACCGCAATTATACCAATAAAAAATCTGATCATCATGATTAGGCAGAACTAAAGCTATAGCTCCCATCAGACTTGATCCGGCAGCAAGTTTTACACCTGCCCAAATGCCTTTGTAAACCTTGATGCTGCTATGTCCCATATGACACTAGTTGCTTCCACGTGAGTTTTTTTAAAAACCTCACAGATTGCAAGGGAACACAGAAGTGTAAACACAGGGAAGAGCCCTAATTGTGCAATTTTTTTGTCTGCTTTGCTGGATCAGGGCCAAGTTTTCACCAGTGTTCCTGGTTTATGTAATACTTTACTGCTGAGAAGGTGCTGGTTATTTCTGCTTGCATTTCTTTTTAAACAGCAGGTTATAAATTAAGCCAAAACTATTAACATACATAAGATTTTTAAAGAGGGGAAACAATTCCTTTACTGCAAAGTTTCCTTTTCCTGGTTGTCTGTTCTGAAGTAGGGACTCTGAGCAACTAGAAAGCTGTCTGACACATTCCTACTCCACAATCAAACAAGGTGCAGTTCTTACGGTAGCAGTAAGGGCTGCAAGCTGCACCAGGGACTCATTTAATTCATTGCTCCCCTATGAAAAAAATCCCTTCCTTTAGAAAACCAGCTGCTTTGGGAAAAGCGACAGTGTAGTCTTCTCCCCAACAGGTTGTAGGAGTTGTACTCTTGTAGAAGAGCTTTAACTGTGACTGCTTCTACCTGCATTGCAAGTGGTATTATCCAGGCACATATCAGGAAGAGGTAAGCCTTCGTCATAAGTACTGCTAAAAAGGCAAATTGAGCTTTGCTGCGACGTTCTCACCAAGTTTTAATTCTGACTTCTAAAATTTTGAAATAAAAGACCTTGCATCTTACTTTCAAACCAAAAGTTAAAAAATACACTCAATGTTAAGTATTAATTCTTGTCTTGTACTTAATTCAACAGCTCTGGAATGGATCCAAAACACTGCTCAGTATGGGACTCTCCTCGCCACATACACACCAGCTGCAACACATCGAACACTAAAACTCTGCTCTTAAGAACAGTGCGAGTGAAGAAGGGGGGGGGATGGGCAACAACTGCCTTCCCCTCCTCTGCTAATGGAAAGTACCATTCCAGTGGTGGATCTGACCCTCTGTCAATACCAGTAAGAGCAAATTAGGACTGTTTTTTAAAATTTTAAGAAGCAGAAATATTTCTATTATTGACCAATTTCTATGATATTTATAAAGTAGAGCACACAGCACATACAGGAGGCAAATGTATACATTTCTTTCCAATGCCTAATGACAATTTTGGTGACAAAACCCCAAACCTCTCATTTCAGCAAATGAACTGCTAATAATAAACTAGCCGATGTTATTTAAAAACAGCTTACCTTGATATCTCTGAGACGCACAAACTTCTCAATGCCCAGCTCAACCATATCCAGAATATGATAATCATACATACGACCTATCAAAGTAAATTAAATGTGGTCCTTGGTAAGGAGTGTTCAGGACATACTTGCATTTTGGAGAATGATGCGTAACAGAATTACAGCTAATGTGCATAACCACCCCCAGTACATGTAAATACCATAATTTTCATGCATCAGGTCAATGTCAGCAACGAGTTAATTATTTGCAACTGACTAGCTTCCTCTTTTATTGTAGCAGATGAGCCACATACACGAAGGTCCTTATTTGAAGGGAAAAAGCAGGGTAATGTTTTAAATAAATAAGAAGGGATTCTTAGCATTAGAAATTTGAGCATGAGCATACTAGCGAGGCTGGCAGTTAAATTTTCATTCGCCTTAATCAAATTGCTAGTTCAGCCTCAAACTTCCCAGAATGTTGTTGCAATGGTGAACTGGTATAAAAGCAATTTACACATGAGGAGTGATAAGAAAAAGGTAACAAGAAAGTACAATAGTTCCTCTCATCACAAGCCAAACCTGTTTATCAAACATGATTAAGTGCTGTGCTTGCATATTTATGGAATGATAACAAGATACGCTTAGAAAGACGCAATCTGAAAACCTAAGTCTGGTTTCTGATCCTTTCAAGTACACTGCCAAATACTTTCCCCCAAGATTTGTTCATCAGAGGTGAGTGGGGGAAACTAAGCTGAAATTCTCAGGATTTCACGTGGCTATCAGCCACATGTTTCTCACTCCTGTTTTTGATGCATCACTTCCTTCTAACTCATAAAAAATAAACATATTACCTATTGTCAAATTATTAGGTCTCTTCTTATTATGTGATCCAAACAGGAATAGAGAACAGTCTGATTTCTTGGAAAAAAATTCCTATTAATTAAAAAGAGAGACTGTTTAGAAACATGCTGAAGAACAATACAATAGCTAACCTTCAATGCTGAACTACTTAGCAGCTTTCAACTTTGCCAACAGAGAAAACTACATCGCCTGTTTATTCCCAGATTAAAGCTAATTGACTCTGTTGAGAAATTAAGACCTTGTTTTATTTATGAAAGTGTGGCCAACATGGATCACACAATCCAGAGAACCAGCCAATCAGCCATGAACATCCACTGGGGCTCTGGACTTCAGTTCCTTGAACTTGGGGTGGGGGTGGGGGGAGGATTTCAAAAGCAGTTGTGATACAGCAGAGGAAAAGTCAGGTCAAGGTCAGCTAAATTCATCTGTAACTACAGTTCAGTAAACTCAGTCAAGGGCCCGCCATATAGACATTCTATGCATTCCTGTCATGTTTCAATGTAGTTGCTATACAAGTTGGCCCATGTACAAGTACATTTAGCATACCAGTGATGTTCTTGTCTTGGCAAATGATTGCTGGCCTGCTAATCCACATGGTAAATGCCATTTAAAGTTGAAAAGGCTTATATGGAATGCCTGTGTCATGTCTGTTTCAGTCCTAAGTGGCAAACCTCACTGCTGTGTTTTTAAATACAGACTTATTTCTACATATAAATTATTATAAGACAATTAAAATCTTTTACAAGTCTAATCACAAGCCCATCCTAAAGAACTGTAAAAATATGGGCCAGGATCCCAAGAGGCACATGCGTAAAGCATTTCCCGATGCAAAGAGAATGCATATTTTTCTATCAGCGGCATCCCCTCTATCAGCAACCCCTCACAGGGTGCTGCTCTGGAGGGCATCTGGGGAAGAATACTACTAGATGATTAAGCTTAAAAGCCCCTAAAGCATGTGCCATTACTGGCCTCAACCCACAGAAGTATCACGACCCAATCAAGATCAGTCCTCATAAAATTCTGTACAGTCTAGTGCTGTCAGTATTCTCCAAAACCTGCATTCAGACTTCCACTACTGTTCTCCAGGTAACATCAAGTACAAACACAAACTCCAGCTTCCACTGGTATCACTGATGATAAAACTGAGCACTGGGCTGCCTACACTTTCTTTATGTTACGAAATAGATTTACCTGAGCAGTTAAATCAAAAAAGGTTTGGAGAATTTCAATTAACTTTTATTATGTCTGGCAGGAGATTGTTTGGTAGGAGAAGGGGTAGGGTTGACTTTTGTTACAAGCCTGAGTTACAATGATGGTACCAGCCATAAATCAAGGTAAGGAAATTACATACTGCTCTTTTTGTGCTCATAATTCCTGTGGGGCCCATGGGCAGCTCATTATCAATGTGATTCCATGGAAATACTTCTTATTGTATAGCCTCTAATCAACGTATTTAATTTGTCTACCCTGGCTAGAATGCACATAAGCCTATTTGCCATGCCACCACAAGTTAGGCAATATTTTATCTGAAGGAAAATGAAGCTAGAGGATCCTGTCTCCTCTACAACAGCTCTACCTAGAGGCAAAGCAGTACACTGTAGCCAATTTAATCTGGCAGAAAGAAACCAACAAATTGCCAAAGGAATTCCTTGACTCAACTACATTAATTTTAACAGAATCCCAATATTCATCTACTAGTATACTTCACTCCATATGTTATAGGATATTTCTCCTTTGATTCTTATTTTCTTGGTCTACTTTCATGCAAACAAGGCCACTCGTTTGCAGTAAAGTACACAAGGATTTTTTACATTCATTAATGTTTTGCTAAGTAAATATTGTGTATGTTTTATTTCTTTAAATTGATGTGGGGTTTTGAATGTAGGTTTGCTATGATTTAAAATGCAGGCCTCTAAGGTAAGAAGGATGGGGGCTGGATGGGTGAATTTCACGTATTATGACTGGACAGTAGCTGTATCCTAGGGGACTGAGTGAACTGCAGTTTGAGAGTTGTTCTGAGGGAAAATGTGTCATAATCCCCTCTGACCAGACCAGTGACTCTGACCCAGAAGGCTCAAAAGAAGAGCCTGAGGAGCAGGGCACCAGAGGCCCGGGAGGACCTGATGCTACAGAAGCACCTGCTGACAATACTCCACCTGCACCAGAGGCAGCCCTGCCACAGCCTGCAAGTGAGCCCTCACTGCCAACCCCTGAGATAACCATTAGGCCTCTACCAGACAAGACATGGACCCAGGCCTGCAGCCCCCCAGGATCCTCTTCTACTCCACAGGCATAGGAACCAGGCTCAGACACCACAGAGGAGGCGAACTGCCCGGCTAGCTGGCAATCATCGAGAGTGGTAATTCCTTGCAGGATCCTGACCAGAGCCCAGCCCAGCCCAGCCTCAAGAGCCTCAGTACTTGCCAGCAGATGTAGCCCAGCCAGATTACTGCTCAGGCTATTTAGGTTGATGCTTGACAAGGCTGCACTGTTGGATCAAACAGTCCATTAGGCACAAGCCCTGTGCTCCAGCTCCAAACATCCAGCTCCAGGTGTAGGCCCATTGCTGCTCTGCACTCCTCAGTCTAGCCAGCCAAACAGATGGCCCTACTCCAAACGAGTTTAGACCATGCCAGCATGCAGAGCACAAGACAGAGAGGAAGAAGAGAGGTGCTGAAGGCTGAGAGAATTTGGAGTGGAGGTTATGGTATTAACCTAAATGGCAACTGAGGGAAATAAGTCTTTGACACTAAGTCTGTTTAGAAAATTAGAAGAAGCCCTGTACCTGTCTTGCAACCAAGAAAATAGTAGTCTTAATGAAACCATTATTCTTTTGAACCACCTTGAAACCATTACACATATATACTTCTAAATAAATTATTTCTGTTTCAGTAAAATGTCTATTTCATTTAGTATAAAGGATCCCTTTTTACTTCGAAACCACACCCACACGCTGACCGTTCTTTCATTCTACCAAATATAACTAAGCCTTCCTATTCTTTGGGTTAAACTGAGAGATCTAAGATGAGAGCCTTTGGTGACAGTGAAAATCATTTGGGAACATTAAGGAAGCCAGAAAAGCAGCACAATACAGGTTATTTCAGAACAACACAGGGGGGACCCGTTATAAGTATTACACTCCAGGGGACAAAATAAGAGGGCTAAAATGCTACACTCACCAATGATGTTGGATCTTCAAAGGGTCTTGAAATATTTTTTCTGAAGAAAAGACGACAATTTAATTTTCTCCCCTCCAATTTCTAGCACAACATGACTGCAAGCTTTACTTCGTAATTTTAGAAATGCTGTATTGAAAAGACCTGTTTCACTTGCCAGCATAATGCTAATTCAATGCTATGACTGGCCAACAGCTAGTCTAGTCTACCATACAGCCTTCAACAGTGGCTAACTAGATGTTTCTAAGAAGGCCTTAAGCAGGGCAAAATGGATGCCTCCATCTCCTGTTGTAAGCCCCCAATACTGCCAGTTTACATGGGGGCTTCATTTCAATCATAGTCCCTAGGCATCCTGTATGAAAATATCTAATCCATTTTAAAGCTACCCAAGCTATCCTGGCTAGTCATTACCACATCCTATATCAGTAAATCTGATAAGTTATTTACACATTATATACCAAGTATTGGCCAAGGACCAGAGCATCAAACCATACCACAACACTCAAAACACACTAATAGTTATAGGTTTCATATCTCTGTGATATAAATAGCTCTGCTCAATAAAATAAAAGATCTTATGCCATTGCAACTGCAAGGGTGGCAACATTCTGACAGACATCTGGATTGCCAAACTGGAAAGTTTTTTATGGGGATTCAGCATTCCTGGTGATAATCCTTTTGATATGTCTTGATACAGATGTTACATGCAAGCCGCTTGAATGGAACAAGTAAATCATACAGTCTATCTTAACTACAGCCCTGATCTGCCCAGGCTGACCCAATCTCACCAGATTTCAGAAGCTAAGCAGGGCTGGCCCAGAGTTGTATTTGGATAGGAAACCATCAAGGGAGTCCAGGGGTGCTACGCAGAGGCATGCAATGGCAATGTCTCTTGTGTTGCAAACCCTATGCGATCACCATGTCGATTGTGACTTGACAGTACTTTCCACCTTAACTACATATATTTAAGGCTATATAATGCTTTCTTTAACCTCAGTTATCAAGGATGCTTTTTTTAAAGGACAGCTATTTGGAAATTTAAGCGTTTCTGGAAGTAATCCCATGCAGATGTACTCAGAAATAAGCCCCATTTTAGACAATGAGGCTTAGTTCCAGGAGAGTGTTTTTAGAACCGCAGCCTCAGTCATGAAGGACCACAAACTCCTGCACAAACACTAACCTACTCTGTGGTCGTCTTCTGAGGCCCTGTTGCAGATACTCCTGCTTTCAGAGGATAGACAGGTGGCAACCCAAGAGAATGCCTTCTTGGTCATGGCACCAAGATTATAGTACTCTCTCCAAGGTTTGTCCCATACCATCACCTGCCAGGGGACAAAGACTTTTTGTTTGCCTAGTATTCCCTTTATCCCTCATTTCTGCCTTGTGTGTTGACCTGCTGTTTGGAGTTTTATACACATTTTTAGCGCTGATTTTAACAATGTATTTTTTCATGTCTGTTCTACTTGATAGCTGCCTTGGTGACTCTGACTGAGCAGAAAGGTGGGATTATAGATATTGTAAATAAATGAATATAAATGAAAGAAAATGATCTTGAAGCTGGGGGCCAGCTAGGATTACCCCAGCAGAGATAAATTGTTTTGGAGTCTCCCAGAGAAGTTTGCACTCAGCTGTATGAGCCTTCTCACTTACTGCTTCTCTCTGCTCTGAAGTAAAAGAAGGTGCTGAGATCTTCCTTGTTGGTCACTTTTCTAAAATATTATTTCAGAGGGCTTTTTCAGTCTGATCGGTTGGTTTCGAGGCATGTTCTGCCAAGATTTTGTTACATGTGTTGATGGTTATTGTTTTATGTTGATTGCTTCACTGTGAAATTTTACTTCAGTTTTGTAAGCCACCCTGAATTTGCTTTAAATAAATAAATAGAGAGATCTAGGAGAACTAGTGGCTAAATCCTGGTAAGCGTTCATATGTTCCATTTTTTCTGAACAGCCAATTTCAATCCAAACAGATCAAAATAATATTTCTAATCAGAGTAACCCAAAGTTTAACATATCCTTCTTCTGTATTAAGTAACATTCTACTTCTTGTTTGACAGCCTGAGTGAACCAATTAGCTGTACTGAAGCTGGATAAAATACCGTCAGATAACTCCAAAAAAAATCACATGCATTTGATTGAGGAAAACACTACTTACTTTTTATATAGGACAGCAAAGGGCTTTTTCAGAGCATACTGTAAAAAAAAGAAAAAGTGGATTTTTTCAGTGAAACTTGTTCATCACTAAAGTACCAGAGAAATCTGTTCAGATAGGATACAGACAAAGTAGAGTTCAGATTAATAAGAATATTACCATTCACTCAGCTCCCAAGCAATGTTCTAGAAGATCACTCTAGAGCTGATGATGCAAAGACCTCTTCTTCCCCCACTTTTTCTCTAATGCTATGCAACGCTATATCAGTGAGGCACAAATCTACCCACTTGACCGCATTGTTGCAGGAGGGAATTGACTTAGCTTGCATAACTGAGACATGATTGGAAAAAAATGGTGTGGTTGTGTCTGTCCCAGCTAACTCTACCAGGTTATGAGTACCTCCACCAACTCTGCACAGGTAGCAGGGGAGGTGGTGTTGCTATTGTACTCCATGAGACTTTCAGCTTCTGTAGACTCCTGATACAAACTATAGCAGACATTGACTGTATGCTCCTTACATGAGGAACTAAGGATTCATTGGGTATTCTGCTGGTCTACCAGCCACCTAGCTTCCCAACAGGCACCCTTTCTGAGATGGCAGAGATGCTCTTGGACATGGTGCTGGAGACACCTAGACTGATAGTTCTGGGTGACTACAATATCCATGCTGAATACTCCACATCAGGGCCAGCCCAGGACTATAGCCTCCTTGACAGCCTGAAGTCTCTCTCAAATAGTGACAGGCCCCACACATGAAAAGGCCCACAACTTGAACTTAATCTTTTACTCTGAGCCTTTGAAGGAAGGTCATCTTTCATGACTAGAGATTCAGCCAAAACCATGGAAGTCAAGGCTGAATATGGCCCTCTTATCCCACAAAATGGGGGCCCAGTTAAAAAGATCCATCCACGAGGGCTCATGGATCTTTCTGGATTCCTAAACATGCTAGGCGATTTTAGAATTCCAAACTCAGAACCTATTGAGGCAGCGGTGGAAGTACACAATTTGAAGCTCCCTAAAGGTATTGACGAGATTGCTCCTTGCTGATCTTTCCTTCTCTTGCAGCAGAAACAACCCCCATGGTTCATCATAAGAGTTGAAGGATCTGAAAAGGACTGGAAGATGTCTGGAAAGATGCTGGCAGAAAACTCATGCTGAAGCTGATAGAACATGCTTCCAAGCCCTCTGGAAGATTTATGAAGCAGTGGTGACAGCAGCAAAGAAACATCTCTTTTCTGCAACCACTGCATTGGCTAATTCATGTCCATCCCAACGGTTTTAAGTATCTCACCTTTTGACCTCTATATCTGTATCTTCACTGGTTCAAGAACAGACAATTAGCATGCCAATCCTGGCTACTAAAACTGCATAAAGGAGCCCTTGATGTCTATTATAAATCAGTCACTAACTCAAGACACCTTTCCTCAGCCTCTCAAAGAGGTGGTCATCTGCCCACTACTTCAAAAACCATCATTAGACAAAAATGATGCAGCCAATTATTGCCCAGTCTCTAATCTACCTTTTCTGGTTGAAAGAGTAATAGCTGATCAACTCCAGGCCTCCTTGCACAACTCTGGTGCTTTAGACCCTTTTCAGTCTGGTTTTAGACTGGCTCACACCATCCTGCTGGCTCACACCATCCTGCTGAGAAGTTGGAGGCAGAAGTTGGTATCAGGAGATGTGCCTTGAACTGGTTTAAATTATTTCTCATGGGACAAACTCAAAGGGCTGTCTTTAGAAATCAGCTATCCTCAGTGTGGAAATTATCATGTGGGGTTCTACAAGGTGCAATTTTATCCTCCATGTTATTCAACCTCAAGGTAAAGCCTTTAGAATTCATTCATAGCTACGGAATTGGATGCTATCAATAGGCAGATGATATCCGGCTCTGTATTTTATTACCCAAATCCCCTGGTGAGTCAGTAGAGGTAATGATTTGCTGTCTGACAGCTGTTATCAATTGGCTGAAAGCAAACAGATTGAAACTGAACCCAGACAAGACAGAAGTGATGCTGGTTGGAAAAGCAGAGATCTTGAGAGAAATTGTGCTTCCGACATTTGACAGGGTTCAGTTGACCTGGGCTGACTCAGTTAAGAACCTAGGGGTTATAATAGATCCAGCGCTGCTGCTAGAGAAGTGAGTAAATGCAGCTGCTAAAAAGGCCTTCTCACAACTCAGACTAGCCTGGAAGATGCCCCCCACCACGGCCAATCTGGCCATCTGGATTCATAGCACAGTAACATTGAGACTGGGCTATTATAATGCACTTTACGTAGGTCTCCCCTTAAAGTTGACTTGGAGACTCCAGTTGCTGCAGAACGCTGCAGCTTGTTTTATCTCAGGAGCTAGGCAGGGCATGCATATCACTCCCATTCTGCAGTCACTCTATTGGCTTCCCATCAGTTACTGGATTCAAGTCAAGGTCATGGCTATCACATTCAAAGCCCTTCATGGCCATTCATATCTGTGTAACCGCCTCTCCCCCTATGTTCCGCCATAGCAGCTTCACTCATCTGGACAGAGCCTTCTGCAGATGCCACCCTGTAGTTTGGCAAAATCAACAGCTGCCTGTACACATGCATTCTCTGTGGTAGCCCCTACCTTATGGAATGGCCTGCTTGAGGAGGTCCGGAAAGCTCCCCCTCTTCTGGCTTTCCACAGACTATGCAAAACTGAATTATTCACGAGGACTTTCTACCTAGATTATACAACTGTGTTGTAAGAAGTAGCTCAAAAAGATGCACTGATAGGGGCAGGGACTATACGCTACTCTGTCAGGCACTGTCTGCTGTAATGTCTGCTGATGCAGACATGTGCCTACTAGGGAGTTTCCATGTTGCTAAACATGCCATGTAAAGTAGCTATGCTTTGTTTCAAAAAGATTTCATCTCTGTGCTTGGCTTTATGCTTGTTTTTCAAATTTTCTACTAATATATCCTATTGTATCTCTTTCACTGAATGTCATAACTGTTGTTCATTGTTGTATTTTGCTCAATGAATGTCCTAGTTGTTGATTATATTTTATTTTCACTTGCGATGTCCAATCTGCCTCAGATCTCAGCAAGAAAGATGAGCTAACAATAACAACAACAACAAGAAATGATACCATCTGTTGCTACTACATAGATAATTATTTTATTTATACATCATCTTTATCCCCAATGAGGACCCAAAGTAGTTTACATAATTCTCCTCTCCTCCATTTTATCTCTACAACTCTGTGAGGCAGGTTAGGCTGAGGGTGTGTGACTGGCCCAAGGTCACTCAGTGAGCTCCCATGGCAGAGTGGGTATTCAAACATGGCTATCCTAGATCCTCGTCACACTCTAACCACTACACCATGCAGGCTCAACTAATTAATGGAAAGCAATTACATGAGTCCATAAAAATACCTTACCCAAAGATAAACAGGTACCCAGCAAGGAGACCTTTCTAAGAAGTTCCCAATCAGTTCAGCTTCCTATATGTATAGTTTCTTAAAATCATCTCTTAACAATAGCTAGCTGTCCTACTTGCTAAGGATACACATTCCTGGTTTACTTATTATCTTGTAAATTCAAACACCATACAAAGGTATCTATAGTTGAAATAAATTTTATGTATTTTTAAAAAGATATTCAACTCCATCCTTGAATGCTATCTTTGCTTCTGTGAAGCTAAATATTCTTGCACCTGAGCCCAAGCACATTATCTCTTGATATGGGTTAGACTTTTTTTAATCTACAAAAGGTCACTTTATTGCATTACCCCTTTGTTTCTTGCCCCTCTCCAAGGCTATTCTATTGTGGGTCTCTAGACTCCCTATTTGAAATGTTTAGCTGAGAGAACAAGCCAGCTTCGTTTCTCGCATGCAGAAACATTCTTTGTGATCTTTTTGGTCAGGACCAGCAACTGTTCCCCTATATTCCTGGCCATATCCATGACAGCAAACTTTCAATTATGGACTACCAGAAGCACCACAACTGTCCCTGCTATATCCCAAAAGAGGTGGGCATAAGTGACTGAAAGAGAAATAGAATTACAGTTTCATTTCTACCATGAAGATCCTTTCTGTCTTCTTCCTGGTACTGAAGTCACCACTTGCTTATGCATGTTTACTGAGATCTTATAGCTCCCCAGTTTGCAGGGCAGCTGTTGTCCCTCTCTGCTCCCACTGACACTTTACCAAAATAACCCACCTGTACTTCATACTTCTCCACTCCTACTACAATGTAACCAATATCACTGCCAACATGGAATGTTTCCACAGGGAGGCAATTATAATTGGCCAAGAGCTTAAACAAATCCATGGGCTAAGAATATGGTGGTGTGCTGGAAAGACAAAAGAGCAGGGGGGAAAGATGAATGTTGTGTCGGACACAGAGGAGGCTTCACCTGAGTGGAATAGCATCAGATGTGGTTTCTCAGACAAGAAGCAGCACCATCTTTGCACCTGGCAACCTTAGGATGAGCACTCGTGCCAAGGGTTGCCTATCCCTGCACTACTATTCAGAGTTTAAAACCTTCTTTGGGCAAGTCAGAGACAGCCAAAGAGTTCCCCAAAACACCAGGTAATGTTTCTTCTCTGGCTCATGTGAGTACAGTTGTTTAGAAATAACCACTTAACTAAAAATGCTGTAAGAAAATGATTCAAAGAGATGTTTTGATAAAGGCTGTTACTGTTGTGTAGCTGTTACTGTTGTTTCTCATGTAATATCAAATGGCTTATGTTTTGTTTCAAATTTCTTTAGTCTAGATCCAATTATATTTTATTGAATGTTCCAGCTGCTGAGCCTTGATGTTTCATATCACATTCTACAGAATGCAACTACTTGAAAGAACAAGAACTTTCTCTGTTCACTCTACAGCCAAAGTAGGATGAGGCACAGAACACATTCACCTTCAGTCATTGGAGCACAACCTAGAGGACTTTCCCCAGAACGTACCAACTGTTCCTCTTACTGTTTGCCAGGTCACATCCCCATTTATCTCAGCAGCTCCAGTACTACAAATAGTTCCAAACATACTTACAATGTCCTTGAGTGCTTCAGTGACTGCTGAATTTGCATTTCCACCTTTTATGAACATGGCATTCTTTGTATTTTCTGTGAGCTTTGGTGCTCTTTTCTCAAGAAACCTTTTTGCCCTCTTTGTTTTAGGCTTCCTACCATAATTTAAAAAAAAAAAGTTAGCTTTCACAAAATATTTGAGAGTAAGGAACGATTCCATAAGCTAAACTTAAAATGCAGTTATAGTGTTCTGAAAATAAAATGTTAAGCTTTAGGATTTAATTATTTTATAGAAAAAATATTTCCCCATCCTAAAAAACCAGCCAGTATGAGTTACCTATTAACTCATTACTATTTGCAGATAAGCTATAAGTCATATGCAGTCCTATCTTAAGTCTGTTTACTGAGATACAAGCTCCACGGAGCTCGGCTGGCCTTATTCCCAAGTAAGTGTGGCTAGGACTTCAGCATTATGTGGCTATTTTATTAAACTAGTCTTTAACTTTATCTCTACTTCAGTAACAAACAAAATTTTAACAACTAAAACCACATCATCAAAAATGTATTCTGCTTAGGCATAATCATTAGTGACTGCATTATGTCCGATCAATATTTCTGTTCTTAGCTGCAAAGGAAACCCAGAATGATCTTAAATAGTATTTTGACCCACATATTGAGTCTGATTCTATGCATGTTTACTCAGAAGTTCCACTGAGGACTACATACATATTTTGAAATAAGTTCCAGCACTACAATTAAGTATATTTACCTATAAGTAACTACAACTAAAATCAGTAGCTCTTACTACTATGTAAACTTGGTTAAAATCAGGGTGCAAATTTTACCAGTAGATACTTGAAACACTGAAAAACTAAGACGAGCCTTACCAATTAAATGCATCTTGTAGCTACACTACAGAAAAGCTGTATTATCAGTCAAGAATGCTCTTATCACCAACTCCCCATCTCAAAGCATGGGCTGAGAAAAGAAACAAGAGCATCAAGACATGTTTGACATATCTATTGTTAAATCAACTCGTGCAGGTACCATCTTTAAGATGCCACAAAACTCTATGCCTTTTCACTGCTACTAACCAAAGTGTGACCACACCTTAAAGTTACTTATTTATACATACAATAGCTTCTGTTATTCTGTTAGCCAAAAGTTACCTAACAAACTTGCTATTCTACAGGAGATTAACATCTGGAACCTGGAGGATCCACTAGCAACATTAGTGTGATAATGCCCTGCCTTTGAAATCAATTCACTATAACTTTTATTTGAAACATTAAGCTTTAAAATTGGGCAAAAAAGGATTTTTAAAAAAAATTCCAGCATTACTTTTTCCATTACAGAACATACTTCTCCTCCCTACAATCCAAGAAACAAAAGGCGCCCGGGGGGGGGGGGATCTAAGAAACTAGAAATTAAAAAAAAAAACAGAGCTGGAAAGTGTCAACTAACAACCCCAAAAGTTGGAAGCTGTGTACCAAACATAGTTTTCCATCTGTACCATTCATGAATATTCACCTATGCTGAAATAGTGAAATATAGGAGCCAGGAAAAGAGTGCTAATGTAATAGAATGTATCCCTTGCACAGGAACTTGAACCAGCCCTCGAGCCTGCTTCTCCATTCTTCATCCAGGGTGACCAAACCCCAGGTGGGGCAGGGAAATCTCCTGGAATTACAACTGACCTCCAGACTACAGAGATCAGTTCCCTTGGCGAAAATAGCTGCTTTAGAGGATGGGCTCTATGATATCATATCCTGCTGAGGTCCGTCCCCTTCCCAACCCGTGCCCTTCGCAGGCTCCCAAGTCTCCAGGAATATCCCAATCCACTGTGGGCAACCCTCCTTCAACCACCTTACCCCAACATACATAAATATTAACATTAAACGCACTTTATTTTCTGGTTCAGACTAACCAAGGCAGAACATTTCTTATTAATAGTTCAAGGGATGAAAAACATTTACAACGCTCGAAAAACAACAGAATAAAGCATAAGCCGTGCCGGTAGTACTCTAGCTACTAGTATATGCACCGTTCGTCGGACGACTAGCCTGAAAAACAGGGGCTGCAGCTCATTTCTAACCTACCAGCAGAAGCACAAAAATTCTTTCTAGGCGATCCGACTAAGAACCGATCAAGATAACAACTAGCCGCACGACTACCCTCATACTTACACCACTCGATCCAGTGAGTCCATTTCAACCGAACACTCTCCTACATTCACGTGGACCTGGCAAACATGCGTACGCCGGAAGGAGAACAATTACCTTTTGCTTCATGACATCACATCCGCTGCTGTTGGGGATTGATTGAAAAGTTATTAAAAGGGGTTTACAAACAGTATACACATGAAGACACAGAAGACTTTCCATCAGCCGATTCCCACCCACCCTCGAAAAGGCTGTATAGAGATTTGGAAAGGTTACCAAAATTTGAATTATAGATTTGTCCCGCATATGGCGTCAGTTAAATGGAAACCGGAAGTTTATATTATTTGTGTCTCTATGATAAAAAGCGGTTGAATTCGTGCCATAGAGCCTGGAAGCACACCTTAAACTTCCGGTCTGAAATCGAAAGCGGCTATTGACTATGCTTCTCTTTGAATCAGAGGCGCTTCTCTCTATGCGTTGGCGCCTATGTAGCGAAAGCACAGCCCAATTAGCATGGAGAAAAGCCCAACTGAATACGTAATAAGGGCTACATTGTAGCCGTCGAAAAGAGCAAGAGTCCAGTAGCACCTATAAGACTATAACACCATTTGTGGTAGAGTATATGCTTTTGTGAGCCGCAGCTCACTTCTTCGGACTGTAGCCGTCTTTAGTCTTGATTCTTTTTGCTTTGACGCAGCGGGCCCTGCTGGCCCTTCATTGCTATGAAATGCTGTTTCATGACCACCAGGGGGAAGAAATGAGGCTATGCATCTGCCTCGGATAAAAGAATCTGGGGAATATTTTAAACATTGAAGAAAAAGTGGAGGAAGCTTAGGTGCCGCTAAATGGGGAGCGGGAGAGAGAATGCCGGCTAACTGATATTTTAGGACACCAAAAAGCGTTTTTTCCCCATCCTTACGAAGTTTCGACAGCGTTGTACTTTGCATGATGCATTCCATCCAAGTGTAGTGTTGTAAAAGCTACGCTAAGCAGCCATTTTTAACTCCTATAGCTGGACCTCGCCTGTGTGCAGGAGCTTTCCGGAGTGGGGGAACCCCAGGCCAGATGCTCATTGCTGTAAGGTTACTTTCTCACACGAAATGCTCTTCCAGGGAATTCGCAGCCTCCGAGGAAACAGAAGGGACTTGAACCTTGAGATTTTAATAAGCAAGCAACCATGCATAATACATAAAAGTACTTAGGCATTTTGGGAGGGTTATCGTGTACCATGTTAAAATGCATACAGAAAGCACACACAACAAAGTGTTTTCAGTTGCCCCATAATCACACTTTTCTCTCTCCTTCAGTATTTGCCATAGCCTTTGGGGAACAATATTGACCTTTCTATTGATGCTAGTTTCTGATTCTGGGATTTAAATATTTAACAGTACGGTATTCTTAATCACAGTATTGCCTATTTTGAACAGTCTTGGAGCAATCTTGAGAAAGAGGGAACCCAAGAACTGTTCAGGCTTCAGTTTTGTAGTGCTTTTAGTCCAAAATGAACAAAGTAATCCTATAATATTTACTGAGCAGTACTGCCAGTATGCTCAATGGAGCTTTATGTTTAGTAAATAGAGAAAGGGAAGGGGTGTAGGGAATGAGCCTAAATGGTATGGCCAATTTTAAGTATTTATGAAAATTGAGAAGAATAAAACAAGTACAATAATCAAGTAGAATGAGATAAAGATTTAAAATGTACTTCAGTATCAATTCTTCATTTTGCTTCTTATTTGAACAATGCCTTAGAAGCCGTGAATTGCAAACTTTTTTATGTTTACTCAGAAGTATGCCACATCAGTTCAATGGTGCTTAGTCTCAGGTAAGTGACTCACTGATATATAGCTATCTAGGAACAAGTTATTCCAAGTACACTTACATGGGAGCAAATGTCCTTTTTTAAAATAAAGTTTTATTTGAAAAAAGAAATAGAAATGACAATAGAAAGTGCATAGAAACTTATGCAGAATACAAAGCACTACATTTGAGCTACATTTAACCTACAACAGGAAAAGTATATTCAAAATTTATGACAACACGACTAGCTTATATAAAAGTTCTCCCTCTCCTTGAGTGTTTATACCTAAACTTTAATGTCCTTGAAGACATTTAAACTCAACTTTTCCATGTGCTTCAAGGCAGTTTACAATAATTTTTTTTAAAAACATTTTCAAATTGAAAACAAGATAAAATAACAGACTCCGAATATCTCAGCCTAGCTCTTGTTGAGCTAGAACCTATGTATAAACCAAAAGAAGAAAAATCTGGCCTGCCATATTTTGTGCTGGAACAGTGACCTAGCAATTGGGAAGAAGGCCCAGAACCTTCTTTAGCTTGACTCTAGGAGGTAGGATGTGCAGGATGAAGTGTGGATTGGGATGCAATTTCTTGGAGCATGGCCTAAATTTGGTTGGAAAGCAAAGGGTGCCATCTGGGCAGAGAGATGTGGAATCCCAGAAGACAGTTCAACATATGGTTCCCTGGGCCATTAACTGAGTACAGCCCAGGACAAGAGTCTCTGAAACTGAGATGGTGAGTAGGTTAAGCTGGATCCAGGGGGGATTGGTCCAGTTAATGGCAATCCAGAAGTGTGGGCCAGTCAACAAAGGGAGATGCCTCAATGATGGCTATTTGAGCAACAGCATGAACCAGTCATTATTATGGCTGCTGCCACCTCAGAACTCAAGCCCACCCCTAGTAGAGGAAAAAACAGAAGGACAGCTTAAACCTGCACAGGGTTTATTGTAACACACACAGCCAATTCAGTGATTGTGTCTGCCTCTGGTGCTGCCATCCTCATCCAATGTGGCACACAGGGGCAGTCAAATGGGAATAGCGGTGTGTGTATGTGAGTGGTATGGAAGCAGCTCACACAAGAGGCCTGGGTCTTAGTAGGCCCTTTTAATAGTCATGGGTTGGGTCACACCTGGGGAGGCAGTCACATATTCCCATCCTTCTTTCTGTAACGGGTGCGGCGTTTGGTCTTAGTGTCAATGATTTGCTGAGATTGACGCTTCAGGGCTCCTCGTGTCACCACATCAGCATCCTCCTCCCCGCTGTCCTCCTCTTCATAATACATATCTGCTTTCTGAGCGATGGGCAACTTGACCCTGGTGTTGTAGGCAGGCAGCTTCCTCTCCACCTTTGAGTGGAACTCCATCTCTTCGATTCTCTGGAGCAGCTCGTTCTGGTCTCGATCCCCCAAGGACTTCATCACGCACAACAGTTTCTCCTCTGTTTGGCCCAAGAGGTCAAGCACATAATCACTGGCATTCTCATCCAGCTGGGTGAAAGCAAAACGGCCACTTTCCAACTTGATGTGCTGCACTTTGGAGGCCAAATGCTCCACTCCCGCCTTTGCATTAAGCAGAAGCCGGGTAATCTTGTCCAGCTCAGCCCTAGTTGTGTTGCACCTCACCTCTTCCCTGTCCAGATGGCCCTGAAGTTCCTGCAGTAGATTCTGGGTTCCAACTAGCTGGGCCTCTCCTGAATACTTGAGGTCCTGGAGTTTAGTTTGCAGCGCCTCTTTTTCCTCCTTCAGTAGTATCAGTGCCTCTTCATTCTCATTCTTCATTTTCTCCAGCTGCTTGAAGGTCTCTTCCTGGGCCAAGAAGTGGGACACAACCTTTTTTGAGTCAGTGATGCCAGCGGCTGATCGAAGCTTGCCAAAGGCCTCTGTTGTAATGAACATGGCCTGCTTAGTTTTCAGGACAGTGGCTTTAGCATGTTGAGGCTCTTTGGGAAGATCCTCGGTTCTGAATGGAACGTGATCTTTCTGTGAATGTCGTCTTTCTGCTCGCTCATTCTGGACTCTCTTTTCCTCTGTCAGTTTCTTTAGGTCTTTCAGTTTCTTATCACGGAGCTTCCGTTCTCGGTAAATGGTTTCCTCTTGGGTCAGGAGCTGCTCCCTGGCTGCATCACGAGCATGTTGAGCTTCGGTGTTCACACACTCCAGATCCTTGAGTTCGTGGCACAGGCCAGAAATCTCTGCTTCCAAGGCATCAAGTTTGTTTTTAAAATGCAGCCTTTCCTCCTGCATGTGGTTTTTGAGCTTCTGGTACATGCTGGTGATGCGTTCTGCCTCCTCGGTCTTGAACCGGGCCTTTTCAAGGCGGTTCTCTAGTGTGCGCAGAGTCTTGGCTACTTCAACATTCCCTTCCTCCAGTTCTTGCAAATCATGGACTTCTTGTGCTCTTATGCTGTACTGAAGCTGCAGCTCTTCCAGTCTATGCTTCCTCACCTCCCCCTGATGCTTCAGGTTATTTAACTGGTTGATTTTCTCACATAGCCGGTGGCTGATTACCTGAATAGCACCTTCTCCGCTTTTATTTTTCATAGAGCCTTGTTCAGATGCATGCTTTTGAAATGCAGCCTTAATTACTTTCTCCTCTCCTGCTAGGAGATCTGCCAGCTTCTGGTGCAGCTTCTTATTCTTCTGCCTCAGTTGCAAAATTGACTCCCTGTTCTTCTTGATGTTCCATTGAGAGTTCTCAAAAAAGGCTTTCCGGTTTCCTTCTAGGAGCTGGATCTTGTTCTGCAGCTCTGAGATCTGCTCATGCATGAGGGGCTTGATGCTGTCCAGGGGCTGCATTGCAGGCATCGTGGCAGGACTGGGAGGTAATAGTGGCAGCGGATGGGGGCCGTGGAGCTCATCCGTCAGGGCTCTGCCGACTCAGTCTTGCACTGATGAGTCTCCCTTCACTGCTTGCCAGCATCTTTTCACAGGACGCCATCTCCATGGTGATGAGTTCTGATGCAAAGTTCCCATTGGCTGGGAACTCTAGCACAACCTACTGATAAGTGAATGTGTAAGGACAGGTTGTTAATCTCGGAGTGGCTGCATTCCTGCTTGCTTCATTTCGCTATACTTGATATATTTTGTCACCTTCCAAAAGCACACTGTACATTAAAACTAAGCAAACAAATACAGGCTGGGAACAAAAATGGTTAGTCATTGTTCCCATGGACTGGTCTTCTCCGTCATACACAAAGAGGTTGTTTGTCCCTAAAACAAAGACATGAAAATGGATGCATATTTGTGGGGGACAGAAGTTTCTAGATTAATTCACCCTTCAAGCAAGTTTGGATCTGGCCTGGGGTGGGCAGATGAGTCAAACTCTGCAAATATATTACCTTTAAATAAAATTTGGTTCAAATGAGTCTTAAGTCTGTTTGAGATTCTCAGCAGAATACTTTTGAGTTAATTATGTTTTACTTACTGATCAATGATTATATTTGAATATATCAAACTTTCACCTAGTCCAACCCAGCAAATACTTCCACTGGACAATGTACACAAAAGTCACTGCAAGCCCGTAAACCTTCTCACATCCCCTGTATTACAGCCAATAAATTTAGGACTAAGATTTCATAGCACAGCAAAAGTCCAGTTTCAAAAACTGTGTATAATTAGAAAGGAAGAATACCAAATATTAATAGGGACAGGTAATTATAAAAGTACCTTTGAAAGTATGGAAAACATATTAACATTTTATCAATTGCCTGTCATACTGTCTTCCAGATCATAGCGAGAATAGACAATTAGAAAATGTGCAAGAAAATAAGTTGCTATAAAGGTGACTCTGTGTGTGTGTGTGTGTGTGTGTGTGTGTGTGTGTGAGAGAGAGAGAGAGAGAGAGAGAGAGAGAGAGAGAGAGAGAGCACACTATTAACTCTCAGCCAACTTACAGTGACCCCATAGAGGTCAAGGCAAGAGACAAAAGGGGGTTGTCTTGTCTTCCTTGATGGTGTCCTATCAAACTACTAACCAGGGCCAACCCTGCTTATCTTCCAAGATCTGATAGGTAAGGTAATTTGGAGTCTTAGCTATTGTCCATCATAAGCAACCATCATATGGTTGTTAAAATCTCACAACTATATAAACACGACCCTTGAAGTTGCAGTGAGCTCTAACATCCCTAACAATTTTAATTATCAAACTAAATGGCATAAAGATCTTAATGAAGTACTGACATTAGACAACTGGGAAAAAGTATGGGCATCAAAATTAAATAAATCCTCAACTATATTAACTAAAATACAAAGCTATAAAATTATACATAGGTGGTACCTAACACCCAAAAAACTCTCCTTAATTTATTCTTCAGCATCGCCCTCTTGATGGAAGAAATGCAATAATGAGGGTAATTTTGCTCACTGTTGGTGGGAATGTCCCTTGATATCTCGATTTTGGTCAGAAATACTAAATATTATTAAGGAAATAACAGGGTACAGTGTCCCTATGTCACCAAAAGTAATCTTCTTGGGACTGTGGGATCAGACATCGATCCCAAATGTTAGAAGAGACCTTATCAACTCTCTCCTGGTGGCAGCTAGGAGTGCAATAGCAACCAAATGGAAAGACCAATCTCCACCTACTACAGAACTTTGGTTTACAAAAATCTGGAACCATTTGATAATGGAAAAAATAACTGACAATCTACATCAGACAGAATATCAATCTTCGGGATCAAACTTCTGGGAAAAATGGATCCCATTTTACGAATTCATAGAAGCAAGAGATCTGCAACCTCCCTCTTCACACCACTCATTGTTAATGTATTAAAGTTGAAGCACTGTGTTAAAAAAAAAAGAAGAAGAAGTTGCAGTGAGCAGGACTACCCAGCAGCAAGCTTTTAATAAACACCTCCCCCCATCACATACGCTCCTTTGAGGAAAGGTGGGATATGAAAGATGGCTTTCAGCAACTGTGAAAGTGTGAGCTGCATTTCTTCATCAGTGTCACTCCAATAATGCAGTTTGTGTGTTTAGAGGGACAAGGAAATTGGGCAACTGCCTGTGTCCATATGCATACACAAAAGACAAATGCATAGTGCTCAGCATCAGAGTTGATGCTATCTTTTCAGCAGCTATGGCAGGAGATATCCTCTGCCATAGCAGTATCTGGCATACAGCCTGCGGGACTGAGGGCACAACATGGAGAAGGGCACACAAAAAATTGTATTCCATTTATAAATGTTTTTAGCATTCAGCTCTTTGGGGCAATAGATTACTCCATCTTTTCAATTAAAATAGATTTGTTGCCATTTCCACAGTGCTAGACACAGGATTTTTTTTTATTTCTCTCATTAACAATATCTTAGCAGTGTCATTGCCTACAAAACAGACACTAAAGTGGGTGCTAAACTCTTAAAAATGGTAAAGAACAAAATATAGATATTAACAATGGTGACTTTTCCCCCTTACAAAATACTTGTATACATAGAAAGAACAGGGTGTAAACAAGTGCTGATGCCCAAAACGGAACCATTTATTTAAAAAGGCGGGATGCTGTTATGCTGGGATGGAGAGTAGCTCTTAACTCTAAGCAAAAAGCTAGACTACCGGAGGAGCAAAAACAGTATTCACTCATCATCTGTCCTTGAGTAATTAATGTATGTGGTATTCACCAGACCAAAAGGCCTGTAATACAATTACTCTGCTGAAGTAATTGGTTTTCAAAAACACATGTAGATCTAGAATTGGGCTATTCCTATTTAACAGCAGCAATTATAATATGTTGAGGGGGTGGGGAACCATGAAAAAAGCCTGAAGATATTTCAAGTTCTTTCACTGCTGATGTTGCAAAAATATTTAACTTAAAGATTAGGGCCAGCAGGAATGACATCTATTTATTTATTTATTTATTACTTATTATATTAGATTTTTAGTCCACCCTCCCTGCTGAGCGGGATCAGGGTGGAGCACAACATTTTAATTTATATAAAAACACATAAAAGCAGATAAAAACATTACAATAAAATTTAAAACACTACATACAATAAAAACTTCTCCTCAGATGGCAATGGAAGAGTTACTTCATTTCAGAGATGGCCCATATATCCAGATCTATAGATATATATAGGGTGGTAGACAGATCTTTTCAAGTCAAGTATGGCCGGCCAGGGCCCAGCCTAGCCTCCGCCATATGCCTGGCGGAACATCTCTGACTTATAGGCCCGGCGGAAGGATAATAAATCCTGCCGGTTCCTGGTTTCATCAGACAGAGAGTTCCACCAGGCCGGTGCCAGGACCAAAAAGGCCCTGGCTCTGTCTAGCATAAAATACCCATTCTGTAGATCAGGCAAAGCCTCATGCTTTATTTTAACAACATTTATACACCGCCCTTCAAGATGACCTAACACCCACTCAGAGCAGTTTACAAAGTATGTTATTACTATTTCCACAACAAAACGCCCTGTGAGGTGGGTGAGGCTGAGAGAGCTCCTAGAAGCTGTGACTGACCCAAGGTCACCCAGCTGGCTTCAAGTGGAGAATCAAACCCGGTCTTCCAGATTAAAGTCCCATGCTCTTAATCACTACACCAAACTGGCTTTTATACTCTTTATCACTCATTTGCTGCATATATTCAAACTGTTTCCATGCCATGTCCCCTCTCCCTTAAGAATACTTTTGTTAAAAGTTCTTGATTCAAAATTGGGTTATATCTTCCCTTGACCGTTGTAACTTTGGCCCTTCACCTCTATACAGTATTTTTCTGCCAAAATTACTCCTCTCTCATTACTGACCATTCATGTATATTCCAAGAGCTGGCACAAACTTAATGAACTTACCTTCAAAGCCTTGGATGGCCTGGCTCCTCTCTTCACTCCTCCTGCTCCATCACTCTGACAGTGCAATCTTATATAGCTACACACTTCTAAGACTACTGATTTCAAAGGAATTAGAAAAACGTCACTCTGTTTAAGGATTGCAGTCTTAGTCAACTGAAAGTGTCCCAGAAACAACTCTACTGCCCACTCTCTCTTGCTACACCTCACGCCTAGAGTGGCCTTCTGGACATCTGTATGCTGCCACCTCTATTGCTGTTATGTTTTGTAATCTGCCTTAAGACTCAGTGAGAAAGGCAGGCTATAAATGAAGTAAAATAAAATAGTTTATTAACAAATTTCTATCCTACCCTTCCACAGTTTAGAAAGCCTGCAACAAAATAAACTTCGCACTGCTAACTTCAAAACAACTAAACAGAGTCAGTTGTTAGCAAAGAATGCCTATTAGGATAAAAAGTCTTCAACCAAAACTCTTAAAGAATACAACAGCCTTGCAAGCTTTCCAAAAATCCAGGAGGAATGATGGAAAACCTTCTTGTATAGCAGTAGCAGAATGTGCCACTGGCAGCGAAGGAACTGTTGTTGCCCTTCTCAAAACCCACCTTTTCTCATTAAGTCTTCAGCACAGCCACTAAACCCCTTTCTTTACTGAAAGTATTCCAAAACACGAATAACTTCAATGAACACAGAGTCTTGCTCCTCCCTGCCTCCACCTCCTTTTCCTTTCTTGGTCTCCTTTGAAGTTTAGATTGCAGGCTTCTGGGTGGTGCAGCACTAGGACTGGGTGGTGCACCTAGTTCTGGGTGGTGATGTTCTATTCAAGACCTGACTGGCTCCCAGCCTAGGCTTCTGCTTGGCTTGGAGCCATAAACTCTTCATAGATTAACTGTAAATTTGGTTAAATCAGAATCCTTCTGCCTTGTTCTTTTTCTCAAGTTAACGACTTTCCTCCTCCCTCGTCTGCATGCCTTCCATAGAACCCCTTACTTCAACTCTCCACTTGGCTTTTCCCTAGGACTTGGCATTAATGTTGCCATACAGATGATTTTACTGCATTCCTGTTGAACTACATACCATACATCATCTGTGACTGTAATTCAAACCTTGCCTAAGGCCTAAAATTTACCAAAGGTATAGATTTTAATACCCTACCCTAGCTGCCTGCTGGGTCCTTGTCTTTCTACTAGAATTTTAAATTGAAGCAGAAGCAAAGGTCAATGAGAGCCAGCATGACGTAATGATTGGAATGTTGGACCAAGGAGACCCAGGTTCAAGAGCATACTCAGCCATGAAGCACACTGGGTAGCTTGGCACTCTCAGGGGTACTGGAATGATAAAATGAAGGAAGAACCATGTCAGCTGCCCTGAGCTCCCTGGAGAAAGGATGGGATATAAATACACTGAATATTTTCCTTTTATTCCCTTAGAATCTCATCATCGAGTCATTAATCTTGAGCAGCGGAAAATACTTATTTATCTCTTTTGGATGCTAGGGCTAAAAGGACTGAGACATATTTTACAACAGCTAAGGTAAATTTTGGATCCTTATCACTAAGCAGAAGAGCCAGGGTTTCTGGAGTATAAGGGGAAGGTTGGTTAATTAAGAATCCCTTATATTTTCAAAGAACCTACATTCAAGCAGGACATGAAAGGATGCATCGATCCTATTAAGGCTATAAGGGCAAATTCTATCAGAAAAGGGCGTATTTAAAAACCTCCCCTGTAAAACCATTGTGGGTATAGTATTCAATCTTGCAAACAAGAAAGCCCTGCAGTATCATGGGATGGTTAGTACATAGAGGGGGGATATAATTACACTGCATAAGTAAAAAAATAATCAGAGAACAGCAAAAATGTATTTTACAAATAAATGCACAATATTTTACAAATTTGTGTACATAGAAGAATCAAGAGTGGAATAACATTAGTTCTTCATCAATCTTTTGTTGTTTGGAATTCTGAGGAAATAAGATGTCATGAGAAAACAAAGCCACTCTCCAGAAAGCCCTAGTAGGCCTGCCCAAAGGGTTGTACATGACCAGCTGACTTTTTTCTTTGAATGGGAGCTTCCAGCTGTGCAAAATGCTTCTGAAACTCACTTGAATTTTAAAAATAGCTGGCATTGAAATACAGTTGGGCAGCAGTGGGCTGCTTGTGGAAAAAAAGTCAAAAGCTTCATACACACTACGTACAAAGTTTTTAGGATTATGGTCCTAAACTGCCATGTAGTTTAGGACCCAGTTTTCCAATTAACTATGTACACAAGCCTGAAGTCAGAGAGTCTCCTTTCAGACTTACACTCTATTAATTAGCTCTGCTAATGGTCATTGCTAAATTACAGACTTCACATCAACATGGAGAATCGTCTAAGGTAATATCTTGAGTGTTCACTGAAGGAGAGGCCATTGCTTCAGGGCTAGCGTTATCCAAGATTTGGACAGAGTCATCAATTCCCATGCTAGGCTGCATTTCAGGTTCAAAGTTCTCATCAAAGTTTCCTTTGTCACTGGCTTCTCCTTCAGATTCTTCTGCCAGTTTGTCTTGAGGCTCAGTTGTCTCCTCTTCTTTTTCATATAAGTAATTGCAGATCATGTTAGGTCTGCTATACGAGAAATCTTTGTCCTTAAGCTCCAGCCATTCCACTCCACCACCTGTCATACAAAGAAAAAGGTGAGTAGGAAGATTCTATTTTAGAACATAGAGATGCTCATTTGTATTAAATCCATCATGCAACTCACATTCATTCCTTAGATCCTTGAGTCTTCAATCTCTTCCCCAATATCATAATTGAGACTACAAACTCCTCAGGGAAGTGACTTTTTTTTGTGCTTATGTTACTCTGTAAAGCACCATGTACTTTAAGAGTGCTATATAAATAGCTATCAAGAAACTTTGGAGGTTTACTACATAGCAGTTAATTTTTTTTTTATTCCACACACAGTATCATGACAAAAATGAAGAGAAATGTCATCCATATTTGGGAATACACATGGCTAGAGAGCCAACCAAATGAATCCACCCAAAAAACCGCTTCCAAAAGGATCCATATGATCTCCCATCAAAAATACATCATATAAAGGTTGTGTATCAGACAACGTAAGAATAAGCTGCTTCAAAACCTTGATGGCATAATGACCAAAATATAAGAATAATTATGATAACTAGCCTTGAGCTGTTTAATTTGCAACTGTTCCCTGAATCAGACTGGCATCTCTAGCAACAGACATTTTAGCTCTTGCTCTCTGCATGAAGCATAACTACATTAATTTTGCCTATAGCCTTCATATGGTTTAATATATGGGGTATATTGCCTTGGGAACAGATGGCTTAGCAAAGAGATCCTCATTTCCTTTTCTGCCTTATGGTTCCATTATTCCATCCACAAGCAACAGAGGGCACATCAATCCAGACTTTCTCAAACTAGATAAATATGTGTGTTCAAAGGAGGACCCCAAAATCTTGCATATTTTATTTGTAACAGGTCTATAAGCAATCAAGACTCAAAATATTATGTCCAGAATTCCATTAGGATCACTGAAAAAGCAGAGCAATCCCGCAAGTCCTGCAAGCTCAGTTACTGCAAACTACTTAAGGTGGTATATTGAGAGGGTATGTATACAAGACAGAACGAGGTATATGTATGTGTATACAGGAAAAATGCAAGTGTTATGACAGAATAGAACAGGGTAGAAGTACAAGGAATGTAAATACAGTCAGAGGGTTCTAAGAGGATGATTTCATAAAGTCTGAGAATCACCTGTGTTTTCTTCTCCTTCCTTTTTCTCAGTCAGGAGTGTCCGGGTCATATTCAGCTTCTTCATTGTGTGGCACTTGTATTTTAGTTCTAGTTTTTGGTTTCCTTCTGCATCAACTATAAAGAAAATTATTACAGAATTATTTTAAGTGGTAAGTTTACTCTCTGAAACATTAACACATTGGTAACCATCTCTGAGGCTCTGAAAAAATGTAGCTACAAATAATGCATTACCTACCATGATCTTTATTTTCTTCAAACACCACACAGGTACCAAGGGTATCTGGAGACAACAATAAACATTGTGGAAGAAAGGAAATGTACAGGTCTTATTTCTACAAGCCTAACAGACAAAAGATCCACATCTAGTAAACCAAATGAAAAGGATATATTGTCGAAGGCTTTCACGGCTGGAGAACGATGGTTGTTGTGGATTTTCCGGGCTGTATAGCCGTGGTCTTGGCATTGTAGTTCATGACGTTTTGCCAGCAGCTGTGGCTGGCATCTTCAGAGGTGTAGCACCAAAAGACAGTGTGACACTGAGAGATCTCTGTCTTTTGGTGCTACACAGTGTGACACTGAGAGCTGCTGGCGAAACGTCAGGAACTACAATGCCAAGACCACAGCTATACAGCCCGGAAAATCCACAACCACCAAATGAAAAGGAGATCAGCCTCTATAAAGTTAGGGAGCCAAGGAATAATGGCCAGGATCCAAAGAATTATTTAGGATTATGAAAGGGACTTATGCTGCCTCAGAGGAATTTAATTTTTCTTCTTTGATTAGCTGGCATCAACACATATTGCAAAATGCTTTTGAAACTCCTCTCAGCTTCAGAACCAATTTGCACCAGAATTACAGCTTACAACTAAAAACTGTAGCTGTCTGCTTTTAGTTATTTTATTATTTTTCTTACCTTCATATTCCCCAGCAAAGACGTATCTATCTACTTGCAAAATGGGCCTCTCTGTATCTATTCCCTGTAAAGAAGAAATCAAGAACAAAGGAACATTATCATGAAGTCAGATGGACTGCATGTCCAACTCAGACCTATTTACCAGAAAAGAGCTGAATGTTAATTACTTCCAAGAAAGTTTTTTTATTTAAACAACAGCTTACTGAAAACTCTAAAACTCATTAAGAGACACTTTGTATGATAAGCTTCCTGTCTGAAAATACACATAATGTAATGCGCAAAGAACATACATGGTTATTTTGCCATGTATATCCACAATGGGAAGCTACAACTTGCCACAGGTTCCCCACAGGCATATACCTACAAAATAAAGATATATGCACTTCAAATCCAGGGCATGCATTTTCCTATAACCATGACAAAAGCCCTTCATCAGCAGAGCCATGCCCACTAATTGTAGCAGGATTTAAATCAGACAGTTTTTTGTAGCTCTCAGGAACAAAACAGAAAAGTTCTGAGCTGTATTAATCACACTCACCAGAATCTTGCATCTGTTCTCACATTTCTCCAGAAAATCTGAATCAATTATTCCTGACAATTCCACCATGACTAGTTGTTCCTGAAAAGAAAGTTTATGATGGGCATTTTAAATAAGGCATTTACAGTCTCCCTTTCAGCCTAGCAAATGGGATCCACCATGAAAATATATTCTTGTCATACACCTATAAAGTACACACGGCACAGCTCCCGTCTCTACGTTGCAACAGTTTAACATGCTCACTTCCACCCATGCTGGTGATACCATAGGACAACATAAACAGCCACCCCCTCTTCCAGCTTGTCCCTTCTAAACTCAAAGAGAATGGATATTCCACTTTGCTATAATGTAACAGATTTTCATCTTTCTCTAGCCATGGCTTTCAGCTACCACCAAGTTTCTTAAATGTCACATTTACCCGATTTTTTTAAAAGCTCTTTCCTAGCCTTAAAAGTTAAACAGGACTAACAAAATTCATTCCAGAATAAGCTATCATGAGTCAGAGCTCACTTCATCAGATGCACGTCCACTTATTAGACATACAAATTTATTAGAGCAAATAACAACAGAAAGATGGGATTGAAGGTCCAGTGCTGCGCACGCGCACGTGTGTGTGTGAGTGGGTGGCAAGGATGACCAGCCGATGACCCACCACACCCCCTTAGCCTGCCTGCTGAGGGAGGAACCGCAGGATAACAGATACTGGGATATCACATGGGTGAATGCCGCTATGTGGATCCCCTGCCACCTGGGAGTGAGGATGCCCCAACAGCCCCTGAGCTGGGCATGTACCTGCCATACCTCAATCCCAGGATCCCTTAAAAGGGATCCTTTTCCTGGGGAAACTGGGCTTGCAGGCCCATGAAAAGCAGATCAAATTAAAGAACCAAATAGATCACACAAAGATTTAGTTGAAGTAACTAATATCTGCAAAGAACAGGTTATGCTTTATGATAAAATCTATACTGAGAAAGCCCAAATATTATTTAATGGAGGAAACATCTATCAGTGGCTATTAACTATGGTGACTAAAAGGAACTTCCATATTCCGAGGCAGTAAACCTTTGAATTCCAGGGGCAGGAAGCAACATCAGGGCAACGCATCAGTCTCTGTGCCCTGTTTTTGGCCTTCCAGAGTAACTAGTTGGCCACTGTGTGAGACAGGATACTGGGCTAGATGGATCACTGGTCTGATCCAGCAAGGCTCTTCTTATGTTCTTAAGTTCTCATTCAAAGACTGGGGGGAGGGAGCTAATATTGAGCTTCTAGAAGGATCCTAATTTAAAACTTTCACCCTGGAACTCCCTTGGACATTCTTTTGTAGGAGAATAGTGATTTTCAGATCAGTGGCAATATGCCCTGGAAGATTACTTAATACTTTGTTCTAAATACTGTGTTCATTTATTATTTTGTGTAGGGACTGAGCAGTTTGTTCAATACAGACACATGATAGCATATTCTGAAAAATGAGGATGGATGCTATATAAATTGTCCCCATATGCCCTTAAAAATACTCCATTGGAATAAGGCTGCCCCCTCACTTCAAAGATTTTACAACCTAGCAATAGCACTACAAATTACTGATGGTCGCAATCGTATGTACGTTTATATAGAATTTTTTTAAAACCATGGAACTCTATTAAATTTACTTTCCAATAACAGCACACAGCATCGGGCTGCCCCTCGCCCACGACCCCTTAGCTCTAACAAAGAACCAAAGCCGCCTTCCCCGAGCAAAAGCTGCCGGCCTCGTGCATTACTGTGGCTCACAGAAAGACTCCTGTCTATAGCCAGAGGCCGCTACGCAATTCAGTCCTGGCCGCAGCATTGCCGGGACTCGGGAGGCAGGCCACGGAAGCGGCGCCGGAGAGGAAACTTCTTCCTACCCACCTCTACCTCTACCGTTCCCTCGTCGGGGAGTCCCTTTGCTGCCTCCATATTAGCTGCGCCTCAGTCACTATCACATGACCTCCCCTCCGCCATCTTACGCTGCGCCAGTTTCTGTGGAGGCGCAAGGGCGGGGTATTGAATCCTTAAACGGAATTGTGGGCAGCGTTACCTCGGGATGGAAGGAAGTTTTTCTCTTTCGGTGATTGTGCTGCCTGTGTTAACAGGCTTGCCTCTTACTCGTGCCATAGATATAACACTCGTCCTGTAAAGTGTTGTATTATTCAAGACTTTATTTGGGAACGAGAAAGAAATTGTGTAGTTTATGCGTACTTCATCTTTCTGCAACTACAATCAAATCACCTGCTTCTGGGATTAGGAAATAGGATTTCCTGACTGACAGTTTTAAGTAACCGGCGTTTTAGAATTTAACTGCTGAACCAAACCTGTTCTAAGAGGAAAAGAGAACTTGGAGGCAATAGGCTACCCACGTGAAACTACCAAGATTGTCCAGGTAATAAACTACGTATTCTTCAACTTATAGGGCTGATAAACCTTTAAGAGTAACAAATCACAGTGGTGCAGAATAGTATGCAAGGTTTTATTTAGTTTCCCAGAGTGCTTTATCAGACTGAATATTTTTTAAACTCACAAGAAATTACCTTTCTTTTTCTGTGGAATAAACATAGATTCTTCTTACTTCATTCTTTTTCTTTTAATACAAAGGCATGCCATGGATACGTTTGTATTCTTAAAAACCCAGTTCATAATCAGTTACATTTTTGGCACTTGTTTGTTTTCATTGACTGGACTCTTGTGAGGTTAGTGAGATTAAATAAGCAGAGTGATACTATTCTTTTGTTAGGTTTCACCATGTATTTTGTACATAAAAATTGTATTCTTTAATCACAGGCCTGGGACAAATAACATGTCATTAGAACCTTTATCATACTGCTCACCAGGTAAAACCCTTTTAAAGTTCTAAAGTATATAATCAATTTATCTGTGGAGTAGCTACAGAAGGGGTATCAAACTCAAATGGGTTGAAGGGATAGATTCCCTGTCCATCAAATTGGGAGGGCCAAATCTGTAACATTTCAGCAAAAAATTAAGAACATAAGAGCCCTGCTGGATCAGACCAGCCACCCCAACTTCAGCTATATTTATTATTTATATACTTCATTTAAACCCTGCCTTTCTCTACCACAGGGACTCAAAGAAACTTGCATCATTCTCCTTTCCTCCATTTTGTCCTCACAACAATCCTGTGAGGTAAGTTAGTCAGAGAGCATATGACTGTCCCAAGATCATTCAGCAAGCCAGCTGGAGCATGTGATGATGGAACAGAAAGATCCAAAGCCAGATTACCAAATTTTTTCTAGAGATGGAAAATGAGGAGTTTGAGACAGCACTTATGAAAGTCACCTTCTGAATGGCTTCTAGATTGAATTTATTGAAATTTACTTGTAAGCTCAGAGCTTTCAGGATGTTTAAGTGAATGTCTGACAATAAATCCTGGGGGCTGTTGCTAATCTGAAAGAGAGGACTCTTTATTGTAGGTGTAGGGTGCTGCTTTGAAAACAGAAATACGTTTGGGAGCTTGCTCTGATCTTGATGTGAAAATAGGAAGGGAGCAGGTCTAGGATTCAGGCCAGGGCATGGGACAGAGACAGCACTAATAGCATTAGTGGATGATCTCCATCTGAATATAGACAAAGGACATGCCTCTTTATTGCTTCTCCTGGATCTATCTGTAGGCTTTAGCACAGTAGACCATGCCATCCTGTTGGGGCATTTAGAAACAGAAGTGGGCATCAAAGGATGTGCCCTGGACTGGTTTAAATCATTTCTCATAGAATGGACTCAAAGGGTTGCCGTTGGGAGATCAGCTATATCCAGAATGGGAACTGTCTTGTGGGGGTTCGCAGAGCACAATCTTATCTCCCATGTTATTCAACCTCTACGTAAAGCATTTAGGAGAACTCATTCACAGCTATGGAGTTGGATGTCACCAATATGCAGATGACACCCAACTCTGTATCTCACTATCTAGGTCCCCCCAGGATGCAGTAGAAATCTTAGATTGCTGCCTGACAGCTGTGGTGAAATGGTTGAAAAACAACAAATTGAAATCGAACCCAGACAAGACTGAAGTGATGTTTGTTGGGAAGGCAGAGATCTTGAAGAATATTGTACTCCCCACTTTCAGTGGAGTTTGTCTGACCCTTGCAGACTCAGTTAAGAGCCTAGGAGTTATACTGGATCCAGTGCTACTACTAGAAAAACAAGTTAAGGCAGCTGCAAAAAATGCTTTCTACAACCTCATTCTAGCCTGAAAGATGGCTTCTTATCTCGACACGGCCAACCTGGCCACCTGGATCCACACTATGGTAACATCAAGGCTTGACTATTGTAATGCACTATACATAGGTCTCCCATCTAAATTAACTAGGAGGCTGCAACTAGTGCAAAATGCTGCAGCTTGATTGTTATGAATGAGCAGGAGCATGAACATCACTCCCATCCTACAGTCACTCCATTGGCTACCTAGCGGTTACCGTGCTCAGTTCAAGGTATTGGTTATTACATACAAAGCTCTTCACAGCCTTGGTCCAGCATACCTATGGGACTGCCTCTCTCCCTATGCTCCTCCGTGGCAGCTTCGCTCATCTGAACAGGGTCTCCTGCAGGTGCCAGGCTGCACATGAGCAAAACCAACAGCAGCCCGTACATGGGCTTTCTCTGTGGTGGCCCCTGCCCTGTGGAACGACCTGCCTGAGGAGGTCAGGAGAGCCCCCATTCTCTTGGCTTTCTGCTAACAATACAAAACTGAATTATTCAAAAAGGCTTTTTACTCAAATGGGAGGGCTGTATTGTAGGGAGGGGCTTCTCAGATGCTTCGCTAATGAATTAGGAACTGTAGACTTCACCACTATGTTGCTTTACATGTTATCTGTTGCTTTAAATATGTACTCCTATGTACTACCTGTGGTTTATGTTGTCTAATATCAGTCCTAGAATTAATTATGTTCTGTTTTAGTATTTCTTATACTCTGTATTGGATTTTTGCTAATGCTATGTCTTTTAAAACTTGTATCTATTTACCCTATGGCATTGTTTATGAAAATGTCCTTGATACTGTATGGAAATGTACTTGATACTGATTGTACTAATCTCATACTGTGTAATCCGCCTTGAGTCTCAGTGAGAAAGGCAAACTATAAATGACATAAATAAATAAAATAAGAGTTAAAAACCAGATGCCCTGGTGTAATAAAAGGAAAACACCAGAAATTGACACTATTCTGACTTTCTTTATTAATAGGAACTTGGTCAAGCTTCTCAAATAAAAAATCAGTCACGCACACCCCTCCTTGTTTCTTGTCCTCCAGGAAATATCTTCGTAGAACCCAAGGTGCTGTTCCTTTGCAAGCATTTTCATTATAGATTTTTCTACAGGACACAGACTTCTGCTCATAGTAAAAGAAGAGGTAAACTCATTAAAAGGGGTTGGTTGCCTGAATTTGTTTGGAATTCTATGCTATGTTACTTCTGGAACTATAGAGAGGATCTGATGGTCCTGAGAAATATCCTGCCAAGTAACAGGGGAATTGAAGGGCATTTCCAAACTGGAGACCCCCAGGTATAGGCTGTAGTTATCAAATGCCCTGTATTGGAAGATGCGATGACCTGGATGAATGGGACCTCGATCTCCCCTTCTGGGCTGTGGTGGATGGCCTTTGTAGGGAAAAGAGGCCTGTAAGATGGAGGATGGGGGACCTGAAAACCCCTGCCCCTATAAGTAGTATGGTAAGGCCTCGAATAAGGAGGTAGGCCCGATGGAACCACTCCAAAGGTTTTAGCTGAGAGTTTCTTTTTTCTCTTGACCTCTAGGGCTTGACCTATTTTAGTGTTAAAGAAGTCTGTTCCATCAAAGGGAAGATCCTCAGTTCTATAGTGGGTTTTGCGGGGCTAGGCCGAGAGTGATATCTCAAGGAGATGGCTGTAGTAAGATTGTGAGCAGAGCAGTCGTCATGTCTTTTGCAGAGATTTGCTGTTTTGAAAGTTTTTAAGGCCTCTAGTTGAAGGAAATTGACCAATTTATTTATACCCTCAGGGAGGAATTCTGAATAGGGAGTGACATTTTCCCAAAGAAGTAATTGATAGTGGGCCATAGTGGCCTGGTAGTCGGCAATTGTAAATCCCAAGGTCAAGGAGGCTTACGTTTTTCAATCCACTCCATTCAGTTTTCATTCTTATCAGTGGTGGCTGAGTGTTGAATCTCTTTATTTCTGTGCTGGATGGAATCAACCACCAGAGAATTAGCAGTGGGATGGTGAAAAAGCAAATGACATCTTTCCTGCTTGGTTCTATGTACTTTTGCTATTTTCCTGGCTGAAGGAGGGAGCGGGGTAGGTCTGAGGCAAAGCTCAGTTGTCACCTGTAGAAGACCATCCATTATAGGAAAATCAATGGGCCTCCATGGCATCAGAGTGCATTACTCTAAATACAGGGTCAGTCACAGATGGTGGGGCACAGGAGATTTCTGTTTCTAAGGATTGAGCCATATAGATCAGCTCTTCACTGTAGAAGTGATACTCCTAACTGGGAGAATAAGCTGTGGGTTCCCTTATTGTGTTTTCAGGAGATAGTACTGAAGAACATTGTGGTTCTGACTCAGCATAACGAAGCTGATCATAGTCCAGTTTTGTATGTTGGTAATGGAGAGGGTCTGATTCTGGACCTGGCAGGGTGTGTGTGTGTGTCTCGATTGCATCCAAGAGCAGCAGATGGTCGATGTTTGACAGACTCGTGTTGAGTAGACTAAGCTGAAGTGAGCAGCAAAGGGCATAAGCATCCCAGGATGATAGTGCCCATACTGCTCATCATCATGTTCATAAGGATAAAGCCAATCATAGCAGTGATGGGTATCTTCATAAAGGGACCCCAGAGGAGAATGATGTTCATACTTACTAGGAGTTGAGTATTGTTGAGAGACTGTTGGATGAGATGGGTATGTAACTGCAGTGGAGTCTGGAGCTGAAGCTCAAGGAACTCACCCTCTGACCAAGTATAGACATGGGTGAGTGCCTAGATAATGATGGGTTCTTTAACAGAACTGAGAGGGGCTCTTTCTGGAATCATATCTTAGGAATGAGGATTAGATGGAACCAAAGTTGGTGTGCTTAAGGCAGGAGTTGATGTCTTATCATGGTGCTTGTATTGTGATGAGCTCTGGAAGTGGCTCAGAAGTGCTGTATTTTGGAGCAGGCAGATTTGAGACTTTACTGGAACTGATGTTGGATCTGAAGCCATTGGAACTGATGAAAAATGAGCCTGTTAGGGCTTTGGAGAGGTGCTGAGCTGGGATGGCATTTGGACACCAAATTAGAGAAAGCTTTCTCCCATAGTGCCATCTTAAGATGAGAGAGGTGCAGTCATGCTTTGCTTTTGGTGTAAACTACTTGCAAATGGAGAGCAGAATATATGGTCATTGGATTGGGTAATTTTTGCCCCACAACCCATACAGTTTTTAAACAGAGCTTTTTGAGCCATATTAAAAGGCCATGAGCTCTTAGCTCCTCTGCCTTCAAGTGTCTTTCTTTATATTTATATTTCCTTATGTTTTCAAGAAATAATACGGGCTATAAAGAAGTCATCCAGTTTTCAAAGTAAAATCACTTCCTTTGAAGGAAAAAACAAAACAGAGCCTTAGAGGATGAGTCTTCTTGATGAGCAATGAGGTTGAGACTAGGATCTGGGAAACCCAGGTTCGAATAGAATTCCTACTTTGTCATGGAAGCTTGCTGGTTGATCTTGAGCCCATCACGCAGCTTAGCCAAACTCACATATTCTTGTGAGGAAAATAGGGAGGAGAGGAGAATGATGTAAGCTGTTTTGAGACCTCATTGGGGAGAAGATAGGGTATAAATGAAGTAAAATAAAAAAAATTAATTTCCTCATAAAGAAATGCTCACTGAAGATGACCTCTCTGAGTGGTAGAAGAGAGAGAACTGAGGGAAAGGTGCTAATTGTCTCTTGTGTACTGAAAAAGGTGGGGAAACAGTGTGAAGGAGGGGGAAAGGATTGCTCTCCGCTACTTCTTTAGAGTTTGTAAAATCAGGGCTTGCCTGCATATGTGCAGAACCCATGTGGGGCTGCATGAGTATCAGGACAATGAATTAAGCATATGGTAATGAGCAGGAGGGCCAGCCTCAACCTTGTCTGTCACCCGAAGCAAAATGAACCAAAATCTTCTTCTCTAGTCATTTTACTTTATTATTGCACCCATAATGGTATGGGCTTGGGGGCGGGGGGAGAGTTTCTGCACCTTATTTGCTAGGGCCAGTATGACAACGGCAGCCTTTCTAAATCCAAGATGAAATAATGCTAACTTAAATCAATTTCAAATAGTTCACTGAATGCAATAGCATTTAGCCGTTCACTCTACATAAATTTTCTTTTAAAGAGGATCCTGTTGCCTAATTTCTTTCCTTATCTAGCCCAGCCCAAGGAAATAGGAAACTGAACTGAGTTACAGTGCAGTAGCATTTATTCAGAGGTTAGCAGGTAAGCAGCTAGAAAAGTTATTTAGGGCAGACAACCCTAAATATCAACCCTATAGCTAATGAATCCTTTCCTTCATATACAGTATGGTGGGTTTGAGGGACATGCGATGTTTTCTTTCGGTGGGGGAAGGCATCCAAACTGGTTAGGTTTCTCACTCCAGGCAGGGCTACGCAAATTTTTGCGTATGCCTTAGTGGGATCCTAACCAGAAGTCCATCCACAGTCTGAATAGTCCTGCTGCTCCAGGAGGACGTTGGAGTCTAGCTCTGACTATTGTTCAGTGGTGAATACTTCTGGTTTCATTTCAGCTAAGATTCCAGCATTGATTGATAACCCTTCCTCAAAAAAGATCCAAGGACATGGATCTGTGCAGAAAAAAGATTGCACGAGGGAGAAGCCATCCCTGTCCGAGGCACTGGGCAAAGGGGGCAGACTGATGGAAGCTGCGATCCCTGCAAGCTAAGCAGGTGATAAGCTGGGAGCATCTGAATCCTCAGATACCTCTCTGACTAAACCAACCTCATCCCCTCCATGAACTGCGATGAAGCAGAATGCAGAGGCTTCTGCAAGGCTGAACAAGGACGAGGAAGAATGGTCGGGTGGCAATAATGAGGCCTCTAGGCCGAGGGCAAACCTTCCATCAGTGGAGGGCTTCTACCATACAAGTGGTGAGTAGGTTGCCTTCCCTACTGCTTCAACCTCACTTAATGCTTTCCTGGCAAGTTAGGACCCCAGGCTTGGGAGTTACCCAATGGTTGAAATTTGCTGTCAAGTACCAACAGCCTTCCAAGGACACCCTATGGTTATGGGGCAATCAAACATAGTGAGCTCGCCATTTTACTCACCTTCTATGGACAAACCCTGCTGATTGGATAATGCAGGCTTGGTGTTCGGCCTGAATGAATTCCCCTCAATCTTCGGGCCTTAACCCATACCCCCTTCAAACTCATACAGAGGAAGGAAGGGAGAGTTCTGTGAATAGATCAAAAGGGGAGCAGTCAGCTGCGGGCTGGTGCGCTAGAAGACTCAAACAATCTCGTAAGCAAAGCTCCTCCCCCTTCCCAGTGCCAGATTCTTTGGATTTCTCTCGCTCATCCCCCGCTGAGGGAGAACACTTAAGCAGCAAGCACTGTAAAATGACATTGCCAAAAAAAGACTTTAAAAAGGCAGAGAACAGATAAACGGAGATTTGCAACCTACCCCCCCCCATGCATTGCTAAAGCTCCTAGAATCGCATGCAGAAGGAGACCTCCGACACTGAGGACAAAGTCTCAGTCAGCTCCTCAGCTCTCATTACAGATGATAAAGAGGAAGGAGAGTGGTGATGGTGGGGAGAAGTCTGACAATAAAGTCAACTCTGCCAGACTTTTCCAGCCTGAGCATTTTGGAGGCTTCTGAAAAAAGTAGTCTCGCAACTATCCACTAGAAGGTGGGGAGGGATCAACCTCCTCCAACTTATCGAGGATGCCTGAGGTATCAAACCACCAGCAAAAAAGCTGAAAGCTTGCCCATTTCCTAAAACGTCTGAGGTCCTACACTCTGAATAGTTCATACTAAGCAGCGGTCCAAAGAAGCTGGTTATTGCCAGCAAGTTCTATTCATTACCAGACGAGATCATGGAGGATTTAAAAGTCTCACTGGTTGATGCTCCCATTGTAGTGCTTTGCTTTGGTGCTGTGCTGTCAAGAGGGTGACAACATGTTAAAGGACCCAGTGGACAGAAAGAAGAAATTGGTATTAAAGAAGTCTCATGAGGCAGCCTTGCTGGGAACCAGAACTTCTACAGTCCTCTCTAATTTCACCCATGCGGTGGTTATTTGGGCAGACAACCTTTTACAATCTGAAACAGATCCTTTGACTCTCAAACAATCTTAAAAATAAAAAGGGCAGCCCAATTTGCTTTGGATGCCTCTCAAAACAGCATCCAGTTTTGTGCCAAAGTTCAGGCGGCAAATGTGGTGGCTAAAGCACTGGAAAGTGGACATTTAATCAAAGGCCAATCTTTCCACGGAGAAGTTTTCTGGCCAGCTGCTCTTTGGAGGCAGAGCTCTGATAAAGTCCTCATCGAAATGAAGGAGAAAAAAAAGACTACGCCTTTCTACATTCTCAAGCAAAGTCAAGGGCTACAAGCCTAAGCTCTTTCAATCCTTTTGATCTTATAGGTGATCAACCACAGACAGAAATGGCAAGGACATTAGAACTGGACAACAATTTAGTTACCAGTCCAGATTCCAATTCAGACAATTTCCCAACCCCAAACCACGAAACCCAGGGGCCAATGGAAAAATGTCAGCTGCATGACTCCCAGGATTGGAGGATGAGTTTCCCTCTTTGTGGACCAATGGAAAAGGACCATCACAGATTGTTGGGTCCTATCAGTTGTGGAACTGGGTTACAAAATGTCCTCCTTCTTCCATCTAAGACCACCACTTCTTCTGAGGCTGCCCTCGGCCATCTGCTATGCCCGTATACGGACTCCCAATATTTGTTTAAATAGCCTGCTCCTGGACTATTTTAATGATTAAAAAAAAATATTATTGATTTTATGTTTTTGTGATTTTAATGTATTTTTAATGTTGTTAGCTGCCCTGAGCCCATCTGTGGGGAGGGCAGGGTATAAATCGAATAAAATAAATAATAAATAATTCAAATTCATGGCACTCTTACCACACCATTTCATTTCTCCCCAATCCCAAAGAACTTGCAGAAAGCAAAGAAATTACAGGATGCTATCCAATACCTTTTGGATATTGGTGCCATAGAGACAGTACCCTCACAGAAAAGCTTTTAAGGGATATATTCAGTCCTCTTCTTAGTCCTCAAGAAATCAGGAGAATGGAGAGTGATTCTCAACTTAAAGGATCTCAATTGCTGGGCAGGGCAACTGATATTCCGTATGGAGACCCTACGCTCCATTCTACTTTCCATAAGTTAGGGAGACTTCTTGGCGTTGCTAGACCTCAAGGAGGCCTACCTACATATTCCCATTCACTCAGTGTACAGAAAGTACCTCAGGTTTGCTTACATGGGACACCATTTCCAATACAGGGCTCTACCATTTGTACTGTCGTCGTCTCCACAAATCTTAGGGCACTGGACAAGGACACATGCAACCTACGTACCAAGTGAGTAATTAATCTACTTCAAGCACATGGCTTTCTGATAAATACACAAAAAAGTCAGTTGCTTCCAACACAAGTTCTACACGATCTGCAAGCCAGGATAGACACGTGCCAGGCAAGAGTTTATTTACCATCGGAGAAGCAAACTAAGATCGGGAAACTAATAATAAAGCTATTGCACAAAAAGAAAGCAGCCGTGATGCTTCTAGCCCAACTACTAGGGCTTTTTATGGCCACAATAGATCTAGTGACCTGGTCCAGGTTCCATGTGAGAACCTTACAATGGCATCTGGCTCTCTTTCAAAAACCCATAAGGGAGAGACATCACATGTACGTTACTCTGACTTTGATTTAAAGGAATCTCTAAGGTGATAAATGTTAGAGACCAACTGGACACAAGGAGTTGCCCTCTGTTATCCTCCATCATAGTAACCACGGATGCCAACTCGAGGGGCTAGGGAGCTCACTGCCAGGGCAGAGTGGTTCAGGGAAAGTGGACCACAGCAGAAGAACAAAAATTGGCTAGAGCTCAGTTATTTTGAAAGAAATTTGTACTTGTTTGGATGGACAACATCACAGCAAAAGCTCACATAAACAGGCAAGGGGGAACAAGAGCATTTCCTCTGTACCAGGAGTTCATTCAGATATTTCATTGGGCAGAAAAACACCTGCTAGGTCTAAGAGCTCAACATATTCAGAGAGTATTGAACACTCCCCACACCTGCTAGGTCTAAGAGCTCAAGGGAAAAGAACCAAATGGCGTCTCCCGTAAACAGACAAAAAGCAAGAGAGGAACCCTCACGGGAGAAATGAAAAAATGCACTAGACTTTAAACACCAGCTTATAGCTAATAATCAATTTACAACAATCAGGAACACTCCTTTTACTATACGACAGTGTATACCTAGTATAAATCACTATATAAATCAGGAACACTTCTGGTACATATTTGAATTTCACATTTGTTCACACAAAAGAACTTGATGTCCATACACTTTGTAAAATAAAATCTCTGACAGTCCAAAGTAAGGTGTCCTGTGTCTTCTTTTTGGTCTGACTTTAATAACCGCAGACTGTTTTGATCCACTAATAACGAAGTCCGGGCCGTGCGCCCAATCCGGGGCCGGCTACAAGCTCAGATTTCGTAACCTTCTTCCTCAGGGGCGTGGCCTAATCAAACAAAAAACAAATTCTCGCGTAATATTCTATGCCTTATAACCGCAATTACAATAATGCAAAATTATATGCTAGTATCCATAACAGACCTGCACGGTTAGCTTCCTGATAAATTAGCACGGACACTCCTAGGACATGGCGGCTGTTTCTTCTTTAGCGCGCCCTTACCATGGATCATGAATCAACTTATGTACCCACTCATCATAATTGATTACACACTCTTAAAAGGAACGCCAAGTTAATCAATCTCACAGAAAACAATGTAAAGATAAATCCAAATTTAGACCCAACGGATGCATTGTTTGTAAAGTATGTATCCAGAAAGCTTCTTTTTGTAATAACGCCTTTTGCTCACCCTTTCGCAGCACACTAAGCACCAATGGCCAGTGTCGGTCAATAATTTTCTTAATCTTATTGGCTAATGGAGAATATTCAAGTGCACATTTAATTCTGTTTTCAACCACATTGTCCCGTGGCTGGAACAACGAATCTCTCATTCTACCACAGGCCCGGGAAAGTGCTGATGTGATAACCCGCTGAGGGTAATGTCTATTGGCAAATTGTTGACACAGCCTCATGCTGTCCCTTTCAAAATCCTGTATGGTGGTAGAGTTGCGCTTAATGCGTAACAGCTGGCCATAGTGGATATTCGCCTTAAGAAAATAGGGATGAAATGACCCAAACTCCAAATAGGAGTTGCGGTCCGTTTGTTTAACAAAGGTTCGTACTTGTACCCTATTGCTTAAATCCCGGTAAGTAATTACATCCAGAAAATTGATTTCTTGTTTGTGAAAATGCCATTCAAATTTCACGTTCAAGTCTCTACCGTTAAGCCATTCTACCTGATTACTACCCCAGAATAAAAAATAGAGGTCATCAATAAATCTTCCATACCACTGTATGGATTGAAAAAAAGGGCTGGACTCATGTAATATATATTGTTCTTCCCACTTGCCCATAAATAAATTAGCGATGCTGGGCGCCACTGAGCAGCCCATGGCTACGCCCTTGATCTGCAAAAAGAAGGAGTTTCCAAACTGAAAATAATTCTTTTCAAGGACTAAGTCCAATAATTGTAACAAAAATTCAACTGGGTAGGGGAGATTGTGCTGTGATCTCAGTGTGTCCTCAACAACTAGTCTAGCCGTTTCATGAGGTATAATCGTGTACAACGACCTCACGTCCATGGTCAAGGAGTAGATATAAATGACCTGCCAACATCTTTTCCACACTGTGACACTGAGAGATCTCTGTCTTTTGGTGCTACATCTCTGAAGATGCCAGCCACAGCTGCTGGCGAAACGTCAGGAACTACAATGCCAAGACCACGGCAATACAGCCCGGAAAACCCACAACAACCAACTTACGTGGGCTTTAGCATAGATCAGTATATGCTTCTGCAAAGTGAGAACATAATTGCAAGCCTACAGAATAGTGAATTACATTAAAAGCTGAAAGTGAAAATCATTGCATATAAAGGTCGCAATCCTAACACTGTTATGGAAATAAGATCCACTGAATAAATGTGATTTACTTCTAAGTACAGTAGCTTAGGATAGTTCCTTTCCCCTTGATTAAAGATTATGTAACTTCAGGATGACTTTCTAAAGAGTTTGATAGGATAAATACAGGATGTTTAGCAGTAGCACAAACAATTGTGTTTTAGTTGGTGCCCATCAGGCAAAGTCATGTTACCCTCACCCCCCACTTTCTCCTGAACCTGATTTTCTAGTACACAAAATCCTAGGTACATGCTGCGCCAACTCTTTGGCATCTGGGGTAATGTTACTCTACTAACAAACAAGTACCTGGTAGGTTGGTACTGGGAGATTTTAAGGTACTGTTTCCACAGTAGGTATAGCATGACTACTACATGTTTGTTGTCCATTATGAAGGATAGCATAAATTTAGATTTTTATAGTTCCCCAGCCCACTTGCCCTGCTATCCCCTCCATCCTCAGCATCAGTGCAGCTGTCCCCCTGCGCCCAGAAGACTTCAGGTTTGCTGTCACTATGGAGGCAGCAGCTCCTCCCCGCCGGCACCCAGTGTGGCTATGGCCGCTTTCTTGTGCTCCCATTCTTTGTACATCTGTGGTTGCTTCTCCAAAGCCTTTTCTGGGCTGCCATCTTCATTCTCTTTGCCTTTGTCACTGCTGTTGTCAATGCCATTCTAGGTAAATGGTGCTGGGAAGAAACAAGGCCTAATGCCAGGCCACAGAAGTTGGTCAGCTACTGCAGCTGGCAGTGTGCCACTTTCAGTGGAACTGGTTGCCGAGTTGTGTGCAGATTTCAGCTAAGTTTTGGCAGGGATTTAAACACCCCAGATTTTTCTGCAACCTTGGAGGATCTCCCAAGGTCTGGCCCATGCCTCTGATCCTCTCTGCTAATTTAACTACAACTAATCAATCACTCATTCTGAAGGCAAGTTATTTCTTTGCCTATTTTATATGCTAATAGCCAAGCGGACCTGATGTCTGGATACTTCTGTATCTGCGGATCAGGGTCACTTGAGTTTATGTCTCAAGTGACCCTGATCCGCAAATATATAAGTATCCAGACATCAGGTCCCCTTGGCTATTAGCAACTAAAATAGGCAAATAACTTACCTTCAGAATGAATGATTAATTAGTTGTAGTTAAACTTAAATTAGCAGTGAGGATCAGAGGCATGGGCCAGATATTCCCTCAAATCTAAACCCTTCCAGTTCTTAATTTCCATTTCTAAAGATTAAATGTTTCATAAAACGAATGAAATGGATTCCATTGCTAATACAGTGAAAGACAAATATGAGAGTTTCAAAGTTGTAATTAATGTTTTTCAGATTATCCCTAGGCATTGTGTGGGAAAGTATGTTGTTATTCATTTGAAACCAGGGAAGGATACAATACACTTAATCTATATAAAAGGACCCAATTATAAATTCACCTGATTGGTTTTCATTTGATCTGTGCAACCAGCACTAAAATTCTTATGCATCTTCTCTTACATGGTAGAAGGGATATCACCATCACTGATCTGATATGGAACTTAGAAGTAATGCAAGTGATGGGGTAAGCCAGTGACCCTAATGAAGGTAATTCTGTTGAAACAGAGGCACAAACAATCATATCCATGGAATACCATGCACTGTTCTTTGGGTGTGCTAAAATTAGCGTGCGTCAAGAGTTTTCAGTGTTCCATTTTTTCCTCTTAAACAATGTACACGCGCTGTTTTTACATTTTTAAAAAGTATTCCAATACATTTTACATAAATCATTTCCTTCATTTAGACCCTGCCTTTTCCCCCAGTGGAAATCAATTCCTTTTTATCCTCACGACCCTGTGAGATAGGCTGAGAGGGTGGGACTGGCCCAATGTCACTGAGCAAGCTTCCATGGCAGCAGGGATTTGAACCTGAATCTCCCACATGCCTCTGCATAAAGCTTTACATGTGTTTGCATCATACTTCTCCCCTATGTTTTGCTATTATAACAAATCTTAATGGTATTTTTAGAGTATTTTCCAGAAAACTGAGATTACTGAGGATGCAGCAGCACTTAAGTATTTATTTAGGAAATATTCATGCTCTCCCCCCAGATTGAGGTAGCTCAAGTAATGGGAATAATTCAAATTGTAAGGATGTTTCTTTAAGCAGCAATAACTACTTATTGTTTAGCTGATTTTCTTTATATTGTTGGTTCTAACCAAGGTAGTGACCTGAATCTGAAAAGCATATACAGCAATAGCTTTCAGACTTGCAATAATCCAATATTGCTTATTTAATCACAAATTAGATCAAGAGGGCCTCAGAAAGCTTACCCTCAAGTCCATCTTCTTTCCTGCAAGCAAAATTCCATGCTTTCATTTTCATTGGTTATGTCATTATTGCAAATCATTAGCTCAAGCCATTTTGCAAAGCCACCCACCTGCAGCTTTTGTAGTAGTTGGCAACTAACCATTCTTCCCTGAAACACTTGTACACTACTTAGTAGTGGGTCTGAAAAATTAGAGGGTGGATATGCAGAGATAACTTTTTATACAAGGCTATGTGGCACCCCAATTACCTATGAAGTTCAAGGAAATGCTTTGTAGATTCCCTTTAGATGGTGTTACATATTTCAAAGTTTAGGATCAAAACTTCAATTGTAACCTTTACTACATATTATTCTGTAATTCTTTAACTATAATTATAATCTACAGTTAAGATATTCGCATAACTAAAAATATTTGGAAACTATTCCTCCCCTTTGGAACAATTTTTTCTATGCACAGAAAATCCAGGAATAGTAAATATTTAAGTGTGGGATCCTAGAAGGGAAGGAGATGGGTTATTTGTCCACTCACATCATCCTGCTAATCCAAACTGCCACCTTATCCCAGCTGCTTTTAACTTTGCCGGAGAGAGTTTGCAGGTGCTTGTATTTCAGAGAATAGTTTAGTGTGCACAAAAGTGGTATTAGTTAAATATCCCCACCGTAAATTCGTTTTCAGAGCTGTAGTGTTAAATGTCTGAAAAAATGATCAGAACTATACATGTTTTGGCCTACCTTACTAGTTCTGGCATCAGGATTGTATAGATAAAGTGAGGTGATCTGTAAGACTGGCAAGCCATTAAGAGGCAAATTTTAGTCATGCCTGTATTTCATTTAAGTTAACAGCTTTCTAGTCAAATTTGGACTGGTCTTATGTAGATATACATAGTAAGCAAACAAATCAGAAACAGTAGGTCAAAGCAGGGCTTTCACCCTGGATTGCCTACAAATTCATCTATGGATGCTTACAGAAAAAGCTTGCATAATGCTGTCTGGTCTCTTTGCATTGATTAAAAATGGCAGAAACTAATATTTGATTAATAGGATTAGCATTAATAATAGGCTTTAACTTTCCTGGGTCACTCCAACTTTTGATTTGTATCCTGAGAACTTGCAGAAACAAGTGTGTGTTGTTAAGACGCAAATAGTTGATGAACCTGGCCAGACTTGATATTCATTCAAGATGTATCTAGGTATACAAAGGCCTAAGAAGGCAAATACATTTACTTTTTGCAAAAGCAAACTTTTATTGAAGCATTATGATTTCTGGTACAGATATATTTTTGTACATTTTAATGATTCATGTCTAACACCACAGAGAGAAGTTTAACACCAAACATCACCCCCTCTTTTGATCACCCTAGTGTTCATTAATACCCATTCAACAGCTTTCTAACCATGGCTTTCCCCCCACCCAAATCTGCATTTTCAACATTACTTAGAATGGGATCTTCAGTCTAGCAGACCAAGCCAAGAAGCAGTGCCATTCACATGGGGCACTTGTCAAGAACAAAAAGTGTTTGAAACATTGGTCCTCAAACTCTAGAGCACCCTAAACTTTCAGGTGCTACTTAAAAGCAAATTTGTAATTTTGGTAGAAAAAATACGTTTAAAATAAAAAAGTCACGGTGTTCCAACTGCTTGATTTCCAACCAAGCAGATTTAGTAGTTTAGAAACACTAAAAAAGTGCTTCATTTATAAATACAGAAGGAACAAAATATTTTCATATTCAGAGAATCAAAAACATAGCTAGGACAGAGTCAAAATTTGTAACAGACTTGCTGGTCTCACAACAGCTGAAATCCCAAGTATTTGCAAGCATACCTGAACACACTAGTTCTCAGAAGCTTGCATTTATTAGCTCCATACCCATGAAGTGACTATTTGATGCCTGTACCTTTTAGTTAATGTTTTACATAGTGTTGCACTTCAGTGTGTCTACATTCCCGATTTTGCTTGCTGTAGCAAAAAAATCACTCAACACTTTTCATGTTATATAAAATAAACCGCACATTAATTAGGAAGAAACACAGATGAAGCCACAATATTGTTAAATTTCAGCTTAACTATCACATGCACAATGGTGTCACATGAAATCACAGTGTAGAAGGACATATGGTGTTGGATTACTATGAAGTAACATTTCAGCCAGCATGTAAGTTCACAATAAGAAATGACCACTATCAGTTTTGTGCAGTAGTTCCGAGTTGCATTCCTCTAAGTTTACCAGGTCTCAATAACCAAGTTACATTAAACAGCACCAGTCTCCAAGCAAGTTGGATTCCAGAAAGCTGCAACTGTATTTGAAGTTCGTGAAGTGTCTGCAGCAAGCTCTGGTGTGCCAGCCAAGTCCATGTTGTCAGTACACTTAAAACAACCATTCAACAAACTTCTATCAGTTGCTGGGGGTTGCCCGTTAGCAAATGCCAAACACTGAACAGAACTTTTGGTCTAAAGACAACCAAAATAACCAATTAGTAAATTTCCAGAGGTGAACAATTAGTGCGTTGACTCTAGTACATTGTTCTCTTAGGTGATTCTGGAAAGGTCTACAAGTCTAAAGTAGTAACAAATTTTATTAAACTCAAACAAAAATAGTGAAGTAGTCCATGTGTAAGTAGTCTTGTTCTATCAGTCTCAACGCTTCTAATCACAAAAAGTTTGAGCCAACCATTAAGGAATTTATAAATAACTCAAATGTTTAGCTATTTGTATTGTGTACTGTAACTTAAAGAGATTTTTTTAAAAAAGTTTCAAGTTACTGTGTTTATTTGGGAAAAAGGCAACAACTAGCTGTTCCAGATAAGCGGGTTTAGGAAAAATTCTAATGAGGACGAAATCCTTGTCTGTGGGGAATTTTTGGTGATACTTGGAGAAAAACTATACTGCATGTAATCCTATTGGAATTATTTTTACAAGTGTCGTAAAGTCTCATACAGTAAAATTTTTCTACATGCATTTCAATTTCACAGCAAGAGTGAAATAGAATACCTAAACACAGAAGAGAGCATTCATGCAATATATCTAAATTTTTGATATAATAATGCATACAATTGAAAATTATACTATGATTACATCTAGGGCTTTCTGCGACTACGAGGTGGATATGAAAAATATGGCCCCTTGTATCATTAACTAGAAAGCAATCACCACCTCCTCTATGGGGTATCTTTTTGCGCTTTTTCTTCATTTCTCTTAATCAACTCTGCTGTTTATTCTTGGCAAAACTGGTAAAAACAAAGTTGTAGTCACTGAACTGAGCAATCTGGCGATCTAGACGCTTAAAACCTTCAATCTTCTGGGCTGAAGAAAACACTGTGCGACACTTTGAGCTCTAGAGGGAAAAGAAAGGAAGCATTTTTAAACTCTGAAACAAGGAAAAATTAGTCTTGCAGTTGAAGTAGTATTTTCCAGATAATACCTTACAGAAGGACAGTAGTATTAATCTGTTGCTGCAAGGAGTCCTATAGTGACTTTTAAAGACCAGTATGTTTATTGTGTTAACATGTTTATTGTGCAGGCCACAGCCCAGTTTGTCAGGTACACATTTATTTAAAAATCTTCATATCCCACTTCATCTTATATTAACAAAGCAACATGTTGCAAAGCTCGATATAACAAACAAACCTTACCAATAGGACAAAAATAGCATAGCTTGATCTTTCAAAACATTTTAATCCAAAATTTAAAATGGTTTTACAACTCTTCCTGGATCCTTTAAATGGTGGTGGTCTCCACACACCATTTAATAAGTACATAGCATATACTGGGGGTGTGATGGGGAGGAAGAGAACACAAATTCTTACAAGCATGGCCAAGAGCAGTAGAAGGGACTATTGCTTTCATTAGTTATTTGAGTAAGATCCAGCAAGAGATCCTATCATAACTAAAGCGACAACAGGATTCTGTGGTTTTGTTTCAACAGACGAACATCTATTGATGATGCATGACCAATAACATTTCTGCAAAGCTTCATCACTAAGTGATATTTGGACTGTAATGCTAGATACCACTGTTTAAGTTTAGTAATAAGCAATGTAGATTTTTCTTTTAAACAGATAAGGAAACAAGTATCCATTAACAATCTCACCCATATCTCCCCAAGTAATAGATTATTTACCTGATTAACAAAGAGCGTTGTCACAAATTTTCCTGGCTTAAAAATATCTATGACCTTTCTAATTAGGTCATCATAGGATGTCTGACTTATGTTTGTTTCAAAACTAACATATGAAAACTCTGGCTCTGGAGTGATGTGAATAGTCCAATAAGTTCCCTAGATAAAATAAAGGAACTTTGTTAGATATTTCAATACAGTGTTAGTTTAAAATGTGAATGATCTTTGAAGAACAGCAAGAACATGATACTCACATCTGATTTCATCCCATTCATTGAATACCCACAAGGATTGAACATTGTAGCATCAATGACAGAACCTGGTATCAGGTCACGAATTCCACTCACCTACAAACCCAAAAACAATGTTTCTCTTACTAAAATATTCTTTAGTTAATGGGAAAGGCAAACTGTAAGTTGATACACAGGATTAATTTTCTGCATCCAGTCTAATAAGGCCACTTATTAGTACACTGATGTTATTAGTACTTATCTTTATATATTAAGGCACCTTTATGTGCGCATGCACACACAAGACTGCATGTGCCTTTTAACTTGTCTATTGTAGTAAGTATATCATCTTGGCCTCTTCCCCCATACCAGCAAGTTAGGTCAGACATGACACAGCCACTCTAAAAGCGGCAGTAAGTAGCTTTATTATACCTAGCAATCATACTATTGATCAATGCTAGTTTAGCTGACTCATGCACCTGATGATTCAGTTATTCTTCCTCAAAAAGTCATGTCCTCTCTCAAATGGATCAAGGTTAGAGGTCAGGTTTTTATCTTGTTAATATCCTTCTGTAGCTCAGGCCGGTTTGTGACCGGCGGTTTGTCAGAGCCCATTTCTGATAAAAAAAACTTTAGGCTGGTTCGTTTTTTGGTTCGTCACTGCAGACAGCCTGGCGCTGATTTCCTAGGCAACAGGGTATGGACTTCCTGCAGACCTGCTGACCCAGAAGTGACAATTTGCTGACCTGGATGTGACGTTTTCACAAGCAAAACAAACTGGTTCATGAACCTACCCCAGTGGTTCGTGGTTCGTGAAATGTGATGAACCACGAACCGCACGGTTCATTTTTTTCCCGGTTCATGCCCATCTCTACTTCTGGCCACCATATTTACAAGAATGGAATACAAAGCTCAATTGTTGAGTAGGCAATACTGAAACATATCAAGCCTCTCCTACATTGATGATCATAATTTTTTTTAATTTGATCTAAATCCTTAATCACCTCAGCTCTACTACAGAAAACGTTAGTGTCCCCGCCCCCCCCCCCCCCCGAAGGAATGGGGTGGGAAAGAAAAAAAACATGTTTTTACCTTGGGGTAAAAAAATGAATTTTAAATAATTTTTAATAAAATCAAGCAGGGAAGGAATAAATGCAAACTATTTTCTTCAGCTGCTTGCCATTTCTTACAAATCTAACATGAACAGTTTGATATTATTGTAGTAAGAACAGTATTGGATAAATTCTCTTGTTCTCTGTAAGTATAGGCAGTTATGGATTGTGCAAGTTTTTTTGTGGAGCCGAAGAGATGTCCAGCTTTGCAAGCATCTAATTGTTTGGAATTTTTGCAGTTCCATTGCTGGGATTCTGATTTTACAAATAACAGTAACAGTAGTCTGTCTCGAACTGTAAGAGCTTTGCTGCTTTCTGCTTTTTTCTGTAGCCTCCTGCACTCCATTGAAAAGCTGTTCCTGCCGGCTGGTGGAACCTTGGGAACAGTGTGGGAAGCAGTGCAGGGGAAAACTGGCATCTTCCTCTTTGCATGGTCAGAGTTCTACTTGCAGTAGGCTAGATCAGGGGTCACCCAACTTTTTGAGCCTGTGGGCACCTTGAAATTTTGACACAGTGTGCTGGGCACAGCTTACCTTCAGTCACGCAGTGAAGATCTTTGTGTTGTGGCAGCTGCTGCCAAAGCAACATTTTTTTAAAGTCAACACAGCCAAGCAAATCTCCAGCAGCCAATCAGAAGCCTTACTGGGCAAAAGCCCCACCTGGTCCATCCATTTTCTAAAAACATTTGGAAGGTGCTAGGAAAGGTATTGGGTACCATGGCACCTGTGGGCATCATGTAGAGAATACCTGGCCAAAGTTTAACCCATTGGCCTGACAATAGCCTCTAGGAGTTTAAGACTGTCCACACTATAGGCACTGTAATAACCTCAATTCTGCCCCTTTTAGTGTAGCAGCTGAAATCACAAACTTACACGAGTGACATCATTTGCAGTAACACCGTCTTTCATGTAGAACTGGTCCATAACTACTGGGTCAAGCTCGCTCATCAGAATTTCCAGTGTTTGATCTGGCTGGCTGATTACTCGACTCTCTGGAAAATCCAGAGTGTACAAGTACCTGTTTTAAATAAATACTAAAATTATTCAGCAGTACTTGAAGATCAACATTTTAGACGTTTAGTTTTCTTTATCATTTGATACTGACTTTCATTATACCTTTACAAGGTAGGAATTTATTCTAAAGATTTTAGAAAGAAAAGGAGAAGTGAATTTACCAGCAGTCAGAATTCATACGGCCCATGCAATAAGCTGCTCCATCTGTAAAAGACAAAAGACTAGTAGTAGATCACAGCATAAAAATACCATCTCTTTGCCTGAAAGAGATTTAGTACTGCTTGAAGTGAATTCAGCTACCTAATCTATTATACAGTTCACATCCCAGCCTGTAGTAAATATGTAATGAGGCTTTTGTAGTCATAAGAGCCAGTATAGCTTTAGATATTCACCACTGTGCCTTACTTGCATGGCTCCCAGCTCTGGCTATTCACTATAGCTGTTACAGGCTTTCTTGCAGAAAAATAATCCATACCTCACTTACTGCAGCCAAATAGTTCTAAGTATTGCATATTTCTTGTCTCCACTTACATCCTGCAACCCACCCACGCCAGAACTCATCCAATAGTGATAAACATAAAACCAACTCAAAATAGTCAGCAAAATATAATACTGTGTTTATTTCTATATACATATACCAATTTTTTGTCACTTTGACTAGGTATCAAATTCTATTTTAGAAGAGATTGAATGTGGCACTTCTGTTTATGTGGAGAACCTTGGAATGGAATCATATATTTAGCTGCCACTGTCATTCTTACAATGCCATCCAGTATATGGGCAGTTTTAGACAATTCCAACAATTATAGCACCCCTATAGTCAAGTTATATTCCTATGAAGACAACTAGTGTATGTGGCTTTAGAAAGGGATTAGCAAAATTCATGGAAGATACCCATAATGGCTATTAGTCAGGCTAACCAAATGGAATCTTATGCTCAGAGGCAGTTTTTCTTAATAACAGTTGCTAGGGGGCAAGAAGGGGAGGCTTTGTCCTCTGCTTGTTGACCTTCTAGAACATCTGGCTGAGTACTATGGGGAAAAAATTCTGGCCTAGAGAATCTTTGGTGTGAACCAGCAGGGCTGCTCTTACATTCTAGTACCATGGTAACAGTGCAACAATAGCCTACATGCTAGCTCTTCTATGGTTTGCATAAACTTCTTGAATGGTCTAAAGTTTTAATTTACAGGTTCTTTTAAAAAACAAAAATCAATAAGAGATACTAGCTTACTTGGAAAAATTTCATTAAGGAACTCTACTTCTTCCTGGAAATTCCTGTGTGGGTACTCTTGGTGGGAAGGCTTCATGAAATTCTTACGTGAATAAAAGAAGCTCTGAAGAATGAGAGAGTTCAAATGAAATATGCAGCTTTCCTAAACGGTCCCATACAATGTAACAGTTTTTTGGGGGGAAGAGGGACTGAGGACACAGAGGAGTGATCCTTTTTACATGTTGATAGGGTGTACAGAATTATCCTCCCAGACACTACTATCATCAGTATTAAGTACTTTTACTGATTTAACTGTAAATTAATTATTTTACCACTATGCAGCTTTGAAATATTAACAGAACAATCCTAAGCTGAGTCACTCTAAACCCATTGATTTCAATGGTCTTAGACTGTTTAAGATTGTGCAGTAAGTCTATTCAGGACTGATATTTATACAAAAGGACACGTTTATCTATTTGTTATCTCTCACCATGGATTTAGTTACGCACAAATATCCTGTCATGATCAAATGGCATCATGAGCATTTTAATTTTCAATAGTATATTTGGATCACTGTATGCCTGTCATTTTCTGAGGATGGGGGAACAATGGGTATTAACACATCTGGAAGGGACAGAATACATGTCAACTAGCTCAAGGTATGTATTTCTGGATGCCCTCTCCCATCTAGCACACACTCGGCCAATAATGTAAGAGGTATGATGCCAGGCATAGACTGGGAATGACATCACACTAATGATGACAAGTACAACCTAAGAACCTGATATCATTGCAGAGCAGGTTTTCTTCCCCTCTCCACCCTGCTACTCTTATCCAAGCCACCAATGTCATAATGAATTATTGGTCATGTCCTGTACTTAACAGCAGTAAGTGGACTTTGGACAAGTATGAATGAAACACTACTCATTCAAGACTTATTTGTTCTTTAAAAGAAAAAGCAGGAATCGATCTTTTTTTCCTTTAAAGGGCAACTCTGGACACTTTCAGTTAGTAAAACTTGTGTAGTGGAGTGCCAAGTTGCCTCCATTGTTGTAACTGATGTTTAGAGTCTAGTATGTTATCAAGCCGCTTTCATATCTGTCTGCCAACATGGCCAGTTTTTTGTTATAGCCTGTGAGGTAGTAGGTTTCCTTCTGTTCCTCAGAGGCTGCAGTAAAGGTAATGGCTTGCACTGTGGCAACAGCTGGTGAGACTAACCCCACACCCTCCAAGTACTCTGTAATAACAGTGGTGCTTTGCTCTGGCTTAAGCAGTCTTCTTTGACACAAGGCCCTTTAAAGTGACACAGGCAAGAGGGGAAGGAGTGTCACTAGTTACCAGATCACCACAAATAATATTACCAAGTGTCTAGGATATTCAGACCTCAATCCATGCAGTGCTTAGCCATTAGAGAGAGTGGGGAGGTGAAGAAGAAAGTAACTGATAGCCACTTACAGGAGTCTTCTTATGTCTTAGACTGGAACTGAAACATTAACTAGATTGGAAAAATGTTTGTACTCCTGAACCTTTCAGTCAATATGTTAATCCTGAAAACACTGCCAGGATCTTATACAAGAACTATATTAGAATTGTTAACTTATAATGAGATAGTCTGGAAAGGATAGTCATGGAAAGATATTGAAATTAACAAATTTATATTCTGCCTTTCTGCCCTCACAAGAGCTACCAAGGTGGCTAACAAATTAAAACATACATACTAAAATCACATTATAAAACCATTAAAATCAACCAAAGCACATCATTAAAACAGTTAAAAACAAAGCTTTAAAAACAAAGATATAAAAACAATTTAAAAATTTAAAGCAATTAAAACATTGTGCATGAAAGTGTGATCACTGAGGCACACTTAACAACCAAAAAAGTCTTCAACCGAATGAAAATGGCAACAGAAGCAATAGATGAATCTCTCTGGGGAGAGAGTTCCCGAGTTTTGGTGGTACAACCAATAAGGCCCTTTCCCAGGTTGTCACCTGTTTAATCTCAGAAAGTGGGGGCACCCAAAGGTGGTAGTGGTGGTGGCGATAACAACAACAACAGTTAATCTGGACAGATTAATTCCCAGTCAGAGCAGTGAATAAAGTCAGTGTTATTATCCCCACAATACAACTGGGGAACTCGGGCTGAGAGAAGTGGCTTACCAAAGGCCGCCTGCAGAGTTCATGGCAGTAGCAGGAGTAGAACAATAGAGTGCTGATCTGCAATCCAACCAGTTAACCTCAATGACTACAGTGGTTAGGTAAGCTTTGTAAGGGAGTAGGCAGTCCTTCAGGTATGCTGTCCCAAACCATATATGGCTTTTAAGGTCATTAACAGCACCTTGAACTGTGTCCAGAAACAAACTGGGAGCCAGTGTAGCTGGGTCAAAATTGGAGAGAGATGGTCCCTACAACCCACTCGTCAATACGCTGGCTGCAACGTTCTGCACCAACTGGAGTTTCCAAACTCTTTAAGGGCAGCCTGATAATAATAAATAACATTCGATTTATATACCGCCCTTCAGGACAACTTAATGCCCACTCAGAGCGGTTTACAAAGTATGTTACTATTATCCCCACAACAAAACACCCTGTGAGGTGGGTGGGGCTCTAGAGAACTGTGACTAGCCCAAGGTCACCCAGCTGGCTTCAAGTGGAGGAGTGGGGAATCAAACCCAGCTCTCCAGATTAGAGTCCAGCGCTCTTAACCACTACACCAAACTGGCTCTCATTTGTAATGCACATTGCCGTAATCTAACTTAGACTTTAGTATTCTAGTAAACTATTCTTCAAATAAGCAGACCCCCCTCCCCAATACTTAAAGTCAACATATGACTGTTTTGATAAAGATGAAAAAAATTCATAAGTATCACAGTAGCTCTTGAGATTCTGGTATCTTACCTGAATGGAGTCAAACCCACAGTATTCTCTAGCAAGCTCTAACAGGGGAACCAGTGCCTGCAGTAAGAGGGTGGTACCACATGTCTTCAAAATGAAACGTCTCTTGGAGACAAACATGCTACTCTCACTGAAAAACAAATTACACAAACACATTGATACAATGATTACCCAGGTAGTTTTAGAAGACTCACAATTTCTTTTGTGCCAAATTTTACTACATTAAAATGAGAGAAAAAGACGCTCTGAAAACAATCCAGAAAAATATATGTGCTCACAAATAAAGCAAGGTCGTAAATCAGTTGCAGGGTGGTGGAAGAAATTTGGTCTCTAATTCTGCCTTCTTCACAGTTTAACAGCATAGCATAAGATATCCTTGCCTCTCTTGGCTAATGAGAATACAGCAATATCATGTGGTCCTAGGCAAAAGGAACTGAGGAGGCCTTGAAATAACATCTAGATCTTCAGTAGCAACAGATTATGTCCAAGGCTGCACTCAGCCATCATACTAATCTCAGTTTATCTGTAGCTTTGGCACAAGCTCATTTTTGTGCTCACAGACCCTTCCTGCTCTTCCCATCTCCTCTTATGCACAGAGATTCAATCAGATCCTCCCAGTTTCATCAAGCTTTAGTTCATTTTGATGTCCAAATACAGGAGTCATAGAACTCAAATTTGTACTGTCTCTGTGACAAACTGCATCTTAAACATATCAGTAAGTTTTGAATCAAAAAGAGAAAGGAGATGGGATGAGTGTGCAAGCATTGAATCAAACTGTGTTCGTGTCTAATATCAGTTTATTTGTAGCTTGTCATGACCACTGAATCCAGAATGACTTTTGGTTTTCCAGGATTTATCGGGAAGACATGCAGTCCCAGTTTATCAAGTAATACTTCTGAATTTTGGGTATGCATATATCAAAGGATCAAATCCAAGAGAGATTACCAGGTGTTAATTACACATGACCTAGCAACATCACACAGTTTAAATTTGATGTTCAAATATAAATCGAAAGATTTATTTCATACATTTTTGGACTTCATGCAACATATGAGGCATGTCTAAATTCTAGTCTGAAATTGCACTAGATTCAGTACTGCAGGTCTGGATGGTGCCAAAAGCACCATGCTAGCATATTAGGCAACAAAGCTTTCTTCCATCAGCAACCTCACAGCCAAAGGCCCAATTAATGCCTTATAACCTGGAAATACAACACCTAAATCACTCAGTCCCACATGAGATTACCATCTCCTTCCACTACATTGGAGAACAGGAAGTACAAAAGCAGTTTTAAGAGTTTTGCACTGGTAAGAACCAGTGTTATATAGAGGTTGAAGTGATGGGCTCAGGTTCAAATCTTCACTTGATCAAAAAGAGTCCAGTAGCACCTTTAAGACAAACCAACTTGACTGTAGCATAAGCTTTCAAGAATCACAGTTCTCTTCGCCAGATGAGAATCACACATCTGACGAAAAGAACTGTGATTCTCGAAAGCTTATGCTACAGTCAAGTTGGTTCGTCTTAAAGGTGCTATTGGACTCTTCGATTTTGCTACTAGAGACTAACACGGCTAACTCCTCTGGATCACTTGATGAAGAAGTTCACAAACAGACCTTGGCAGGGCTCATTTCGAGAGGGAACATGCCAGAAGACAGTTCCAGCAGTTCCCAAAGAGGTCACATGTCAGGTGGCCCCACCCACCTGACTCTCGGCCATTTGGGGCCCATTTCAGTCTGGACTGGGGCCGAAACAGCCCAGATCGGGCCTCTGACAGGTGGTGGATTACTTTCCCACTCAGCAATGGCCTGATCCTGACCATGTTGGGCCACTTTTCGCCATTTTGGGCCCAATTTCTGCCCTGAATGGCCAGGATTGGGTCCAAAACAGTCAGGATAGGTGATGTCAGGGGGTGTAGCATATGCAAATCAGTTATGCCAATGACACTTCCGGTGATGGCAAAGGGTGTGGCATATCCTAATGAGTTCCTCCAGCTCTTTTTCTATGAAATGACCCCTGGGCCTTGGTCAGATTACTATTTATTGGCCTATTCTACCTCACAGGATTATGCTAAAGTGACATGCTGAGCACTTTGCAGAGACAGCATAATGCAAATATAATAAAATCACGTACTTCACAGCTCCTATTTCTCTGTTTTGCATGTGTACCCTGTACTGCAGTGATTTGCAGTAGATCAAAGGACCAAGGGCACCAGTTGCTGGTGCTCAAGGGTTAAAGTTAGCATGTATATGTTAATCTCTATCTGGGACATATCTTCCAACTTTCACCAGAGGCCTTGAAAAAGCTCTAGTGGAAGTAAGCCTTTATTAACTGCTCCCACATAGAACTGGGGGGTGGGGGGGTGGAAGAGGTGCTAAAATGGTAACATTTTAAATTTGGTGCATAAATGAATATACTATACATTTCTAAAATGCCTTTATACTTGCCATTTCAACACTAGGTAGTTATAGCCAGTTTACAGTCATTCAGGTGCAAAGGTGGAATTTTGTCCATCTGTGCTTTTTATTTACACATACCATTATTACATAAAGTTCTATTTTTACTTTATGTAAAAAATTCTTACCTGAGTACATAAGCTTCCTGCTTGTCAGTTTTTGTCACACTAATGATCAAACAATGCACATTCTCCAAAAGTTTGTCCCATTCAAACCTGTTTAAAAAAAAGTCTAGTATAAGCTGTTTTTCAATCAAGTACAACTCACTATTATTTCTGAAATGAAATTTAAAAAGTGCATAGCGAATTCAAAGTTGCAGATTCCAGATTTAAATGTTCCTGAAAGTGAATTTTTTCAATTCCACTTGAAAGCTTGAAATTATATTCCACACCATTGCTGAAGGCCACCAAACCCAAAAAAGCTTTACAGGAACACAATTTCAACATCGAAATCTATCCCATGAAGTAATGCAACTACTGGCTTCATCATGGCTTACTTAAATCTACTTACTTTTCAGATTCTCCAGTAAAATAAACTGAACAATTGTAACTCTTGCATGTTGCTGAACAAGACAATGTGTTTGTTGTTGTTGTTAATTGCCTTGGGCACCAAAGCTACTGAGCACCCAACATCAGCACTACTTAATGGTACATAATAAATAATAATGCTTTTAGAGTTAACATTATCTGTCACTGAGGGAAGAAAAAAGTTTAAAAATTTGTAGTGTGACTTTTCGTGATATCACCCCAAAATACCATAGATGCGGACACTTCAATTAGAGACTTGAATGGCAGGAATGTCTAACTTCATAGAAGTTAGCTACATTACTAAAGAATAGATGTATTGACTAAGAGCCAAATGATATTCATATGTATAAGAAACGAGTAATCACTAATTTTACACAGTCTTGGTTATGGATAACTTTCTCTGGTGCTTGAGGTTATTAAGATAGGCTAGCCAAGAATGTGCACTCTTTAACACAGGACAGAGACAGCCATTGTTAAGAGGTTTTGAAACTCTGTAAATATGACAAGCTAAACTGATAGGTAGCTTTTGCCTCGAACTGGCTCTTTGCCTGTGACCTTTTTATTTTGGGGTAAGTTACTTTTGGACTCATGTAACTGCTTTCCTTGAATGATTTATGGAGTTATAATGGATGGTATGATTTTCTGTTGATTGAATTAATATCGAGATTTTAAAATAATTACGTTTTTTTAATAAAGACTTAGAATGGAAGCAGAGATTCCATAATTGTATTACTTGTTTACAATACCTGGCAATGAACCTAAGATGTTATCTGTGGTGTACCTCTTGCCAGTCCTGACAAGAGTCATCCAGAACAAACATGTCATCTAGGATATAGTTCTAATATTAGATTCTAGGTTTTAGGCTTTATCAACTCCTGTTAAGGCTAGGATAATGAAGATATATGTTGGGCGGGATGGTAGATATCTGTTGGGCAAACAAGGATATTTGTCAGACCTGATCTAGAAACAGGACAGTCATTCATGGGTGATGAATTCTCCATGATGTAGGATTAATATGTAAAGGGTATCCATGACATTTTCTACTCAATAAATGTAACTTGAGAGTAGCATATGTTCAGGTTCTTATGTGAAGATCAAGCTTAATTAACAATTCTAGTTTAAATTCCTTGCCACCTCCTAAAATCTCTAGCATCACGTGACTAGCTGGAAACCATGCTCTATTCATAAGCATAAGCACAATTTCAACAGGAAAGAAGAGACTTTAAGAATGAATAGGGCATGGTTTCCAGTCCTGAAAAACACCAGACTAACAAAATACTCTATACCCTACAATATCCCCACAGAGAAGATTAGCATATCAAGCACCAATCCATATGCAAAAGAACCTCCTCAGCATACAGTGAAGCCTCCCTCCATTAGCATTCCACACCCTGGGAAACTCTTACAGGATGACTCAGCCCAACCCCACCTTTCCTGAGTAGATATAAGTTACCTGCCAACATCTTTTCCACACTGTGACACTGAAAGATCTCTGTCTTTTGGTGCTACACCTCTGAAGATGCCAGTCACAGCTTCTGGCGAACCGTCAGGAACTACAATGCCAAGACCATGGCTATACAGCCCAGAAAATCGACAACAACCATTGTTCTCCAGCTGTGAAAGCCTTCGACAATACATCGAACACCTATTGTCTTGGCTTATGAAGTTGTGTTTAGGAAGTATTTGTTAGTTTGGCTAGTACAAATTCTATAATTCCCTTGACATTCAGGCCTTAGTACTGAACGATTACAGATGACACAGCAAGAAGCTGCAGTAATTCCTGGCTTTCACTTGATAAATATAAGATGTAGTTAAACTCACCTTCTAAACCACAAGTGGTAACATTCAGAAGTTTAAGAACCACAAGACACAAAGTTTTACTTTTTTTTTTGCAAACACTTCACAAAAATATTAATATACTGCACTGCATTCATATACTGCATCACAGGTATTGCAATACATAAAATTAGGTCACAATACAACTGAATTTTAGTATTAGTAAAACAGCCACTCTCTCTCACCCGAGGGTTGAGTGAGAAGAAAAATAGGTAAGTCTTTTCAACTCATGAAGCCCAGTGAAGTGAGGGGAAGATACAGAATAACCTTTTCAGCTAGGTATTGAAAGCTTATAAATAAAGTAATGCAAATCCTTACAAACAAAGTCAAACTCAGGACATCCCTCCTGTCCCTTTTGGCAGATAAGGGGGAAGTAATTTGCTGTTGCTGGTTTGCTTCCACAACTGTAACTGATCTGATCAATATGCCTCACAGACTTAATCTTCTGAATGCCTGCTTCACCCTTCATCTCCAGGCTCTCTGCTAACACCCCCCCCCCATTAAGCACACTACATTGGAACTTTTAAGTTCTAAATAAACACCTACAGGTTCACGCTTCAGAGATGGAATCCTATTCACACTTCTGAGTAAGCCCTAAGTGAGGACTTCTGAATAAACATGCCCTTAACTCATTGGGAGAACTGTGTTCCCTTTCTGAAGAGCTGTTCCTCCTCTTTAAAAGTAGTGACAGCCATTGGTTTCCCACATAAGAAAAATAGGAAACTTTTGTCACTCGCTAATGAGACCCTGAGCAGATCTCTACAACGAACACTGTGCCCCTCTTTTACTCATACCTTCCAAGGCTTTAGTAGACAACAGTGAAAATGGCAGCCATGTAGGACTAATGAAGGGATTGGTTTAAGCAAGCAATCACTGGTATCACAACTGATCTGGTTTCTCCACTTAATTCATCACAGCTTCTCTCCACAGGCACACGACAATTAATGGGGTTGAGGGAGTGTGAGATGATCTTGTTTTCATACTTACCTTCTACAGTTAAAGTTAAAAAGCAGCAGCTAGCATTAGAAAGAGGAAGTATAAGAGAGCTAGCAGCTGCTGCATGAGGATAGGAAAATGACCAGTCATAGGAGTGAAAAAGATGAGAGTACCATGGAATCAGAAGAGTTGGCCCATGAACTTTAGCTAAAGAAAAGCTGGATGCAGCTCATTGAGCCAATTTGTAAACCTCTGGTACGTGGTGAGTTGAATTCATTTTTGCCAGTTCCTCCAACTCTATCCCAGCTTGTGTCCCTTTTATATCCCTGTTTAGGAACTCCGATTATTAATTCTGTATCCATACAAAATTTACCATTCTTGACTAACCAACCCAGTATTCCTGTCCTTGCAACTCTTCCGAATGGGGCAAGCACTCTACCAACAGTACTTACCCTTGAAATGATAAGTTGTTTGCCTAACTGTATACTGTACAATAGCAGTGTCAAAGTAATAGTATTGTTTGTAAGATTTAACTCTTACTTAAAATGCAGATACCACAAGACAGCACCAGGACTAGAAATTGTTTCAAGGTTCAAAAACCAGAATTGGTGACAGACCCTTCCTTTAAAGGCCTCCTATTTTGCCACTGAAACAAAGACACTGAGATGAGAGCAAATTTTTTTTTTTACTACCCTACATTTTTCTGTGGAACATTGTCAATTTCTAAAAACTCACTGCTTCAATGAATAGCTACTACTACCAACTTTAGGCAAACTTGTCAGTTCCAAAGCTGAAATTCTTCAATTTTTATCTAGAAACTGTATAATAGAACACATGAACACTTTATCTGTAAAGTGCAGGGGGCACTAAAACCACAAGCACTTATAAAAATGCACGTTTTAAAAGTATCAGATAGTTCACCTGATTTCCTTTGAAGTCAAAGCTACAATTCTTTTTGTGGCAAAAGGGATATTGTAATCACTAATCTGATGCGGAGTTAACCAACGCAACTGGTATTACTGAGTGTAATAATGAATCTGAAGTGCCCAAAATCCTCTGTGAAAAATGTAAATTCCTTTAAATAAACGAGCATATCCATCGTACCTGATGTAGTTCTTGACTGTGCTAAAATAGAGTTTTCAGTGCTTTTTTTAAAGTTGAAAGAAAGTTCATGCTGTACTATCTTTCAAACCAAGTCATATTCCAAGAAAAATAATTGATACGGCTTTGATTTTTTTAATTCTTAAACAACATTTGATCAATTATTTCTACTGTTTCAATTCAAGGAGTTTCCACTACCAATGGAAGGTAGCAACGCAAGTACTTTTCAATTTTGTCTACTGAACATAAAAATTCTAAATCAAATATTCTATTTGGGGCTTCAGAATTTTCTGGAAAACTCAATTTTTCCTGGCAAATCCAAATCAGTGGTGATATTATGAAGAAAAAAGGGAGAAAAGTTTGCCATTAAGGTCTGGACTAAATTAAACTCTTCAGACACTCCAATTAATTTAAGTAGACAAAAAGTGCCTTAAACCAGTTAACTCGAGTTCTTCATGACCCCAATCTGTGCTTCATGTCTCTGACTATACATAAGTCATGTGCAAGGGTCTTCATTTTACTTCAGCTCATTTCTTCCATCTCAATAGCCAACACTACTAGTAAGTGGTCATTGCTGTTGTGGGGTAGGGAAGAAGTATCTTCCAGACACATGATAATGCATGTATAGGGCAAAACTCATTTGAACATAGCTGGAAAACAAAATTGAAAGCCACAGCATAACACACAATCATAATCTGTTTTACCCTTTAGGATAAATGTTCAGTGTGGATTGGTTCTCTTTCTGTACTTATTACTTCATTTATTTTACTTAATTTATGCCCCTCCTTTTCCACCAGTGGGGACCCAAAGTGCTTTACTTTGTCCTCTTCTCCATTTTTTCCCCTCACAACAAACCCTGTGAGGTGGGTTAGTCTCAGAGTTTGTGATTGGGCCAAGGTCACCCAGCACGCTTCCATGGCAGAGCAGGGAATCAACTCTCGAGTCTCCCAGATCCTAGTTAGTCACTCTAGCCCGTAAACCACACCAACTCCTACTTTTAATAAGTATTTTTTTCAACACACCTGAAATTCTCATTCTATACTCCAGTAGAAGAACTCAAATATCTGAAACTGGAACAAGTAGTTCACGATTAAGTGAAGTATTCAGAGTGCTTCATGCAAACACCCGTTGTCTCACTACCTTTCTCTCCTTTCAATTTCAGAGGTTTGAACTTCTCACACTTCTGGCACTTGAGCTTAGTATGTCCATTTCTCCAGAAAAATTACTCGCCAGATCGTCCTCCTCATACACAAAACAAATGCAAATACACATACCTTTTGAGTTTGTGCAAGGCTTAGCCCTCCCCCACTCTGTTGGTTGAGCTAGCGCTTTCTCCACATTCCTGAAATGCCCACTAGATGACAGCCCCAGGCCCGGCCCTCCTGCAGCCCTGCAATTTAATTGGTTTGAACTTGTCAATGGGGAAAGGAAAGGTTACTCTATCTGGAGCGTGAGGCAGAAGCCTCACATGTGATCGCTGTTTCAGCCACATTTTTTAAGATAGGAGGGGCTTCTCTCTTCTCTCACACCCCTGCTGAATACCACAAGAACCAATGGCACAAATGGGGAGCTCGAACCACGGTCCCCGCCCGTGTTCTCACCGGAACTACCCTATGAGGCCCAGAACCATACTATTGCCAGAGAAGCTAAACATAGCCCTTCGTGCTTTCTACCACCCTCGCAGCACAGGCAGAAAGAAGGCCCCACTAAAGCTCCCTTTTTCGGAGAGAAAGAACAACCCAATGAGGTCTCCACAAGGGTAACTTTAAAATGGACTGTTCTCTCAGAACTTGGCCGGCAGTCCCACTGTCAGCAAGGGGAAGACGCACAGAAAGCTTCAGCCAAGAGCGCGCGAGGGAATCCCTTATCAATCCGAGTATCAGATGCACCTCCACGTTTATGCACCATATGCTACATACGCGAACGAGCGATCTCACGTGATCGGGCCGTTTATACGTGACATTGCAGGCTAACCTGGGCAAAACCTCAGCCACGAGCTAGCTCCCGACCCGTTCTCGCCTCCCCTAAAGACTTCTCCCAGGAGTCACCAGCAAAGGCCCTGGTAACTGGACGCGGATACAGCTGCCCACTGCCGCCACCCTACAACCCAACTCCCCCCCCCCCCGTCCAAGGGAAGAGGAGGAACTAGAGCGCTACCGCTCTGGGAGCGTTCTCCACAGCAAGGAAACTCAGCGGAACCCCCCCATGGGCGCCACTCGATTCGAGTGGGACTTCTGATGAAGGGGAAGGTCGAGCACCGCTCCCCTCCCCAACGAGATCGCTCCATAACCTATTCCCAGCCAACCAGGCTCCGGCCGGCCTGGAATGCGAACCTAGGCCTGCCGCCACGCCTCGGAGCCAGGCTCGCGTGAGGCAGGGAACGGTCATGACGGTTCCTTCCCTCCTTTGAGCAACTGCCAAGAGGGCCGGCGAACCGTCACGCTGCTCCGGGGCCTCTCCGCCTCCCCCCGCCCGCAGTGGTAGAAATCCTCCCTCTTCACCTGGCCGAAGGACAGCCCTCTCCGCCCCTCCCCCCATTACGCCGTTCTGAATGGAGCAGCCGCCATGCCCGTCCTTCTCTACCGGCCATGAGCCTCACTCCCTTCCCGCCTAGTGGTGCCGGCATCGCGCTCGCCCTCCTGCCAGTGCATGTGCGCCACCAGTCGGGCATATTCAGCCGCCCGCTCCAGGAACCCATCCATGTTTTCTTCTCTCTCTCCATTAACCCCCCCCCCCTTGCCTACTCTCCCGGCCTCGGCCTCCCTTCTCCACTAACCTGGGAATGGTGCGGAGGTCGCCGGATCCCTTGCTCTGGTGCGGCTCCTGCTGCGAGGGCTGCTGCCGGGCGAACCACACCTCCAGGAGCTTCTCGGTCCCTTCAAAAAAGTGTGCACCGTTCTCCTCCATCATGGTGAGACAACTCCGTAAAACCAACAACCACAGAAATTAACGACAGGCACCCCCGACCAAACTGCTGCTGCTGCCGCCGCCGCCCTCCTTCTCCTCCTCACCTACACACCGGTTACGGCTGGTCACTACTGTTGCTGTTGCTCGGGGCCGCCTCGCAGCCCGTCCAGGACAGGCTTCACCTTTAACGGGGGAGTAATCTTATATTAAGCTTTTAGAAAAAAGAAACACCAGCGAGCGGTTGCAGGAAAGGTAACGGGGTCGTTACAGAGTCCTTTCGAAAGGGAAAGGGAGACGGACGCGAGGTGGAAGGATAGAAGCGCGGAGTGGGCAGGCGTGCAGGCGATGCGGTTCGGTTCCTTGTATTCCGTGTGTTCCCCTGTTACAGAGAAAAGCGTAGAGCGAGCGCTAGCTAATGTCGCCGGCCATACTGTGTAAGCGAAGGAAAGCCGCGCACGCAGCAGCTTTTATAGTCACACAGGTAGCAGCCGCCCACCCTCTAGGGCCTCATGATTGGACGCTCGCCTCTTAGTCCCGCCCTTCCATCTCAGCTACAGGACATTTGAGCGGTCTATCAGACACCACGGGCTCGCCTTGTGCTACTGCCCGCTGCGAGCTTGTGTGCCCTTAGGCGAGGTAGCAGGCAGAGTCGGGCACCGTTGCGAGTTGGCACATGTGAGAGCGTGAAGCAGACGAATGTATGCAAAAGTGGGTGAGAACAGTTGCAGTTTGAGAGGTGGGGGAAATGGAAAGAAAACTCCACACGCACCGTTGCATAATCACATCAGAAAATATGAATGCAACGATAGGAGAGAGGCGGATTAAAGGAGTGTGAGCATATGAAGAGCTCTGTCACGGCTTGAAATGTGGGCTTTTCATCAGCTTTTTGGACTGAAACTTGCCAAATATTATATACCAGTAAAAGGGCATTGAAGACGTCTTCAGATGTATGGGGTCGTGAATAGAAGCTAGAGTCCAAGGCAGAGCCTGCCCAGATTTTAGTATGTGCATGCAAAAATATAAGTGGTTTAAAATGTTTTGAAAATATTTTAATCTGTTTTTTAGTAACCTACAATTTTATTAATGGGATGAAATACAATAATAAAAAGTAATTCCAAATATAGATTTGTGGAGTGGGGAAGGGAAATATAGGAGAAACATAGGGTACACCAGCAATTGTGATAAAAATGGGTTATAGAAATAAACAGTCTGGCAAAAGCTTTAGCTAACCAAGAAATGGGAAGGGGGGAAATTAAAAGTGATATTTTCTAGAGAAAGATGTGATTTATAGATGATGCTATGAACACAAGGGATTATTTTCTCAATAAATGTGTAGAATTGTGCTGAAAAATCAGAGAAATAATCCTAAAGTGGCAATTTGATGCCCACTAACTTTAGTATATATACTACTTAATTTACAGTGCTGTTATAAGCAGAAATACACCAATCCTAAGGCGGTCTACTCAGAAATAAGTCCCATTTTATTCCATGGGGTTTACTCTCAGTACATGTTCTTAGGATTGCAACCTCTATCCATCAGTAGGTTTACTACAGTGCAACTCTGCTTAACATAGCAATGTCAGTGGTGTTTGCTCCTGAGTAAATGTACATGAGATTAAATAGTAGATGCATTTGAGAAAGTTTGGTGTAGTGGTTAAGAGCGTGGGACTCTAATCTGGAGAACCGAGTTTGATTCCCCACTCCTCCACTTGAAGCTAGCTGGGTGACCTTGGGTCAGTCACAGCTTCTAGGAGCTCTCTCAGTCCCACCCACACCGCAGGGTGTTTTGTTGTAGGGATAATAGTACTATACTTTGTAAACCGCTCTGAGTAGGCTTTAAGTTGTCCTGAAGGGCGGTATATAAATCTGTTGTTGTTGTTGTTGTTAAAGGAGAAATTAAGGAGGGGGAGTAAACTCTTATGTTCATCTATGTTCATCTACTTAGAATTTTGTCTCATATAACCAGATTTATTTACAGTGATGCATTCTAATAAATCCTGCATCAGGAGTAAGTTACTTTAAGAGCACATAGAGGCTTTACTGCATTAACACTTAAAGTATAATACAGTTGCATTATAGACTTCATGTAATCCTTTAGCAAGTTTCTTTTCAGTGACAACAACATGGTATGCTCTGTGCATGTAATTCTAGAGAACAGGCAAACTCGCTTCATAACCTGGCTGGATGTGCGTGCACTATATGAGAAAAGGAAGCACAATTTATTGATTGGCTTCATTTGTATCCTGCCTTTCTCCCCAATGAGGACCCAAAGCATCTTACAGCATCTCCCGCCCTCCATTTTATTCTCACAACAACCCTTTGAGGTAGGATAGGCTGAGAGTGTCCCAAGGTCACTCAGCACGCTTCCATAGCAGACTGAGGATTCGATCCTGGGCCTCCCAGATCTTAATGCAACACACCAACCATTATAGCACAGCATTAACCTCCCGAAACCTTTCAAAATAAAATAAAACTTAATGTTTACAAAATATAGAAGACTCAAGATAATGGAGGAAGAAATATTTGTGACCATTATCACTTTAAAATATAGTGTAAGCATGGCAGAAGCAGAGAACTAATTATATCACAGTGTCCTAATCTGAATGCCCAAGGAAGCCCGATTTAATCAGATCTCAGAAGCTAAACAGGGTCTGTCTGGGTTAGTGATTGGATGAGAGACCTCCAAGAAAGACCAGGATCTCTATGGCAATCAATGACAAACCTCCTCTCAGTCTCTTGCTTTGAAAACCCATCAGAGTTTGCCATAAGTCAGCTATGACTTGATGGTGATGGAAAGTGCCATCAAATCATAGCTGACCTACGGCAACCTCTGATGGATTTTCAAGGCAAGAGACTGAAAGAGGTGGTTTGCCATTGCCTACTTTTTCATAGAGACCTGGTCTTTCTTGGAGGTCTCCCATCCTATTACTAACCCAAGCAGACCCTGCTTAGCTTCTGAGATCTACTGTTTCAATAAACCTCCAATCAATGCCCATGAAACTAAGCAACTACATTCAACAAAGTTATAATAGCACTAGCTTGCCTGAGGAGGTTAGGAAAACTACTCTCCTGGCTTTCCACAAACTATGCAAGATAGAATTATTCAGGAGGGCTTTCTACTCAGGTTATTGGGCTATGTCATAAGAAATATCTCAAAGAGATATCTTGATAAGGGACGGAGAATATAGACTAGGCTATTGGATACTGTCTGCTGATGTATATATGTTACTACTGGGTAGTTTGATGTTGCTAAAGATGTCATGTTAATTTCTTGTTCTTTAATTCAGAAAGGTTTAATCTATGTGTTCATCTCCCTGCTAGTTTTCAAATTTGAGGCTACCATATCCTATTGTATCTGTTTTCATTGACTATCCTAACTGTTGATCATATTGTATTTTTGCTCTGTGAATGTCCTAGCTATTGATTATGTTGCATTCGCATACAGTATGTAATCTGCCTTGTACCTCTGTGAGAAAGACAGACTATAAATAAGCAACCACAATATCTGACAACAACAATATCCTCAAATACAAAATATTGCAACAGAGTGCAGGGAAAATGCAGTCTCTATCTTAGTACCTTATTATCTCACTCTTCCTCTAAGCAGCTCAGAGCAGCATATATGGCTATCCCCCATTTAATCCTCACAGCAACCGAATGAAGGGTTGCTCCTAGCCCAAGGTCATTTGGCAAGCTTCATAGCAAAATGATGATTGGAACTCAGGTCTCCCCAATCCTAGTCCAACACTATAATGATCACAGAAGAACAACACTGAGAAAAGTACATTTATTGAACAAAAATCAAATAGGTTTCTTCACAGTAAATAAGGTGAGGAGATGGAACTGGCTCAGACAAAGGTAAGAATTAATTTCATTTAAAGTAAATTCATGAGATGGGGGAAGGGAACAGACATAATTTGACAAAAAGAAAAGGGTCTTTTCAGCCACGAGAAAATAACTTTTTGTGGGAAAAAATATAAGATTCATTTCCCTGGATAAATATTGGATTTGCGATAACTTCTTAAGTGAAGAAAAACAAAAAAGAATCTTGTGGCAAGGTAAAGACTAGCAATTACATTGTGACACGATTTTGTGGATCATTTGTAGACCAGAGCCTGCTTTGCCAGGTTCTTGAAACTGACTCGTGTTCTCCCCATTATAGAGAACACAAGTATCAGGATTAGCAGGCCATGAAATGCCACTGGTGAATAGGTTGACATTGCTATGTAAAATTTATACGTACAAGATAAACACAGTGACTATCTCCAACAGCAATAATTGCTGATAATACATCATCCCAATTATTAGAGTGTATAGCCACATACGTTTTGAGCATCTGTACCAAGGGAGCACTGAATCTCTCAATCATGCCATTTGTTTCAGGATATAAACTGTAGAAGAGAGGTGTTTGATGCCATGCTTTCCCCACAACTGTTACATGAGGGATAACAGGAAGGTTGTCTCTCTGTCAGAAACTGTTTCCCTGACAAAGCTAGTTTATTCCTTTTGGGAGACAAATGGTAATACTATGTTTATTTTTCTATAGTCTAAGATGAAGAAGATAAAAGTTCCTCAGAAAATGTTTCTATTAGCATGCTAAGGGAGCATTACTTAATATCAGGTCTATTCAACGAGGGAAAGTGTTCTAAGGGCATTGCACTGTTAGTTTGGGAGCCAGGAGAAGAAAAATGTGAAGTGTGTCATAAATGTGTGGAAAAATTAGTGACAAAAATGTAGCATTTGGAATTAAAAATAATGAGCAGAAGAAATCTATAGGAACCGTTGCTGATTTTATACAGCAGGAATAGGATATCTCCCCCTTCATAGTATATGCAGGGAAGATATTACACGGTTGTCAATAAAAGGAAACAAGACGTATGGTCAGCTGTTATATAATGCTGTAGTTACCTTTCTGGCAGGAATGTGTATTAACAAGCATATTAACTCAGTGTGTCAGTATCTACTGGCTCTCTACTGCCTTCCAGGTCTAATTCAAAACGGTGGTAACCTATAAAGCTGTAAATGATCCAGGCCCATATACATAAAAGACCACCACTATCCCTCATAGTTATATTGTTGGTCACATTTCTGTTCAAACTGGTCAGTTTCTATGCACAAGCTTGAGGATAAATCAGATATTATAAACGGTAGAAACCAGTTGGGGGGCATTCAGTTTGCAGACACTTTAAAGTTAGCATACTCCAATAATAAAGTTTCAAAAGAAGTCTCCTTGTGAGGCTACTGATTTGGAGTTCATTAGCAATTTTGATATGGTGAAAATTGGCTTTAGCAAATCCTAAGAAGACCTTACTACAGAAAGCATTTCTCTCTCTTTAGGTGTTTACTTACACTATTGATCTTGCAATGCACATTTATTACCAATGGTTGCTAGTCAGGAATAAGTCATATCCATGCTGATTGTATTCTGTATTCTTTGCATGGAACTGTGACACCTGCTGCTTCTGTGGTAATCTTTAACCTTCTTGCCTTCTTGTATTTAGAGCATCTTTACACCTATTCACTTAGGAGACCACTGCAATATATGCATTATACTGAATCAAACCATTAGTCTTTCAAAACCAGTATCATTTACTCTGACTGCTAGTAGTAGCCTCTCACAATCTCAGGTAGAGGTCTTTCATACCACCTGATCCTCTTTAACTGGAGATGGTAGGGACTGAATCTGAGAACTCCCATTTACAAAGTAGATGCTCTATGGCTGAGTAATCCCGCCCCCCATTCCACATCTTATTTTATGAATTAGCTAGGATTATATTTTATGATAAATGTGTGAGTCTTTAAGGTACCACAAGATCTTTAATTGCTTTTTCCTGATCTCAATGTGAAAATTAAGCAACTACTTACCTCTGTCCTCCATTGAAATCAATGGAGCTGAAAGTGCTTAAGGCTGGATCATGCCTATGATGTAGAAGTCAGTTCTAGAAATCTGTGAGGTTTACTTATGTCATGTTTAAATCTAGTAACCTATCATCTCATGGGACCGGAACCATTAACCTACCTACCCTCTATACAACAGACAGCATACTGTTGCCAGCATATAAATATTAAGCAGTTTGAAGGAAGAATGAATCAGTGGATAATTGTGGCAATCCTATTGTGACATGATCATTTGGTGGTCCAATAAAAGAGCAGAAAGTTCATATGGAGGAAGGAGAAACCAAGAAAGCGGAAACTGAGGCAAGACAGATACCTGGAAAAGAAGAAGGAAATTATAGACAAGGAAAGGAAGAAACAGCCTGGTGGACTCTTCAGTTTACAAGGAGCTCAATGGGCAGTGAACAGAGATAAAGGAAGGATAAAGTGGGAAGCCTAAGAAAAGAGGTTTGGAGGAAGTAAAAGCCAAAAAGAAGAAGAAAGAATGGCAAAGTCAACTGAAAACAATAAAAAGATTATAAGGCTAAAGTTTGCTGATTTGTAAGGCATGTTGACTTTGTTTTCTACCATTTGGTAAACATTTCTATAGAAATTTGATTTGTTTGTATCAGCACCCAATATAGTAATGGTATGACTAAGTTTATAAGCATGTAATTTTAATCCTGACCTTTGTTTAAAGACCAGTATTTAGCTCAGGCTCTTATCTGCACTAAATTTGACAGTGATGGGGCTGATCAGAGGTTTACCAGAAGTAATGGTGAAAATATTTTATATACTTGTTTCTCTGTGTTGTGTTAATTTTACTTTGACTACCTTTTTCAATTGATTGAAAAAATCAATTTAAATAGCTATTTTTCAATGTGTGGATATGATTATCTTCTACTAAAATTTAACATATTTTTTCTTTCTGTTCTTCAGTTTGCATGGAACAGTAAGCCAAACAGCCACCATGTGCCAGTTGCCATGTGGAAACTCTCTACACGGGTTGCGCTGTTCTTACATGCTAGTTTTTTAAAAACAGTTTAATTTGTAATGATTTGTATGATGTTTTTATCTATTTTTATTTTGTTAGTTACCGCAAGCAAATTCTCTGGAGAGGCAGTATAGAAATTTTCTAAATAAATATGCCATGTAGTACTTCTACCCTGTAGAAGTGATTCAAGCAGATTCCATGAGAAAACCACTATCTAATAATTTCCCCTAAAATACACTTACAATTGAAAAGAGGTTATGGCAAACAGTTTCAAAAGGAGTGAAGGTCAAAATGTCAAATATTTTTCTCAAGTTTTAAAAAAATGTAACTTCACCCTTGGTAAATATTGTTCAGGAGTACAACAGAACCCTTCCCTTTTGTTACGTTCAACATTGGCATTTTAGCTGACAGACAATACTTTTCCTAATCTGTGTTGTATGTCTTCTCTGTGCTTCCAGTATTGTGGATTTAAATAATTTTAATGTATCCTGCATGGATTTCTCCCTCTTTAACCCTTATTGCTAAGCCCCCGTATATCAAATGTGCAAGCAGTTCACCAGATTGCCTTACAAGGGAAGGGAGAAAGGAAGCTGCAACACAGCTCTGGAGCTCTTTTTCTGAGACAGTTAACCACTTGCTGAAGGAGTTCATTCTTATCTGCCCTTTCCATAACCTTTTCTCATTTTCTTGTTTGCTTCATCTCATCTTTAATGTCAGCAGTTACAAGATAGAGCAGTAGGCATCTGAATGAGATTTTTTATTATACTAGTAACAAAGCCTGTTGTGGGAAAAAATACAAAAGGCTCTAGAAAGGGGACAGCAGGCATCCGGGCATTGTCTCCTCTGTGACTGATCCTGGCCGGGTGAAGGGAAGGGGGGGGGGACAGACATTGCCACCTGCTCCACTCCTGATCCTGGCCAGATGAAGACATTGCCACTTGCTCTGCTATTGATCCCAGCCAGGTGATGGGGCAGGCAATGCCTCTTGCTCTGCTCCTGATCCTAGGTGGGTGAAGGGAGGGTGGGCATTGCCACCTGCTCCACACCTGATCCTGGCCAGATGAAGGGGGGAAGGCATTGCCTTCTACTTCGTGCCTCATCCCAGCTGGGTGAAGGTGGAGGTTGGGCATTGCTGCCGGCTCTGCTCCTGATCCCAGCCAGATGAAGAGGGGTTGGACATTGCCTCCTGCTCCATGCCTGATCCTGGCCAGGTGAAGGTGGGGGGCAGGCATTGCCACCCACTCCACTTCTGATCACGGCTGGGTGAAGGTACTAACACAACACTAACATTACCACCTGCTCTGCTTCTGATCCAAGCTGGGTGAAGCCGGGGGGGGGGGAGGCATTGCCACCTGCTCCGCTCCTGATCCCAGCTGAGTGAAGGGCAGGTGGGCATTGTTACCTGCTCCTTTCCTGATCCCAGCTGGTTAAAGACAGGGGGGCTGGCATTGTCACCTGTTCCATGCTCCTATTCCTAGCTGGGTGAAGGGGTGGGTGGGCATTGTCACCTGCTCCGCTCCTGATCCCAGCTGGGTGAAGGCGGAGGTGGGCATTGTCACCTGCTCCGCTCCTGATCCCAGCTGGGTGAAGGCGGGGGCGGGCATTGTCACCTGCTCTACACCTGATTCCAGCCTGAGCTTCTTGCTGTGGTGCGCTCTCTGTGGGGAAGGACTGTCTTATCTGGGATTCCCTCCACGGCAGCACCCTCTGGAGGTGCACCAGGGTAGGAAGTGAGTTGTCAGGAACACAGTTAGCCTTTTATATAGTAGGGCACTCCTGCTTGTAGTGAAGAATTTTCCTCAGAAATAGGTGGGGTAGGAGGAGTGCCCAAACTCATTTGGCTTGGTATCTGTTTTAATCATTAATAGTAGGTCCAATTGCTGTAATGTTTGTATGAAAGAATGAGCATGTGCAGAATGCCTTTTTTCCCCCTCCCAGTGAATAACCACTATCAGGCCCCTGTCCTCAGTTTTCCTAAGACCCCTTCTGCGTGGGTTAATTTTACTGGTTCAGTTCCCATAATGCATTGACTTTTTCATAACCTCTCTAGGATGGAAAAGGCATAATGCTTAAGCAAATCTAAGCTGCATAATCTTGCACTACAGCCAAAGTATTTTACTGCAGATGTGGCAAAAGGGATGATGGGGCAGAATATCTAGGTGGTCTTTTTTTTATTGAACCAGAGGAGTTAGCCTTGTTAGTCTGTAGTTGCAAAATAGTAGAGTCCAGTAGCACCTTTAGGACTAACCAACTTTATTTTAGTATAAGCTTTCAAGCACCACTGCTGTCTTTGTCAGATGCATGGATGGTATGAAGAAACTGTCCAGAGATATATAGGTGGTGAGGGGAGGGGGGAGAGAGTACAAGGAGTGAGGGCCATGTAAATGTAAATTAGTTGCAAAAGTCATGAAAGAGGTGGAGTACGCAATCCAGGCTGGGTGTGACCCCTTCCCTCCATTGCTGAATCTGAATGGAATGCTTGAAGGCAGTTACTTCTGGTAATGAGATAACCAGAGTCTCTATTCAATCCAAGTCTGACTGAGTCAAATTTACATATGAATTCCAATTCAGCAGCTTCCCCTTGGATTTTGTTTTTGAAATATTTCTGTTGAATTATGGTGACCTTTAAGTCCTTGATGGAACATCTTGGTAGATTGAACTGTTCTACTCATTTCTGGATACTGCCATTTTTATGTCAGATTTGTGTTAATTTATTCTCTGATTTGTCCTATGTACAGAGCAGATAAGCATTGTTTGCACATGAGGGCATATATCACGTTGGAGGATGAGCAGCTGTAAGAGCTAGAGATTGCGTAGTTGATGCCATTGGGTCCTGTGATCATATTTTCTGGGTAGATATGTAGGCAGAGTTGGCATCTGGGTCTGTTGCAGGGTCTGGTTCCTGTATTGGTGACTCTGTTAGCCGGTTCATGGTTGTTATTAAGAAGTCATTTAAGGTCGGGGGGGGGCTGTCCATAAGCAAGGAGAGGTCTCCCACCCAGGGCTTGTGAGAGAGAGGCATTGTTTTCCAGGATGAGCTATAGATCACTGATGATATATTGGATAGGTTTGAGCTGGGAACTATAGGTGACAACCAGTGATGTTCTGTTGTTGGTTCTTTTTGGTTTGTCCTGGAGTAGGCTGTTTCTGGGTACTAGTCTGACCCTGTTGATTTGTTTCCTCGCCTCACTTGGTGGGTACTGTAGCCCTAAAAATTCTTGTTGTAAATCTCTTAAGTAAGAGTCCCGATCAAGGCAGTTTTTTATTAAATACTTTTTTATTTAATTTATATCAATAAAATATCTAGGTGGTCTTAAATGTCCCCTTCAGTACAGAAAAATAAAGGTTTTGGGAGAATTTTAAATACATTTGAAACAGGAAGGTGTAATTCTTGAATCTCACATTTTTGTAATAACAGCGTTATTAGCCTCTCCCTCTTTCCATCACAGTTTTGAATGCTCTGAAGGTCAAACTTCCAGTGACATAGGTCCATCCCGTGATTTGGTTCTTTAAAAATTGCCATGGGGCCCTGATCAAGAGCATGTGTGGGGTGTGGCAGCTCCAAGAGCTCCCCCCTCCCCCTGCCTTCTCAGGTGCCAAAACAGCTCCACATTGCTGTTTCTCTTGTGAAAAGATTATAGACACGTTATGCTGACTGAGTTCAGCATTTATGTGAAAGGAAGCTTGCCCCCAAAGTCCCACATGACCAGACATGATTATAAGCAACTCACTTTCCCCCAGAAACCTGAGGGTATGTCATATAATAGTTATATAATCTTTTAAATAATATCCCCACAACAAACAGTCTGTGAGGTAGGTGGGGCTGAGAGAGCTCTAGAAGAGCTGTGACTGACCCAAGGTCATCCAGTTGGCTTCAAGTAGAGGAGTGGGGAATCAAACCTGGTTCTCCAGATTAAGAGTCCTGGCACTCTTAACCACTACACCAAACTGGCCAACACACATTTTAATATTTTTGAGGTTTAAGTTTGTACTCTTTGTAACTTCATAGTGACTATAGTCTGCTATAAATGTTAGCAAGAAATTAAATAATATAAAACCAGAAATGTTTGATGCTTAATTTTTTTGGAAATGGAGCATCCCAAAGAGCTCAGATTTCATACAATGGGGGATGGAAAGAGAGTATCAATTCTAGAGGACAACATGTTGCTAAAAAAGTATCGAAGGGTTAGCCATGTTAGTCTGTAGTAGCAAAATAGAAAAGAGTCCAGTAGCACTTTTAAGACTAACCAACTTTACTGTAGCATAAGCTGATGCATCTGATGAAGAGAACTGTGGTTCTCGAAAGCTTATTCTACAGTAAAGTTGGTTAGTCTTAAAAGTGCTACTGGACTCTTTTCTATTTTGCTACTACAGACTAACATGGCTAACCCTTCGATACTTTTTTAGCAACATGTTGTCCTCTAGAATTGATACTCTCTTTCCATCCCCCATTGTATGAAATCTGAGCTCTTTGGGATGCTCCATTTCCAAAAAAATTAAACATCAAACATTTCTGGTTTTATATTATTTAATTTCTTGAACTGTTTAGAGGCTTCACATAGTACCACCCTAAACACAATCCTAAACCACTATACCCTTGTAAAGCTATTGACCCTCAAGGCCTTAGAAAGGTAACACCGTTTAGGATAGCATGGTAAGTTATCTACCACATTCCTGGATGAAACATTATTGCCACTATCCTTTTTTAAAAAAGCAGTTATTACTAACTTGACAGAGGTAAGTATACATATGAACAGTTAAAACCCAACTGAATTTAAGTTAATAAATTAGATAACTTTAAACATACTAGATGTATATTTAGGTTTTTTTCTGTTTCAGGTTGAATTCCAATCCTCAACATTTCTAGGTACGAGTCAGGAAAGGCTGTAAGTGCTAACAGAGGAAACAGTCGTTCAGCTTTTGAGACTGACAACGTGCTGGCAGGGGAACAGCTGAGCTTGCGCGGGTTCCTCACCGGCGGTGAGTGCACTGTTAAGCTAACCTGAAGCTGATCAAGAGCATCGGTGGGCGCCGACCCTCCGGCCAGCGGGGGGAGGCGGACGCATGACTTCATGACAATCACGTGATCAGAGCCATTGTCAATTTGTTCTGGGAGGGGGAAGGGCGGGAAACACGAAGCCTGGAGTGGGGGGGGGGAGGGGGCATAGAAGAGGCGCTTCCAGCTGCGGAATACCAGCCCACCCTTAGGCTCCACCTTTCTATTTGATTGACAAGAAAGCGAACCTTTTCGTCTCGCTGCTCTGGCCGCCACAGTCGGAGGGACACGAGGAGGCGGAATTCTCTCTGGCTAATATAGTAACAAACAAATGGCTGAGGGGCGGGGTTTCTCTCTGAATGACAGCTAAGGAGATAAACAAGCTCGAGTGCGAATATCTCAATCTAGCCCAACTGTGTCACATTTTTCTTCAGCACGAAGGCAGACCGCGGTAATTCGGTTAATTAAAGTACAAGCCAGACCGATTCCACTTCAGCCTCTCCTTTCCATAAAACATTTCACTCTTCTACCACTGCCCAGCAACGTGAAGAGTCAGCAACTTCCCAGCACTCGCTCAGCAATACCGGGGAGCGCGGAGTAGCTACGCATGCGCTTCCAGGCGATGGTGTCGCAAGCATCCCTGGGAGTTGTATTTTTCTGCGTACTAATTCTCGCTAGGCATCTTCGAGTCTGTCTTCGCCCCGATACTACTCGACCCAGGATCCCTCGCAACCCCAGCTATTGGAAGCCCTAGTTGAAGCGGGTGGCGGCGGAGCGAACTCCCCCCCCCCGCATCCAAAACAAGGAAATGGTGCCCGGTGCGGTGGCTGGGTGTTTCTACGCCTAACGCTCCCGTGACCGCTGGTCCTATCGCCGCCTTCCCCCTCCCCTCCGCCCCTTCCATGGGTGAGAGGCATGGACTACGAGTTCAAATCCAAGCTGGCGGCCGAGCGCGAGCGGGTGGAGGATCTTTTCGAATACGAAGGCTGCAAAGTCGGGAGAGGCACCTACGGGCACGTCTACAAAGCGCGGCGCAAGGACGGGTAAGGGGAAAGAGGGCTTCCTTGGGAGGGGGAAAGGAGGAAGGGGGCGGGGTTGGTGGGACTTCGGAGCTTCACCGCCTTAAGCGGTTGCTGTCACGGCCACGACGGATCGGCCGCAGTTTTATTTCCCGCGCCCCACCTCTTCTCCTCCTCCCCCCACTAGAGGCGGTTGAGGGCGGGAACAAACTTCATCCCGCGCTAAGAAACGCCGCCCGGTCTCGTGCGGGTATGGCGTGAAGGCGGGTCCGAGCTGAGCGCAGGGGCGCGCTTAGAACGCGCGGACGGGGCCGTGTTTGGGGAGGCCCCCTTTCCCCCTCACCCGTGTTTCCTCTCCACCCCCGGCGCGGAGTCGAGCCCTGGCCCCTCATCTGACAAGTACAGAAGACCGTCTTTTCAAGTCCCAACTGTAGAAAATGCAAACATGTTTTTAAAAGTCTGCAACAAGGGAAGTTCTTCTTCTGCCTCTACTTCAGAGCTGTTGGGGATGTGTTAGTGTCAGGTAGGATCTTGACCAGGATGAAAGTGACGCAAACCAAAGTTTACTTGTTGTATTATTTGGTAGGTATTTGAGAACACTCTTTGATTTCAACTGATCAGCGCCTGTGAGGCTGGGTACAATTTTGTTCCCCGAAGTCTTTGAGGTAGTATGCAAAAAACTTGCATAAGACAATCACTTTTACTACTGGTTTCACAAGAACTTCTAGAGTGATACAGATGCTATCAGGATAATAGTAGCTGTAATTTCTTGTTATGTGGGCGACTGTAGCGGAGAGGAGTCTGATCAGGGCAAAGTGGCTTTACTAGAACTATTTTCAGGACTGTTCTGGATCTGCAAATTTACTGTAACTTGAGAGTATCTTGAGTGACATTCTTGTATGGGTGTTGTTGTTGTTTTGCATTTAAAGTAATTTTAATCTATGTGTTGTGATCGGGAACGTTGTTGTTGTTGTTACATTCTTTCCTTTTTTAAAAGAGGCTAACAATGCAGAGAGAGGGAGGGAGGGGAAAAGATACAACAGAAGGGACTAGGAGAGGAGGCTTCCCATTGCCAAGAAGGTGTTTTCTTTCCGCTAGCTGAACCTCAAAAAGCTCTTTGGCTTTTGCAGAAGAACTTGCACTTTTGGATATTCCCAGACTTTAACTACCTAAGAGAAGAGAGCAAACTTAAGGAGATGTTACTCAGCTGCTGCCAACTAGCAGGATCTTCCTCTGTGCCTTCCCTGCCAGATATAGACTGATACTTTGAAATCCTTTAGGTGTTCATTGGTTTTATGTTTGCCACCTTGAAAAAGAAATCTGCATTTTCAGGACTGCACCGTTGTGGCAATTTTGAGGATATAGAAATGCTTGAAGGTCTTACAGGAAGGGTATAAAATCTGGACTATTGTTTGTGATTAAGGATATAATCCTGTGGATAAACCTAGGCTAGACCATATTGAACAGAGTGGGATTTATTTGAATAAACATGTGGTGGTTTAAGTTGCCTGTCATTGATTTTAGGAATAGATCTTAATTCATTACAGTTTGTAGCTTTCCTAGGCAGACATTTACTATATGGACAGTATATCATTTACTATAACGTCTAGGCTAACTGATAAAAAACATAGCAGGAATCAGTTGATGGGGCAGATCATTATTATATACTCTGACGATCAACACAGCTATTGTTTAAAAAAATAATGGCTTGCCAGCTCAATGGATCTGAGTGTCATCCATGTGGATAAATGTCATCTTGTAGGAGCTGTACTCTTTTTAGTAAAGCTCTTGACAAAGTTAATTCTGAGAGTAGTTGCAGGAAGAGGAAGCAATCAGGGACGAGCTCTTTAAATTTCTATGCAGTGGGCAAAAATGAAAGGTTATAAAAGACCAGGATTCACAGTCAGCTTCCCAAACAGAGAGGAAGAAGTATCACATCGTACACATTTGTTTGCTGTTTTAATGGTTCTTCCATAAGGACTCGAGAGATGCAAAAATTCTGTTAAGATTAATACAACAAGAAAACACCTGTATTCCTTTTCAGCAAGTATGTCTATTCTCTTTATTTACTGCTGTATCTTAGTGTTGTTGTTTCCTTCTCAAAAACACAGGTAATAGGGGATCTCCATGTCTCCCACTCAGGTGTTGATCAGGCCATATCTACTTAGCATCAATGTAGCGATAAGTCACCAAAGTCTTTGAGAGATGACATTTGGCAAAGATCAGTGAAGTGTTATTAGGTTATATGATTTGGTGCTTTTGTCTAAAACAGCAGAAGCTGCATTATAATTGGGCAAAATATAAAGTTAGACAACTTATGCCATCCTCTTTATCAACAGAATAGGTGTTTTTGCAAATTGTAACAAAGCAACCTAAGCATGAACAATAAAAATATAGTCTCCTTTCTATTAAAGTCACAGGCTTGTTTGCTTGGTTTAAATAGTGGTTGGTTTTGCCATTCATATGAACACCGGTATCCACTCCCTGTCCTTTTGATATGGCTGCTGCAATGCCATTTCCTCAAGCTGGACAGAAGAGTTTTGGCAGATTCCAATCAAGGCTGTATGTCCGTCAAAACCCTTGGCTTCTGTTTTAAAGAAAACAGATCTCTAGTTCTTATGGCTGGAAATGTATGCTTGAAACTGTGTATGTGATTCCTGCTAGTATCCAAGAAGCCAGAGATATGATAGGAGTAACATTTCCAACTGTTAGGAGGTTGTTCTTTTAGCCCTCTAGAGCTCCTTGTTACTTCTCATGACTAGCAAAGCCAGAATAAACTATCCATGGTAAAAGAATAATGCAGATTTGTTTATTTTGTATACTATATGCCAATTGTATAATTCAACTTTTTTTGGCAAAAATTCTAAAAAAAAAATTACTCCTCATGCTAGAGGCAGCTGCAGTTCTCATGTATTTATTTATTTATTTATTTATTTATTTATTTATTTATTTATTTATTTATTCATTTTCAAAACTTAGATAAGCAATCCTATAATCTCTGCAGCACTTGTTTCTAACTGTCCTGTCTGTCCAAGTTCTTAAAGTCTAGTAATCAATGAGTGCTCCTCCTGGCTGAATAAAAATGCACTGTATTAATGTGGTCCAAGAGTGGGAGGGGAGGAAAGGGGTTCAGTGGGTGAGAGAGGCAGTGTATAAGAGAGTGGCAGGACATTATGTGACTTCATCAGATTTCATCAGTTATTTGCAAGGCTAGTTAGGGCCCCATCATCTGTGATTTTGTAAAATTTGAAGTAGTATTGTTTTAAGAGATGTCCAAATCTTTCTAGGACAAAATATCAGGGGAAGTTAATTGCTAGCTCTTAGTCAGCATGATAAACTCTGAAGGCTTATTAGCTTATAGCTGCATTGTTTCTTTTCTCTGAAGGTTTATCACCTCAGATGATGATAAGACTGTTTCTGTTAAAACTCCTGCTCTACTACTGTCCGCGGAAAATAAGTGCATGCACATTTTTGTAAAATGTGTAACTGCTGAATGTTAAATATTAAATTAAAGCAAATAAACATTGATGATTGATAAAATATGACATATGGAACAATCCTGACAATTGAGCATTTGTATTTAGGCATCCTTATTGAGTTTTTTAGCTGTGGCTTCTGATGTGGCTCCCTACAATAATGTTTGCTCTGTGTTTGTTTATGGAGCTTTTATTAACATGTTTGTGTGCCATTTCTGTTTGTGATGTCAAATGGTTTCACCTATGAATTTTAACATGGACGTTTTTCTGTTTTCTTGTGCTTATCATAATATCATTTTGTACATTGCTTTTCTGTAGTGTAAATATACATATTTAGATAAAGTTTTAGCAAGGCATTTAAAAGATTTGTCTTGGCTATAGCAGCCTAAAATTTCATGGTAACCATTTGTAAAAGAACAATGAATGTGAAGAATTGATTAATCCAGATTTGTTTTTGTTTCAAAATTTTCCATGTAAAAATATTCTGCAGTATCAGTGTTACCATGTAACAGTTATATTGCCAGTATCATTTGTTGTTAGTTAAATATATGATACAAATGCAAGAACAAGTTGGTGACTTTGTCAGGTGAGAGATTAGCTGCTATCCTTCTTTTGATGCAGTTTTGGTGTATACTGACAACAGAGCTAGCTAGCAGAGTAACTGCCTTTCCTAGCTGCCTTCTACTTTTTTTCTGAAGAGGCTGTATTGTGAAGTATATTGGGAATTGCTTCTTTCTGTACAAAGGGTTTTATACACAACTAGCACCTTAAAACACCAGTGTGAACAAGAGCAAATCCAGCATTTAATCTCACAGGGAAAGTCCTGATGATGGAAAGAACGCTTTCCCGTTACCACTGTACCTCCTAGGGTGGAAGGGGTGCCATTTATTGGGAGCAATTCTGTAGATGTTTGCCAAATCTTTCTGCTTGTTTAATGGTCAAATTATGTAATGTGAAAATTATTTTTATGGAAACAGTAGCATACTGACAAGTCACATGCCTATTAAAGAAATCATTTTGAGAATGAGTTAAAGATCCCACATGTGGGGCTTTTTCCCTCTTCAAAACGGAGAAAGAAATAAAGACTATGAAAACCTATTTTATTTTTGAGCCATTAATTTGAGTCTTTTCTCACTATTCTTAAAGTTACTATTTCAGGTAGTTTTAACAACAATGTTATCCCAAATCCATGGATTTTATTGGACTCAAACTGTTAAAAAGGCATTAAATGCATTCTTAAAATGAAGTGTTCTCATTAGTTGTGTTATTACAAGAAAATAGTAAGAAAAATAATAAACGTTCATCTGTGCAGTCGCATCAAATCTGATAATCTTACTTAGCATTAGTTTAAAGCATTCTCTTTTAAAATCACAGTGGGTTTAATGATATTGCTTCTCAATAATGTTTAATTTCTAGGAATATTTCTGTTTTCCAGCAAATTTCATCTAGATTTATGTATGAAGTTTTGAGGTGCCCCGTTAAGTAATCTTAGAAAAGAACTGCCAGAAAGACTAAAGATGCAGGAAGGATTCCTCTAAAGAGAATAGATTAGTTTCAGATTTTGTGGTAAAGTTTTTAGCATGAGAATGTTTTTGGCTAAAGGAGGCCTTGAGCAGTTTTGCCATCTGAAACTCCATAGAAACCCAGCAGTTATGCATATTTATAGTTCACCAATCACCATGGTACCAAGGCATTGCTGTAGCTAAAATCCATGCTGAAAGTTCCTGTAGATTGTTTCAACATCCTTCTTAATCATCCTGCAGACTAACAAACTGAGAGGAGATTCTATTTGCCTGCTGCTCAGAAGAGCAAAGGCATTTAGTATTTGGTATATTTTGTAATTGTGGCTTGCCCCTTTACTACTATGAAAAAATAAATCACATTGTATTATTAGTTGTGAGAGGGCTTATAAAACAACTTTTCCTCTTGAATATTTAGAAAACCAAATTCTGTAAAATGTTACTCAGGGAAGGTAAAAACAGCTGAGAGTCGATGGGAAAATGGGGGAGGAAAGGTTAAAGTCCTCATGCTGTTATTGCAAGTTATAACAACAAGTCTTAGAGGGCACAAGAATGAGGCAAACGTGACTCCTGCACTATTTATTTAAAAACCTGAGTTAGTGGCAGTTCATTATTGAAGTTGATGAATTCTTATTTGTAATGTTTGTGGTTTGCAAATGTCATTTGTGTCATACTAAAAATCATCATTTGTGTCATACTAAAAATCATCTAAGTTTATTGCAATGCTAATTTTGCATACTTCTGCTTTGGCCTTCGTAGCCTATGGACACAGCCAGCCAAATCTGACCTTCTGAGTCTGCAGTCAGAGTGAACTAATAGAGGCTGTAGAGATGGGTCACATTTGTAAGTGAATTAAACATGAATCTCATTAACTGGTTATCATCATGATGGTACAAACATGTCAACTAGTAAGAAAAGATAATCAGTTATGCAACTTAAAAATACATAGTACCTCAAGCTTAACAATTGCCATCACATGCCAGAAATGTCTTGATCAAAGCCTGCTTATACTGCTGATCTCTGTCAGCTGCCATATTGCCTTAAACCCAGAGCCTTGCACTAATTACTGGTCTTTTTAATGTGATCCTCCTGATGTTGAACCTACTTTTCCACAAAGAAGAATTCAGCAAATCCTGAAGCTGTTGCCTTTGTGGTTGTTGTCTGAATGGATCTCTGGAAGTACAAGTATCCCTGGTAGCCTCTCACATTTTGCCAGTTGTAAGGGTGTCACTGTGATGGTTCATATATGCCAACTAACTGCTTATTTTAGTCTGTTCATTTCTGCCTTATTAAGGATTGCATGGAAAATTTCATTATGAACCTAACTGAACATGGAAACTCCACAGCTTTCCCCAAGAATACCGTGGTTTCAGGCTGTTGCAATTGCAGGAATGATTTTATTATTTATTTATTTATTTATTTATTTATTTATTTTTTCAATTTATATACCGCCCATCCCCAGGGGCTCTGGGCGGTGAACAGTTAAAATTGATAAAAACAAAAACTAAAATCAATATACAAATAATAAAACAAATTAACAAGGTGCAGTGGTGGGGAGAACCTTCCCCACCCCAAAGGTGGGAGGCCGACATGGCACCGCCCCCTTCAATCACCAAACGCCTGGCGGAACAGCTCTGTCTTACAGGCCCGGCAGAACAATAATATGTCCTGCTGGGCCCGGGTTTCCATTGACAGAGCGTTCCACCAGGCTGGGGCCAGGACTGAAAAGGCCCTGGCCCTGGTTGAAGCGAGGCGGGCTTCCTTAGGGCCGGGGACCACAAGTAAATATTTATTCGCTGATCGAAGCGATCTCCAGGGAACGTACAGGCAGAGGCGGTCCCGAAGATATGCCGGTCCCAACCCACTCAGGGCTTTAAAGGTAAGAACCAACACTTTGAACCTGATTCGGAATTCAACCGGAAGCCAGTGCAGCTGGCGCAGGACAGGTGTGATGTGTGACTGGTAAGGTATACCAGTCAGGACCCGTGCCGCCACATTCTGGACCAGTTGTAGTTTCCAGATCAGGCCCAGGGGTAGCCCAGCATAGAGTGAGTTACAGTAATCTAGCCTGGAGGTGACCGTTGCATGGATCACTGTAGCCAGGTCCTGGGGCATCAGGTAGGGGGCAAGTTGCCTGATCTGACGAAGATGGAAAAATGCAGACTTGGCAACCACCGTGACCTGGGCCTCCATCGATAGGGTGGCATCCAGGAGCACACCCCGACTCTTTACCACTGGCAAAGTTGCCAGTGGTGTCCCATCCAGGGCAGGGAGCTGGATCCCAACATCTGGCAGCCCCCGTCCCAGCTGCAGGACCTCCGTCTTCACTGGGTTCAATTTCAGCCTGCTCTGTTTCAACCATGCCGTCACAGCCTCCAAAGCTCTGGCCAGATTGTCTGGGGCCGTGTCTGGCCGTCCGTCCATCAACAGAAAAAGTTGGGTGTCATCCGTGTATTGATGACAACCCAGCCCAAACCTCTGCACCAACTGGGCGAGGGGGCGCATATAGATGTTAAATAACATCGGGGAGAGTATCGCCCCTTGGGGAACCCTGCACACCAAAGGGTGACGGGGCGATAGATCTCCCCCGATCGCCACCCTCTGTCCCCGACCCTGGAGAAAGGAGACCAGCCACTGTAAGGCTGTCCCCCTAATCCCCACGTCGGCAAGGCGGCTGGCCAACAAATCATAGTCAACCGTGTCAAACGCTGCTGTGAGATCAAGTAACACAAGCAGCGCTGACCCGCCTCGATCCAGATGCCTGCGAAGGTCGTCTGTGAGGGCAACCAAGGCTGTCTCCTTGATGCAGGTTGTATCTGTGTAAAGTTCTGCTCTGCTGTGCTTTCTTAAAGTGGTTCTGTTTGGAAAGATTGTCTTAGTGAGAGAGATTTGACTAGGTTTCCATTTTTGAACTGTTTCTTGCACTTGCTTCAGGTTCAGCCAGATTCCTTCTGATTTCATTATCTATTGCAATACAGATCAGTTAGACCAGATTGCCTTGCCTGCTTCAAAATATTTTCTTCCGCTTCTAAAAAAGTTTTCAGATTAGAGGGTGTGTCTTTTTTCCAAGGCTATCTTTCTAGTTTATATCTGTTGGAGCATTAATTTATTTTTCTTTTATTTGTATTGCTCAGAGTCAATGTGGATTACAGCATATAAAATAATGCCTTCAAATGCCATAAGACTGGCAGTGGACAATTCAGTAGTACTAGGATTAAGACAAGAGGCTCAGCCACCATAGAACAAGTAATAATGAAACAGGACAAGGATTACAGAATTAGAAAACAAGTGAGGGACCTGCAAGGACTTGCAGGGTGCATCTTATTTCCCCCTTCCACACCATGTCCTCTTTCCCTTCCCTGCCCCCTATAGAGATTCTCACTCTTTTCCTGCTTCCCACCTTCCTTTGTTTGCCTTTGTCTTCACCGCCCCTGCAGCCTCTCCCTAAGGTCCAGTTGCATGTTGCCAGCTGTTGGGCCCAGTTGCATGGTGGAGATCCTGCAAGGACTTGTGGGAGTATTTCACTTTTCCTTGTATCCCCTTCACCACTCTGTTTCCTCTTTCCCTCCTCTTGGCAGCTTCCATATGCTCACTTTTCCCTGTGTTCTCCTTTCTTTCAAACCTACTAAGCAACAACTTTTATCAGACCCCCACTTTCACTTATATTTCTTAATTTACTTCATTTATACCCTGCCTTTCTCCACAATGGGGACCCATAGTCGTTTACATCATTCTCTTTGCCTCCATATTATCCTCATTACAAAGCTGAGAGATAAGTTAGGCTGAGAGTGTGTGACTGGATCAATGTCACTCAGAGGGCTTCCACAGCCAGGGCCGGCACGCCCATATAGGCCAGGTAGGCGGTGGCCTCAGGCGCGAGGGTCCTGGAGAGGCGCCGGAGGGAGTGTTGAGGGTGGAGGCGCGTGCTGCGGAGCTGACATGGCTGGCCCGCAGTTGCTGCAGCCAGCCAGCCCCGTGCTGCTGCCGCAGCTGCTGCCACACGCCCCCAGCCGGGTGCAGCAGCCACGAGCTGCTGTCGGGGCGGCATGCGGAGCACGGAGCAGCCTCCGTCCCCCATCCCAGTCATCCGCCAGCGAACGCCCTGCTTGCGCTGCGCGATGACATCATCGCACAGTCCGTGGCATGGAGGGGGGTTGCCGCAGGCGCCAGAGACCCTGGCGCCAGCAGTGTCCACAGCAGAGTGGTGATTTCAACCTGGGCCTCCCAGATCCTACAGTAAAACTCTAACCTCTACACTACATTGGCTTTTTTGGTGGGATGCTGTTGAACAGTAGTCAGCAGCTGGGCCTGGGTGAGTCACGCAAGTCTTTTGGTATTACATTTTCTGGTGGTTGCTGCTGGGCCTGAGCCCAATGAGTGCTCCCCCAAAGGCCAAAACAGGTCTCAAAAGGGCCCTGCTCTCCCTCCTGCCTTTTTCTGACAGAAACCAAGCCTGGAATATTGGCAGTGGTTGCCTCTGATGGCATCTGGTTAAAGCTACAGGTGCTCCTTTTATCATTTTGGGTTTTTTAAGTGCCTCCCCCGTGGGTTTTTTTTAAAAAAACCCAGATTTTTCTGCAAAGCTGGGGCATTTTTCAGGTGCGTAGGAGGATCTGTCTTGCTTGTTTATGGCGCTAATCTCTGGATTTGAGTATCCACAGATCAGGGCCACTTGGTTATTAGTATATAAGATGTGACCAACATACTGTCCGATGCCAGAAGTACTATAAACAGTGCAGAAAATGGAATTATAAAAGTAGAAAGCAATGCAGTAGAAGTAATATGATACCTACAACAGTAGTTGAAGTAGACTACAATTCTGTTTGGTTATAAAAGTGCCTCCTGGACTGTTCCATTCTACTGCAGTTCTGATTCTTTTATAAAAATGCCCTCCTGGACGTTTCTGTTTTGGCCATTCTGTGGAACGACAAAAGTATAAATGTTTTCTTGACCACCTTAGACAGGCCTATCTACAAGGTGGGGAGCCACCATAGAGAATGTAAACTATTGATATTATCCATTTACGAAATGCTTTGCACGGATGAACAAAGCTATTATGGTGCACCTCTCTTTTATTTAATGCTTATGTCAACCACCTAATTATATGCCTCCACACAATTGATATCCATGCTCCAGCATTTTCCAACAGCAGAAAGGTCTCAATCTTAATGTACGCTGACGACGCTGTTCTTTTATCCCAAACAAGGGTTGGTCTCAAGTGAGCCTTAGTTAAATTTAGCGAGCAATGTGGTACTGAACTGCTAACTATCAATTTTGCTAAAACTAAAATTGTTCGTTTCAGTAACTCATTCAGGAAGTACAACTGGCTGGGCTTTTTTCAGTGGGAATGCAGTGGAACGGAGTACCAGCACCTCTTGAAAATGGTCACATGGCTGGTGGCTCCGCCCCCTGATCTCCAGACAGAGGGGAGTTTAGATTGCCCTCCGCGGAGCAGCTCGGAGGCAATCTAAACTCCCCTCTGTCTGGAGATCAGGGGTTGGGGCCACTGGCCATGTGACCATTTTCGCTAAGGCTGATATAAACTTTAAAAAACTCCCCCCTTGTTCCAGCTGACCCAAAATGACGTTATTGTGCGGTCCTGAGTTCCACCACTGAGTTCCACCACCTCTTTCCCCCCCCAAAAAGCCCTGACAACTGGAATATTAAAGGAAATGCCATAGAACAAGTTAAGAACTTCAGTATTTAGGCATAATTCCACATTTTCAATGCATCTGTCCTCATCAGCTAATTTAGCAGAGAGAAGCACAAACTTTATTCTCAGTTTGTTCAGAAGGAAGGGCGCAGACTTCCTTCCAATGGCCCTAAAAATCTATCAAGCAAAACCATTGGACTCGCTGCCAACCTTAAGACACTTGAAATGGTTCAATCCAGATTTCTTAGATCTTTATTTGGTGTCCCTAGATGCACTCCTTACATAATACTTAGGCAAGAGGCTGGCCTACCCAGAGTTGAAACAAAAGTCTGGGAACAAGCAATACTTCTCTGGCTAAAAATTCATTACAATCCAAAGGGCCTAATACCTTACCTTCTGGCCTCAGACTCTTATCCTATTTGGTTTACACAAATCCTTAATAAGATCAAATAGATTGGCTTAGTTCCAGAAGATCTTTTTTATGGAAGCATACAAAAGGCAAGAACAACTATTATACAGAGACTTCTTGATATTGAATTACAAAATGAAGAAGCTCTGTTGCCCAAGAACTTTAAATATCTAAAATCCAGCTCTAATTTTACTGCTGCTGCTGCTTATTTATCTAACATTACCCATGAACCTTACAGATGGGCATTCTCTACAGCCCGCTTTGAGGCTCTACCTTCTGCCATATTGCAGGGTAAATTTGCCCGAGTGCCACTGCAAGAATGTCTATGTCCTTCCATGAGTAACATGGTGGGATCGTTATCCAGGTTCTCCTTTCTTGTGAATTTTATCAAGAGGAACGGACCTGCTTCATATTGCCCCTCTTTAGAAGACACTCAGATCTCAGTGATGTATGCTGTGGCTAAATTTTGCTCTTTAGCTGTTAAGAAACGCAGATTGCTGTTAGCTGAAAATATGGTTTAATTGTTTTTTTCTATTCCCACGGTTCTTATTTCATTAATTCCTATTAATGTTTCGCTTATTGCTATGTTTTGATGTGACAATTTAGAATTGTTTTGTTTTATTGGCTTTTGCTGTAATAATATACCAAGCAAGCTATTATGGTGCAGCATAGCAGGGGAAGTGGTCCTGCAGATATATAGGTCCAAGGCCATGAAGAGTGTTGTATATCATAACCAGTACCTTGAGCTGAACCCTGTAGCTGATCAATAACTAATGGAGTGACTGCAGAATGGGTGTGGCATACATGTTCCACTTAATGCCCAACAGTAATGGCGCTATAGTGTTCTGTACCAAATGGAGTTCCCAAGTTAATGTTAAGAGCAGATGCATGAATTGTGGACTAAAATTGTCAAGTTTTGAAGTAACCAGAGCATATATCCCTGTGACCAGATCATCTGAGTGAAGAGGCCAGCTTCTGGGCTAAGTGAAGATGAAAGAATGCATTGTTTGTGGTTGCGCTAGCTTGATTCTCTAGCAACAATACTGGATTTGGTATAACCCCTAGGCTCCTAACTCAGTCAGTGAATATCAGCTGGGTCACAGCAAAAGTGGGAAGCATAATGTCCTTCAAGTCCTCGGCCCTCCCCACCAGCGTTACCTCCATCTTGTAAGGAATCATTTTCAACTAGTTCAGCTCTAACCATTTAACCATAGCAGTGAGGCTATGCAGAACCTCTGCAGCATCACTGGGTGATTTTGATAAAGAAATGTAGAGCTGGGAGCATATTAAGCACAGCCTGCCTTAAAGCCATGGATGATTTCTCCTAAGGATTTTACATAGAGATTGAATAACATGTGGGATAAGACTGAGACTTGTGGAACCCAATAAGGCACATCCCACACTAGTGACAACTGGTCTCCCACAGTAACTTTCTGAGTCCTGCCTGTACAGAATAATTTAAGCCATTCCAAAGCACATTCCTTGATTCATGATTGATCCCTCCCATGATTGATCCCTCCAACACCTAAATAAGATGGCATGGCCCACAGTATCGAAGGCTGCTGATGCAATGGTAGCAGAGAAGTAGGATTTCTTTTCCACTGTCACTACCTTGTAGGTATCCCACATGCCTTTTAGGTTTTCTTTAAGATTCAGTTTGAATTTTCTTCTAATACCATTTTAGATGTTTTCCTGCCCTCTTCAAGTCACCCAGCTTCATAGTAACCAAGGTATTGACTTGTGGCTCAAGGGTGAGAGAGGTTGACAGGTGGGCAAACATGTCAATACCTTTTAGGAGGTTTTCATTCCAGCCTCCAACTGTGCCCATGTCAACTGGGATCTTAAAATTGTCCAAGGCATTTCAGAAGCCAGTTAGATCCATAAGTCTCCAGAACCATTCTTATTGATCTCCCATCCCTTCAGATTGTCAGTGCAACTTTCACCTTTGCCATTGAACACAGTTGCACACAACAGTTGAACACAATGAAGAAAGCTTGGCAATTGCTTTATTTTCATATTTGCAAACCATATTTTTTTCTCTCGTCAGTTCTTGCTGTACATCTTTGAATAAGATAAAGCACAGTGATCAGTTGGATGCCCAGACTAATCTCAACAACTTGTTCTGAAGAAGTTTTCACTTTACACATGGAATAAGATAAACTCCTGATTTCTCTTCAGTCAGATAGCTGTCAGCCTGTGAGAGAGTTTGAAGAAGAAAACAGCCCTTTCAATAGCATTCTGTGGTTTAGTAGTTAAAATGTTGCTTTAATAGACAAAGACACTTTTGTTTCTGCATGTCTGTTGTAAAAGAAATGCTCCCTCAGCAGGAGAGAGAGACTCTGTGTCAGTTTGTTACATAAAGAAAAGTAATATACCCCACTTCATGGCTGAGCTTTCCAGACAGAGCCTAAGCATTGCATTGGCAAAGACCCTGTTCATAGCTATCCCTGTAGAGGCTGTAGAGCAGGGACAGCAGCTGGCACATACATTTTTTACAGCGTGCTTGCCAAAATTCTCATTCATCACAAAGTTATGCCCTATTGTAATGTTGCTATTTGCATTCTAAATCTACATGTGTGTAATCATTCCAAATGAATTCAGTAGGAGATTCCCAAATAAGTGTGCATAGGATTGGATATGGAGAAGTTATATTGTTTGCTAGAATAGTAAGGTGGTGGTCAGGATGGATACAAATCAATTATTTTTTTAAAAAAATTAAAAAATCATTAAAATCATTAAAAAATTTAAATTGGATTTTTAAAATTTAAATCGGATTTTTAAATAAAATGTTTTTTGAGGAAAAATCTATCTAAAGATAGTTCTTTATTTAAGATACATTATAGTCCAAAGGTTATCATCATGAAATAAGGATTAGTTTTAATTATGTAGCATGAGGCTGTATATTCATGCAGTGTTTAAATTTTTTAGTAAACGAATTCCATTAATCCATTCACAATGTCATGCTCTTCTAGAGGTTTCTGTAAGATTATTGGACAGTTTATCTAGAAGATATTATCACAGATGCTTGGTTTTATAGTTCTCAAAACTGAATTTGTGTCTGCAGAGATCATGTCTCTTCTTCATAGCAAAAAGGTTATAAGGTTGAGAAAAAGTCCTTAATCCCATTGTTCCTTTGCAAATATTTGTACACCGAACCAACCCCTTACCTCTTAAGTGCTAAATTTCAAAAAATTCAACGAATAGAAGATTGTTGGGAGCAGAATAGATCTGCACAAGAAGCTAAATGTGAGGAGTCTTTATGTAGAAAACCATTATTTAAATCTAGTCTTACTGACTAGTGATTTAAATTGTGATTTAAATCATGATTTAAATCAAATCAAATCCACCCTGGTGGTGCTGTGTGTTTGATGCATCTTCAATAATGAATGTTTTCTCTAGGGATACTTGTTTTTGTGGCATCTTCATGACCAATTTTTGTTCTGTCATAAGCTTTTGTGGACTAGATATCACATACTAAAATGTTGTTAGTGGATCCTGTTATGAGCCTCGGCCTAGTGGGCCTAGTGGCTCTCGGGAAGCCTGCACTCAAGTTACTGCAAGGCCTACATTTCCCAGGTTCCCTTTGGCCCCTGTGATTGGGTAAGAGGGGATTCTGAGGGGAAAATTGCACCAATAGAAAAGGAGGGAGATGGTTCCTGAGAGAAGAGATAAAAGGCCTCATCACAGGGGGAGGGTGTTCACTTCTAGGGAGCACAGCTGAGGAGAGGCTGCTGCAGAGGGAGTGTTCCCTCATACAGAAGGGGTGAGACAGTTGGAAGCCGGTAACCAGAGGACAGTTAAGAGCAGTCTAGTTAGACGCGTTAGGGTATTTTATTTTTGTTTGTTCACCAACCTTTACTATTTTCTCACTGGGGGACTTCCGGTTCGGGATCCATGGAGGTCTAAAGCAGCTCTAAGAGCTGAGCTGTCCATGCCGCTGTTTGTGGAGGCTGGAGGGGCACGGATTGCCCGCAGCCCCCTGTTCTCAGGCGGAAAACAGGCAAGTACGCACTGTACCTGAGGGCGCGTTGATCTCGGGTGGTGGGGGGCTCTAAGCAACGAGCTCTCTCCCGCCCTTGAGGTCCCACTCGAAGACAGGTTTGCTAAGATCTCTGCAGCAGCTCAGGAGTCAACTGTATTGGCATAAGACCTGCATGCCCGAGCTTCGATAAACAGTAAGGGAAGCGGATTCGTTTGATTAAAAGAAGCAGCTATTATATCTTGGAATGTAAATGGACTAAACTCACCTTGTAAACGTAAGGTTATTTTCCACTGGCTTGTAAAACAGAAATGTAAAATTGTATGCCTACAAGAGACACATATTAGAAAGCAAGATGTAAAATATTTGAAAATGGCAAAACTTGGAAAAGAATTTGTAGCTGCCTCCAAACAGAAAAAGAGGGGTGTTGTGCTGTATATAAAGGAGGAACTACAGCCTAAAGTGGTGTTAAGTGATGTTGAAGCTCGATATTTGGCGGTGGAAATAATTTGGAATTCAAAAAAGACATTGGTGATTGGAATTTATGCCCCTAATGGTGCAAAAGAAATTTTTTTTATTGACTTACAGTTAGATGAACAGTTAGATTGACAGTTAGATGAACTGTCTTATGACCAAATAATATTGGCAGGCAATTTCAATGGAGTTACAAACTTGGAGGAAGACAAGAAATCTAAGACTACACAAAAAAAAGAGAGGACTATTACCAAAGTCATTTTTTGCAACCACGAAACAGGAAAGTTTAAGAGGATGTATGGAGGAGACAGTATCCCAAGAATAGACAATATACATATTACTCTGCAAGATACTCTACACTATCAAGAATTGATATGATCTGGGCCTCCAAAGAACTGTTGCTCTGGACTAAAGAGGTGGAAATAATGCCAAAGGTAGGCTCAGATCATAATCCAATTGTGTGGAAATTTGGTAAGAATAGTAAAAGAAGAGGATGGAGAATAAATGAAGACTTGTTACAAATGGAAGAGAATATTGCATTGCTGCGAAAAGAGACCAAGTTCTTTTTGCAATACAATTTGAATAAAGAAGTATCGACAAACAAGGTTTGGGACACATATAAGGCCGTGATCAGAGGGATACTAATGGACTTGAATGCGAGAGACAGGAGGAAAAAGGAGGAGAAAAGACAAGAAATTATGGAAAAAATTAAAGCCAAAGAGATTCAATTCAAAAAGAGAGCAGGCAAAAAGAAAATATATCAGGATATAAAAATACTGCAAGAACAGTTATCGGCAATGAATAACAAAGAATTGGAGTGGAATTTAAAGAGGATGAACCAGAGGTCGTTTGAAGGTGCAAATAAACCTGGGAAATATTTGGCATGGCAATTAAAAAAGAGGAAGGAGAAGAAAATTATCAGTATGATACGAGAAGATGATAAGTTATTAAGTGATCAAGTCGCCATTAGTAGAGCCTTTTTTAAATTTTATGCAAAATTATACCCAAAAAAAGAGGTGAACAAAGATTCAATAGCGGAATATTTAGATAAGATGAAACTTCCAACACTCTCTGAAGAATGGAAAGAGAAATTGAATAAGGAAGTGACAGAAGAAGAAATAAAAGAAGCTATTCAATCAACGAAATTGGGGAAGGCGCCAGGCCCGGATGGACTAACGGCAAAATTTTATAAAATAATGGGCCAAGAATTGGCACCTCTCCTGAAAGAGGTGATGAATGGTGCTGTGCAGGATCAAGGGATTCCTGATTCTTGGAAGGAGGCTAACATATCATTGATTCCAAAAGAAGGACAAGATTTGACTAATGTTAAAAATTATAGACCAATTTCATTGTTGAACAATGATTACAAAATATTTGCAAAGGTGTTGGCGGAAAGAATTAAAGGATGGATGTCGGAATTCATTGCAGATGAACAAGCGGGATTTTTACCTAATAGACAAATTAAAGACAATCTGAGAACAGTAATAAATGCTATTGAATACTATGATAAGCATTGTGATAGAGAGGTTGGTTTCTTTTTCGTAGACGCAGAAAAAGCATTTGACAATCTGAACTGGGACTTTATGTTCGCCACCATGGAAAAGCTGCAAATGGGAGAAAAGTTCATACAAGCAGTTAAAGGAATTTATAAAGACCAAAATGCAGCGATTGTAGTGAATGACGATCTGACAAAAAAACTGAAAATAAGCAAAGGCACAAGGCAAGGCTGCCCATTGTCTCCATTGCTGTTCATATTGATTTTGGAGATATTGATGATCCAGATACGAGAGGACGACGAGTTTACCTACAAGGTCAGAGCATTTGCGGATGATATAATGTTGATTGTAGAGGATCCAATTGACAATATGCCAAAGGTAATAAAGAAGATAAAGGAATTTGGAGATCTGGCTGGTTTCTTTGTAAATAAAAAGAAGTCGAAGATACTATGCAAAAATATGACCAAACAGAAACATCAAGAACTGATGGAATTAACGGACTGCGAGGTAACAAACAAAGTAAAATATTTGGGAATTGAACTAACTGCAAAAAATATAGACTTATTTAAGAACAACTATGAGAAGTTGTGGATACAAATAGAGAGAGATTTGATAAAGTGGAACAAGTTGAATTTATCATGGCTGGGCAGAATCGCGACAATAAAAATGAATGTTCTACCTCGTGTGATGTTTCTGTTACAAACGATCCCGATTATCCGAGACTCTAAACAATTCGAAAAATGGCAAAGAAAAATTTCGAATTTTGTGTGGGCAGGCAAGAAACCACGTGTTAAAATGAAAGTGTTACAGGATGCGAAAGAAAGAGGTGGCTTGCAACTGCCCAACTTAAGACTGTATTATGAAGCAATTTGTTTGACATGGATAAAGGATTGAATAACGTTGAAAAATCGCAAACTTCTGGCATTGGAAGGTTACAAGAAAATATTTGGATGGCATGCATACCTATGGTACGATAAAATAAAAGCGGACTCTTTGTTTCTGCATCATTATATTAGAAGAAGCCTCTTCACAATCTGGAAGAAATATAAGATGTATCTGGAAGATCAAATCCCCTCTTGGGTGGTCCCGTATGAAGTAATAGACCCGAGAACTGTCGATAACGAACAGCAATGCTTAACTTACAAGGAGATAATACAAATACATTTAATGCCAAAAATAAAATCAGAAGAAGAATTGTCTCCTTGTTATAACTGGTTTCAATACAGACAGATTAGAGATCTTTACAAATCGGACTGTTCAAGAGGAGGAATAAGAATGGAAAACTCAGAATTGGAAGAAGTAATGCTACAAGAAGACAAGAAACAAATTTCAAAGATCTACAAGATACTTCTAAAATGGTATACTGAAGATAAAGTAGTGAAAGTACAGATGGTGAAGCAATAAATTTTCATAAAGAAATAGCAATGGAGGCATGGGAGCACTTGTGGAAGAATACAATTAAGATTACAACGTCTACGAATATTAGAGAAAATGTATACAAGATGATATACAGATGGTACCTAACACCGAAGAAAATTGCGCTGGGGAACGCTAATATATCAGATAAGTGCTGGAAATGTAAAAAGCACGAAGGATCATTATATCACATGTGGTGGACTTGTGAAGTAGCGAAGCAGTACTGGGGAGATATAATAGAAGTAATTAATGAGGTGTTACAAACCCAAATAAATAAGAACCCAGAACTGCTGCTACTAAACTTGGGAATGGAGAATGTTCCAGTGCAAAATAGAATATTGTTATTTTATATGACAGCTGCAGCAAGATTACTGTATGCGCAGAAATGGAAAATGCAAGAAGTACCTACTGTAGAGGACTGGATTTACAAATTGTTGTACATGGCAGAGATGGATAAAATGACAAGAAAACTCAAAGACCTGGATCCGGGACAGTATTTGGCGGACTGGGCGAAATTGAAACAATTTTTGGAAAAAAAATGGGATGTGAAAGGAGAACTGTGGCAGTTTGAGAATTTTTAAAATAAGACATTTTAAACAGAAGAGAGAAGTGACTTTACCATTAAGAATTTATATCTATTTTAATCTAAGCTTGGATTATAATATAGTAGAAAAGGGGTGAAATTTAGAACTGATTTTGTAAAGAATAAGATAGGGAGGTTAGGATAAGTAATACCTTTTTTAGAGTATATGAATAAGGGAATAGTTAAATAAATATACTGATGGGGCATACTATATATACTATAATGTTAGTGGATCAGATTGTATATTATATAATGAATGTGTAGTACGGTGTTGTATGCTGTGCCACATTGGTGGCAGGGCACACGGTAGGGGTTTTAATACATATTATAATGACGATAGTATATTTGATAGAATATATGTTTAAAAGAAATAGAATATGTTTAAATTAAGACTTCTGTTATATACTATACTATATTATACTGGTCTGCTATAGTGAGGGGTATAAGATCTATACTATATTGATAGTATAACTGATAGATGTATATTATACTGATAGAATATTTGATAGCATAATTGATAGAAGTATACTATATTGATAGGATATTTGATATATATGATAGAATACCTGGAAAAAAAAATTAGAATGTGCTTAGAGTAAGGGATTTATTAAGTAATAAGAGGGGTTAAGGGTTGGAAAGCTGTTGGAAGTCGATAGAGGGAGGAGGAAAAGGGTGGGGGATAGGGTTAATTAGATATTGAGGGAATGTATGTATTGAATTTGAAAAGTATACTCACCAATAAAATTTTAAAAAACAAAAAACCTTTACTATTTTCTTTAATCTACCAAGTTTAAGAACCGTTATTAATAAACCTTTTAAATAAAGTTCTTTATTATTCTGCCTGGGTCCTCATGCCTCATTTGGTCATGTACTAAATCAAACCTACTGGGAAAGAATCAACAAAAGGTGTTAGTGGGGTGCTCTGGGCCCTTCTTTCAGAAACCTGTACCAGAGTGGTGGCGGCCTACAGACAGCTACCCTGGGCACCAGCAGCTGTGACAGATCCTCATTGTGTTTTCAATTTAGATAGTATGAAAAAACAACCATCGGAGTCAAGGGGTCATAAAATGTAGGAAGTAAGAAGGAAATACAGGCATGTAAAATATAAGTCACAAAAATCCAAAGACTATCCACAAGTTAAGCCAATCGAATTAACATATAATGGAATAAAAATTTCACCTGGCCCATTACAGGCATTAACTATTGAATGCTCTGTTTTTTTCTTGGTTAGTTTTGAATTTTACATAAGTATATTTCATGAGTTGTAGCTAGTCTGGAATAAAGTTTTGTTAGTATTTAAGGTGCTGTAAAACTCTTGTCTTTGCTGCAATGGACTAATACAGCTATCCCTTTGATTTTTATGACTTCTGCTATATAATATCAAACTGATATCCCAGGCCTCTAGAAAATAATTGTGAACAATTTTGCATGTTTGATAGATTAACCTGGTAAATAAACTTTTTTGGATGTAAGGGCATAAAGCATATACATTCTATATAGTAGAGGTCCTCAACCTTTTGGCTCATGGGGGGCCCATTAGAGTGCCCAATGCCTAAAAAGGGCTACATCTTAAATCAAAATGTAACAATTATTAATCTACCTATTTAAATCAATAATAAACATTCAGAGGTCAATGAAGAAAAGTTAACTTGAATGCAATCTATTTTGGAACAATATGTCAAATCATTTTATCTAGCTACACATGCTTACCCTAGTCAGTATGATTTTTGTGGCTGTTATCTGTTAGCCAAGGCATTAATGTCCAAATCAAGGTTTGTGACAGACACCATTAAAATGTCATGTAAATGTTCATCTGTAAAACTTAACCTACATTTGGATTTCATAATTCTCATCTTGGAAAAAGTTTGTTCACAGATGTATGTGGTGCCAAAGACTGTGAACATGCCTGTAGCAAATTTCTTTAGGTTGATATATCAGGTAGAATGTAATAAAAATCTAACAGACTATTTTCTTTGTAAATGTCTCTAAGATGATCGCTGGTTTGCAAATCAATTAGTTCCATTGGAAAAACGTTACTTACATATTCTGGTGTTACTTCAAATGGATTCTGAAACTATCTTATTTCCTTTCCATACTTAAGGCGATTGCCAATCAGTGAATCTGTTCCAGAATTCCACCTGAAATAGGTTTAGTGCTTTGACATGTTTTTCCATGTTGAGTTGTAAATTCCCATCCTTCTCAAATTTTAGTTCTTTGCAGCATGAGTGGTTAGAAAAGTTACTTTCACTAACTTCACAAAAATGTTTAGTTTTGGTTCAAAATTTTCAGTTCAGAATGTGTCGCACACGAGCTTTCCCTTTCCCTGCAACCTTAGATTCAACATGTTTAGATGTTCGTGATACCAATTAAGAAAGCCAGATCTAAAATCCAACTAGGTATCACTGAAGATCTGCAATGATGGGGAAAATTGAATATTTCCTGTCCTTGGTGCAAATCTGCTTTTTTCTCATCTTTCTAAGAAGAGCCCAGTCATCTCTATGAAAAGTTGTTTGTTTTTAAAGGTCCAGTTTACATTGGGCTCCTTCCACCAGCTTTGTTTTCTGTGCCATGCCACTGGTAGGCTTTTTGAGGACTTCTTTTTTAAGATTGTAATTGTTACAGGGTTATAACAATCATAAAGACCTCAAAAAGCCCTCTGGCGGTGCAGTAGAGAAAATGGTGGCAGGTGGAAGAAGGCATGCAGTAGAAGCCCAGTTTAAGTAGCAATAAATGGAAAATCCTCACTATGTGAATGCACCCTTAGTTATGCTTTCTGCTTTAGCATATAAGAAATATCTGTATTACTTATTCAGTCATGGACATTAATACTTTTTAAAGAAAAATACTAAATGGTGTTCTAACTATCTCATTTATACAAGTTTTTCATCTCTCCTCTGCTATAGTTGAATATCATAATTTACTAAGTTTCCCCCCTTGTATTATTTCTTACGATCAAAGCTTGGAAGTTTTGTTATGTAAATGCTACATAATGTCAAAGTCCTGAAGCAGCCCTTTCACTTCCTGTACCACATTTACAACATGACCAAGAGAACTACTCCAAACTGAAAGGTGTTCTTTGCATCACTGGTAGAAGTGGTTTTACTTCTGTTTGGAAAGTATGAGACACCCCTTACAAATACTAGTGGAAACTATATTTATATCTGTCCATCAGTGTGAAAGAAAAGCATCTGGAGCCTTAACAGATAATGATTTTTTGTGAGTTGTGTCCAAAATGAAAACTGGACAGCTACAGACCCTTGACAAAAGATCCTATAATAACATTCTTATTTAAGTGATATACACAGAAAAGGTGTAATTTATGTAAAAATTTATCTTATTTAGAAAATGTATAGGTCATCTCTCTAGAGACTCTCTCAAGGTGGTTCACAAACTAAAAACAAATACAGAATGCCTCCAACCATAGGCTCCCACAGCACCCTCAAGTTACAAATCTGCTTCTTCGTTGGATGAAAGTATTCATAACATTTATTTACTTAGTGCTGAGAGGCTTATTTCCTTTAACAAGTTGCTTTAAAGCAGTGTTATATTACTCTTTTGTGCAGGATGACCTTGGGAAGAAAAACAGGATGTAATTCAGGATACTAGTGTGTATAGATTATAGGTTTATTGGGGGTATTACCTTTTCTGTAGCAAGTATTGTAGGTTAAAGAGAAAATACTTCAAGGAAAACTTAATGGGCATGATTTTTACTGCTCTTTCAGGTGATATAGTTAATTATATGATTATCAGCAATTACTCAGTTGTTTACTTCTGCAGAGCCACAGTTGTAGAGAGTGGAGTGCTGGCAGAATTTTTTAGAATGCATTGACACCCAGGTTCTGTTTAAAATGTTTTCCAGTACATTCAGATTTGGGATAGGTGTGACAACTGACAGTGATATGGAAAACTGCAAGAGAAATTGAATCTGTACTCCTTTTCTGATATTGCAAAGATTAATGGCTTGCATTCATAGCAGTGGGAAAAGGACAGAGTTTTACACTCACAAGATTCAATGAATTAATGAATTATAGTTAGCAGAAGAATGGCAATCTGAAGACCGTGCTCTTACCTTCCATTCTGTATTGACCTATATTAATACAGCATAGCATTTATTTCATTACCAAGGTCATGGGCAAATTTGGGTCAGTATCAGTGGAGGTTTGGGTATATCAGTTACAACATAATGTACATCAAAAGCCGTTTTTTAAAGCAACAAAAAGAAAACAAACCAATCTTTTCCATTACCTGAGGTTCAGAATCTGGGCTAATGTGTGACTGTAGTATCTGTGGTGAAACACTGTACCTTTGATTTCTGCAAAAATCCTTATGAAGTCTTATGATGCTTTAATGACAATATCGATGCTGTCTGTTTTCATATAATAACAAATAAAAGCCAACATAGAGCCTTGTCACTGAAAATTATCAAATGTAATAGATATTAACTGATTTTCCTTTAATTGAATACTTTGCAGCAAGGCTCGTTTTGAGGAGGAACGCGCAGGAATGCAGTTCTGGCAGTTCCCCAAAGAGGTCACATGTCAGGCGGCCCTGCCCACCTGACTCTCGGCCATTTTGGGCCTGTTTCGGCCTGGATTGGGTCTGAAACAGCCCTGATTGGGCCTCTGACGGGTGGTGGATCACTCTCCCGCTCAGCAGTCACCTGATTCTGACCATTTTGGACCACCTTTTGGCCATTTTCAGCCCCTTTTTGCCATTTTGGGTTCAATTTCGGCCCTGAATGGCCAGGATTGGGTCCAAAACAGCCAGGATAGGTGATGTCAGGGGGTGTGGCATATGCAAATCAGTTATGCTAACGGCACACTTCTGGTGATGCCAAGGGGTGTGACATATGCTAATGAATTATGCTAATGAGTTCCTCCAGCTCTTTTTCTACGAAATGAGCCCTGCTTTGCAGATATTTCCTAAATGACCCTTAGTATTGTTTGTAACTTGTCTTTGAAAGTAAAAATAAGTGTAGTGTTTTTAGGCTTTGTGTTTTCCTTGTCTGTCTTTATTTTATTTATTTTATTTATAGTCTGCCTTTTTTACTGATGCTCAAGGTAGATTACACAGTGTAAGTCAATGCACTTAGTGTAATGAGGCATGGAATAAGCAGTATAATAGAAACAGGATTACAGATATCTGAAAACATTGCATAAGTATCAGACATATGTTAAACTATTACATAAGTAGGCTAAGATGCTGTGAGAGCAAGATAATACAAACAGCAAACAGATAATACATACTATACATGGTTAAAGGTAAAGGTAGTCCCCTGTGCAAGCACTGAGTCATTAGTGACCCATAGGGGGACATTGTATCACAACGTTTTCTTGGCAGGCTTTTTGTTATGGGGTGGTTTTGCCATTGCCTTCCCCAGTCATCTACACTTTACTCCCAGGAAACTGATTACTTATTTTACTGACCTTGGAAGGATGGAAGGCTATACATGATAGTATAGTCCATAGTCTTGTTCCCTTTATTAAAGCACCTTTGTGAACCATTCGTTCTGTTATAATATAGCCATATTAAAAAGTAAAGGTAAAGACAGTCCCTGTGCAAGCACTGAGTCATTACTGACCCGTGGGGGGATGTCACATCACAACGTTTTCTTAGTAGACTTTTTATGAGGTAGTTTGCCATTGCCGACCTCGGAAGGATGGAAGGCTGAGTCAACCTTGAGCCAGCTACTTGAACCCGGCTTCCGCCAGGATCAAACTCAGGTTGGGGGCAGAGCTTGGGCTGCAGTACTGCAGCTTACCACTCTGCACCGTGGGGCTCCTCTTTATAGCCATATTACCTTTATAAAAATGTCCTCCTAAACAACTCTGTTTTACATAGTTTGCGGAGCCACAGAAGCACTGGAGCCTTCCTAAACTCCTCAGGCATGCTGTTCCACAAGGTGGGAGGCTCTAACAGAGAATGTTAACTGGAATCTCTTAATTCCTCCTTGCTTAAATTCTCCCTGAAATCCAGCAATCCTTTTCTATTCCTCTTTTTGGGAATTGGAATCCATTTTGAATTGATTCTTCTTTCATGAAGAGGAAGATTCAATTTAATAACAACAACAACATTTGATTTATATACTGCCCTTCAGGACAACTTAACATCCACTCAGAGTGAATTACAAAGTATGTTGTTATTATCCCCACAACAATCACTCTGTGAGGTAGGTGGGGCTGAGAGAGCGCTGGAAGAACTGTGACCGACCCAAGGTCACCCAGCTGGCTTCAAGCAGAGGAGTGGGGATTCAAACCTGGTTCTCCAGATTAGAGTCCTGCTGCTCTTAACCACTACACCAAACTGGCTTTAGATCTCTAAGATGTAACGTATTTATTTATTTATATATATACTATAAGGATAATTGAAAAATTAAGAACAAGGTAAGACATTAAACAAACAAACATAAGCCAAGACTTGTCTGAACATATCCTTGTTCCATCAGACTACTTTTACCCTTTGTATTGTATTACAGTGGCATAACAACAGGCAAACATCACCAGGTGAAGAAATCTATTATATGGAGAAAAGAGACCTCAAAGATAAATAATAAATCAAAAAAATCCTCTTGAAAGAAAAAATGAGTAACAAACTGCTACATCTAAAAAAAAGAAATTCCTGTAACAACCCTAATACACAGGCAATTGTTGATGGGGCATAGGAAGAGAAGCAGTCCCACAAGAGGTCCAAAGCCATGAAAGACTGTGTGTGATAGTCATACCTGGAACTGACCCCAGTAACTAATGGCAGTCAATAGAGTGACTGCAGAATTGGTATAATATGAGGAAGTCCTGCTCTGAGTGAAGCTGGTGTAATGAAGCATATCTTGCAGATATGAGCATCCAAGGCCTAGCTCCTGATAATAACTGATCTGTGGCATTCTGTACCAACTGGAGTCTCTGAGTTGAGTTCAAGGGCAGACCTATGTAGAAGAATTGTAGTCTACTGTGATTACAATGGCATGAATTAGTGGAACTTTTAAAAAAAGTATTCAGGATATTTTGCAGTGATTTTAGGTAGTCCAGGGTTAGAGATATAAAACTTCCAGAAACTTTGCAGCTATGGAAGAAAATGCTGCCCCTCATTCCCTTTCCCAGAAAATATTGGACATTTTGGGGGGAATTGAAATGTTACTTATCAACCTATTTGTTGGTTTAATAGCATAAAAGGAATTTATAACTTAACGAGCATATAAAACTTATGGAATGCAAAAGTATAAATGCCTGTGTTTTCTATAAACAAAATTCAGAATACACCAAATATTAAAATGAGTATGCAAGAGAGCTGCTAATTGTTGGAGGTTTTTTTCACCCAGTGTCTCCCTGCATTTCCTTTTTTTCTGTTGGAAAAAATAGAAAAGGACTCAGACTTTTTCATACAATCACATTTTGATTGTGTGAAACATAATGATAAAAACATTTCACTAATTTCAAATAAAAATGTTTCATAACATTTTCCAATGTTCCCCAAGATTTCTTAATTTTTGCTTTTCATTAGGGGCTAAAAATGTCCCCCACTCTAGAATTTCCTGGTTTCCCTTCCCGTCCTTCACTTCTCTTCCTAGGACTAAAAATAATTTCAGAGTCCATCCTTTCTTAGAGCTAGGTACCTGGGATTTTTCTTGTTGTCTTCTAAAATATAGTGTAAAAGGTTTTTTTTTTTTAAAAAAACAAACTCTTGAATATTGATTAGTAAGAAGCTCTTTTTAAATATTAAGCCATACATTTGTGCTTCAGGGAGACTTCTGAAAAATATAGATCAAAATGGTTTTAGTTTACTATTGCTCCATTTAATGTTCCTTATAGAACTGCTGCCTCCTTTTTCTCCTTTAACTTTTGTATGTCTGCAAGGTTTATTTTTCTTAAGAGATTTCCCATAATAATATTATCTCCCATCCTCTCCTGTTGAGGTAAGAGAAATTTTTCTTATGGCAAATTGCTGATCTTGTACAGCATGTGGGGTAGTTTGTTATAAATGTACAAAATTAAGACTTGCCTTTTCCATTGAAGAACTTTTAATCCAAATACAATATAGCTGAAACATTTGCCTATGTTACCTTTGAAAATTCTTTAGAACTAACTAGTCAGATTGTTGTTGTGATTAGCTTTTGTACACAGTGTGTAACTAGCAGTGTCAGGCAGGAGATAGATGGTAGCCTTTTCAGAACTGAAAATGGTTTGAAAGAGAACTCCTGCTAGTAGAGTATTACATATTTGTTTCTGGAAAACAGGTTTTGCAGGTTTTTTATTATTTCAAAAGCCTAAAAAATGTTTGCCCACGAAGCAATATTGAGACAAATGTATCCATATAATGGGAAATGAATTCACTTTCAACCCTGTTTAAAAGTACAGTCTATCTTCATACCTAGTTAACTATAATGTCAGGGGAAAAGATCACTTTTGCGCATTCATTGCCAACTTATGACTTTAGAAAATCATTAAACTGATAACTGTCTTGTTTTCAGATAGTATGCCAGTTTCTTGGAGGAAAACTCAGTGGGTTTTTAGTTATCAGGTACTGTTGAGTTTTGAGAAGTGAAGCCTATACATCTATAAATCACTGCTTTTTACTTCTGCTGTGTTCATAGATTCCATCGGGCTTCGTATATGGACTTCAAGCCTTGGAAGTAGCAGAATATTCAGCAGAAGGTAAAGAGGAGTGCTGCCTTCTGGTGTCATAGTATGTGCCTGTGTGTGTGTGTGTGGACTGGGGTAGTTAGTGTTGTTGTTTAATCCTTCAGGGAGAGAAAAACAATACCCAAGTAGAATGTGGCTCCTAGACAATTAATCGACATTATATTGTTCCATGAAATCAAGAACATACTTGTAAGTGGCAGCATAATTGTAAGTGTTGTTGGGTAGTCTGATAGCAATTGTGGGAATGAGAGTGCCAAGATTCCCAGGAATGAGTATTCTTTCATACTCACCCATATGGTTATCCCTCATTCAGGCGTATGTATCACCACCATGATAACTATCTACAGAAGCCATTTGTCCTCTTTCTTTCCACTCTGTTCTAGATGATGTACTAGTCAATTCCCGATCTGCTGACATTTCAAACAAGAACATGAAAGGGGGACAGGAAGAAGCATAAAACATGTACAGGCATGTTGGTATGCATGCAGAATCATCACAGTAGCTGGCAATCCTTTATATCATCATCATCATCATCATCATTATTAACAACAATATTCGATTTATATATTGCCCTTCAGGACAACTTAATGCCCACTCAGAGTGGTTTACAAGTATGTTGTTGTTATCCTCACAACCATCATCCTGTGAGGTGGGTGGGGCTGAGCTCCTAGAAACTATGACTGACCCAAGGTCACCCAGCTGGCTTCAAGTGGAGGAGTGGGGAATCAAACTCAGTTCTCCAGATTAGAGTCCTACACTCTTAACCACTATACCAAACTAGCAGACGACTGGGAGGAACATAATAAGAGGCTTGTAAAATTATGCATTGGGTAGAGAAAGTGGATACTAGTCTCCTATGATACTAGAACTTGGAGCACCCAGTGAAGTTGATGGGTAGATAGATTAAAGATTGACAAAAGTGCTACTTTACTCAGTGAGTAATTAAGTTGTGGGATTCACTGAAAGAGGACACAGTGATGGCCATGAGCACAGTTGACTTTAAAAGGAGATTAGATGGATTCATGAAGGATAGATCCATCGATAGCTGCTATCTATAGTGACCAAAGTGGAACCTCCACATTCAGAGGCAGTAAACCTTTGAATACCAGTGCTAGGAGGCAACATTAAGGGAAGGCCTCCAGGGTGACTTATTAACTGTTGTGTGAAACTGTATGCTGGACAAAATGGGCCACTGTTCTGATCCAGGAAGGGTTTATGTGCCACTTAGAATTTTACAAGGTGGTGGTGGTTGCATTCACTGTGAATGCAAATACATATACACTATGTTGCACCCTAAATTATGCGAATTAATCAACATTTTAATAAAGGTGCAATGGAGGTGGTTGGTGTCATTCTGGAGGCTTCATTTAGTATTATTGGGTGTGTTGATCTCCCAGTTGCTACACATGTTAGCCAGTCAGTCCCAAGAAGAACCTGAGCACCTTTTTCTTAATGAAATACTTGCCAACCATCTTGCTCTAGGCCACTTCTCAGGCTGTGCAACACCCAGGATGCCATTACAGCTGAGCTGAGGAGGCTGATGGTGAGATACAAACCACCTTATCTCTGGACAGATAAGGAAGTGTGCCTTTCTCACAGTAACTGCAGTCTGTGCATGCTCAAAGACGCCATTTCTTGAAAGATTTCCGTCCTTTCAGAAAGGAGTGCTTTACATGCTCATAAGAACTTAGCTCTTGGTTCCAAAAATATTGTAAATGTGGCAGTGCTACATAGATGCCTAGGAATCAGGGCAACTGCAAAGTTCTTTGCATTTACTATGGGTTAAGATGGGCTTCTGTGTAATGTGGTGCTTAGTTATAAAACTTCCACGACGGACTTAATTCTAGAGTCTCCTAGAAGATATACATTGTAGGTAGGCACATTGGTTTAAGTAAAACAATGAAAAAGTAGTAGAGCAATAACACTATCAGGATCAACTAAAGCATCACAAAATAGTGAGCTATCTATCCAGTTTTCATAATAAGTTTTGTAATTTAGTAGGTTTTGTAATACTGTGTTTTTTGTTTTTTCAATAACATGCTCTGAATCAGTAAATCTAATTTTCAGCATGTTCCCATCTGTGGGACTATTCAGAGAGGGGAACCATAAACAGATAAGAGAGATCTTTCTACAAATCTTAGAAGCCCCAGTTTGCATAATAACTTGAAATTAAAACCAAAACATGGTGCAGAGTGGTAAGCTGCAGTACTGCAGCCCAAGCTCTGCTCACGACCTGAGTTCGATCTCGACGGAAGCCAGGTTCAGGTAGCCGGCTCAAGGTTGACTCAGCCTTCCATCCTTCCAAGATCAGTAAAATGAGTACCCATTTTTCTGGGGGTAAAGTGTAGATGACTGGGGAAGGCAATAGCAAATCACCTCGTAAAAAATCTGCCAAGAAAACATTGTGATGCGACATCCCCCATGCGTCAGTAATGGCTTGGTGCTTGCACAGGGGACTACCTTTACCTATGGGGGTGGGTCAAACCCCTATAAGAGAAACAGCACCTGTACCTTTAAAAATGAATACACTCTGTCATTGTGTGGGTTGTTAGGTTACCACAATAATATTGCCAGGCTTCAAACGTTGTTTTCTGTCTGTTAAAGGAGGGAGCAGGGCCTTTTCCAGAGCTATTTTGTCCCCTCAGTCCTGCCCTGGAAGGAGGATTCATAGGGACCAGGCCCAGAAGTAATCACCGGGAACTTACTACCATGCAGTTTGCACAATTCATCCAGGTCTGTTAGTGGGTAAGACTTGATGCCACAGAATATTCCTGAGCCCAGCAACAGCCTCCAAACAACTTGCATGACTTGGCTGGGCTTGGTGGTGGACACCACACAACGCACCTGAGGGACATGTACAACTTTTGCAACTTGGCAAGATTTTTTCCAGGGACAGACTGTCAGCGGGAGGGAAGAAGGGAAAGCTGAGAGCCACTGGATCTGGAAGACCCAGTTAAAACCCCCACTATACTTCTGAAGCTTGCTGGGTGACTGTGGGCCTGTCACTCAGCCTAATATATCTGACCATGTAGTTGTGAGGATATAATGAAGGAGAAGAGAATGATGTAAGCTACTTTGTGTTCCCATTATGAAGAAAAATGGCAAAAAATTGAAATAAATAGTAAAGCTGAAGACTGGGGCGGTTAGATAAAAGGAAGGTTGGTTGCTGAGTTAGGAGAAGGAAGCAGAGAAAGGGGAGACTATATGGAGGCTGCGAGGAGGAGCGAGAGGGAATAGTTTGGGGAAGGGGATATGGAGGAAAATGAAGTGACCCCCACAAGTCCTTGTCGGTTCCCCACGTGTATGTTTTATTTGACAAGTCAGTTGGCCCTAAAAACCTGGTTAAATCCCAACGCTATGCCCCAAAGAGGAAGAATGTTGAACAGAAATGTGTTAAGTTACCTGAATCTTCTCTGCATAGGTGAAAGTCCTAGGTGAGATTACAGAGCATTTTTGAATCCACTGCGAAATTGCAAGGAAAGAAATTAAGATTTAAGGAATGTATAACATATCTAATTACATTACCTTTTCTATTTATGCTGAAAGTCTTTACTTCTTCTAGAAGAATACTTATGACTCTTAAGGGATGACACACTTTGGGTGGAAATCCTCTTACTATTGAACCTGAGCTTAATGTGCTTGTTACCATGTATGATATTTGATACCAACAAAACTAGTCACAAATACTCTCTTGAACCGTCAGTGTTCTCATATCAACATTTGTCTCCAAATGTGTAGTACACTATTACTAACTGTGGTGTGGCTCGGGTTGACTAAACAAATATTGGAACAGTAATAAAAAGTAGCAGCTACTGGGCTTGGCAGGGCCTGAAGCAGGTCCAATTTTAAGGCTGTTTCAAACTTGATTAATTTCTTCTATAAATAACCACTTCAGTATCATTGCAAGCCGAACTCAGGTCATCACACGTGACCATAGTCATATACATATATTTCACTGAAGACACATGGAATGTAATACATATCTAATTGTTAGAGGTTTGTGTTCAGTTTTATTCCTGGTATTCTTGTAGATAGAGATAAAATGCTTGCTTATGAATAACCTTATTGTTCTGGGATTTATGCATAGAATATTTCTTATGGCCTTTTTAGTTGCTTAGGTGTGTGTCCTCTGCCCTGACATTGCTGAATTCTGTATCTGTTCCCAGATACATAAATATTGTGAAAGGTATCTTATTAACCTGTTGAATCACAGAGTAAATATTGGTAGTACTTTTATAATTGAGCTTTCCACTTTGTTCTGTATTTTTATTGAGCACTACAAAAATTTCTAGCACTAGCAGTGCTTATGCAGAGATTATGTCATTGACTTTCACCAACAAGAATAGAATTGGCTTCAGAGGTGACATTATCACGAGGAAACTATGTTGGGATTAAGTGGCTGTACAATCTTAGTATGGGAGTGATACACAGTTTTATGGGATCTTTAGGCTGAATATTAGCAGAAGATCCTCAATTCTAGGTCAAGTGGCATAATCTACATGCAAAAATGCCTCTTCCAACATCCACAATTGGAATGCATAATTCAGACAGTATTCTACAAGTGCAGAGCACAAATTAGAATGATATTTCACAACAAAGTGTATGGAAAGCAAGATAATATCAGTGGGTCAGTATTTTATTCATTTACTAAAACGCTTATAATTTGCTTAAACCGCGCCCCCCCCCCAAAGGATTGAATTTGCTTACAAGAGGAAGGTGGAGAAAATTCCTTCTGTGAACTTGCTCCTTTGGATTCTGTAGAATTCAACCTAAGATAACTAACATTTCCTCATTATATTTGTTCCTCGTTATATTTTATCATCTATTCCACAGAAAGACTATTACATTCAGTTCTTCATATGCATATTTTATTTTCAAACTATCTCCTTTTTATTTTCAAACTATCTCCTTTAAAATATTATGTTTCAAGTTTGAAAGTTTCTGTTTTCTTCTCTAAATGGTTCCCATTTTTTGAATATTTAACGTGCAATGATATTCATCCTTCCAGGCACCTTTCCTTTGTATCTTTAAACTAAAAGAATCTGTTGCACTGTAATCACTAATGTTTCATCTGCTGTTAGATATTATAATCACGTTACACTATCTCTTATTCTGTAGACTATACTAATGTTACTGTAAGCTGATTCACAATATTTTATTTTACAGCAGCCTTGTATTTGTAACGTAATGTTCTAAAATAATTTTTTTTTAAAAAGTTTGAAAGTTTCAATTCTCAAAAGATTTTGATGACATTTGTAATTTACAAACCATCACTTGAACAAACTTTAGAAAATGAGTTGTACATTTATTGGCAATATTATAAAAAAAATTACAAGTATTTTTGAAGTACTAACTTTCCTTAGAATAGTTTTTAAAAACCTGAGTCATCAAACAATGTGGTACATACTAAATGCCCCCCCTTTATAGTTAAAAATGAATTCTAACTTTTAACTGTGTTAGATGAAAGTTTTACAAATGTGAACAATTTGTGGAAACTTTTTCTGTATGGCTTTTGTTCTGGATCACCAATGTCATTCTGTTATAATTAAAATACATTAGGCCAAAATTATAGCAAAATATTTATTTATTTATTTACTATAAATAGTCTGCCTTTCTCACTGAGACTCAAATAACACCAACTATTAAACAACAATAAAGAGGACTTTAGTGGCACTAAAGCCTAACAATTATTATTCTAGCTCAAGTTATGTGAGCTACAGTCAGATCTATCCGATGAATCGTTTTGTTGTGCGAACTTGCTTGTCTTCACTTTATGCATGACTGAGAGAACAATGCTAAGCAGATGTACTCTGAAGTTAGTCTGATTTTGTTCAGCAAAGCTTAGTCCCAGGGAAGTGTTCTCATGATTGCAGCGTAAGACAAGCAACCTTCACTTTTGCCCTTGCTGCCTTAATGGAATAAGAGATTGTTACCTACACCACAACATTCTTGCCTTTGTGAAATAGATTGTGGCCAGATACTGGAAATCAATTGACAGTATTTGATTGGTTATTTGATTGGCATTCCAACCCTATTATTTAACTGTCCAAAATCTTCCTGAGATAGTTAACATATATTAAAACAGTAAAAATAAATTTGAATTTAAAAACTCCTCAGCAAAGTAAGACAAATTAAAGCAGCAACAATAAAATCCATAGTATTTTAAAACAGCAACCACTAAAGCTAGTAATATAAAAAAATGACAAAAGCAAGAAACACAACATTGAGGTGAGAAGCTGATGCCTGAAAGTAGTAATTTAGGAGCCAGGTAAGCATCAGGGGTGAGAGCATTCCACAGGTGGGACCACTGAGAAATCTTCATTAATCGTCAATGCCTGAGACTTCCGTAAGCCCAGGGTACTAGTGGTAGTGCTTAAATTGAGGGTCTTAACTGGTAAGCTGGATAATATCATATAAGGCAGTCCTTCAGGTATTGTTGTTCCAAGCTGTTCAAGGCCTTAAAGGTAAGAACTAGCCCTTTGAATTTGAGTCAGTAATTCAAAGTCCCCAATTCAAAGTCATTCAACCACTCCTGAAAGATATCAGACACATTTCCCCATCATTCTCCAGCTAGGATCATCAGTCACGGCTACTTGGTGCTGGTTCTGTCCAAAATCCAGATTGAACCAGATATAGCTAATTTGCTTCTTCCAAGCCCAACTGAAGTTACATGACCATTATGCATTTCATTACATTGACCAGGAACAGCATTTTGACTAGTGAATGGTAGTTATTGAGGTCAGTCTGGTCCAGGAACACAGTCTGCACAAGGAGTCTCACAACTTCTGCCTTCAAAGTGGCTAACACCATCCCCTCTCTCAAGGATACATTTGTAATGTCCCAGGCCCACTCAACCAGCCTAACTTGTCTTGCAACTGACAGCTGAAAGGCACCAAGATCAAGGTTAACAGTTTTAAAAAAATCTTTACAAGTCCCGTTCTCACTTAACTACTTACTGTAAAGGTACTTTTCTAACAGGCCCTGAGCCTGTCCGTGGGGAGGGAGGGCTAAAAATTGAATTAATAAAATAAAAATAAATAAAAATGTGCAACCATATTAAATTCATATTTGTTTTATGTAAGTTCTAAGGAAAAATCCTCGAAGGTCAAAAGGAATAGATACTATGAATTTTTAAATATTTTTTTTAATTCAAAGTGCAAAGTGCTAAAGTGTCAACATGCAATTTCTAATAAATATTACACAAATATCAATAGATCATCCAATAAATATCCAAATATACAATTATATTTTCTTCAAACTCCATATTAACACCACTGAACCTATAAAGGAACAAGCAAATAGAATTACATCAAGTAGTACATCTCTGGAAGACCTGTATTATCTTCATAGGATGGAACTTTACTGGTTGAACTCCTGACTGTATTTGTATATACTTGTATATTTGGATATTTATGGGATGATCTATTGATATTTGTGTAATATTTATTAGAAATTGCATGTTGACACTTTATCACTTTGCACTTTGAATTCAAAAAATATATTTAAAAATTCTTAATATTAATGTATTCCTTTTGACCTTTGAGTTTTTTTCCTTAGGTATTGGTTGTTTCCGACTTGTAGGAGCCCTCTTGTTTATTCTTGTGTAAGTGCTATACAATTCTTGTGTTATCTCCTGTGCAATTTTCTTTTCATGCTTTTCTGTTGGTTCTAGTTCACAAGGTCATCTAGTTCATCTTGCAGAACTTCCTGATCCTTGTCCATGTTCCCTCCCAAAGTTCTCTAATGTAGCCTTGAATAAAAATAAGTTCCAAAAATTACAACTAAAAAGCTATTAGTTGGAGAAAATTTACACTTTTGAATAATTCAACAATTTCTTTTCTGTCCAGATCTTAACTCAATTTCTAATGCTAGTTCCTGTGCTGATGGCTGGAAGAAGGTAAAAGATTAGCTTTGCTCTGGCTGTGTGCTGTATCTACAGCACTATTCCTATGCCCAACATTAAAATCAGCAGAACCTAAGGATCTATTAAGTAGGTTTCTGCAAGAGTGTCTCTGAAGCTGCTAAAAGTGCAGCAAATGACACTGGTAACAGGGATACTTAATGAGAGAAACACAGGAAGTAAAAGACAAAAAATTGTGAATTTAAATTTTCATTTACTGCAAAAATATTTTATTCTCACTGCAATATGTTCTTTATTGTAAGCTCCATTTAATCTGCATGATTAGTAGAGTAAAATTTCTGAATAAATATTTTAATTCTGTTTTGTGTCAGACATTTCTTAGCAGGATTGTATTAAAAGCTTTAGTAATATGTACACAGAGTAATATTTGATTTATATACTGCCCTTCAGGACAACTTAATGCCCACTCAGAGTGGTTTATAAAGTGTGTTGTTGTTATCCTCACAACAATCACCTGTGAGGTGGGTGGGGCTGCGAGAGCTCCAAGAAGCTGTGACTGACCCAAGGTCACCCAGCTGGCTTCAAGCAGAGGAGTGGGGAATCAAATCCAGTTCTCCAGATTAGAGTCCTGCTGCTCTTAACCACTACACCAAACTGGCTCTATTCTGGAACTGCATTTCCTTTGTTCAGAAAACTGGTTTTATGTTATCAGATTTATTCAGAGACTAACTTTTGATGGTGTTGAACTTCTGAAAAAGACAAATATGCCAATCTCCCCTCCCCCTCCCCCCATTATCTCTGAGTTTAATATAGTTATTGAAGAAACAGTTGTCATAAATGAAATTCTGGTGTCCAAAAGCAAATTCTCCTGAAGTAACAGCTTTGAGAGATTCACATGGATTATCAGGTCAAATTCCATTCCTTACAGAGACTTGACAATTGACTGCAGAATCATAAGACCACTGAGGCACAGGCATAGTGCACATAGTTGAAAGAATGATGCTTCTCTTCAGAGATGGTTTTAAAATCTTGAAATTTTACCAAGTAGTCAGAACACCCTTTTGCAAAATATTTTAAAATATATTTTAAAATTTTCTATTTTGTTTGCAAAATGTTGGTCTTGCTAAATGTTGAGCTGATGCTAATGAGGTAGCACACTAATTGCACAATCCTAAACAGAGTTACTCCGGTCTAAGGCCAGTGAAATAATCTGTTAGCTTTTATTTCTTTGTTTTGTGTCTAGAAAAAATGTGATTACATGAACCTGGAAATAGCTTGAAGAGAGGGAAATGAATTGTACAGGGATGTTACTCAGTGGCAGAGCACATCCCAGGTAGAAAATCCCAGATAACAGGCCATGGGAAAGGCCTTTTTCTGTCACAGATCAAAATAGTTTCCGCCAGACAGTACCAAGCTATATGGACTATTGGTCTGACCGCATAAAGCAACTTCAGAGGGGAGCTTGTTTTCACATTTTTATACAAAGTATTCCCAGAAATGGTTAGAAATAGTTTCTATTAGATTGTTGTTGAAAGCATATGATTCCATTAGACTTTGAGATATTCTCTTAATGACCTCAATAAATACTGTCAATTATTTATCTCATCAGTTCTTAAGTAGAAATTGCTTTGCCTCCAGTTTATTGGCTTTATAAATGCATGGGTTGACCCCTAACAAGGCTACTTGAAGAACTGAGAAATATGAAGCCATCATTTGCATTAATAAAAATGTAGGTCTCACTTTCCTGGCTGCCTTGGTGCGTGGTTCTGCCAGTCCAGTGACTGTAGCAGTTGATACGACTCCAAGTAGATTTTCTTGTACTTCATTGAGACAGAGACTACCTGGCCCTCCTTTAACCTCATTAGGATCTGTGGAAGTCAATCTGGAAGTTATAAAGTAGGAATTCTCCATCTCCTGGAAGGTGTAAAATGTGGTGAGGCCAGTTTTCCAAACGTATAGTCTGATTAGATCTGTCTTCCTTCTTTTGGATTTACTAAAATATATGCTAGTTGGTTGAACAGGTTTTTGCATTGAGCTATTTATCTTGTTTTCCTTGGTTATGGTTTTTTTACTCTTTACTGTTTTTTATTGTCTGAAATAGTTAGCCTGCAGTATCATTCTGATTATTACTAAAACCAGATTTGGATATTGTTAGCCGTCTGTTGTATGCAAAGTGTCAGAATAAAATTGTTCTAAAATCCATGGGTAGCAAATGTCTTAATCAAAATTATTTTGCTACATGCAGTATGAAATATGTCAAGTAGGTAGTATTGAAAATAATAATATGGGAAAGACAGCAAGGAGATAAATAGTAAGAGAATATAAAAGCAATCAATGAAAGGCTGTATCAATTTGAAGAATACAACTATAAAGTATTTTTTTTTCTTTTTAGCACTAGAAAAACATCAGAGTTTGTTAAACTTTCTTCTGTGATATTTTTAATTGAATACCTCCCCAAGCTGTTGTTTGCCGCACAGAGGAAAACAGAAACCTTATAGTATAGTATCATACAAGTGCTTATAATACACAGTACCTTAGCCATCTGATACATGTGCACTTTCCTCCAGTGGACAAATACCAGCTGAATGGGGATTTTTAATCTTGAAAAACATTTTTAATTGGCCTAGATTCTGAAAATGGCTTGCATTAATCAATTAAAACGTTTAAAAAAACCAAGTTGCCAATGACCCAATAATTAGCAATTCATAAAACAAGTCATAACATTCTTATTTGCCTCTGAGTAGAGCAGCTGCAACTTGATGGCACATTATACCCACAGTTCTTGATGTAGAAGTGCATCTTCTCAGCCAAACTCTCAAGAGGAGCTAAAGGCCTTTCTCTATCCCCCTGGGCTTTTGTGCATATGCTAAGAGCTGGGCAAGCAGACCTTCTTGGTTGTCACATTGATTTACAGAGGGTTGCAGTACAATTCTAAGCAGAAATTCACCCTTCTATTTCCATTGAAATCAGTGGGTTTAGAAGGCTATAACTCTGCTTAGGATTGCACTGTTGCTATTCTGAGAACTGGGATGCCAACTTCTGAAGAAATGTTACTGTGTGTATGCTTTGTTAGAGGAGTACTGCCAGCAAGAAAGCTGGCAGTCATACTGAAAGTATCCTTTTCTTTGACAGGAGCATGTGTTTACCTACCCCTTTTCTAATGTTGTTTTGATTATCTCTCCCTCCCACTTTTGAATTAGTTATTGGATAATATCTCTAGGGTTTTTTTCTCTCTCTGACTCCTCCACTAAGGGAACAGAAGATTTTTCTCATTTTGTTACTGACAAGAGTGTGACAGGTGCTATTTTAAAAGTTTTTAGTGAGCAACTGAATTGTCTCAACATTAACCCTAGTTAATCTTGCAATATAAGAAATTTTATAAATCTTAGCTGCTCTGGTTGCAGGGGACTCTGAACTAGTGTACCAGTCCCCTTCACCATACATGGTGGCAGGTAAGTGGATGAGTCTTCCATCTCCCCATCTGATCACCTTTGTTAACAGCGGCATGCTAGTGCCTCATAAAATACACAAACCAAGAGTTGAGGCTGCTTCAGTCTTGGAAAGTACCTAGGTTTTGAGTTTCCCATTAATTTTCTGTCCTACTTTTTAGGGTATAAATTAGAGCATAAATTTAGAGTGTAAATTACCATTTGAAAACCAAGTTTTTCTACTATGTTGCAAAATCCCAGATGCTTTATGTTTTCTGGGCAATAGGAAAGCTTCATATAAAATGTGGGGATTGGTTGTAGAAAATCAAAGTATGAGGCTCATTCTCAAGTATTGCCTATGCCTGCATTGTAAGATAATAGTTTAGTTCCAAAGGAAGAGAGATGAATTTGTCTTTGCTTGTATATTAATTTCAAATATAACTAAAGCCTGTTAAATGCACTTTTTTCTTATTGCAGAAAAGATGAGAAGGAGTATGCACTGAAGCAGATTGAAGGTACAGGGATATCCATGTCAGCATGTAGAGAGATAGCAGTAAGTGAACAAAATGTTTAAATAATTTTTGTCATTAATGATGTGTTGTTGTTTCCCTGCTATCTAAGTCCAGGTATGATTATCTGAAGTTCATATCCCACTTATAATATTATAATTAAAGTTTTAATACTGAATGTTTATGATAAAATTTAAAATGTACTGTCTAGATATATACTACATTGATATATTTTAAACTTCTCATCCAATAATTAAATGAATATTACTGGTCCCAACCATGAAGGGTTATATATGTCACAGCTGTTTCCCTTCCTGTTACCCAAATGGGGTAACAGTAATGGTTCCAAACTTTCCATGACTATCATCCAAGATGTTAATGGCAAAGAATCTTTATATATACTTTTAATATGGCCCTAGAATACAGATTTTAATAAATCCCCCAAACAATGCCCTATTCAAATGGAGGGGGCACTTTATCCAAAGACCTGGGGAATCCAGGCTTACAAAAAATTCCAAACAGGCAAAAGAAGTAAACACGGTTTTTTAAAAAACCAAAACTAAAACATACCAGGAAAAAATATATTATCTCAGCCACTATTTTAAGGGTTGCCTAGGAGCTGCACAAACGTTGTAGGCAGCCATCACTGAGATAAGAGGAACAAGATGGGGAAGGGGGAGACAGCAGGATTTGAATCCAGTGGCACCTTAGAGACCAACAAGAGTTTCAGAGTGTAAGCTTTCGAGAATCAGACAGGAGTAGGAATGGAGATCCATGAGCCTTTATAACCCAGTCAAAGGTGGATGGGATATTACAAGGGAGGTGCCAGGAGCACTTTAACAAATCCCTCCCTTGCTCCAGTCAGCAAGAGCAAGGAAGGGAGGTTAAAGCGCTCCTAATGTCACTGGCAAGTGGCATTGGGAGCACTTTAACATTTAAATTCCCCCTTGCTCTGGCTGACTGACGGGCATGTACTCATGAAATAGTCGGCAAACTGGCAAACTGGCATGGGTCCGTGAAAAGTTCATGGTCCGTGGTATGTGAAACACGACAGACCACAGCCCGATGGCCCATGGGTTTTTCCCAGTCTGTGCCCACCTCTAATTACGAGAGATTATGCAATTTTAAATTTAGTGCATAAACAAACACCGTTCTTGCTTTGTTACCTGCAGGTATTGAAATAACTGTTAAAAAATTCAGGGTATTTTAAAAAGATTGGGTGTTTGTTTGCGATGGGATATGTGCTCAGTATAAAAAAGAGTCAGTGAAAGTAATTAGCAGCAGTAATGCCTTCTTCTGATCTGAGTACTAGTAAAATGAGAAGCAGTATCCTTGGCGTGATAGGTCATCAAGTGAGAGGCATCAGTCTTTTTGACATTGGGATCTTTAGAGCTTCTGTTACCGTGCTGCTCTACTGTCATATGGGCATGGATTTAAAGTGGTTCTACTGTGTATCCAGTCCCACCATGCCTGGTCCTATTGCAAAGTTGAGTCTTGAGTCTCACAGTAACATTGTTGAAAACAAACACAAGTAATTGGAACATAACATATTAAACAATGTGGAAACCACCCAGTGAGAGCATATCGACATCAACAGACATACACAGTAGTATAGTCTTACAGTCTTTGTCCCTTTACCAAAGCATCTCTGCGCAGACCTATTGCCTCTGTAAAAAAACAAAAACAAACCACAGCCTTATTGCCTGTGTAAAAAATTATTTACCAACCATATTACAGCCTAGCCATTTGCCAGTTTCATTCATAATGGCTTGTCAGTCCACACTGGATAGGCTAGCACTGCAATTCCATTTAAATTGTGGGGTGTGGGGTGAAGAAGACAATTACCTTCACTTCCTTTCAGTCTTCCTGTGATGCCCCTCCCCTGTTTTCTGCCACTTTTTTCACATATGTGTCTATAGTTTAATGTATAATAACTTCTTTCTGGAAGGTAAAATACATATGAGGCATGGATGTGTATTCTACCACTCCACTTAGAAAATTTTGAAGCCTTCCTCCAGCTTACGTAGCTGTTCTTCCAACAGAAGAAGCCATTTAAGTTGGAAGAAGGCACTAATCTTCTCTGAGTGAAGTGATGGGATATATGCTAATAAAAAACTCGCACAGCTGAATCCCTAATTTGTGTATGACCTCCATTTCTTCAATAAGGAGAAGGAATACTTACCTCTTAATATTCATATACTTGAATATTAGAATCGTATTTTTATAAAATTAGGAATGTGTATTTCTAGATAAGGTTTTGAATATACTTATTTAATTTATTAAATATATATATTCTACCCTTCCAATAGTTTACAAAAGACATTTTAAACTTCCTGTTCGATTGTGTCAGTAGCTTGGATCTAGCAGGGATGTCCATGATTGAGAGGAATTTTCTTCCACTGCCTTGCCTCCTCTCCTAGTGCTGCAGCTCACAATGCCCCCTCCTCAAAATGCTACTCCTGGAGGTCAGGGGATCTCTCAAGAACAGTATTGGGTTAGTTGGTGACATGAAGCAGATTAGTAGAATTAGCAAAAATCATCTCCTCCTTCTACCTGTGGAAATTTCCATGACACCCAAGCCAGTATTCCCAGTGATGGGCAAGGTTACAATAAACCATATCTAGGCAACTTCAAATCTTTCAATTAGATTTTCAGAAAGAATATCCCTAATTCTTTCACCAATACACAAGTGGCATAGATCAACAGGACTGAGTAATCAAAGGACTGAGACAAAGGATAAAAAATCAGATTAGGAAATACATAATTTTAATAAAATCTCATTAAAAAGCCTGAAAGGTATGTGGTATAAAACTTCCTGATGAGAAATTGTGAGTTATAAATTACACACAAGCAGGGCTTTTTTTGAAGGGCAACGCTCCAGAACACTGTTCCGGAAGCTCTAGAATCTGCCCACGTGATTCCTTCCTCCTTCGGCCTTGCGGGCTCTGCAGAGGAAGTTAAGCTGCTTTGCATTCATTCTGCTTTCTTGAGTGTGAGAGAGAGCTGGGGCCCAGCACAAGCTCTGCAGAGGAGGGTAAGCTGCTTTGAGTTCATTCTGGGTTTTTTTTTCCCATTTGTGTGTGTGTGTGTGTGAGAGAGAGAGAGGTGTGTGTGTGTGAGAGAGAGAGAGGTGTGTGTGTGTGTGTGTGTGTGTGTGAGAGAGAGAGAGAGAGAGAGAGTGCAAGCAGAGCTGTTGAGGCTGGCTCTCCAGAGAAAGTTTTGCTGCTTTGAGTTCATTTTGCTTTCCCCCCCCCTTCATTCGTGAGAGAGAGTGCAAGCAGAGCTGCTGGGGCTGGCTCTGCAGAGGAGGGTAAGCTGCTTTGAGTTCATTCTGCTTTTTTCCCATTCCTCAGAGAGAGAGCTGGGGCCCAGCATGGGCTCTGCGGAGGAGGTTTCGCTGCTTTGAGGTCATTCTGCTTTTTTTTTTCATTTGTGAGTCAGAGAGAGAGAGAGAGAGAGAGAGAGAGAGAGAGAGAGTGCAAGCGGAGCTGCTGGGGCCGACTCTCCAGGGGAGGTTAAGCTGCTTTGAGTTCATTCTGCTTTCATTTCATTCAGGGGTTTCTGTGTATGTGTGCGCTGCTTTGAGTTCCTTCTGCTTTCTTTTTGGGGGTGTGGCTATGTGTGTGTGCTGCTTTGAGTTCATTCTGCTTTCATTTCATTCAGGGGTTTGTGTGTGTGTGTGTGTGTGCGCGCGTGCGCGCGTGCGCACACGTGCGCATGCTGCTTTGAGTTCATTCTGCTTTCTTGGGGGTTGGGTGGGGTTCTGCATGTATGTGTGTGTGTTGCTTTCATTCTTTTGTTGACTGAAGTTGACATTGTTATGGTTCCCACAGGTTTTGAATGCAGATAGGTTCTGTGTTAGTTAAATATATCGGTTATGGTTATTTGTATTAATTAAAATATCATTTATGGTTATTCCAGTTTTATGCTAGGAATGGATAGCTGTGTCCAAGTCACAGAAGGCTTTCATCATTATATTCATCAGCATATAGGTGTTCTTTTGTCTTCATAGCTGTAATTCAAATGGTTCTCCCCACCCTCAGCTGATTAACATCACTGAAATTGCAGTGGACATATGGGTGTTAAAGACATTTTAATGAATATTTGTCTGGGATATTGGAATATTTATGAGCATTTCACAATGTCACAACAGTTTAGCCATTGGTAAGGTAGAGTTGGCAGGCAACCAAAAAATCCATTTTAAACTAAGTATACATTTAATGCAGCTAAAGTTGAGTGTCTAATTTTGAATTGCTTCAGTAAAGCAAAACTCTCCCTGAAAATTTGAAAATTCAATATTCATTAGATTAGGAATTTCAGACTCTGTGGAATTTTGAGAAAGAATTTTGGAATTTTTTTTTCCTATACTGGCAGAGGGAATCTGTTAGAATTTAGATTTGTGAGATGGGTTTTAGATTTTTAGAGGCCCCCTCCTTCTTGCGCATATTTTAAAATATGATTCCAAAGAAATGAAATGTTTGGGAAAGGGAGTGGAAGATTTCACTTTTTCTAGAGGATACAGAAAGGAAACAAACCCTTTTTCATAATAGTATAATTTCCCAAGCTTACTAACATATATCTCATCATGATGCATTGTGCTGGGTTCCGGGAGCGACGGCATTTCTGGGAGTGATATCACTTCTGGAAGTGACATCATCACCCATTTCCGGGAGCGCGTGTGAGAGTTTCACCACCTCTTTTCCCAGAAAAAAAGCCCTGCACACAAGAAATATATACAATCAAGTACATTTCCCTTTGGGAATCACCCTCTATCCTAATCAGCTAGAACTCTCAAAGAACAGCACTAATTTTTAAAATGTCTTTTTAAGAAAAATCTTTTAATTGTCACATCCCAGTATGTCAGTAAATCAGTAAAATCTGATCAATGCATAGCTCACTCAGTAGACATCCATACACCTGAAAACACGTGACTATAATATTTATAGCAGACAAAATGCATACCTTCCCGATACATACATGTGCACACACATGCCTGCCTGCACACACACAATATATTGTATGTTGATGTTTTATATATATTTTAATAATAGATATACTTTATTCAAGCTGAATTAAAATCTAATCTGTTTATACTTCTAAAATTGTACAGATGTCTTGTATTTTTAAGATTTAACTCTCTGTTAGATCCTCTAGGTTTTTAAGTTTTCCTTTTTTTAAAAAAAACCCTAAATTTTATACTTAGCGGCACAGACTTAAGTGATGAGAAATTCCTGCCATATCCAGCTTTATAGACTTAGTTCTGTGCTACAAGATAAATTGAATTCAATGAGCTTGGACAAGAGTAACACTGCTTAGAGTTGTGCTGTAAAACTCTATACCTTTAGTCCGTGATTTTTATTAACCATTGAGTCTTAAAATGTGTTCAATTAGTACTTGATTGGGGATTGACTATAGACAGCTTATTTTATAATCGCCATTGGTTTGTAAACTGCCTTCAACTAATTCAATTTATGTCTCTTTCCTCTATTGCTTAGCTATAGTAAAAAGGGAAGTTATTTCAACCTTTGCTCAAAAAGGTATTGCAGAATTCCTAGCATGGTATTATAAACTCTAACATTATCAGAGCAGCGTGAAATTATTGGCGGTTTATTTTGACAAAATATCATTTTCGCTTCTTGAGAGTGCCTTCTTTACAATGCTTGAATAAGTTACATTTTCGATGATAACGGAGTAAGAGTTTTGTTAACTGGCAATCATGGGGAACTGGGTTTGCCAGTTAACTAGGTTTCCAGTTAATCAACTATACCAGTTAACAAAGGTTTTTTTTAACCCAGCCTGCACCCAAGGGAGGCAGGCAGTGCCAGGGTGTCAGGATCTTTTCAGGCCAGACCCAAGAGCAGATTCCTCATTTGCAAATGGCCAGGACAAGCCAGGAACTACCTTGAGGGAAGGTCAAGAGGCTCAGGGGACACATGACATTGCTGGACCCCCTCCACACCCAGATCCTCTGGATCCTGAGACCACAGTTGACATACCTGATTTCTGAAGACTCAGCTCCTGATGATGTTGCCAACATGATAGATCTCAGGATCAAGTCTGAGGCCAACAGTCCCCCACCTAGTGGGAGTGATAGAGATGGCCTGCCCGCAAGGAGGCAGCTCAGCATTGACAAAGCACCAGACTGGTAGCTTCTGTGCCTTATCACTGTAGTGCTTCTAGGATCAGGTCTCAATTAAGCCCTGGCTGGAGGAAGCCCAGGAGGAAATGGATCTCTCCATGATGTTTAAGCCCTGGGTTAAGCAGAGAGCCTTACTGGTTCAACCAGTTTGCCTGGCCAGTACTCCTGGGCTTATCTGTGATCCTGGACTCAACTCCACCCAGACCATGGCCCTGACCTCTGAAGTACTTTGAATGCTGAGACCCAGCTTCTAGTCAGTGTGCTGACCCTTGGTCCTGCAGAATCTGTAGACTGCTCTAGTCCCTGCTATCAAAGGCAGAACCCCAACATACCTTATCTGAGCTTTCGATTAATAAAGTTTTTAGTGTACTAGCCGCTTCACACATACAATTTTGGTCTTTAGCAATCATCACAGGTTTAGCTTTCTGAAATGTTTGAATATTGCTGCACTGATTCGCTTGACTAATGTCTGAGAAGCATTTGTACTCTCACAATCAGCTGATCTAAAACATATTGACATTATGGTGAGAGCCCTTAGGGAGTGCATGTTATCCATCCTGTTAAAGCATCACTGCTATGTACTTAGTCACTGGCTTACTTGAGTTGTCTTGTAGTTCTTCTGCTACTTGTTGTATTGGTCTTTTGGTAGGAAATATTGCTTCATCTCCAAAGGGCCTGTTTGTCCTAAAAGGCTTTGTGCACCCCTGATTTTAATGGATTTCCCTGTCCAACTATGGCCTCATGCACCATATGCCATACTGTTCCAGAGTTGTTTGAACCTCAGGAGCATCTGATGGGTGGGGGCAGATGGGCTCAGCAGGTCACAACACAAAGGTGGTAAAAAGGTGAACAAAGCCAATTTTGTGATTTTGCTCCCTGAAATACTTCAGTTTTGATTATGAACAAGCAGTGCTAACTTTGGATGACCCAATTGTGTGTCTTGATTTTGGCCAATTTTACCATGTGATTGCAAGTTAGTGCCATTAAATTTAACTGAAATAGCCATCTTTCAGTAAAAGTGCTCCACTGATTTATTTGTTTATTTAGGATATTTCTATGCAGCCTCTTCAAAGTCCTGTCTGTTTATACTATTATTTATACTATTTCAGTACCTAATGAGCTGAAAACACAATACTGATTGTCTCATTTCCTTTATTTGAATCAAAGCACAATCCTTTTAAAGTTGTCTGAAATGCTTTTGTTTAAGAAGAATGCTGTTCAGCAATGCCAGAAGATTTTGAGATCCTGAAATGAAATTATTTATAGAACTGCCTTTCAAAATGCTTGTCACAGAACAAGGGTGTGACATGACTTTAGCAACTTAGCAAAAAGAAAGGCAGCTCCTGGCAATAACGTATAGAAAAATAGGATACAAATCAACAAGTGCCAAAACTGTAATTATTCATTGTAAAAATGATAAAGGTGTCACAAACCTGTTGCTCACTTTCCATCATCTAAAAGCTGTGGCTCTTTCAGCATTGGTAGGCTGTGTTCACTCTTCAGTTGTTGTCGTGCCTTGTTTTTTTTTTTCATTCTGTTATTGAAAGGGACTCTGGCATGCCAACTAGTTAAGCATACAAGTGTTAAAGAGACATGTAACATTCATTGTTGTTTTTAGAAGCCTCATCTTTTCGTAGCCTTGGGATTTTATTATTTTTATGTGCATGGTTTAGCAATTGCTTACTTCCACTTTAGATACCCAAAATACTGTCTACATTGAAATTATTGGCTGAGTGCACTAATATCCCATGCATGGTCTGACTCAAGACAGTTAATACAACATCCTTGCTGAGGCTAGGTGGGTCTGGTTTTGATCTGTGATGCTTCAGAATCCTGTGTGTGCTGCTGCTGTGGTTTTTATCATTGAAGAAAGGGAAGATATGTAACACTAAGTAAATCCCCACAACAAAAAAATGAGTTGCTACTGCTGTTTTGAGTACCAGGATGGTATACTGGCTAGAGTGGCAGACTAGGACCAGGGGAACACTGGTTTCAAATCCCCATTTGGCTGTGAATCTCATTGGATGACTTTGGGCTAGTCACTGTCTCTTTCAGCCTAACTGACATCACAGCAGTTGTAGTGAGGATAATGTGGAGAGGGAACCACATACAGCATCCTGTGCTTCGTGGAGGAATTGTGGAATAAAAATACAATAAAATAAGTATTTCAGACAGTTATTTGTATTTAATAGTTTTAATCAGTTTATCAATTGACTGCCCTGTATATAGTTTCCCCTGTATGAGAGAGTCTGTTGCGTCATTGCTCAGGGATTTTTCTTCTCTGAGACAATTGACAACCATAGGAGCTTTGCAAAATGATCTTTCTTATGTGATAGTTAAATGCTTGCATCCTTTTGAGGATGCTTTGTGGTGGGATTGTCTAACAAACAGATTTTTTCCCATAACTATTAGAAAACATTCATAAGTGTCCTGTATAACATTAAGAGCTGTCCTGGGGAACAGCTTCCATATTCTGCAACATGTTCTCATTAAAGACGGTTAATAATTGATTCCTGACACGTCAAGTTCAACCTGTGGCAGAATTTTTATATCTGTGAGAATGATCTCCCAAAGTTTGTGTTCAGTTGATCTCAGTTTCTTGTTTCTCTTAAAAGCCATAAACAGGAAATTTCTCAATTTTAAAGTTGTGAAATAGCTGTTAAGCAGTAACTTTCCTAACTACCTTCCTTCTAGGCTCAGCGCATGACAGTCAAGGGTAAAAAAAAAATTTAAATTACCTCAGTGACATTTTACTTAGTGTTCACACTGTGCCAAACTGCAATCAAGGCAAACATCAAAAAAATTCACAGTAGACAAAAATGTAGGTAGCCACTTTGGCCCATAGCAAAATCCAAAGACAAAAGTATATAATACCTTTTATTGCATGGACTTTGTGTTTGTATTTTAAAAATTTTGTAGCAACATATTCCTTACAAAGCTGCTGTAGCTTAGTGGTTAAGTGGCTGGGCTGCAAATCAGCACCCTGCTGGTTTGAATCTCACTACTTGCTATGAGCTCATCAGGTGGGCCTTGGGTAAGCCGCTCCTCTCAACACCAGCTCCATTGTGGGGATAACAACAACAACTGCACTTATATACTGCTCTTCTAGACAGATTAGTGCCTTACCCCAGAGCAGTGAACAAGTTAGTGTTATTATCCCCACAATACAGCTGCGGGGCTGGGGATGAGAGGAGTGGCTTGCCCAAGGCCACCTACTGAGCTAATGGCAGTAGTGGGATTCGAACCAGTGGAGTACAAACCACTGTGGAGCCAAACCACTTAACCACTTAACTACTGTGCTACAGTGCAGACATTGTCTACTGCTGTGAGTGGGCACTAATCTGTCTAAAAGAGCTATATATAAGCACAGTTATGATTATAATGAAATGTTCTGTAACACAACTACATTTTAACTGTTGGCTGAATGAACTGAATTAAGTTCTGCTTGTAAATCTGATTGGAAGAAATCTGATGTTTGTATATTGGTTCACCTGCTATAGATGTTTCAAATGTAGAGACACACATGATTCTGCCCTTGGTTTACAAATTTAAAAACAAACGCTAATATGCATGTTTGGATATTATTCCGTGTATTGTATATGAATCTCAGCTGAATCCTCACTTTTTCAGAGTGGGAGGAGGGAATACAAAATAAGCTGCAGTGCAGCCTCTGAACTGAAACTGTGCTTTACTAGTTAATTACTTGAATGTATAAAGCACATTCAGACTATGCCCTTTGAAAACATTCATCCAACAATAATCAGTTCTACCACAAAAGAATGAGAATACTATTAAACAGCATTGGCTGTGTGGACTGTGTGAAGTTTTATTTATTTTTTAATTTTTGTGTATATTTCATACCCCACAACCAGTGTTAGGCTAACAGTGTGCTCCTTGGATTTTTTTTCTGAAACACCTTGACACTTGCTGAGGAAAGACTGGTCTGACCTTTAGTTTGTCTGGCTAAGGATCTGGTACAGTAAGGAGAACTGCCTTTGTGGCCCAAGTGAAGTAACTTACCCAATTAGTGTTCTGTTTGTAGATTTGGTTTCATAGTTCCCATGATCCCAAACGTAGCATTTTTGCTGGTCAAAGAGGACCCTTTACTCCCTATTTCACTGGTGGAAAGCTGTATCTATAATCATTTATGATGATCTTAATATTGGGTTCACACTTTTGCTACATATATGTAAAGATATATTAAAATTAATTTTATTCTTGATTTAGGAAGATTATAACTTCAGTCTGAACATCAATAACTTTCCATCATGCACTAAAACCTGACTTCTCCTCCCAGGTTTGAATTACAAATTAACAGTTGCGTCTTTCACCCAAACGAGTTGGGTTATATAATTGGTGTGTGCGCGCGTAAAGAAACATATATATAGTAAGGGGGGAGAGAGACCTTGCCTCTGGTGTTACCTGGCATACAGCAGCTGGGTGCATCCAAGAAGACCTGACTATTTTTATTTATTTAATTTATTTATACCCTGCCTTTCTTCCAGTGGGGACCCAAATTGACTCACATTTGTTCTCCTCTTCTCCATTTTATCTTCAGAACAACCCTGTGAAGTAGATTAGGCTGAGGGCATATGACTGGCCCAAGGTCACCCAGCAGGATTCCATGGCAGAGTGAGGATTTGAACCTGGGCCTCTCAGATCCTAGTCTGACACTAAAAACATGGAGCATCATTCCTTAAAGTTGCACATATCAAATGGTGAAGGAACATGGAAGATGCTGCTTACCACAGTTGTAACCCTGAGGGCACTCTGTCCTTCATGCTATAATCCTACAGAGACATGCAACCTAATAAGAAAATCAAGAGTCTACTGCCTGGGATGCTTTCCTTATATAAGCCAATAAAAAGATAGTAATAAATACTTATTTCTGAGTAAATATCTATCTGTATATGCATTCCATGGAGCCAGATCACACCAGGACTCTGTGAATGTGATAATCTAATTGCAATTGCAAGCAAACCAACATTTTTTAATCTTTCCATAGTGACAAGATTTTCTTTGCTTTTCAACAAAAGCACATTAAACATGTACTAAATCTGATTTTTAAAAATCAGATTAAAAAAAAACCTTTGTGTGAAACCCAGAAAATGAGGCAGTGTTCTCTACTGTTTCTGAGTTAAAATTATGAATAGTTCGTGGGCTGTTGTGTTTTATGTGTCCATTTGCCTTGGATAACTTGTAAATTTCTTGTTTCTTTTTAAAAAGCAGAGACTAAACCCAGTGATGTATTATCCTGTCTTGAGGCTTCCTCATGTTTTGGGGGACACAGTTTTGGCACACTTCAACTGTCATATGGAGGTGTAGTAGTGGTACAACTGTGGGGAGAAAAGGGGAAGGAAATGTTTAAAAATGAGTACTGTAACCGTAAGAGATATTTATTTGTTTGCTTAAAATATTTGTATGCCATCTCTCTACCCAAATATGGTATCCAAGGGAGCAAATATTTTAAAAACTCAAAACAATTTAAATTTTAAAAACATCATAATTTGATGAACACAGACACAATGAAATAAAGTACAACCAGAAATGTCTGGAAACAGCCTTAGCTTGCTTCCCCACGGGGACAGTTCTTCTCTATGCTGTACTACAATGAATGCAGATAGTCTTCATATTTTCCACTTCTTCCCATTATTTCCTCCATCCTTGTTGTTGGCAAGCTGTAAACTAGGGGTCCCCAACATGGCACCCACTGGCACCTTTCCTGATACCAAGTGTTTTTAGAAAGTGGGTGGGGCCAGATGGGACTCTTTAAGTTTCTGTTGAAATATCTGATCTTCCCAACTTCTAACATTTTTATAGTTCGAGTTGATGTTGATAATAGCATCACTACATCAAATTTTATTCACTTTTCAAAAATAATTTATGTTCCTATCAAAATCTGTCCGAAATCTCTTCTTGTACATATGCGAGGAGCTCTCAGCAGCAGTTCACCACCAACTGTCATTGTTACAAGTAATAGTACCAGTTCAAAACATCTGGACTCATGAGAGCAGGGCTAATGTAAACAAGATAACCAGGAAAAGAAGCATTTTTTCCCTTTTGCAAAAGTGCATTAGATACCTTGAAAAGGAAGACACTGCTAGATATGGATTTCTTTGCTAGCTCAATATGTGGACTTATTTTTTTTTGTTTAAAATATATTGTATGCAATATATTTTAAACAATATAGTCACGTGAAAAAGCATCCTGTTAAGGAGAGCTTCTGCCAGCAATATTAAAGGGTTACTATTAGAGAGATGTACAACCTCATTTCCTCATTAGATTCTTTCTAATTTGGTTAGACATGGTTGTGTGTCTCAAAGAGCCTTAGTTGCCATGACGGATGATCTACTCCAGGGTATGGACAGAAAGAGTGTGACTCTGTTGATTCCCCATGACCTTTCAGCACCTTTCAATACCATTAATTATAGTAGTATTCTAGAACCCTTTCTGGGCTGGGAATTGGGAGGCACCATTCTGTGGTGCTTCTGGTCCTGTCTGGAGGGTAGGTTTCAGAAGGTGATGCTGCTCAACTCTTCGGCCTGTGAGTTTCCACAAGGTTCCATCTCATCCCATATGCTCTTTAACATCTGCTTGAAATAGGACTGCCAGGTCCCCCAGTTGGGGCAGGGGACCCCCTGCTCCCAGCCTCTGCCCCCTGCTGCTACTCACCTGACTGGTGGGGGGAAAGGCCTGGGGAATGGGCCTAGAGGCAAAAAACCTCCCAGCCCAGTACACAGTGGGCGTGCTCCCACTAGCCACAATAACATTACTTCCTTAAGTGACATGATTGCAGTTGAGAGAGGAGTGCCCCAGTTAGTGCCAGATTCCACCCACCCCCGCCGGTAGGGTCAGAGGACCTGACAATCCTAACTTGAAACCTCTGGGTGAGGTCATCCAGAGATTTGGGCTAAGTTGTCAACAATATGTGGCTGACACTCAGCTCTTGCACTTCTGGCTGATCCCAGTGAGGCAGTAAAAAACCTGCAGTGGTGTCTGGAGGGAATTTTGGAGTGGGTGTGGGCTAATAAACTGAAGTGTAATCCTGACAAGAGGAAAGTGCTAATGATGAGCAGGTCTGATGTGGAATTTAAGGTGTCTCCAGTTCTGGGCAGGGTTACACTCCCCATACAGGAGCAGGAACATAGAAGCTGGGAGTGCTCTTGGACCCAGCAGTTGGCAGTTGTGACTAGAAGTGCCTTTTACCAGCTTTAAGTGGTTAGTCAGCTGTGGACTTTCCAGGGCAGAAAAGATCTGGGCCCTGTGGTGTATGCCCTGATAATGTCTGGATTAATTACTGCAATGGGCACTAGGTAGGGCTGCTCTTGAGAAGTATTCGCTAACTTTGGTTGATGCAGAATGCTGCAACCAGGGTGTTGACTGGAGTGGGTTGTAGGGACTATATAACTCCAGTCTTAGTCCATCTGCACTGGCTCCCAATTTGTTTCTGGGCAGAATTCAAGGTGCTGATATTGCTATGCTATAAGCCCCTATATGGTTTGGGACCAACATGCCTGAAGAACCACCAGCTCCCTTATGAAGCTTCCCAACCACTACAGTCATCTTCAGAGGCCCTGTTTCGGGTGCCTCTGCCTTCTGAGATTAGTCACATGGCAAACTGGGAGAAGGCCTTCTTGGCCATGGCACCAAAACTTTGGAGTTCTCCCTTGCCATCTTCTGCCAGCAGGTGAAGACTTTTTTTGTATTTGGTGTTCCTTTAGTTATCCCACCGTCCTACCTAATGTTTTAACCGTTTTGGTGTCTTTCTATGTATTTTAGCTTTGTTTTTATTTGTTTTAATGGTGGTTTTGCGGAGGAGGTGGTTTTAAAATGTGACTTTGTTATATATGTTTAATTTGTTACCTGTAGAGTTTTCAGGGCAAGAGATGTTCAGAGGTTAGAGATGGGCACGAAATGAACCACAGAACAAAATTCCGTACGGAACGGCAGGTTCGTTTGAAGAGCAACACGCATTCTGTGGGACCGTGTTTTTCCAGAACAAACTCATTTTTCCAGCCATTCCGTGGCCAGTTTGGAGTTTCACAGACCCTGCGCCGGTTTCAGCCCATTGGCTGAACCCAGCGCAGGGTCTGTGAAACTGACAGCCCAGGCAGCAGGAGAAAGAGGCTATCAGTTTCACAGACCCTGCAGCTGAACCCGTGCGGGGGCTGTGAAACTGACAGCCCCTTTCTCCTGCTGCCCAGGCAGCAGAAGAACGAGGCTGTTTGTTTCAAACGGTTAAAATACCACGAACCAATTCTCGAACTGGAAAAAGGTCGTGGTTCATGGTTCCATGGAATGCTACGAACCACGAATCACGTGGTTCGGGGTTTTTTTGGTTCGTGCCCATGTCTGTCAGAGGTGATTTGCCATTACCTGCCTCACTGTAACAACCCTGGACTTCTTTGATGATCTCCAATCCAAGCCTGGGTCATCTGGGTCAGGGAAGACCTTTTTTTTTTTTCAAGTTCAAGGAAAATTTTGCTTTCTATTTTTTGTTTTGTGAGGTACTGTTTGTAGTTAGCTTATTCAATAATCTCTTTAGGAAGATAAATAACTCATGACTCTGTAGCAAACTAAAAGTAAATAATCTGTTTTATAACAGAATTTTTTTTGTCTCTTTACATACAGCTTTTGCGAGAACTGAAGCACCCTAATGTAATTGCATTGCAGAAGGTGTTCCTTTCTCACAGTGATAGAAAGGTGTGGCTGCTGTTTGATTATGCTGAACATGATTTGTGGGTAAGTTCAGAATTTCTTGGTAGCTTCATTATTTTGCTTGTACGTCTATAGCTAGAAGCTCTTAAAAATCCTGGTTAAATATGCAAACACTCAGTTTTTATATGCTAGAATAATTTGTATATCTGCAGAAGGCAAATAGGGTGATGGAAACCTGGTTCAGGTGCTATAGGAAATCTTGTACTAAATGAAGAAACCTCACATGCAGTTATACTTAAACATGCTCTAGTCATTAGTGGCACAGAGTGGTAAGCTGCAGTACTGCAGCCCAAGCTCTGCTCACGACCTGAGTTCGATCCTGGCGGAAGCTGGGTTCAAATAGCTAGCTCAAGGTTGACTCAGCCTTTCAGCCTTCCTTCCTTCCGAGGTCAGTAAAATGAGTACCCAGTTTCCTGGGGTAAAGTGTAGATGACTGGGGAAGGCAAGGGCAGGGCAAACCACCCCGTAAAAAGTCTGCCAAGAAAACGTCGTGATGTTACGTCCCCCCATGGGTCAGTAATGACTCGGTGCTTGCACAGGGGACTACCTTTACCTTTTTAGTCGTTAGTGAAAATTGCACAAAGTCATACAGACCAGACAACTTCTTATTTTATTCTGCCCCTCATTTTCTTCTTTTTGTAGTCAAGCTAAAACTTCTGGGAATCTATTCAGTTCCCTAAAATTCATTTTGGTCTTTTCTGCGGCTGTGTGGTACATTCACGGCTATGCAGTTTTTGAGACTTGTGAATGTAATGCCAATAGAGATCCCAGTTTTTCTCTTACCTCTAGAATTATGAGAAAAAAGCTCCCATCCAGAATCTTCATAACAATAAACTCTCTTGAGGACTTAGAAAAAACTATTTTCCTTCTTAATCAGAAAAAGGATAGTAGTATTGTGTTTTTAAATTGAGTTCCCCAAATGTGTGCTTTCTGCTGCATTTGCAAAAATCAGATGACTGAGGGTTGTCTGTGTAGCCATGGCTTGCTGAGTTTTAAGGCCCTTGCATGGTTTTAATTTTAAAAACTGTTGATCTTTGATACAGTCACTTGATAGCTGAATTGGTAAGCTTCATCAAAGCTATGACAGGAGAGGTGTAGCTGCTGAAAGTATGCTTGCTTTTTGAAGGGGACGCCAGAGCCACATGGCAGAGTTCTTGATGCACATCTAGTATAAACTCGTGATTTTTTTCTTAGAACAGTCGAAGACCTGTGGTCTCTTTAACTATTTTAGAATTCTTAGGTTGTACTGTGGTGTGGCAGATAGGAATGTAACACAGGCTTGAAAATCAATATAAATAAACTTCTGTGCTGTTCAGATATTGCTTGTAAGTGAGGATTTTATGTATGCCAGTTTTTCATGCTTCTAATTTCTCATGTGTAATCTGAAAATCTAACACTTTTTGTAATAATTTCCTACGGAAATATTATTGTTACTTTGTTCTTGTGTGATCAGGCTATACTAAATTAGGACTATGTTGACATGTAAGTTGTATTTGTCTGTGACAAATTAATGTATTAAAGTGGTAAGAGACCTGTGTGATAATAGCCGTTTAAGCAAGGCCTGAGTAATGGTTTACAGAAGGAAAATGCATGTATACAATGTTCAAAGTAAAAATAAAGTCATGAGATTTCATGCTACTGCATGCACAGTATAATTTAATTGGGTAGACTTGTTCTTCCAGATTTACTAACATGTACCCACTCACGTTTGAAGTTTTCCCTATCATGTTTAATTACACAAAGAATGAGTGTATGCATCAAGTTCAAATTTGTTATAGTCTTGTTATGAATAGCTTCATTATATATATAACTTTAACTATGTATTAGCCAAGTAAATTTGCTTTTTAAAACAACCATAAAAGAATGTTGTTGCTAGCATGAGCAGCATGTTTAAGAATCCAGTTTGCAGATCTTTCCCATATGACTACTGCTTGCACTGAAAGGTGTCACATGAACAATAGTTTTGTAACATCACTGTTTAGTTCTTGCTATAATAATAATATAAAAATAACCATAACATTCAGTTTATATACTGTCCTTCAGGGCAACTTAACGCCCACTCAGAGCGGTTTACAAAGTATGTTATTATTATCCCCACAACAAAACACCCTGTGAGGTAGGTGGGGCTGAGAGAGCTCCTAGTTAATAATTGTGTGCTGTCAAGTTGCAACCAACTCATGGTGACTTAAGGACCGTGGGATTTTCAAGGCAAGAGATGACCATAGGTGGTTTACCTTCCTGTTCATAGCAACCCCAGTCTTTCTTGGTGGTCTGCCATTCAAGTATCAACTGTGGCTGGCCCTGCTTAGATTCCAAGCTCTAAAAAGATTGGGCCAGTCAGGGCTATTCAGGCTGCTAGTTCTATATGCATAGTAGTGGTTGAACACACTTCATTGTTTGCTATTCATCTTTCCTTATATCTTCCCATGTAATATGCCATTACATCTTGTTTTCTGGACTGTTTTCACTAATAGTTTTCATAAGAAATGTTGTTGCTTTTTGAATGAGTAGGGAATGCAGTCCAGACTATATACTTTGTACTCATATCCTAGTTTTCTTGCACAAAATCGTACACCTTATTCAAGCAATACAAGTGTTTTGTGCACTTCCTATGGACTAAGGGGCCAATTCACATTTGTCTGCAGCAATGAGAGAGCTATTTCCCCTAATGTGGTTCCATTCCACTCTGGAAATATGTTTATAAATGAGACATACAGATGGGAGTAGAGAGAATTCTTTTTATCATCCTCCCTCTTTGTTATGTGGCATTTCTATGAGAGAGAATCACATTACTGAATCCTTCCATGTGGATCTTTTATACAATATTGCTGGAGCAGCCTTGGATTGCTTGACAGGAAGCTATTCCTAGACAAGTATGTTTAAATATAAATAGATAATTCATCTTGTGTTGAGTCTCTTCCTTGCTGCAAACCTGTCTGTCCATACACACATTCACTAGCACTGTTTTGTGATTTTGTACCATTACAGCTTCAACTCTCTAATTCCATGGTGATGGTAATCTTCTGCTTTGCGTTCCTTGTAGTTTTCTTCTCTGTTTTTTGTGTTTTAATTGCACTGTACAGGAGCATGGTGCAATTGCAGAAATCCAGCATTTATTCAGAGAAATTAAAACCCGGAGGTTAAGAAATTTATGGACAATCTGGGGCTAGTAAGGAACTCAAACAGTGAAATGAAATGCAACAAGAATGGTTTTGCAGACACAATCCAGAAGTGTCTTAGCACTTCTTATTTATGCGTTCAAAAATTTTTTTCCTCTTGTAACATTTTCTTTGTATTGGGTGGTGTTACTTTTGCTTAGTTTGATACTACCGTGCAATTATTTGCTGTTTGTTTTAACCTTAAACCTTTTGTTAAACCTTTGTGATTGGACCTTAAATTTAGCTCCTCCTCACTTTACTTTAAACTTAGACCTCAGGAGAAGGAATCTGGTCACAACCAACTCACTTTTTAATTCCATTCACACAGAGCTTAGGTGTTCTCTACTTTACCTAAGCTTTTACCTCGAGAACACCATCCCTTTTGTTTGTGTGACCTATATATTGCTGTTTCCCAACTCCCTCAAAGTTTTTGCTGCCACCAAAGGCTTTTGCCTTAGACCTCCTTGTTGTAATATTAAGGCTTGTTATAGATGACAGCTTGATAGAACAGTCAGCATGTGAGGATAGTTGTAAGGTAAAAAAGGATATTTCCATAGCAGAGAGGGATATATTAAAAAGTATTTATTTGTAGGTACATAAGAATGATGATTGCAGAATTTTGATAAACATACTGGTTTCAGAATAGCTCTTAAGCTTGGCACTTTCAAATATAATGATATCTTCATGAAGTTATTTTCACAGACTCAGTCACACAATTTCCCACATAGATCTTCACTAACAAAATTAACTCTTTGTACATCCAAAGACTTAGATTCACTCAGGCCTTTCCACTAGGGTAGCCAGCGTCAGGTTGGGAAATTCTTGGAGATTTGGGAGGTGGAGCCTGGGGAGGGCATGGTTTGGAGAGGGGAGGGACCTCAGCAGGGTATAATGCCATAGAAAGTGAACTGATCTCTATGGCCTAGAGGTCAGTTATAATTCCAGGTGATCTCCAGCCACCACCTGGAAGCTGGCAACCCTAATTTCCACACAGCTCACCTGAATTAGATAGATCAGTGATGGCGAACCTTTTTGAGCCCGAGTGCCCAAACTGCAACACAAAACCAACTTATTTATTTCAAAGTGCCAGCACTGCAATTAAACCTGAATACTGAGGTTTTAGTTAAGAAAAAACAACTCATACAGTTGTCCCAACTAATTAACATCTCTCTCTCTCTCTGACTCACTTACTCAGGAGCCACGACTGAAAGTAAAGCAAGTTAAATCAAAGCAGTTTGCCCTTCTTTAGACCAGCAGCCCTGCTTGCAAGCACTCTCTCTCCCTCTCTCCCCCCCTCTCACTCAAGAGCCACGACTGAAAGTAAAGCAAGTTAAATCAAAGCAGTTTGCCTTTCTTTAGACCAGCAGTCCTGCTTGCAAGCTCTCTCTCTCTCTCTCTCTCTCTCTCTCTCTCTCTCTCTCTCTCTCTCTCTCTCTCTCTCCACGACTGAAAGTAAAGCAAGTTAAATCAAAGCAGCTTACTCTTCTTTAGAAAGCCAGCCTGAGCAGCCTCGCTGCTGACTCTGCTTCCCGCTGCTATAAAGAGATGGGCAGCAGGGAGGCAGCCTTGAGGAAAAGAAATCACGTGGGCAGGGCCAAAACCCATGTGATCTCTGCTCAGAGCTACTGGAACACTATTGCAGGCGTTCCCCCTCCAAATGAGCCCTGGACCTAGCGATCGGCAACTTGGCTCGCGTTCCCACAGAGAGGGCTCTGCGTGCCAGCTGTGGCACGCGTTCCATAGGTTCGCCATCGCTGAGATAGATCAATCTCTCACTCTCTGTCACTACACAGACTCTTTCTCAGGAGCACACACACAGTTTGCCTGACTTAAACAGAATTTCTCAGAACACCACACAGCTTCACTGAATTTGGCAGAATGAAACCCCTTTTCAGGCTTCCACACAGGTTGCCAGAGTTCTTTTTTCTAAGAAACTCACAAACTTTCTCAGGAATACACAGTTTCATTGAAGTTGGCAGAATAAATATTTTCTCTCAGAAATACACAGACAGTTCAGGCTCTACACAAATTGCTTGACTGAACCTGAATAAAATCTCTTTCAGGCTTCTGCACAGGTTGCCTGCTTTGTACAGAATGAACACTTTGTCTCAGCAGAGACTAAATATTGCAGTTCACTCCACCCTCTAGAGTACAGCTACAGGCCAATCAATTCGCAGTCCACTCACCCATTCAGCTAGGGTTGCCAGGTCCCTATACCCTCCTGGTGGGAGGGATACCTGGCACTTACTGGGAGGGTTTTCTTTGCACTTGCACTCCCAGTGCTGCCATGATGATGCCACTTCGAGGAAGTGACATCATCACGCCAGCCACAATGTGCTTCTGCACTTCAGCCCATTCTTGGGTTACCTGCTGGTGGGGGGCAATCATGAGGTGTTTGCCACTTCTTGCCAATCACCAGTGATTGGCAGGCAACAGGGAAAACCCCTGGGAGATTGCCCACTACCAGGGGGCAACTGGGAACCCTACATCCAGCCCCCCTTTCTTCTGAGGTCTGCATTTAAACTCTCAGCAACCATTTTTTTTAAAAAAGAACCACATTAGCAAGCAGAAATAAAATGGAAACATTTCTAGTGGTCTCTCTGAAACTTGGTGATAGTCAGATCCTTGTTCAATATTAATTGTTAATTTAGCCTTCCTCTGTGTCACTTATCCTAAGAACCCTTCCAATCAATTTATGTAAAGCTCCTTCACCCTCTTCTTTTAGGAACCATTTTATTTATTTATTTTTATTTACATCATTTATAGTCCGCCTTTCTCACTGAGACTCAAGGTGAATTACACAGTATGAGGTTAATACAATCAGTATCAAGTACATTTCAATACAATACCATAAGGTAAACAGATACAAGTTTAAAAGACATAGCATTAGCAAGGATCCAAGACAGAGTAGAAAAAATACTGGAGCAAAACATAATCAATTCTAGGACTAATATTAGACAACATGGAGTGCTGGTGGTACATATGAGTACATATTTAAAGCAGCAGATAATATATAAGGCAAAAATACTGATGAAATCTATGATCCCCAACTTGTTAGTGAAGCATCTGAAACCCCATCCCCACAATACAGCCCTCCCATTTGAGTAAAAAGCCTTTTGAATAGTTTGGTTTTGCATTGTTTACGGAAAGCCAGGAGAGTGGGGGCTCTTCTGACATCCTGAGGCAGGTCATTGCACAGGATAGGGGCCACCACAAAGAATGCCCTTGTATGGGCTGCTGCTGATGTCACCTGCGTGCAGCCTGGCACCTGCAGGAGACCCTGTTCAGACGAGCGAAGCTGCCGTGAAGGAACATAGGGAGGGGGGCGGTCCCGTAGGTATGCTGGACCAAAGCCGTGAAGAACTTTGTATGTAATTACTACTACCTTGAACTGAGCATGGTAAATGATGGGTAGCCAGTGGAGCGACTGTAGGATGGGAGTGACATTCATGCTCCTGCTCGCTCCTGATAACAATCGAGCTGCAGCATTTTGCACTAATTGGAGCCTCCTAGTTAACTTAGATGGGAGGCCAGTGTATAGATCATTACAATAGTCAAGCCTTGATGTTATTATAGCGTGGATCCAAGTGGCCAGGTCAGCAGTGTCAAGATAAGAAGCCATCTTCCAGGCTAGAGTGAGGTTGTAGAAAGCATTTTTTGCCACTGCCTTAACTTGTTTTTCTAGTAATAACACTGGATCCAGTATAACCCCTAGGCTCTTAATTCAGTCTGCAAGGGTCAGACAAACGTCATTGAAAGTGGGGAGTACAATGTCCTTCAAGATCTCTGCCTTCCCAACAAGCATCACTTCAGTCTTGTCTGGGTTCAATTTTAATTTGTTCAATTTAACATATTGTTAAAATATGTTTGGGGATCTGTTTCTCTTATGAAAAACCTTTACCCTGATCGTTTCCTAAGAATTTTAATGTTTCATGCTAGAAAGTCTCTCTCTCTCTCTCTCTCTCTCTCTCTCTCTCTCTCTCTCTGTGTGTGTGTGTGTGTGTGTGTGTGTGTAATTTCAAACATTTGAGAGCAGAGAAAATTAATGGAAGTGTGGCCCAATCATTACACTAGTTAGCACTTTGAAAACCAAATTGGTTGAGATGATCATGAATATGCTTGCATGGATGAACTAATTTGAGATCACGTTTTACTAAAAAACTGATAAGATCATAAGACAGAAGGGATAAAGCTGGAGGAACTGGAAAGCAACAGATAAATGGGCAAAGATTCTTGGTAAGGCTTTGAAACCTCCTAAATATAAATCTGAGATCTGTAGCTGCCTGGGGCAATATCTATAAAATAGCCATTTCTTCTGAAGTTTGTAGTGTATTTAATAAGGCCCAGGAAAATAGGAATAAAAGGAAACAGAATCAGTGATAAATCTGATTTGATTCATTTCTCTGTCTGATACAATTCTAGATTGGGTATGTTAGATAAATTGGAGTTAAACCCCTGTGGGTATTCCTTATAGTTCACTGATGGTTGATCCAATATTATTAAAGGCTAGTCTTTTAAGATTAATGATATTGAAAATTAATTAAACCAGTCCTTGGAGCAGGAAGAGTTGTATATTCGACCTAATCAATCAGAACATAGGTTCTTCAGGCTCATCTTGGTCAAAAAAAAGCATTAATGTTCAAGGTGTCATGAGCAAACAACTAGATTTCACCAGAGTTTGAACATTTGTAATAGTGCTGGTGGTAAAATCTGAATCTGATCACTTTCCCCAGCACATGAGCGTTTTGCTTTGTCACTGTTTTTTAAATGGAGTTTGTATGTCTAGATCTGATCACCACCAGATGTCAGTTCTTGCCACAAAAAGTTCAGATTCTACTGGGCAGCTCTCTCAAGCTTTTGTAAAGCTTTATGTATAAGGGAGCTGTACATGCATTTAAAATATTTCCAGCTGATGTATATACTTAGAATCAAGGTGGAAATCTTGTTTAGTTTGAAAATCTTCTCTTTTTGTCACAAAAAAAAATAACTGGGATATGCTGCTAAGATGATAACCAGTTCTTCCTGTTGGCTTTTGCAAGATAGTTCACTCTCCAAATGATAATGTCTGTTTGTCTTCATTAGTATTTATCAATCTGAGGATATCTTTTGTGTAAGTAAATAAAAATCCAAATTCTAGTAGAATTGTAACGAAGTGTTTGGTTTAAGTACTCTGATATCCTGGTGTAAATCTTTAGTGAAGAAAAATTGGCATCCAAAGGTTATTGCAGAATCTAGACTACTTATGTTTAGAGATGGGCACGGACCTGAATATGAACCCAAAACCCCCACGAACCAGTCCAGCAAGTGGCAGGTCCCTTTAAACTATCAGCTGGCACTTGCAAGCAGCAGGAAAGGGCCCTTTAAACAATTAAAGGCCCCTTTCCCTTTTGCTAAGCAGCCGGAAAGGGGCATTTAAACCCCATGAACTGCAAACTGGTTTGGGAACTTGCCCCAGTTCGTGGGAGTTCGTGGTTCCTGGTTCGTGAAAACCCACGAACCACAAACCTCATGGTTCAGTTTTTTTGTGGTTCGTGCCCATGTCTACTTATGTCCTAAGACTCTGCACATCTAAAAGTAGCAATCAAGATTCAGATGACAGTCAATACATGACCAAACTGCAGTCAGTAATAAAAGAGCAAGGTGACAAGAGCATGAACCAGAATTATTACTGTAAAAGTTGAAAGTCAGTGGGTATCTTATTGAAGCAGAAACGTCAAGCCTGGAAAAGATACTGGCAATTTAAGGGGCAAAAGAAATGGAAGAATTGGCAATAAATATATGCATTCAAGTAGTAGATACTGGTGTTGCTGACAAGACCAAGTCAGATGATAGGCATTCTTTTTCCTTCTTCCCTCTGCCAATTCTGGACTGGTTCATACTCTGTGTGACTTGTCCCCTCCATTTTCCCATTGTATCCCTTGTTGCAAGTACAGTGCAACAACTGAAGGGAAGAGATCCCATGTTTGAACATACGAATTCCTTGATCCTGCACGATAAAATCACAAAGCAATTTTTCGGTCTATGATTAATGAATTTAGGGGGGGCGTGGCATCGACATCTGAGAAGATGGATGCCTGAGAGCTGAGCTCTGTCCCACCCTGCTCCAAATTCCTCTAAAATCCACATCTTAACTTAAGGGAAATCACCCCCAGACATGGGGAAGCACAATGAGAAGACTAAGAAGCAAAATGGCACAGTTGCAAAGCGTCTGCAGGACTTTTTCCCTCCAACCCAGGCCGAGCAAGCAATTGCAAGCAAAGCAAGCAACACAAGCAAAATGCAGCTGATGGGAAACAAGGTAGGAGCTCTAATGAATACCCCTCCTGACTCTGATCTAGCAACTTTGTTTGCAAGCATGGAACTTAATATCTTAAATAAAATGACAGATCTTATAAAGCCACTCTCTTATCAGATAGCTGACCTTCAAGCAAAAATAAATAATGTTATTCAAAAGACTGATAACGCACTAGATATTTCTAACTCTTTGCAATCTGAAATATGCACTATGCAACAAGAGAAAGGAGATGCATGAAAGAATTATAAGCCTGGAATTAATAGTGCGCCAGCAGAATCTTAAATTTAGGGGGGTGAATGAGGAATTTACATCAAAGCTAAATCTATCTTCGTTCCTAGCTAAATGGCTAGCCAGTTTTTTGCAGCCAAACAAAAGCACTCCAGTAATTTCCAAAGCTTCCTGGGTGGGACCCCTAAAAGCAAACAGGAAAACTCCAAGGGATATTACAGCTACGTTCCCAGATTGGGAAACAAAAAAAAGCATTCTGGAGATTGCAAGAGAACAAAAAATGCTTAGGTGTAATGAAGCCCAAATCCAGATTTTTACAGATCTTCCCAAGGAGATATTAAACAAGAGAAGAGATTTCAAACTGACTACCAAAGCATTACATGCAGCAAAAATAAAATATAAATGGATCAAATACTCTACACTTTGCGTCCAATTTAAAGACAAACGTCTTTATGCATCAGACCATGAATCAGGACAAGCTTTACTGCAGAAACGACATTACCTCAACTGACCTATCAAAATCTGCGCAAAAAAGAAAACTCATTCAGCCACCTACTCCTCATAAAGGAAGCAAAATTCCAGTTAGAAACAACTGAGCCACAAAATGGAAAGCATTCCAGAGTCAAGAAACTGATTTTTTTTCTTTCCTTAAAGGCTGTATAAGTGGGGAAGGGGGAACAATAAAAACTTAGAAATCATAGTTTAAAATGTAACAAGCAGTTTGTGCTACCCAGCAGTATTGAGGTTTGGGGGGGGGGAGCCAGTTTTCTCTTGCTCCCACCAATGACAGCCCCTTGACGTTGTACTTTTGTTCAGCAGACCCAAAGGAGGATACTTCCCATAGGGTCTCTCAGAGGCTGTACATATATCATATTTTTAGGTTTAGCATTTGGTATGTAAATCGCTTGCAATTTGTTGTTAATTTGTTCAATAGTTTTTGTGGGGTAAAAAGGGGGGAGGGGAGGTATAAACATATTGTTATTAATAATATATAGCCTTTTAGATGGGTGGTGGGTAGGGGGTAAAATTTTCACTGTTATTTTATAGATAGATAGATTTCTTTTTAAAGGGTTTTTGTAAGAATGTAGAAATTCTTTTTTCATAGGACTTCTAATTTAAGAGAGAGAGTCACAAATTTATAAGCCCTACTAAATGCTGCACTGTTGCTAATCGTATTACTCAGTTATTTAATCTGGCTTCTAGTATCTTTTGAAAAACTAAGCAATCGTTATACTGCTAGTATAACTAATCTATCAAGTTTAATAGGAACTGATCACTAATATTGTACTATCACAAAATTAATAATCTGTTGTTTTTGCTACATTCACCGTTTAATATGTTGTTTGTTTATGAAAAAATAATAAAAATAATTTTTTAAAAAAGGAAAAAAAATGAATGAATTTATGAAATGTTGAGTGACAGTCGCTAAGTTTTGAAGGTTTTTTAGGTTATACATTCCTAACTGTAAATTGCTTTTGGTGATATCTTGTGAAGGGCATGTGAACTTTCAAGCTTTTTTTTCCAAACTGTCATGAAGTCATTGTGTTGCCTTGTTATGGGCAAATCAGTCTTTTATGTTACATAGAGCCCATGGAAACCACAAGTGACAGCCAAATATAGACTTTTTGTGTGTGAAATACCAGTCTGTAAAGGGGTTCTTTCTGATGCACTTGACCTGAGCACTTTACAATCTAAAATTGGAAAAGGAGTAGGCGACAGACAGGCTGAGAAGTAGATCATGGATGTAAGGTTAACTAGAGAAGAGTATGAATTTCATTTAGTTAAACGTGTAAATATAATTTCAGTAGGGATGATGGATTTAAGAGGTGAAAAGATGTCTTTTGACCCATAATATACATCAGTTTAATCATACAAAGCAGAGCTTGGAATTTTCCTATCTATTCCTTTATTAGGAAAGTAATAAAGATACCTTTACCTTAATAAAGATAGGTATTCACTCACTAAAGTGTTTTCCAAGCATTGCAACTTCAGTACTCATTTTGACTGTTCTTCTATCTTCTTCTATCTTCTATCTTTATGCATACTAGAATAAATGGAGAATAACCTAATCTATATATATAAAGATAAGTGTCCTGACTGACTCATCAATGCCCAGCCCAAACCCCTGGGCCTAGAAACGTGAAATTTGGGGAGAACGTTCCTTTTGTGATGTAGAGGCTCACTAAGAAGGAATTTTAAGAAATTTGCCCTCTAAGGGGGTAAAAAGTAAAATGTGTTTTCCCATAGGGATACAGCTTCCCTGTGTAGTTGGCAGGCTTCTCCTCCCCTGCCAACTGCCAGCTCAGCCACTCTGCCCTGATTGGGCTAGCTTTCAAGGTCATGTGCATATGGGGCCAACATTCTAAACAGTTGTGAAGGGAGTCAGTGAATGTGTCCTGAGGTAAAATGCACAGCCCAGTCTCCCCCTAAAAGTTCACTAGGGTTGCCAATCTCCCTGTGGTGTAGGGTTGCCAGCCTCCAGGTGGTGGCTGGAGATCTCCCAGAATTACAACTGATCTCCAGGTGACAGAGATCAGTTCCCCTGGAGAAAATGGCTGCGTTGGACAGTGGACTTTATGGTATTATACCAATCTGAGGCCCCTCCCCTCCCCAAACCTCACTCTATCCAACCTGGATCTAGCAACCCTATTGTGAGGTCTGCCTGCTTGCACCCCTCTCTTTCGGTTGTGTCAGCTGTGGAACTCTGTGTTCTGAGGTAAAATTAAGGTCAAGGACAGTACAGACAGTTGAAGAAAGACAGTACAAGACTCCTGAATAGGGATTTTATATAAAAGTCAGTAATGCAGAAACACGCCTGTTCAGCATCTTAAAACAAAGCAACTTGGCCCAAGTGCTGTGGAACTGTAAGCTCATTGTTTGGGATGAGAGCACCATGGCACACAAGGGTTCTTTTGAGGCACTGAGCATAACCCTAAGGGATGTCAGGGGAAATGAGAGAGTGATGGGGGGAGTCATCGTGATGCTGTCTGGAGATTTCTGGTAGACTGCCAGTAGTCCCAAGGGGAACTCGAGCTGACGAGGTTACTGTGTGTGTCAAGGCATCATATCTGTGGCCTCTCATCAGGAAACTCTCACTAAGAAAGAACATGAGGGTCCACTTGAGAGGGTCCACTTGACCCCTGGGGAATTCTCTGAACTCCTATTAAAAATAGGTGACAGAGTATCCCGAGTCCAAGGGAAAGGTGACCATTCCTGCAGGCCTGGGCACAGTACTGATGACCCTAGCAGACCTAACAGCCACGATATACCCTGATATAGCCACTATTACGGAGAAGTCCATGGACTGGCTATGCAAGTGTGCCATTCTGACCATCAAGAATGACAACGCTGCCATCATTAATGAAACACAACTCCCTCAAAGGGGCAGAAATGGAGTACAGACCTGTGAACTCAGTGGTGCAAATGGATGACGTGGTCCACTACCCATGTGGAGTTTCTCAACACACTCAACCCTCCTGGTGGCCAAGCCCACAAGCTTCTCCTCAAAGTGGGGGCTACAGCGATGCTGCTCTGGAACCTCAGCCCACCCAAACTCTGCAATGGCACCAGAGTATGAGTGAAAGCCTTCACAGGAACATCATCGAGGCCACATTGCTCACCGGCAGTGCTTGGGGGGAAGGGGAAGGGGGTGTTCATGCCATGTATACCACTCATACCATCACAGAACCCCTTCAAATTCAAGAGACTGCAGTTCCCCCTCAAGGCCTGCTTTGCTATGACGATGAACAAGTCCCAGGGCCAGACGCTGAAGGTGGCAGGAATTGACTTGAGGGAGGATTGCTTCTCACATGGGCAGTTTTATGTAGCCTGTTCGTGATCTCACCCAGCACCTGGTGATCCTAGCACCTGAGGGGAAAACCACCAATGTGGTCTACAAAGAGATCCTTCAGTAGAAAAAAAACAGTTGTACGTATTTTTCACTTTATTTATTGTACTACAATCTTTTCCTTTTAAAAATCTCTTCATCCAGTGTTACATTTCAAAATTCACTTCTTCAGGTTTAGGCATCAACACACTTCACTTTATTCAAACACTTTTGTGAAGCTCAGGTACTATGCTAGTATACTATAAAACCAACCTCCACAAACTAAAAAATATTACATACCCATAAGTATTATAACTAGACATGGGCACGATCTGAATTACGATTTCAAAAAAACCCCGATTTTGGCGTTTACGCCATCGTGACTCAGCTAATCGGTTCTGTCCACGGCAACCAATCCAGCAGTCAGGGGTTTGCTTGTTCAGGACTTGATCGGATATATCGGTTTCTGTTCAGAATTGCAGACACTCTTGCGCCAGTAATTTATTTCCAGGGCAACGGAGCCAGGAGAATGAGCTGTGTTTGCCCTCCTTCTGTCGCCCTTGAAACACGAATGGAAGCCCAGCTTTCTTTGATTAGCAGGCTTCCTTCCAACCACGGAGCAGCAACCCAGGTGAGGGAGGGGGAAGGGGATGTTCTGAAGCTATAGGCACAAAGGAAAGGCAAAAGGCAGCGCGGGAGGCTGGGAGGCCACCCGCACTGTTCGTCTTTCCCCAGGACAAGGGGCGCATGGGCAAGCCAGCCACCCCTTGTCCTGGGGAAAGGCAAAAGGCAGCGCGGGAAGCTGGGAGGCCGCCTGCGCCTTTCGTCTTTCCCCAGGACAAGGGGCGCGCGGGCAAGCCAGCCACCCCTTGTCCTGGGGAAAGGCAAAAGGCAGCGCGGGAGGCTGGGAGGCCGCCTGCGCCGTTCGCCTTTCCCCAGGACAAGGGGCGCGCAGGCAAGCCACCCGCCCTTGGGCTTGCGGGGCAGGTGAACGGCACGGGCAGCCACCAAGCCACTTGCGCTGCTGCCAGCTCCGCAGCGCACTGGGACAGCCAGCTTGCTGCGGGGGGGGAGGGGACCCAGGAGCGCGTGCAAGAGCCTGACTACGGTTGCCCTGGGTGCTGGCAACCGTAGATCCGGCCCTGGGAATGTCCCCTCCCTGAGGGGAGGCGGCTCGTTGCTGGGTTAAAAACTTCCCTACCCTCTACTCTAAGTGTGTGTGTGTGTGTGTGAATGTCCCCTCCCTCCCTGAAGGGAGGCGGCTCATTGCTGCCTCCCCCTGCCCGCCGGGCCTGGCAGCCGCTGCAACCAACCACCATTCCTATATCGCTGGAAACAGCGGGGTGCCCTCCCGCTTTGGCCTTCCCGATTCCAGATCGGAAATGGAACTTGATCGGTTAGAATCGGTGGCCTGGGTTCGGCAGCGGCCCGGATCCACAAACGGCTTAATCGGTATTTTTTTTTTGGATCGTGCCCATCTCTAATTATAACTGGATTTAAAGTAGTTAAATACCATAGTGAAGCACAGGCATCAAGCTTGTGTGTGTGTGTGTGTGTCCTACAAAAGTGCAATTTGGAGGTAACATTACTTTCATAATGTAAACACTCACTAAGAAGGGATTTTAAGGAATGTGCTCCCTAAGGGGGTTAAAAGGAGTAAAATGTGTTTTCTCAAAGGGATACAGTTTCTCTATGTGGCTGGCAGGCTCCTGCCTGCTTGCTCCCCCACCCACTCTTCCCTGATTGGGCCAGCCTTTCAAGGTCATTTGCATATGCAGGCTGATTGGGACTCACAACATTCCACATCTCACTCCCCCCCCTGAGACAGTTGGAACACAGAGGTCATTTGTGTATGCAGCCTGATTTGTCATCATCCCCCACATTCTAAACCGTATGCAGTTGCTATTGGGAGTCATTAACGTGTCCTGAGGTAAAATGCACCTCCCAGTCTTCTCCTAAAAGTTCGCTAGGGTTGCCAATCTCCCTGTGGGGCCTGGCTTTCCTGTGTGCCTGGCAGGCTCCTGCCTGCTTGCACCCCCTCTCTCTGATTGGTCAGCTGTGTTCTGAGGTAACAATCAGGTAAAGGAAACTGCAGACAATTGAAGAAAGACAGTACAAGACTCTTGAATGGGGATTTTATATAAAGTCAGTATGGCAGCTGAGTTTTTAAATGTTCATGGGGAGATGGTACACAACCTTTCTAGAGGCCATTTCAATGCGAACCTGTCACATGAATCTGCCAAAGTGCCCACCACACCACCCCTCCCTCAGTCCAACTCCACCTCACACCTTTTGCAGCCATCACCTCTTACTGCTGCCAAGAAGCCTTCTGGCACATGTCGTGCAAGATACTCTGATGCTAAGAGGAGGAAGCAACTTAGAGATGCGGCAAGTAAATATGAACGTCCTGCTCCTGCAGTGCACCAAGCAGCAGTGGCCAAGTACCAGCAAGATCACCCCAAGGTGCACGGAGCGGCAGAGTCTCTCTATAAGCAAAGCAATCCTGGAAGACAAGTAGAGAGGCGCTCACTTCCATGGAAGGTCAAGGCTCACTCAGGCATGGCATATTATCCTTCACTACCTTCAAGCTACCTCTTAACCTCATCCATGCAGAAACACCCCTGTTCAGCATGTCAAAACAAAGCAACATGGCCCAAGTGCTGTGGAACTGTAAGCTCGTTGTTTGGGATGAGAGCACCATGGTGCTTAAGGGGTGTTTTGAGGCACTGAGCATAATCCTCAGAGATGTCAGGGGCAACGAGAGAGCGATGGGAGGAGTCACAGTGCTGCTGGCTGGAGACTTCTGGCAGACTCTGCCAGTAGTCCCAAGGGGAACTCAAGCTGACAAGGTTACCGTGTGTGTCAAGGCATCATATCTGTGGCCTCTCATCAGGAAACTCTCACTAAGAAAGAACATGACGGTTGACTTGAGAGGCGAGGTGTCTGCTGGGAAATTCTCCGAACTCCTACTAAAAATTGAGCATGGAGCATATCCTGAGTCCAAAGGAAAGGCGACCATCCTTGCAGGCCTGCCAGAGTAGTGACAACCCTAGTAGAGCTAACAGCCACGATATACCCTGATATCGTAACTATCACAGAGAAACTGGCTGTGCAAGCGTGCCATTCTGCCCCTAGATCGACATGGCTGCCATCATTAATGAAACACAACTTAACTCACTCAAAATGGAGTACAGATCTGTGGACTCAGTGGTGCAAATGGATGATGTGGTCCACTTCCTCAGTATGCTCAACCCTCCTGGCTTCCCAGTCCACAAGCTCCTCCTCAAAGTGGGGGCTACAGCGATGCTGCTCTGGAACCTCAGCCCACCCAAACTCTGCAATGGCACCAGAGTATGAGTGAAAGCCTTCACAGGAACATCATCGAGGCCACATTGTTCACCGGCAGTGCTTGGGGGGAAGGGGGTGTTCATACCATGTATACCACTCATACCATCACAGAACCCCTTCAAATTCAAGAGACTGCAGTTCCCTCTCAAGGCCTGCTTTGCTATGACAATGAACAAGTCCTAGAGGCAGACACTGAAGGTGGCAAGAATTGACTTGAGGGAGGACTGCTTCTCACATGGGCAGTTCTATGTGGCCTGCTCCAGAGTGAGCTCACCCAGCAGCCTGGTGAGCCTAGCACCTGAGGGGAAAACCACCAATGTGGTCTACAAAGAGGTACTTCAGTAGGGAAAAAAAGGTTGTACATATTTTTCACTTTATTTATTGCACTACAATCTTTTCCTTTTAAAATCTCTTCAACAAATGTTACATTTTGAAATTCACTTCATCAGTTTTCGGCATCAACACGCTTCGCTTTATTCAAACACCTTTGTGAAGCTCGGGTGCTATGCTGTTATACTACAAAACCAACTCCAACCCCTCCCCCATAAACCAAAAAATGTTAGATACCTGTAAGTATTATAACTGGAATTAAAGTAGTTAAATACCATAATGAAGCACGGACATCAAGCTAGTTAGAAATATTTTCAATTGGCAGTGCTGTAGTCTCAGTGCTTTAAGTTTTTTGGTCTAGTGAACAGGTAATTACTCTTAAGTCCTCAGGCCTTTTCATAGTTTAAAATCTTAGTTTTAAAGCAGGGTGTGGATGTTGGGGTGTGCTTATGTGTTTCTGGTATAACATGCTGGAAACTTACCAATCAGCACTCCTACTTAATAAATAACCTCACTTCTTAAAGATGTAGCTTATATTGGGATTATAGTCAACTGTGCTGATTTAATCAGTTGAAGAATTACAGTGCAGTACAGCATCAGGAATTCCTTCCTCAGATGCCTCTCTGCTATGGAAAGCTTCCTTCTCTGTGCTTCAGTACAGTAGAGCAGGGCCCCCAACTTTTTTGAGCCTCTGGGAACTTCAGAATTCTGACAGGGTGGGGGGCACAGCCACAAAATGGTTACTGCCTTATGGAGTGAGGTCATGCATAACACTAATAGTAACTCTTCAACATTTCAGGCATCAGCTCTGTTTAAAAAGATGCCTTTTAAAATGAACATGTTATTAAAAATATTTTCTTCCATACACACAGCTTACTTTTAGTCATGCAGTGAAGATCTTTGTGCTGTGGTGGCAGGTGCTACCAAAGCAACTTTTAAAAAATCTGCAGAGCCCCAACTGCCCACTCCCATTTTTGAAAAATACCACTTTGGGGACCCCTGCCTTAAGAGTCTTCTTCATATTTTAAATTATTTATGAAGGATATCTGGAACTCATCATATCTGCTCTGAAAGCTCTTCTAATCTTAAATGTGTGGTTCTGGTTACTCAGGTCCAGTGATGTTCACAAATCAGGAAACAGCCTTTAGGATACGCACCTCTTTCTTCTTCATCACCTTTCCAGCGTGAATTATCCTTCTCTCTTCCCTTGTTTGTCCTTAATGCAGCCTAATGTTATATTTGCACAGTCATTAAGCATGATAGCTGTCTCAGGCTGGTTAACATCAGTGTTAGTAGAATACTAAACATGCCTAAAGGCTGACTGTGTTCATACCAGAGAGCAGAGGAGGGAGAGGGGGAACAGGGACTGAGTGCAGATTTTTGAGTCTGGCTCTTGATGTATAAATATCGGTTTGAAGGGAGCTAGTGATGCCTCTGCCTCAAACCGCAGTGATGGGGGGAAAGCACTTTAAGTATGATTATTGTACGATTTTATTATTAATATGTTTCAGGGCTTTTGCTTTGGATATGGACCTAGGGTTATTCCCTTATAAACTGCTCTGCTCCTTTACTCAGGAGTGCTATGTTCAAACTAACAATCTTTTTCTAGAATTTCCTTCATCCAAGAATGGTCATTCTTCTCTACCTTTCCCAAAAGTGGACCTGCTATTGAGAAATTGTATTCTTATTTTGGGGGAGGATCAGTCTTTTTAATTCCATTTAATACCAGAATAAAATTTAGAAATGTGTGTGCAGTTTCTGATAGAGTCTTAGAGAAGTCTGAATTGATCTGTGAACCAGAAAAATTTATTTATTACAAGTCCCAGGCTCTGCATTGTCAGCAATCACTGAGTTGAATCCAAACATCAGAACATCACAAAAGTAGATTATTCTCTTTCCCCCAGAAAGCTGTTTCGGGAGGGCTCTATTGTATGCTGAAATTGAGCTTGTTCCTTTTGTCTAAGAGCAAGAAAAGTGATTTTACATAATTTCCTCCACTTGCTGCTATTCCCTTTGCTGAATGGAAGTGAGTGCCTGTCTTCCTGGGGAGAGACTGTTCTTAGCAAGCGCAGAGCTGTTGCCACCTACTCTGCCTTATGAATTAGTTCCTTGATGTCATGTAATATTAGCAAAATTCAGCTTTTTTCTGTGTGTATTTTGGACATTGTATACCACTCTGGGATCATGTCATGCAGAGAAAAATGGGTTACAAGTGCTCTAAATAAATAAAGATAATAAATGGCATATTGTTTTTGAGGTTCCTCAACCCTTACCAGTTGCTTTACAGGGAAAGGGGAAGCTATGGAAGATCCTTTTGGCAGAGTTTGGATCCAACACACTATTTCTCTCCATTGGTCACAATTTTCCTTCTCCAGTCACTGACAAATACTGAAATGTGAAAAATTCCATATTTTACTTTAATTCTAGATTCTCAACCTTTTATACAACAAAAAAAAATTAAAATGCAAAATTATTAGGTTTCCATACTGTTCAAATCAAGGAATTCACTGTAGATCTCCAAAGTCTATCTCTTTAGGAAGTGAACTGTTCAAGTTACCATAAAATTTCTTTAAAACTGTGCAGTGATGACACAAAAACTAGAAAAATGTCAATGAGGATTAAATTTTCAAGGAAAATCTGTTTCAGCCCAAGTACCTTCTGATTCATCATGTTTCATTTTCATTTCTGAAACCTCATTCAAAGTGGGGGGGGGGGTGTCTGTGTGTGTGTCTATTTGAAGTCTCATGTACCATTTTAGTATTCTAAACTTTGACGTTCTTATATTTTACAGTGTCATCATTTAAGAATGTTATTATGTCAAGATACTTTCATGTTTATGCTCTTTTTACTTCCAGCATATTATCAAGTTCCATCGTGCCTCAAAAGCAAACAAAAAACCCATGCAGTTGCCAAGATCTATGGTCAAATCACTACTTTATCAGATTCTTGATGGAATCCATTATCTCCATGCAAACTGGGTGCTTCACAGAGACCTAGTAAGTGCTGTGACTTTTAACTGATTAAGAATAGTTTTGGACTATATATGTGGAATTGGAAATGGAATAAAACCTCTAAACATTAATCTTGAGGATCACTGCACTTCCTCCTGTTGTTGCTAGATACTCTTAAGGGTAAGCTTTTGGTCCTGATTAGTTTTTATCTGTAACATCTGACACAAGATAATGACACTGTGCCCAGTGTGCAGGATAATGCAGACAACATTACCAGCAAAGGGCTTATCAACTGTTTGTATTTTCTGAACAACTGGTTCTGAAAACATTATGGTTTACAGCAACAGTTTACCATTGTAAAATTCAGTTCACGGATATTTTGTAGGGAGTACCTCTTCATGGCATTGTCTTTCTGCCCAACTTTCTCAGAGAACTAAACTTTAGACTTAAACTTAGATATTGCTTAAGCAGATAACAGAGCAAGCCTTGGAACTCATCAGGCTTGTGCAATAACTCCCCTCCCCTTTCCACTTCTGTTTGCATTAGCTCAGGCTTATAATCATTTCTACTATTTAAGCAAACAGTAACTTCTTGATATTAATTTATACCCCACCTTTCTCCCAAATGGGGACCCAAAGCTGCTTCTATCATTCTCCTCTCCTTCATTTTCTTCTCACAAAAATCTTGTGAGGTAGGTTAGGCTGAGAGCATGTCATTGGCCCAGGGTGTCTCAGCATGTTTCTACAGCAGAGTGGGGATTTGAACTTGGGTCTCCTAGATCCAATCTGACATTCTCACCATTACACCACACTGACTTTCTATGTCTGGAGTACAAATTCCTCCAAGCAAGGATTCCAAACCACAGTTCAGTCCTGGTTTGGAATCTTTTTGTAGAGGCAAAACAGCAAACACTACTTTATGGTTTGTACATAACCTATGGTTTGCTGTGAACGTGAAAATGAATAATTTCTGAGCTCTGCGTAAAAGGAAGGGGGAGGAAGCAAGTGCACAAGCCTGAGGGTTTTTTTGTTCTTGTAATGACAAACTGCAGCTTGTTGCTAAAGTTTTATTCCAGAGCAAGTGAGGCTTCTGGTAGACATGCTTCTTCCTTTTTGTCTTGTGGATTGATTTCTAATTTGGAGCATAATTAGATACAAGCCTTTCTTTTTAATTTTTATTATTTTTACACTAGCAAGAGAATATGCGTGGTTTTTAACTTCTGAGTCACACAGAGAATGCACACAGTGTAAGTCAATACAACCAGGGTGGGATATCCAATAAGTAATGTGATAGGATTAAGATTGCAGAAAACTGAAACAAAGCATAAATATGAACATGACATGTTAAAAGATGCAGAAATTACATAGTAGAATAATACATACAGCAACAGATTATACATACTTATAATGCCACAATTTGACTCAGTGATGCTGCTGCAAAAATTTAGGATTGTAGCTATGAACAGCTCACAGAAGTCATCAAGATGAAGGACGGGTCTTATGAAGAAAGGTTGAATGAACTGGGTATGTTTAGCCTAGAGGAGGAACTCTGAAGGAAAACATGATTAAGATACCTGATGGTCTGTTTCACAGACGTCTTCTCTGCTATTTCAGAGGGCAAGATTAGATCTAATGAGCTTAAAATAGAAGTGAATGGATTTCAGTTGCACATTAGAAGAAAATTTCTAGTGGTAAGACCCATTTGGTAGTGGAAACAATTCTTGGGGAGGGTATGCTTGCTGGAGGTTTTCATGCCAAGGCCATGTAGTCATCTTTTGAGAATGTTCTAGCTGGGATTTCTTGCACTGAGAAGGGGATTAGACTAGATGGGCTTCCAAATCTGGTTCGGTTACATTATAAGGACTTTCATTGAAGGGAAAATAAGAATTGAAAGGAGCATCATGTTGTAGCATAACACTTGTGCACACGTGCTGGAGTCAGCAGCAATGTAAGGATCCTTAGTTGGGTACTTCATAAATAATTTGGGTTAGGGTACCTTGAAAATAATGTTTCCATTTTATTAGTCTGTATCAAATAGAGCTGCACTTAATTACTTGATTATATGTGGATTTATGGCTTTTACTTTTTGTGGGGAATTGATTGTGTTTTAGAAGGAAGTGTTATGTGCATTAACTCCGAGACTAGATCTGTGGAATCCCCATTTGAAAGGAACTCTGGCTGGAAAAGAACCCAAGGTGTTAGAAAGCCCACAAATGGTGTTTCATCGTGACCTGATAAAAACATGAGAGCCGTACTGGATCTGACCAGTGATCCAAAAGACATCCAGTTGCAGTAAGGTGTTTATACCTCTCAGCTTAAGAGCTAAAATTGCACCACCATTTTCCCCGCAAATCAAAGTATCAGTTCTTGTAGGAAGAGTGATGGTGACTAGGAACAGGGAGAAATAGGTTTGTGACAGGCATGTGGATGGCATAATGTCTTGTGTCTGTGGTATAAAGATAATGGACATCACATATTGCTTAGATAGACTGATAGTGGAAACAGTAGTTGGTGGTTGTGGCATATGTTGGTATTGGTATGGTTGGAAATATTATTGTGGTGTTTTGGAAGCAAAATCTAGGCAGTGTGGTAGGATGTTGAAGTCCAGAACCTCCAAGGTTGCATTATCAGAAATAACTATCAAGGGTAAGGCTGGCTAGATAGGCAGAATATATCCTCCTAATGTAGAGATAAGTGATAGTGGATGCACTGAGAAAAAAATTGTATTTGTATGAAAGACCTGAGTTCCATTTAACTCAAAAGTGAACAAAACATCTTGTAATTAAAATCAAAATATCGCAACACAGCTTTTAAATTGACTTGTGGGGAAAGCTAACAGGAGCCAAGAATCATCTGATGCAGTAAGAAGGACAAATGGTTATATTCTAATGCTGGAAGCTTTTTTATTTTTTATTTTTATTTATTTTTAATTTCTAGTCTGCCTTCCCCGCACCGGCAGGCTCAGGGCGGATTACATTCATAGACTCTAAAAATTTTACAGTGGGCTTTAAAGGCAAACACCAGTCGTTTCAATTGGGCCTGGAATTAAATAGGGATCCAATGAAAACAGGCTAAGACTGGAGTAATATGGTGCAAAAGCTGGTAAAAGGCACTTCTAGTCACAGCTGCCACCTGCTTTGGCAATAGTAGTGCAGGCAGCACCTACAAACTCTGGACCTGCTCCTCCAGGGAGAGTGCAACTCTGTCTAGAACAATTCTGAGGTCGGTCCTTCCACTCACCAGTACCAGTTCTCATCTTGTCATCATAAGTTTCAGTTTATTGGCCCATATCCATACCAAAACAGAGGTTTCATAAAGATGTTAAAGATGTTTTTTGCATGGAGGGCAAAAAAGAAGCCTGCAGGATTACCTAGGTCAGGATCCAAGGAGCTGAGCAACAGTCTCACAGCACCATCTTTTAGCTTGGACCAAAATCACTGCATAACAGTACCTCCCAATCCCAACTCCAAAAGGCAATGCAGATGGATACCATGATCAATAGTTTCAAAAGATGGTGAGAAGTCCAGGAGAATCAATAGAATTGCTCTCCCCATCCATGTCCCAGAGCAGGTCCACCAGGGTACTAAGACTGCTTCTGTCATATATCCAGGCCTGAAACCAGACTGGAAAGGATCCAAATAAGACACTTCCTCCAGGAAACTCTGGAGTTGTCCAGCCAACACCTGCTCAGTCACTTTGCTCAAGAATGGTACGTTCAAGACTGGTTGATAATTATTCACATTTCCTGGGTCTATTTACCATCACCTATTTCAGGTGGTACTTTATCAAGGAGGCCTTAATCACTTATTGAACCCAGCCAGCCCCCACCCAATAGATTTATGTGGCCAAGGAGGTCATAGGAGATCATAAACATCCAAGAATTCTGTTCACATCCTCTGATTGAATAAACTGAAAAGTATCCCAAACAACTGGACAAGTTGGCATCCATGTGGCATCCGATCCTGTTACTGCTAATGAAAATATAAATTTTGCAAAACAGGAGAGGGTTAGTTTACAGGTGCGCCATTTTCAATGAGCCCACAAATCAACAGTTCAGTCTCGCTGTTCAGTTTGTTTATGGGATTATATACCCTACATATATTACCAATTTGTTTTCTATTGATGTTTTAGCTAATGCCTAGTTGAATCATTGTCTATCTGTGTGCTATAAGAACTATCACATTTCCCTGCTCTTCTTAGTCTTGCAGAGATTAGTGTGTTCCAGAAAGCATTGGAAAGGATTTTGATAAACTGGCATTTATATTTTCACAGCTAGGAGTGCCTGGAGTATGTTACAATCTGTTTTGCTCAACACTATATAGAAACTAATTAAGTGTGCTAATCCTTCTGTCTCCTCTTTTTTTTTAAATAAAACTTCAGATTGCAGATTTTGGGCTCTTCTATCATATCTTACTCCCCTCCCCCACCCATATTTAACATCCAGCCTGGTGAAGAGTTCTGGAGTATATCTAATTTTAATTTAATTTTTATTTCATTTTATTTATTTCATTTATATCCTACTTGTTTTGCTGAGACCCAAGGCGGATTGCACTATGTAAAACAAGGCAGTCAAACAGCACAAGACATTCAGTAAGCAGTGCAATAGGACTAGGGTTACAAAAAATTAAAAACAACACAAAAAAGTATCAGACATGATACATGGAGTTCTACTAGTGGCCACTATTTTGTGATATTTTGATTTGTCCAAATATGTTGTCGTGGATTAGTCCAGTATCATGGTCAAAGTCGGTTCCAAGGTCAGCGCTGAGTAGAGTGTTGTTTGTGGTTCAGTCAGAGGGCAGTCCAAATAGCAAAGTCACAAGGTCCAAAGTTCGGTTCCTACAAGTTCAGGGCTAGATGCAGGCAGAGACAGGGCACAGTCCGAAGGTCACAGGAACAAGGCAAGGTTTGATGAAGTGGTCACAGCAGTAGCAACATTCTGATGTGTTGCTTCCACGCCCAGTAATCCCTCATGACTGGTTTTATAGCCCTGTGCTTGAAAGGCCATGTTAGCAGCCAGCTGCTTGGGTGTGATCCTGCAGCTACTTGCTGCTGTTATCAGCAAGCAGCTGACATCGAGTCAGGACCTGCACTGCATCGTCTCTCCCGTAGCTCCAACCTTTGTCCCCTTCTGTGGCGCTCAAAGGGTGTTGGTGGTCCTGGAGGGCTGGAAACAACTGGCTGAGTTTCACCTGTTGTCTTGGGGCTGTGAGGTGTCGGTGGCTCTGCTTCAGCTGCCGGCTGTGAACTCTGATCACCTGGCAACTCCTCATCTTCTGAGTCCTGACTAGCTACATGGGGCTCCTCTTCTCCCAAGGAGTCCTCACTATCACTGAGCCCTGGCTGCCCCATGACATATGTAATACTTTCCCCCATAGACTAACATGACTTCATACAATTCCTGTATAACTACATAGTTGACTCAGATTTTCTCAGCTTCCCAAATCAGCATTAAGTAAGTGGGCACATGTAAAAAATGCTGCAGAATGTTAAGAAATTCCATTCATGTTTAAACTATGTCCAATGGAGCTTATTTCCAGTTAAATATGCATAGGGCTATGACAGCAATTGCCCTTTCAAATCCAGATCCTCATTTTAATAATCCTAAAGGAACATTTCCCTCATGTGGTGGCTGCTTTGGGGGTGCATCAGGGGAAGCGGTAAACAGTTTGCTCATCCTTCCCATCTACCACCTAACAGCAGTTTAGAATTGTTAAACATATGTATTTTCTAAGTAAATTAATGTGCTGCTTCTCCAGAGAACTGGCTTGAGGCATTTTACAAAATAAAACAAGATAAAAATAAAAAAATAGGATAAAATTTTCTAAAGATCTACAATTGGCAACCCAGCCAGAACATTAAAACAGAGGAATTTATTTAGTATCCTAAGTTAATATTGCTCTCATAAAAGAGTTGCCGGGCTAGAAGCTTGTGCTGTTGATCTTAAAAGATCAACACCTTATTTAGAATCCTAAGTAAAAAGAGAGGTTTGGGCCTGGCACCTAAAAAAAAAAAATAGGGTAGGTGTCCAATCCGCCTCAAGTGGAAGAACAACTGCTGAAAAATTCCTGGCCCTGATTTCCACTTAATCCAGATGGAGGTGGAGGTGGAGACTCTGCAGGTGGAGACTCTAAGAGCAGGGCTTGTGAAGATCTTTATCCTTGAGGATCTCCAATGCCATTGTTATTAAATGTGATAATATATTATCAGAGTTGAATTGTGATAGTTTCAGTTTGGTAGCCATGTTAGTCTGCAGTAGAAGAGCAAGATTTGGGTAAATGAAATTATTTTTGACTTGATTCCTACAAGAGATTACAGAACTGAAGTGTATACAGGAAGGTGCATTCATTCTAGATATATACATTGATGAGATTTGTGATTTGTTGGTACGAATGACAGTCCCCTGCTCCCATCCTGCACCCTCAGCCCCCACTTACCTGGCCAGCAGGGGGAACATGCCTCCTGGGGTGTGCCCCTGGGCAGCACGGTACACCCCCAGGCGGCAGGCTGTGCTCCGGGGTGCCAGAGAGGCCCAATTTGGCCCAAATCCAGTCCAGTTAGACCAAATTCAGCCAAATTTGGTCCGAATCCCAGTTGAATTGGGTTAAGTAGCAATCAGAGCCAGGAATTTTTCAGCAGTTGCACTTCATCTTTGCAATGTTCTTTCACTTGAGGCAGATCATAAGCCTACCCCATTTTTTCGGGCCTGAGTTAGGCTGAATTGTGCCGCTGCATAGCTCTGGGCTGATCCGGGCCCAATTTGGCCTGGATTTGGGCTGAATCTGGCCCAAATCTGGCTGCTGCTGTGCTCCATAGAGGCCTGATTCAGACCCTGGGGAGCACCTGTGACCCGCGTGATGATGTGACATCCAGGAAGTGACATCATCATGCAAGCCGGGTGCACGTGAGAAAAAGAAAAGGAGAAGGTAGAAGCCAGACTCCAGATCTCCTGCCAGGGGTGGAGGGTTGGTGGACTTGTCAACCCTATTTGTTGGGAAAGAAAAAAGTAACTGTAGCTGTAGCAGTAAAAAGGCAAATGAAGGGTATTTTAATTAATAATCACCTTTCTTTTAAAGACCTCAAACAATGTACTTATGGTCTCTAATTGTCCCTTATCTGAGCACCCTTTAAGACCAAACCTGTTTAACTGTAGAACTGTGGCCTAGTTCCCAAAAACAGCAGTTAAGGTGGTAAAACTTTTGTTTCTAGACTGTACCACTTTAGGTTTCATGTGTGGGCTCACATCATTGAACGATCTTCAGTGCAAGAAAATTTCCTAGACAAAGAGAAACAGCACTAAGAGAGAAAGCTAAGTGGACAAAAGTGATCCAGCAAAGATTTTCTTGTATTTTGAATATCTTTCCAGCTTGGTATTTACTTTGAGAAGAAGCCAAATGACCCTGGCTTGGAGTGTTGGGTTCATTGGATCCGCTCATTATTAGTTTTTCTTAGGAGGGCAGTGAGGGAAAGGGGGCAATATTAATGCACACATATTTCTGTGTTTTAAGCTATTAAGTTAAAAAAAAAAACTATAGGAAATGGTAGCAACCCTATGCTGAAGATGATCCCTAAGTTTGATAAGAAGTTCCTTAAGTACTTACAGTTAGTAAAGAGGGGCAGGCTTGCAATGAAATTAAAATTGCAGAAAATTTAGGTTATTCACACTTTGAAAATGAAAACTACAATTTGGCTCTCCCTTGGAAAGTATAGATCATAAATTGAAACATAGCTGCTGACTTTTTCAGAAGGATCAGTAATGTATTAACAAGAAACGTGCCTTTAAACCAATCATGATATGTAGATAGTTCTGCAGTCTCTTTTTAGCTTTCTGATTCTTCTGCCATTGTATCTGAACAGACCCTGGGAAAAGATTGTAACTTCATCTTCTTGTATTGAACCATATAACACAACTAATTATCAGACAAGTATATGTACAGAGACTTGAAAAAACTGAGCGGGTCTAGGGAAGCCCAATTGATGGGCTAGGAAAGAAGACCAAAAAAAGAAATTTTGCCTCACCCATAGACCTGTGATGTGGGAGCATGTACTTAATTGCTACCCATATCCCCCAGCTTCTTGCATACAGAAAATTCAGGATTGTTACATATTCAATTTACTAATTGAAACATCTTCAGATTTTTCAAAGTTTAGTGCTTAAAGTCCCTCTGTTTCTATTTCTCCATCTTCTGCTTCTTCGGTAACAAAACATTTGTTTCTTTTAGCTGAAGTCAATGGAGATTGAGTCTTTCTTTTTTCAGCTCTGCTTAAAACTTTGAATTAACCAAGCTTGGCAGGGCCAGCTCTGTCATTTAAAACTACGCTTCACGGCTAACACGGCTAACTTTGTGTCTTCCGACACATGAAGAACACGTCAGAACTAGACATGGGCACGAACAGCATTACGAACACATGAACAGCCCAATTTGCTGTTCGTGAGCAAGCTGTTCATGAGGCCCCATCCTAAATGAACAGGTGGTTGTTAAAAGCCTTGTTCATTGCCTTCGGCAGCCGTTCGGCAAGCCAGACAGTCTGGCGCCTGCTGCGATAAATCCCCTTGGCAACCGGAGGGAGGGACTAAACTCTGTCTGAACTCTGGCTTTCCTTCTGGCTTTAACCCTTCAAAGTACTTCCAGCAGAGAGTCCCGTTTTTGCCACTGTGAAGAGAAAATGACAACAAAGAGAGAGATCCATGCATCATGCCTTTTCCGGGGCACAATCTCTCTGAAACTTGGGGGGTTCTTTGGAGGACAGTGAGGACTATGTCCCCTGCAAATTTGGTGGGTATTGGACATTGAGAAGGTCAGTTTGTAACCCCTCAAAGTAGCTTCCACCAGAGAGTCCCATTTTTGCCACTGTGAACAGAAAATGACAACAAAGGGAAGGACCCATGGATCATGCCTTTTTCGGGGTGCAATCTCTCTGAAACTTGGGGGTCTTCAGAGGACAGTGAGGACTATGTCACCTGAAAATTTGATGGGTATTGGACACTGGGAAGGTCAATTTGTAACCCCTCAAAGTAGCTGCCTTCCAACAGGCAGTTCCGTTTTTAACACTGTGAACAGAAAATGACAGCAAAGGGGGGGGACACATGGATCATGCCTTTCCTGGGGCGCAATCTCTCTTAAACTGGGGGTGGGTCTTCAGAGGACAGTGGGGACTAAAGGGGGAGAGCCGTGGATCATGCCTTTTCCGGGGTGCAATCTGCTGATGACACCCAACTATATCTGATGATGGACGGCTGGCCCAACTCTGCCCAGATGTCTTGGAGTGTGCCTTTGAAGCTGTGACTGGATGGTTGAAGCAGAGTGGGTTGAAATTAAATCCCACAAAGACAGAGGTCCTGCATGTGGGTCTGGGGGCCATGGGCACGGGACTCCGGCTCCCTGGTCTTGCTGGAGTGCTACTTGCGCTGGTTTCGAGAGTTAGGAGCCTGGGGGTGATCCTGGATGCCTCTCTGACTATGGAGTCACAGGTCGCAGCGGTTGCCCAGTCTTCAGTTTTCTAAGACAGGCCCGGCAGCTTGTCCCCTACCTATCAACCTATGACTTAACTGCAGTGATCCAAGCAATGGTCACCTCTAGATTAGACTACTGCAACTCGCTCTACGCAGGGCTTCCCCTGGGCCTGATCCAGAGGCTACAGCTGGTCCAAAATGCAGCTGCGCGAGTAATTGCAAGGGTCCCAATTAGGGAACATATAACACCAAACTACACCAGCTGCACTGGTTACCAGTTGAGTACCGGGTCCGCTTCAAGGTTTTGGTGTTGACCTATAAACCCCTATGCGGACTGGGCCCAGCATATCTGCAGGACTGCCTCTCCCCATATGTACCCCAGAGGATGCTTCGTTCAACAAATAAACAACTGTTGGTGGTCCCTAGCCCAAAGGAGGCCCGCCTGGCCTCGACCAGAGCCAGGGCCTTTTCAGTCCTGGCACCAACCTGGTGGAACTCTCTGAGGAAACCAGGGCCCGGCAGGATTTATTATCTTTCCGCCGGGCCTGTAAGACAGATGTTCCACCAGGCATATGGTGGAGGCTAGGTTGGGCCCCCACTGGCCACACTAAAGATCTGTCTACCACCCCACATATGAGCCAGGGCTTGAAAAACAGTATTTTATCATCGCCATCTGAAGAGAAGCTGTATTGTATAAAGTTGTTTTAATTTTATTTGTATGCTGTTTTATCTGTTTTTAACTGTATTTATGTAATTTGAAATGTACTCCGTCCTGAGCCCGCCTGGTGGGGAGGATGGACTAAAAATCATAATAAATAAATAAATAATAAATAAATAAAATAAAAATCTCTCTGAAACTGGGGGGTCTTCAGAGGACAGTGAGGACTAAAGGGGGAGAGCCATGGATCATGCCTTTCCTGGTGTGCAATCTCTCTGAAACTGGCGGGGTCTTCTGAGGGCAGTGAGGACAAAAGGGGGAGAGCCATGGATCATGCCTTTCCTGGGGTGCAATCTTTCTGAAATTGGGAGAGTCTTCAGAGGACAGTGAGGACTAAAGGGGGAGAGCCATGGATCATGCCTTTCCCGGGGTGCAATCTCTCTGAAATGGGGGGGGTCTTCAGAGGACAGTGAGGACTAAAGGGGGAGAGCCATGGATCATGCTTTTTCAGGGTTAAATCTCTCTGAAACTGGGGGGGGGCAGTGATGACTATATCCCCTGCAAATTTGGTGGGTATTGGACATTGGGAAGATTCTCCCGGGTGCAAGAGGGATGGGGAGAATCTCCCCACCTCTCTTGCACTAGGCAGGCAGCCTGGCTGTGCTACTGCTCTCCCGCCCTTTAAACTATCAGCTGGCAGTCGACAGGGGGAATCCCCCCCACCAGCTGATAGTTTAAAGGGATCTTTAAAGGGTCAGGTAAGTGGGTTTGAGGGGAGGGGGGGCTAAGTTGGGGGGAGTTGGGGTGCGGGGGGTTCTAGCCCCCACGAACAATGAACATGTCCAGGAACAGTTCATGTTCATTGTTTGTTGTTCGTAGATGGCACCGAATGTCGAACAGGGTGTTTGGGGGGTTTTTTTCCGTTCGTGCCCTTGTCTAGTCAGAACTCAGAAGTCTTGTGTAGAGAGACTCTCTGAGTCAGAGTTACTGAGCTAATTGGAGGGGGTCAGGACATGTCTCCCTCAAGTCCTGGACTTCTCAGGAGTCACAAAGGTTCTCTTGGGGTAGGGAATGGCAGGAAGAATTCCTGGTAGTGCATAGTTTCTAAGTCATTGCATTTATTTGGATAGATCCAGTGATCTTCCAAGGAACCCATGTTCCAGCTTCTATGCATTTTTAATTGAGCGTGAGGGAATATTTTGCCTCTTTTGAGCTTTAAATAATGGTTTGGGTGGGGTAGGATGGTCAGGCATTTGTGAATTATGTAACATATTTTTATGAAATCAGTTATCTGTGTTTGCTGTTAGGAAGAGTTTTAGAATTTCCTTTTGTTTTATATTTGTTCATTGACTCAAGGTACTCCAAATATCTATTCTTTCTCATTCCTGCTGCTGGCAACCTGAGGTCATACTCCCATGGATTCCATGTCCAGTCAGTCATCTGAATTGTGCAAATTGTGAAGAATTTTTCAACACTAAGCACTATGCCTGCAGGGGAGCCCTTGTGTAGGTTGCAATCTTGGTTATGCAATGATTATTATTTATTCAAATGTCTAGGGTAAACTTTGAGTTCCAGCTAAAACTTCAGTTTTCAAAGCTAATAAATAGCAGCCATGACTGATAGGAAAAGTGTGTGACATGATTTTGGAAGTTTAACCTGGATCATTTTTTCCTTTGAATTCAGTAGCTCTTCATTATTTTTTCAGCAGCGTATTTGTTTATGGGTTGTTTTTTTAAAAAAATGTAACTTTCAAGTCTGAATATACATATGAAATTGTTTATGGGAAGAGATGCCCACTCTCCTATTCCTAAAATATTAACTGAAGGTTGTTTGTATGGGTAGCAGATGTTTAATGGTCAGGTGCCTGAACCCTTCCGTGAAGACATTGCTATAATCTTGGTTAAGAATGTACAATCATGCTACACTTGTTTTTTTTTAAAGCCTGGCAACATTTGTTCTGTAAATCTGTCTAGTTTTAACATAATTTACATTTTACTCAGGTAACCTAATTTGATTGAAACAGCTACTAGAATGATATCACATTGTCCAATGAATATCACTAATAGTTTCAGTCTCAGCAGAACACATATACTATCTGTTTATTTAATTTATCTTATGGTAACTTATTATTAAATAATTCATGAGTCCAAAGTGCCGGACTTAATATGTTGAAATCTAATATACTGAGTGAATCCTACTCATATCTTACTACTCCACTGAGCAAAGTTTAATTATGTGTTCATTCATTTACTAAAATATTTATACCCCACCATTCCTTTTGGCTCAAGTTTAAGATCTTCCTCCAGCCTTAGGAACCTTCCTTCATTGTAAGAGGCTCTTCTGTTGGAGAAAAAGCAACTTAAACTGGAGAAAGTCTACTTAGAGGGTGGTTAGATCCACTCCACTGATAATCATACAAAGCAGTGGTGGTGCCATCTTGAAAACATTCAGAACCATTTTAGGTATGCTTTCACATGTGTAAGCCTTGGAGTAGGTCAGAAGGAGAAACAATAAGGATTGATGTGCTAATATCACAGTATTACACATGAGGCCTGCAAAGATTCATTCTGTTCCTTGTGATAACTTTAAAAAACTGCATAATGTTGTTTTGTTGTTATAATGCTCTTTTGTGGAAGGATGATAATTTCCATGGCTTTTTCACACCAGAACTTATTTTTTTCTACAAAATTTATAGCCCACCTTTCTTCCCTCGTAAGGTCCACCAAGGCAGCTAACAGAAAATATACATAATAATATCACATCTTAAAAACCATTAAAACATATCATTAAAATAATTAAAACACATATACAAATACATAAAAACAATTAAAATATTGTGCAGAATGGAGAGATGCCAAATACGACAAAAAAGTCTTCACCAGCTGGCGGATGATGGCAACAGAAGGGGACAGATGAGTCTCCCTGGGGAGAGGTTTCCAGAGTTTTGGTGCCATAGCTGAGAATGCTCTCCCCCAGGCTGCAACCTGCCCAATCTCAGAAGTCAGGGACACCTGAAGCAGGTCCTTGGACGATGACCATAGTGGCTGGGTATGTCCATAAGGGAGTAGGCAGTCCTTCAGGCATGTTGGTCTCAAACCATATGGTGCTTTAAAGGTTAACATCAGCACCTTGACCATACTCAGAAACAGATTTGGGGCCAGTGTAGTTAGCCCAAGGCTGGAGTGCTATGGTCCCTGCAGCCCAGTCCAGTCGACATCCTGCCTCCAACATTCCAAACACTTTTCAAGGGCAGCCTCACACAGAGCATACTGCAGTAATCTAATCTATATAACGAGGGCATGCACCACAGAACTTTTCTGTCCAGGAAAGGCCACAGCTGGCTAATCAGTCAAAGCTGGTAAAAAGCTGTACACAGCAGCTACCTCATTCAGCAGTAGACTAGGGTCCAAAAGCACCCCAAGCCACGAACCATCAAGGGGAGCACAACCCTATCCAGATCTGCATGTCATTGACAACCCAGCCCAAACCCTCCATATGACCCTGCGATATTAGTTTTGATCAGGGCTTTTTTTCTGGGAAAAGGGGTGGTGGAACTCAGTGGGTTGCCATTGAAGAAAATGGTCACATGGCTGGTGGCCCCGCCCCCTGATCTCCAGACAGAGGGGAGTTTAGATTGCCCTCCGCGCCACCAAGCAGCTCGGAGGGCAATCTAAACTCCTCTGTCTGGAGATCAGGGGGCGGGGCCACCAGCCATGTGACCATTTTCAAGAGGTTCCGGAACTCTGTTCCACCGCGTTCCAGCTGAAAAAAAGCCCTGTTTTTGATCATTAGATGTGCAAATATCCCATGTTCAAGTTTCTTAGTACTTAAGATTGGACTACATGTACACCAAACTTTAGCTTTCTTTTGGGGAGAGCACCCAAACAATGAGACAGTGAATAATCCTTCATGATAACTTGTTGTTTTACAGATTGTTTTGATTTAGTGGCTCGCTTCAGCAGTTAAGTTGCTTTTGTTTGACTGTAATGATAAAGAACAGTGAATGGAAAGCAGCATTTCTCTAAAGAGAACTTATTTTCTCATGGGAATGTCATATCTCTAAAGAATTATGAGCTAGATAAGCTCGGGAACAGTAAGAGCTACTAAATACTCACATTCTCTTGTCCATTGTTCCCCTTATCGCCTTATTGGGTGTGTTCCTCTCATTCAAGACTGCAGACAGTTTTGCTTGTGTTTTGTTTTGTTTTGTTGGCTCCTTTCTGACCACCTCCATGCAAAAGATTGATTGGAGCCACGTTAATGCATGTGATAACAGTGTTCTTCTAGGTTGATATTTGTTTGATGTCTAATGGATTTTATTCTTCAGTAGCATGATGTGGTTGCTTCAGCACTTTTGGCTCTCTGTCTCTCCCTCCATGAGCTGTTAATTGTCTTATACCCACTAGCTGAAGGGGGGAAAGACATGATTGCTTACATCTTTATTACTAAGGAATTCGTTTTACATTATAAGGGCTACGTTTCTTGCAGTAGATGGTTCCAGTTTATTATTGCTGACCTTCCTTCATTCTTTATTTACATCTTTAGGGCGCAGTTAGGTCCGTAGTCCTGTCTCAGCATGGATCTGTTTGCTCAACTTTTATTGCTGATAATTTAAACATGAGACTTTCAAATCTAACCTTTTGTTTCTATAGCAACCAAACATGGGCTATTCCAGTACCATCCTTTTCCACAGCTGGCATTTTGTGTTCACATTAAGCTGAATTTTAATATGGAGTGTTTAACTACATGTTAACCAAGCCGGAATAGATCAATTTATCTTCTGTGTTCAGTAGTTTGATATATGGTTTACATTAAGAGTTTCTGAATGCTTTTGTTTTCCTATTAATGCAGTGCTAACTTCCAAGGCAGGAGGCAAATTCTTGAGATGCTTTTGGATTTTTTAAAACTTGTATGTTTCTCTTAATTTGGTTGATCAGAAGTCCTTGTTGGAGATCTTCACGTTGTCCTTCATGTTGTCATTCAGAAGTCCTTGTTGGAGATCATGTTAATTTTGACTTACAATGATTGATGTATTTTATGTGAAATAATAATAACAATAACTACTGTGTGATTTCTGATTTCAACCATGGCTGTGTTGCCTTTGCATACCTTTAGTCTTCTGTTGCTCATAAGAGTGCATTACTTCTTCCATATTGGTTTTGTAAAATAACCAAGCATCCAATACATTTAGCTTAATTTCACATACAGGCAATGTTTCCAGAATTCTTCTGGAAGAAGTAGCTACTGTGTTTAGTAAGAAACAAAATATGTACCTTGTTCTATTTTCTTCTGGAGCAAAACGTTTCTGTGAACTGAAAAACCTTTGAAATGGCAAAGAACTAGTTTTCAGAATATGTTGCTGTGAGAGATTCACATCTGCCCTTCAAGTACAGGTCCTCTGTCATAGGGCTAAAGGACTTAGCTGCCAAGACATAGTGCCAGAGGGCTTAATTTCAAGCTTTGCTAATGTACAATTATAGAATGGTTATCCTCAGAATGTGTTCTCTAGTACATGCATAGCAAACAGCTATGTTACTTTGAAGGAAGAGCATACCTTCATACTTTGAAGGTATACTTTTGTACACTTATCTCATACTAATGATTGGGAGAGCAATCTGAATAGTCCCGCTTAGCCCAGAATCGTCAGAACTTGGGAGCTAAGCAGGGTCAACCATGGTTAGTACTTTTTTAAAAAATCAAACTTTTATTATGTTAATAAACATCTACAATAACAATAAAATATATGTATGAGAAAAAATTTACAATATTAGAGCACAGTGTAACATTAACAAGTATATCACATAAAATATATTCTTAAATAGCTATTACATTACAATATATTAATTGTTGGCTAAGAACTTCATAGTAAAGATTCTATGTTCTGCTTAGTTCTATAAAGTATGCAGTTTCAAGATTAATAATTGTTCAATAAGGCAAGCTAGATAACAATAACTCATTTTTTGAAAGAAAAAAAGACTCCATTTTGTGTATAAGTCTGATATCAGTAAAGAATTTGTTAACATTATTATGTTTTCCATTTATCTTTTTCATTATCAACTGCTCCCAGACTTTTGTGTACCATAGATTAAGGGATGGGGGAGATTGTGACTTCCATTTTGAAGCTATTGCAGTTTTTGCTGCCACTAATAGTGTTGTAATTAAGTCACGTCTGATTTGTGGTAAAGATACATTTTCTCAATAATCTAGAAAAATCAGTTCCGGTTTGAAAGGTAAGGAGTATGATGTAATGAGAAAAATTTGATTAAGGACCGTTACCCAAAATTCTGTTATGTACTTACATCTCCACCAACGGGGTGACAACGTGTCTATTTCACCACAATTTTTCCAACAATATGGAGATTTTTTGATGAAATATTTGCTAGTTTTTTTATGTTAGATACCAATAATGGATGATCTTGTATGTTTGGAGCCTAGTATTAATGATTGAAGAATTAACTAGTTTTGAATGCCGTAGTTGATACCAAACCTTGTCTGTTATTGTTATTTCACAATCATGTTGCCACTTTGATCAAGTTATTGGTATCTGTGACTTCTTAAGGCATATAAGTATATTGTAGATTTAAGAAACAAGGCCCTTACGGATATTTATTTATGTCATTTATTTATGTCATTTATAGTCCGCCTTTCTCACCGAGACTCAAGGCGGATTACACAGTATGAGGTTAATACAATCAGTTTCAAGTACATTTCAATACAATACCATGAGGTAAACAGATACAAGTTTAAAAGACATAGCATTAGCAAGGATCCAAGACAGAGTAGAAAAAATACTGGAGCAAAACATAATCAATTCTAGGACTAACATTAGACAGCATGGAGTGCTGGTTGTACATAGGAGTACATATTTAAAGCAGCAGATAATATTTAAGGCAAAAATAGTGATGAAAGCTATGATCCTCAACTTATTAGTGATGCATCTGAGACCCCATCCCTACAATACAGCCCTCCCATTTGAGTAAAAACCTTTTTGAATAGTTCGGTTTTGCATCGTTTACGGAAAGCCAGGAGAGTGGGGGCTCTTCTGACTTCCTCAGGCAGGTCATTGCACAGGATAAGGGCCACCACAGAGAAAGCCCTTGTACAGGCTGCTGTTGACTTTACCATCTGATGAATCAATTAGTTGTTCTAGATCTGTTTAGGTTTGGTCATTATTTCTTTTATTTTCAAGTTGTTTAAAAATATTTAATTTGAAAATAAAAAAACAAGGGATATCTAAGAAAAATTTGGTTTCTAGTTCAGACTTTTCTAATATACCATCTTTTGTAGCTAAGTCGGTTAGTCTTACAGATTTTGGGAGATTTCTGTACCTGAGAGGAAGTAGAGTATGAGTTATGGACCATCCTTGATGTGAAGATAAAGTCGAAAACTGGGAGATTTTCAGCATTAATTTACTTTTGTAGTTGTCCCAAATGTTAAGTATTGCAGTAAAAAAAAATACTCTGTTTACTTGTTGGGGGTTGTGAAGTTTGATTGGACCAAATTATATCTAATATTGTCTTTGATTGAAAGGGGAAAGGGTATTAATTCAGTCTTTTTGGCCTGTATCTTGAATGATGCAAATAATATTTGGAAGTCTAAGAGCTGCGTTATAAAGTTCTAAATCTGGGTAGTTAAAACCACCCTGATATCTCTTCTTTTTAAGAAAGCTATCCTAGGGCGTTTAAATTGCCATAGAAATTTATGTAAGATTTATTGTCGAAGGTTTTCACGGCCGGAGAACGCTGGTTGTTGTGGATTTTCTGGGTTGTATAGCCGTGGTCTTGGCATTGTAGTTCCTGACGTTTCGCTAGCAGCTGTGACTGGCATCTTCAGAGGTGTAGCACCAAAAGACAGAGATCTCTCAGTGTCACAGTGTGGAAAAGAATTTGGCAGGTAATTTATATCTACTCAGGAAGGTGGTTTTGGGCTGAGTCATCCTGTAAGAGTTTCCCAGGGTGTGGAATGCTAATGGAGGGAGGCTTCACTGTATCCTGAGGAGGTTCTTTTGCATATGGATTGGTGTTTGATATGCTAATCTTTTCTGCAGGGCTATTGTAGGGTGTAGAGTATTTTGTTAGCCTGGTGTTTTTCAGGACTGGAAACCATGCTCTATTCATTCTTAAAGTCTCTTCTTTCCTGTTGAAATTGTGCTTATGCTTATGGCTTCCCTGTGCAATCTGACGAAGTAGATGGAAGTGTTGTCCAGTATTCTAGTGTCCTGGAATAGGATACTGTGTCCTCTTTGAGTTAGGCTATGTTCAGCCACTGCTGATTTTTCCGGATGGCCAAGTCTGCAGTGTCTTTCATGTTCTTTTATTCTTGTCTGGATGCTACACTGTGTGGTCCCGATGTAAACTTGTCCACAGCTGCAGGGTATGCGGTATACTCCTGCAGAGGTGAGGGGGTCTCTACTGTCTTTTGCTGATCGTAGCATCTGTTGTATTTTTCTGGTGGGTCTGAATACTGTTTGTAAGTTGTGCTTTTTCATAAGCTTTCCCATCTGATCAGTGATTCCTTTGATATATGGCAAAAACACTTTTCCTGTGGGAGACTGTTTTTCCTTAGTTGTTTGAGTTATCCTTGGTTTAATCGCTCTTCTGATTTCATTTCTGGAGTAGCCATTTGCTTGAAGTGCATGGTTTAGATGATTAGTTTCCTCGTTGAGAAAGTGCAGTTCACATATCCGTCTTGCACAGTCTACTAATGTTTTTATTATGCCTCTTTTCTGTCGGGGGTGGTGATTGATTTAAGATTGATTGCCACTGGTTGTTGTGGGTTGTCCGGGCTATATTGCCATGGTCTTGGCATTGTAGTTCCTGACGTTTCGCCAGCAGCTGTGGCTGGCATCTTCAGAGGTGTAGCACCAAAAGACAGAGATCTCTCAGTATCATAGTGTGGAAAAGGTGTTGGCAGGTCATTTATATCTACTCAGGAGGGGTGGGGTTGAGCTGAGTCATCCTGTGGAATGCTAATGGCGGGAGGCTTCACTGTATCCTGAGGAGGTTCTTTTGCATATGGATTGGTGCTTGATGTGCTAATCTTCTCTGCAGGGCTATTGTCGGGTGTAGAGTGTTTTGTTAGCCTGGTGTTTTTCAGAACTGGAAACCATGCTCTGTTCATTCTTAAGGTTTCTTCTTTCCTGTTGAAGTTTTGCTTATGCTTGTGAATTTCAATGGCTTCCCTGTGCAGTCTGACAAAGTAGTTGGAAGTGTTGTCCAGTATTTTGGTGTTCTGGAATAAGATACTGTGCCCTGTTTGAGTTAGGCTATGTTCAGCCACTGCTGATTTTTCAGGTTGTCCAAGTCTGCAGTGTCTTTCAGAATGCGTTTTTTGCTCTTAATTTGTTCTTAGCTCCCATACCTTAGCTCCCATACCTCCCATGCCTTTCTCCACACTTCATACCTGAGATCCTCTGTTTGGAGATACTTTATGTTCAGCTGCCACGTTTTGTGAGTTCATACAAGGGGTAGGGCTCCTTCCCTTATTTGTCAATTGACCTATGGTTTTTGTCTGTAGAACCACACAACTTACCCAAGCATTCTCCAACTGTGTTACTTGGACTATACCACTGCCTTTTGACAAGTTACCTCACAAAGGACTCCTGAGTAAGATTAGCAATTATGGCTTAAGAAGACTTTTTTATTTTACAGAATTTATATCCTGTCTTTCTGCTCTCTTAAGGGCCACTAGGGCAGCTAATAAATTAAATACATACATAATAAAATCACATCTTAAAAACCATTAATATCAACAAAAACACACCATTAAAACAAGTAAATCCAGAGCTAAAATACTTACAAAACCATAAAACAGTAAAATTGCTAGATAGAAAGGAGGGATCACTAAGGGAATGCCAAATGAAACAAAAGTCTTCACCCACAGGCAGAAGGTGGTAATAGAAAGAGGGAAATGAGTCTTCCTGGGGATAGTGTTCCAGTGTTCTGGTGCCATAACTGAGAAGGCCCTTGCCCAGATTGCTACCCACTTAATATCAGAAGGTGGGGGAACCTGAAGCAGAGTCTTGAAAGATGACTGTAGTGGTTGAGTAGGGTTCATATGACATGAGCCTCTTTTTGTGTAATTGCACCATTACCCAATTTAGGGGTTCACTGAAATTGTGATATATCGTTGTAACGGTATTATGAGATATGTAAATTCAGAATAAATATATCATGCTGAAGGCATGTATGGATGGACAAATCTATTGAGGGAATAAAAAGAAAGTCACAAAATATAGCCTGAATTTCAAGAGGGCTCATTTGGATACACCGGTGTGCAGACAAGTTGAAAAGAACACCAGTGCAAGAACTCAAGTTAATTTATTTTATTTTATTTTATTTTATCATATTTATATTCCACCCTTCCCGCAAGCAGGCTCAGGGCGGATCTTGTATGGAGAAACTGAACTGAGGGCACTTCCCTGAAAGCAACCATAGCCCCTCCCTTTTTCCTGCTTCCTTCTCTCCTTCCCACTCAATAGCCAACCTTCCTTTATCTGCTTCCCCATCTTCCCTTCCCTGAAAGCAACTGTAGCCCCTCCCTTTTTCCTGCTTTCTTCTCTCCTTCCTACTCAATATCCAACCTTCCTTTATCTGCTCCCCCATCTTCCCTTCCCTGAAATCAACCATAGCCCCTCCCATTTTTCCTGCTTCCTTCTCTATTTCCCACTCAATAGCCAACCTGCTGTTATCTGCTTCCCCATTTTCAGCCTTCCCTACTCTCACTCAACAGCCTCTGTCTAGGAAAACTATGGCACAACAATTGTATGGAGAAACTGAACTGAGGGCACATTGTTTTAATTTAATACTTGCAAATGTAGCTACTGAAATGTTCATCTGTAATTGCTCGCAGTCAGATAATATATTCAAAAGATGAGCAGTTGAATTTCACTTTTTTTCTTATTAGACTACGATGATGGTTTTGAAAAGAGGCTTTTGCAGCTGGCATGATTTCAAGGGTTGAATGCAGATTAAATTTTCCAATAGCGGAACAGGCTGTCAGGTTCAGAATGCTGTATTGTGCTGCTTCGCTTAACCGACTCCATCTTTAATCCTTTCAGTGTTTAAGTGCTTTCTCCACAGGTGCCAAGGTTCCCAGGCAGCTATCTCACAGAAGAGGATTGTTTTGGCTACCGACGTTCCACCAAGAACCGGCCTTGGGAACTTTCGCTATCCTGACTTCAAAGGGGATGTTTTGAGAACTGTGGGGGGAGGTTGGGCCTTCTGTGATCTGTTACTTTGTACCTCATGCTTTGCTAGTCATTGGTAACAATGCATATGTACCATCCTGAATATTGCATTCAGGCTAGTGGACTATAATGAACTATTTTTCCAGTAAAAGCCTTTTGGAAACAATGGACTGTTGTCTGATTGCAGAAAGTAGTCTGGAGTAAGGACATTATCTAGCCACAGTTCTGACATTTTGTTACCAATCAACTTTTCCAATGCCTAAGCCGGATCAAACGGACTCCAAAGCTGTCCCAGTCAGGGATCCTTTGTTTGACCCGTATGCCTCTCCCGGCTCTCAAGGTTTGGAAGCCCAAGAACCTGTACCGCGAGGAGACGGCTCCTCGGTTACAACGATTTATACCCTCGCTCCCAGCAACGCTGATACTCGGCCTAGAGCCACAGCCGCACCACTCTTCAACTTGCCCACCCCGACGCAGTGGGGTGCAAGGCCAAGGGAAACGAGGGAGCGGAGAGCCAGCGCGATGTTTACGCAGCTGCAGTTGGATAGTCGGCGCAGTTTGGAATCCCTACCTGAACAAACCGGTGGCCGACCGTGGCTGTTCTGGAACAGGACGACCGAACAAACGGAATGGGAAACGTCCCGCCGTGGCGCCCTGAGTTGGGATTATGCGGAAGTCACCCCGTGGTCGGGGCAGCCAGATGTAAGTGAGCACCAATGGGTGCTGCTCCAGAGCCGGACGATTGCCATTGATTCAGGGATATCAGCAATCACTGGCCTGACAAAAGGAGTTTTAGCCGCGAGATCTCAAGAGGAACAAGGGATAGAAACACCCTTGCCGTGGCAGCAGACGTTAACCACGGGACCGCTGCCCGAAACCATACCAACCTCACAGACGATGGGAGATGTGGGGTCCACGGAACTACGGGAGGAGGAAACTACGGATAGAGTACAGCTGTTGGAGAACAGACTCCTAAATATGGAAGAAAGTTTGGCAAATGCCGTCCATCTGCTTTCAGTGCTAGTGGCGGGGGACAGAGGTCGTGTTCCGCCAGCTGGTCTACATGACATCAGCCAAAGTTTGGCTAACCTGCAGAATCAACTGTGGCCACAACAGCCACCAGAGACGGGAGATGAGGACTCTATCACCGGGGAAAGACCCTGCCCAGAAGATCCTTGTCCAGATGAATCCCGTCCCGAGCAACCGATCACACCAGGAGACGTCAGTGCCGACGGGGGAGGTGGAGAACCATGTCCGGAAGACCCTCGTCCCGATCGCCCTATAACTCCGGCTGGTAGTGGGACTGGAGGAGGAGGGGGAGAACCAGGACAACCGCTAGAGCCAGCTTCCCCGATAATCCCACCACCCACGACTCAAGCGAGCCAGCCCCCAAGCCTTCTGGGAGGAACCACTCCCCTGGTCATTCCAGGAGCGGGTAGGCCTCTTCCGACACCGGGGCCGCGAGGGGATACGGTCCCTCTCCAACCCATCACTCCTCTCCCACCTCCGTTGCGGCCAGCTCCCACTCCCCTTCAACCAGCACCCGGGGGCCTACCGAGGGGGCGTCCAACACCTTCTCGGCCAACACCAGTACATCCGGCACCAAGAGGACCCCAGCCAATCCCCCAGCCGATGCCGGGGGCGCCGGGGATTCCCCAGCCGATTCCGGGAGCGCCTTTGCCGCACCAACCTCAACCCTACCCTCAGTATCCTCTGCCACAGCTACCGCCAACGCCGCGACAGCCTCCTTTACAACTCGCTCTGCTTGATGCCTACCCAATGCCAGCACCAGCTCCTAGACAAGATCTTCCCATGGGATGGGTCAAACTGGATGCTACGTTTGATGGAGACCCTTCCAAATTGGGATTCTTCCTGGTACAAGTAGTGCAATTTTTCAATCGATGGGGACATCTTTTCGGGAGTGAGGCCAGTCAAATAGAGCATCTGGGATCACGTCTCCAAGGTAAAGCTGCCGACTGGTATGTGGGACTTTATAACGTGGGGGCCCCTGAGTTAGATACACTCCAAGGGCTAGTGGATGCGATCTGAGCCCAATATGAAGACCCCCTAGAAGAAACTAGGGCCCGAACGGAATTACAGGCTATTAGGCAAGGCAGCATGTCGGCTAGAGACTGTGCCACAAAATTCCGACAACTCGCTGCCAAATGCCCAAGATGCGAAGAGTCTACCAAGATTATTTTGTACAAACAAGGTCTAAATCCTAAATTGTTGGACCGAGCTCTCATGCAGGATAACCCTCCTACGCTGTTAGGGTGGATACAATTGACCTATGAAGTTGAAAACCGCCTACTAGAAGTTCGTTTAGTGGAACAACACCAACAACCTCCGGGCCAAAGACGTTCCTCCACTCCCCTCAGGGGGAGCCGGGGGGCTGGATATGCCACTCGTGGAGCAAGAGATGCTAGATGGCAACAAGGGCTATGTTTGCAATGTGGCCAAAGTGGTCATTTTGCGGCGCAATGCCCATATCGGCCTGCGCAAAGACCTCTGCTCCAACTAAGACGCCCAGCCCCTGCAGCCTACCCGGCGCCACCACGCCCTACTCCAGCTCCAAGAACTGCTCCAAGAGGTAGGGGGGCGTCGAGGAGGAACCTCCCCGAAAGAGGACTAGAATTGGAAGAAGTTATGGAGTACGATCCAACAGCCCTAACGGGGGGAGAGAATCCAGAGAGCCCCGCCTCGGGAAACGAAATGGATCTGTCGTAAAAGGACCCAAACGGCAGATCAAACCTTCGGCGGTTCCGGTTCCGAACCGACCCCGTGGGTCCATACTCTTCATACCAGTAACGTTGGTGAATCCTGACAAAAAATGCATATTCGTATACAAGCTCTAATTGACTCAGGCTGCTCCAGAGACATTATCGCACCAGCTTTAGTAAATGGACTAGTGCTTCCTGTAAAAGATTTGGAAATACCAGTAATTTTCGAGCAAATGGATGGCACTAACATGAATCCAGTCACTACCGAAACCACTCCGATCATAACAGGCATGGGGCAACATTGGGAAGTAAGGTCATTCGTCATTAGTGCCACAGCGAAATACCCCTTGATCCTGGGAAGCCGGTGGTTATGCGATCATAACCCTTATATCAACTGGGCAGAGGGAAGTATCACGTTCACCCATGAATCATGCAAAGACCATCGTTGGAATCAAAATTGGGGTAATAACCCTACTGTAACTGAGCCCGCTCTCCTCACCCAAGAAGAAATTAACCAAATACCCAAGCAATACAGAGCGTACACCCAAGCCTTCACAGAGGAAGAAGCTAATACTTTACCTCCTCACAGGAGGACGGACTGTGCTGTGGAAATCTTACCGGGTGCCTCGTTGCCCAAGGGCCGTCTATATCCCATGAGTCCTAATGAGAGAGAAGAGCTCCACAAGTTCATAGACCTGAATCTTCAAAGAGGATTCATTCGCCCGGCTAATAGCCCCCACGCAGCGTCAGTGCTTTTCGTTAAAAAGAAGGATGGGGGCCTAAGACTGTGCACGGACTTTCGAGGACTCAATGCGGTCTCCTCCAGCAACGCCTACCCCATCCCGCTCATCAGGGATCTACTCAACGTCGTGGCGCAAGGTAAGGTCTTTACGAAATTAGATTTAAAAGACGCTTACTTCCATGTCCGTATCCGAGAGGGGGATGAATGGAAAACCGCTTTTAACACGCCCCTCGGCCAATATGAATATTTGGTTATGCCATTTGGCCTGGCCGGGGCACCCTCGGTTTTCATGTCCATGATCAATGAAGTGCTGCATGAATTTCTATACAAAGGCGTTGTAGTGTACCTAGATGATGTGTTGATCTATTCGGAGACTGAAGAGGAACACATGGACCTTGTAAAAAAGGTCTTAACCACTCTCATGAATAACAAACTGCCTATAAAGCTCTCCAAGTGTGAGTTCCACAAAACAGAACTCACTTATTTAGGCTACTGTATTTCTCCGGAGGGCTTGAAAATGGATCCAGGCAAAATACAAGCAGTATTAAATTGGCAAACCCCCGCGACCCGCAAAGAATTACAATCCTTCTTGGGCTTTGCCAACTTCTATAGAGAGTTCATAGTGAACTTCGCTCAAATCACACTCCCCCTAACCGAACTGTTAAAAACCAAAGACAAGGGGGACCAAGCCAAAAAACCAAGTGCAAAATTGTCCTGGACGCCTGAATGCCAAACAGCGTTCCATCACCTCAAAACGCAGTTTGTTTCAGAACCCGTCCTGCAGCACCCCGATGAAAATCGCCCCTTCATAGTGCAGGTCGACGCCAGCGACACTGCAATTGGGGGGGTGTTGCTACAGCGGGGGGCGGACGATAAACTCAGACCCTGCGCTTTCCTCTCCAGGAAATTTTCAGAAGCGGAAAGAAATTGGAATGTTTGGGAAAAAGAGGCCTTTGCTGTAAAAGCGGCTCTCACTACCTGGAGACATTGGCTAGAAGGTGCCCGTCATCCGTTCGAGGTCTGGACGGACCATAAAAATCTAGAGGCCCTACGCAGCCCTCGCAGGTTAAACGCCAAGCAATTGCGATGGGCGGAATACTTCTCCAAGTTCGATTTCACTTTGAATTTTCTCCCAGGCAAAACCAACTTCTTGGCCAACGCTGTATCACGCATGCCCCAACACAAAAGCAAAAGGGAGGAGACAATCGACACAGTCTTTTCGCCTACGCAATTAGGGGGCGTGGTGACCACACGCAGCCGCACAACCCTATCCCATCCACCCGATCAAGGGTGGAGAAAAAAATTAAAAGCTGAAGTGGAGAAGGAAGGGGGGGATGTGCCCAAAGACAAATTGCAACGTTCCGACCAAGGGGAATGGCTTTGGGGAGATCGCTTCTATGTACCCAAGAGTTTGAGAAAAGAAGTTTTGCAACGCTGTCATGATGCTCCCACTGCGGGGCACTATGGGTACTTAAAGACGCTTCACCTAGTCCAACGCCAATTTTGGTGGCCGGGCATGCGCAAAGACATCTCCCAATATGTAGCGTCCTGCCCCATTTGTCTCAGTGCCAAATCCCGAAAAGGCAAACCTCCAGGACTTTTACAGCCGTTAGAAACGCCAAGTAGACCGTGGGAAATAATCTCGATGGACTTTATCACTGACTTACCCCCCTCAAAGGGGCATAACTGTATTTTGGTCGTGGTTGATTTGTTCTCCAAGCAAGCTCATTTTATACCTTGCACCACAATTCCCTCTGCTAGAAAACTAGCTGACATCTTCCTAAAAAACATTGTAAAAATACATTCTTTTCCATCCAAGGTGATCTCGGATCGTGGCGGACAATTCGTTGCCAACCTCTGGCGCATTAAAGTACCTGGGTCCTTTTCCTGTTCGCAAAGTAATCAACAAAGTGACTGTTGCCTTGGATTTACCAAAGAATCTACGCCACGTACATGATACCTTCCATGTCAGTTTATTGAAAAAAGCCCCTCCTGCAGACCAGTGGCACACCCGTGCTCCTCCCATCCCTATGTTAATTGATGATCAAACCCACTATGAAGTTCAACAAATATTGGACTCTAAAGTAAAACGTAATCAGTTATTTTATCTCTTCAGATGGAAGGACTTTGACTCTGGGTTCGATGAGTGGGTGAATTCTGTACATGTACACGCTCCTAGACTAGTTAAAGCATTTCACTCTCATTATCCACATAAACCTGGGGGGGGGGAGCATCTTAGAGGGGGCAGAATGTCAGGTTCAGAATGCTGTATTGTGCTGCTTCGCTTAACCGACTCCATCTTTAATCCTTTCAGTGTTTAAGTGCTTTCTCCACAGGTGCCAAGGTTCACAGGCAGCTATCTCACAGAAGAGGATTGTTTTGGCTACCGACGTTCCACCAAGAACTGGCCTTGGGAACTTTCGCTATCCTGACTTCAAAGGGGATGTTTTGAGAACTGTGGGGGGAGGTTGGGCCTTCTGTGATCTGTTACTTTGTACCTCATGCTTTGCTAGTCATTGGTAACAATGCATATGTACCATCCTGAATATTGCATTCAGGCTAGTGGACTATAATGAACTATTTTTCCAGTAAAAGCCTTTTGGAAACAATGAACTGTTGTCTGATTGCAGAAGGTAGTCTGGAGTAAGGACATTATCTAGCCACAGTTCTGACACAGGCTGCCCTTCTTTCCCTGCCACCCCTGGTGTATAGTGAACAGGGGGGGGTCTGCAGAGGGAAGGGGGAATTTGTGTAAATTTCCAATTTACTGGGATCCAATCTGTTTCCCAAGTCTGTGATGATGCATTTTTAATTTTTACTTTAATCTTCTTAAACCATGTATGGCGGACACCACTCCACCAAGAACCCTTTTTCACATGCTTGCCACCCACCCAAAACTTTTACAGGTTTAGGGAATCCCTCTGAGCCTTTGTCTTTGGGAATGTGTGATCCCTTGGATCCAACCAATCCATTTCGGAGCCAAAAACGCCACCTGACTCTGACCATGACTCCAGTGGCCAGGTTGGTGAGCCCCTCAGAGCCGACTGCACCTATTCGGATCCAGCATCCAACTCTGGAGACGCAAAGCCTGTCGGTGCAACCTTGGAGCCGATGCTCATACCCAACTCCTCCTTCACTTAGCCTGTTAGAACCGGTCAGACCCAAACCAACACAGCATAATTTACAATAAAAGAGAACTTTGATTGTAAGGTGGCACTGGGGGAGAAGTTATCATCCCGTAGGCCACTAATATGTGGTGTGCCGCAGGGGGGCGATACTCTCCCCATTATTATTTAATATCTGTATGTGCCCCCTCACCCAGTTGGTGTGAAGTTTCGGGCTTGGGTGTCACCAATATGCGGATGACACCCAGCTGTATCTGTTGTTGAACAGCTGGCCTGGATCAGCCCCAGCTGCCCTGGAGCGTGCTTTTGAAGCTGTGGTTGGATGGTTGAGGCAAAGTTGGCTGAGATTAAACCCTGCGAAGACGGAGATCCTGTATTTGAGCCACGGAAACATGGACTCAGTACCCCGGCTTCCTACACTCGATGGGGCGGTGTTTACACTAGCTCCGAGAGTTTGGAGCCTGGGGGTGATCCTGGATCCTTCCTTGACAATGGAGGATCAGGTCACTGCGGTTGCCAAGTCTTCTTTTTGTTATCTTCGACAGACCAAGCAGCTCACCCCTTATCTTGCATCCAGCGACTTGACTACAGTGGTCCAAGCAATGGTCACCTCTAGGCTGGACTACTGTAATGCACTCTACACTGGGCTTCCCCTGAACCTGATCTGACGGTTACAGCTGGTACAGAATGCAGCGGCGCAAGTCATCACTGGAACGCCAATGCATGCGCATATAACACCGGTATTGTGTCAGCTGCACTGGCTGCTGGTGGAGTACCAAATCAGGTTCAAGGTTTTGGTACTAACCTATAAAGCCCTATGCGGACTGGGACCAGCATATGTGCGGGGCCGCCTCTCCCCATACAAACCCCAGAGGACTCTTCACTCTAGCGATAAACATCTACTAACAATCCCTGGCCCTAGGGAGGCCCACCTGGCATCGACCAGGGCCAGGGCTTTTTCAGTCCTGGCCCCAGCCTGGTGTCCCTTTTTCAGTCCTGGCCCCAGCCTTTGCTCTGTCCAATGAGACCAGGACCCAGAGAGACTTGTTAGCTTTTTGCCGGGCCTGTAAGACAGAGGTGTTCCGCCAGACATTTGGTTGATACGAGGTGGTGCCCCCTAGGTGGAGGAGTACAACATGTGCCCTCCCTACTAGTGATACCTCCATCTCTCATATTACCCTGCTATGTGCCGCTGTGTTATGTGTGTGTGTGTGTGTGTGTGTGTGTGTGTATATATGTATTTTAATCTGTGTATTTAAGATGTTTTATGGTTTTTAATTGTATATACTATGAAATATGATTTTAAACTTGGTTGTAATCCACCCTGAGCCTGCTGATGTGGGGATGGCGGAATATAAATTGAATAAAATAAAATAAAATAAATAACTTTGGATGTGGAGTCGAGCACTGCCTCATATCCATTCCCTAAGCCTTCTAGCAAGAGGAGTACACTGGCAAAGGAACTGACTGAACCGCTTAAGAAGTCAAAGTCACAACATGGCCACAAGAAGACAAAGCATATCCTGGACATTCAGATGGAGCCTGAGGTACAGACTGTGGAAACTCCTAGAACTCCATCCATGCATTCGAGGGCACAGTCGGGATATTCATCAGAAGAAGAGGGCAAACTTCCCAGAACTTCACCTGAAAGGTTCAACTGGGGGTAAGAGCGAGGTCACTCTCACCCTTGCAGCTCTCAGAAATGCACCCCATGGTTCCATCAGGACAATCCATCCGCCTATGGTATCGACCTGGGGGAGTCATACAGAACTGAGTCAGCCACTTCTGTCTGTAAAGACTAACCTACCCAAGAGGCATAAGAATCCATACTATATGCCAAAATCTTCAATGGCCTCCCAACTGCTGGAATCAGATCCAGAGCCTTTTCAAGAGGAGAGGAGCCCGAGCATACCATCAGACCATTCACCGGATGAGGTGCTGACATCAGACAGTCAGTCTTCCCAACTGACGAGTTCACCTGTATATGGAGCAAATGCTCTAAATGTCGAAGTCACTAGACATTGACATCTCTGCCACCAAGCCAAAGCTGAAGGACAAGATCCTCCAGCATCTGTACTCCGGGGACCCAGCAACCATCGTATTCCCCCATTATTGAAGGCTTTGTGGAGATGATGACAACATTGTGTGATAAACCGGCTTCACTGCCTCCAACATCTAAAAAGGCCAAAGGACTGTATAAAACGGACATCTTTCCTTTCATATTTAGCCATCCCCCTTCATTCTTCCTTGTCACAGAGGAAGTGCAATCTAAACACAGGCAAGGGCCCCATCCGGCTCCCTCGGATAAAGAAAGTAAGAAGCTAGACAGACTGGGAAGGAAAATCTACACCTCTACAGCTCAGAATGTAAAAATCGCCAACTACATCGTGATCATGGGGGCATATCAGATATTTCTGTGGAATAGGATGGCATTATTTAATGACAAATTACCTGAAGATCAAAGTCATCCAAGAGGAGGCTATAAGACTCTCGAAACAACAAATAAATGCGGGAAGGAATGTGGTGGACTCCTCTATGAAGACCCTGACATCTGTAGTGGTACTTAGGAGGCATGCGTGGCTATGCACAACAGTGTTACCTGTGGAAACAAGAAACAAAGTGGGAGATCTACCTTTTGAGAGCCAAACCCTTTTCTCTCTCAAGACGAACGAGAGAAAGAAAAAGGATAGAGAGATTGTGAGGTCTTATGGAGTCCTGTCACCAAAGCTAGGTTCTCTTCATTACCTTGGAGAGGCCAGCAGCACAGGAGAAACTGAGGGTAGGGGCACCATCTCTGCAGAGGGCAGGTGTTTTAGGTGGGAAACGCTTACGCATACACTCTGGGGAGACAGGCACCCCTTAGTAGAATTTAAAGGTGTAAAACCTTGCTGTTCGACAGGCCTGCGCATGTGTACCTGCACAGAAGACCTCAATGAACAACAGGTACAGGTAAGTGCAACTCTGTTTTTCAGTGTAACAGAACAGATTAACAGCCAGCTTTCTGCTGCCTCTTTTAGCAGCGTCTCAAACCCTTCTCTTCCTCAGTCTTCCTTCTTTCCCTTCAACGGACACTAACTCTCATTGGCCCAGCATTCCACCCACTCCCATTGGTTGTCTCTCAGGAGAGGTGGAGTTTGAGCCAGTCCTGCTTGTTACACCATGTTAAATAGTCACCCTTACAATAGAATTTTGGTATTCCACAGTGCTAGAGGGCAAAGAATAAAATTATCTCATACATACCCCATTTCTGGAAGATGGTGAAACTAATAATATGTTTTCCAGCTTACAATTGCTTTGGATTGCCAGTTTTAAATGCCCTAGATAAATGTAGCATTTCTAATTCCAGTGACATCCATAATTTCAGAGACCAGATACTGAAGTACTGCAGATGTATAAAGTGCAGCTCCTGATCTGATGCACTTTGCATACTTTTTTTTTTTAAAAAAATTTATTTCAATTATTAACAAAACTGTTTACAATATGAAATACAACATGGGTAAATTGTTAAAAACTACATAACAGCACTTTGCATACTTTTGGAGCACTCTGTCAGGACCATCCATAGAGAACATCAGTCTGATACAGGAAAAATGTTTTGTACTTAGCTGTCATAGCTTTTGAAGACTCCCTAGAGATAACAGGTCAGGCCTGAATTTACAAACCATTCAAATTCAGATTAAGTTTGGATTATATTGAATTTACCCTTGTTTAATTTATTTTCCCTTTGCCTTTTTGGCTCTTATCTAGCTTTATGTTTGTTAGCCTTCTGTGCTACTTACTGAACTTCTTTGAAGATGGCTGCCTTTTGAATACTGAGCCTTCCTGGGTGTGTGTGTGCTGGTTACTGAAAGTAAGCTCCTTAGTGCCAGTCAATAAGAAGCTACAGGTTTTGTTACTCAGACATAAGACTGATACCACTACTTGCTACATCATTTATACTAAGTTGTCATTTAAGCTATAAATATAACCAATTACATGTGTCCTTTTGGAATAATAAGTTTGTGTATACTAATTGATTAATTAAGTTGAAATGTTGAAATGCCTGCCTGTCTCCTGTGCATCTCAGGTACCAAGGCAGTAGCAACAATGTAACAGCAGTTTGATAAACAAATATTAAAACAGCAGATATAAAAATGTTACATATCAGTCTAAAAACACCTTATCCTCCATGTGCTCAGCTTAAGGCTGACCCAAAAGCTCTCGCCAAAAAGTTGTTTTTCAGCCTTGGCAGGAAAGTAGGAACCTGCCTGATGCAATTGAGAAGGCTATTCAAGAGGCATGGGGCAACCACTGAAAAGCTTTGAGTATAGGCTGTTACTGAATAGGCCTTAAACAAGGAGGGTACTGGAAGTAGAACTTGCTGCAAAGAACAAAGCTGCAATATGAGAACATAGGGAAGAAGGGATCCTTTAAGTATGTGGACTGTGAAGAGCTTTAAAGGTGAGCACCACCATTTTGAATCCAGAAATTAATCACTAGCCAATGAAGGAAGAATAGGAACAATATGGTCCCGTTGGTTAGCCTAACAAATGGGCTGCTGCATTTTGTGCTAGCTGCAATTTTCAGATCATCTTCAAAGGCAGCCCCATGTAGAGCATTTTATAGTAATCTAGCTTCAAGGTTACTGAAACGTGAATCAGCATTGCCGGATCAGGCATCACCAAATAGGCCAGCTTCCTAACCAGATATACCTGAAGAAAAGCATTTTTCACTTATGAACATCTGTTTCTCCAACAGCGTAGACATTGTCAAGAAACTAATTTGTTTAGCTTGTTTCTTGGTTGTTTCATACACTTTGATTCAGGCTTAGTTGAGGTGCAGTTAGATTTATTAACTCTGGGAAAGAGAGCTTTTCTGGGAAGATGGTGCAGTCAGTTCCCAGCCGGTTAGAAGAATGAGATGGCATCACAGGTGCAGAACCTCAATAATTCTTATTAGGGAGAACATTAGGAAGGCTAGTACTTGCATCTCATCTAATTCATGGTGTTATTGTAGTGGGGTGATTAGTTTTCTGCCACCTGTGAAGACATGCAGACCATGTCATCACAGATTAAGTCCTTTCATGATGGGTCAAGCTGTTCAGGCCACACTGCTGGTAGTTGGTCTTTAAAAGCTTGAATCTTAGTCTAACTTTTTTCCATGGGATCACTTCTTCCGGAAGGATCAATCTTCTGCTTCTGAGTACTATGCTATGGATGGAGTCTTGTAGCTTGCTGTCATCTGGTTTTGTTCTCTGGACTTCTGGACTTAAGACCTTAAAACCTCATGTTTGACCTTTGAGACCTCTTTGAAAGGTACCATCTGGTTTAGGTTTGTAAGTTTTCAAGTACATTCTGGCATAGCTATTTAGCTTGCTGTTATTTTGCTTCTCCTGATTGCTCACTATAACTTTTATAAATTGCATTTTGAACTTCTTGTAATAAACTTTATTAATTATATTTGTGTGGAACTATTGAGTTATTGCTGCTTCAGTCTGAATCCAGTACCTTGGCTATTTTGCCATGAGCTATCCAAGTAATTGTTTTCTGGACTCAGCCTGTAAAGTGCGTACCTTTCAAGCTTGATTCTTGTTTGCTAATACTCAGAGGGTTTGGGGCTTGTCTACCCTGGAAAGTGAGGATTTACTTGACGCCTCTGGGGAAAAATCACTCCCCTGGAGATCCAGGAAGGAGCTGCTTTTCCCCTACTGACAATATTGAAATATTGGTAGCATATAACATATCACCATCAAAAGTACTGGTCCAAAATGCTTCCTGTTTCTTAATATGTTATGAAGCAAATCTGAAACATTTCTATGTTGTACAGTTTCTAATTCAGGGATCATGATACATGACATAAATTTCCTGGCTAGATTAGAAGAGTTTGAATTATATGCATCATTCAAGCTACCTAGAATGTACAGACATTATTCAAATGTCTGATTGTGACTCAAAATATGCAAAAGAAAATGTTTCCAATATTACAGGGAAGAGATTCATCATATACATACACTCTGGGAATTAACATATTTCATATAAATTATACACATGTTGTACAAATATATATGTAATTACACATAATATAATTTTAAAAGTTTATGTGTTCACTTTTCTGTTTAAATGAAATTCCTATACATTTTGGTGGTTTTTCTTTTTTCTCCATTTATTAATACTGTACAAAAGTTCCCACAAATAATATGATGTTATTAAAGTCCTTACACCCTATTTTCTGAACTAGATTTTCTATCTCTGTTCCAGTAGGTGCAGAATACTTGGGACAATTCTCTTGTTCACATTGATTGATTGCAGATGACATAACTACAAAAATGTAGTTTCTATGTTAAACATGTTTATCTGCATTGTAAGCATTTAAAGGCTGTTAACATTGTAGGAATGATTAGGTTTTACTTACCTATAAAGTGCTTTTGTTATATATGGTTTGATGCAAAACCGTTTTTAAACAGTTTTAATTGCTGTTTTCAGAGGGCAAAGGTTATACTGTGTTCTAAACATATTAAACTTCTGATGCAACCTTGAAATTAAGTTTTAAGACTTCATCAGGCATTGGTCAGTTTAAACATTTATTTCTTGTTCTCCAGAAACCAGCAAATATTCTGGTAATGGGAGAAGGACCTGAAAGAGGAAGGGTCAAGATAGGTGAGTGTGTTCAACAATACACTGTATTAGAAATGTTTTGATTATTAAGAATTCTGTTTATTGCAAAGCTGTAAACTGCCTTAAATAATATTTATTGTGAAAAAATACTATGCTTTAAAAAAAACTCATTTTGGAACACCTAGAGAATGTATGAATTACAGCCAAAACAAGTTTAAATTCCTTAGAAGATTAAACATATCTTGGATATTTGTAATGTTAATGTGTAAAATATTTCTAATGTACTACATACAACAGTTGCCTGCACATGTGCTTTTTCTGTACTTGGCTTTATGCTTGTTTTTTAAAAAAAATTGCTTCTGACTTCCGGCTTGGGATTAATGATGGTCTGAAGGAGCCCAAGTTTGGGCTGTCCGAGGCACTGTTTTTTTTTGGAAAGCGAGGCACCAGAACGCCTGCTGCTGACCCAATTTCAGGGAGGAGTTGGGCTTGAACACTTTGCAACCCCGAGAGAGTGTGATCTCGGTGAGGGGGAGGTTCTGAATCAAGGATTCTCCCCACCACCTTGAGGTCCCCTTGGAGAAGGGCGAGCTAACAACTCTGCAGTGCCTCAGGAGTCATTTAATTGGCACAAGATCGTCAGAAACCAAGCTTCAGTAACAGCTTTGACCAAATATAAGTGAATGAAACAGCACAGACAACCCGCAGAAACGTCGAAAGGTAAAGATCATTATTGGACTTTATAGATTAAACAACAGTAAAAAGACCAAGATAAAAAAAGTTAAAGGGACAGAATCTAATAGAACAAACATCAAGGATTAATTATTGAGTAAAATTTTGAATGCTGGTGAAGATTTAAGTACAAAAAACCCGAAAAGAAATATTGTTTATGCATACCTGCGGTTAGAAGTGAGATAAGCAGCGTGAGAGAAGAGCTGGGCTGGAGGAAACATCGCGAGACGGGAAGTAAGCAGGGGAGCAGAGAAGGTGCTGCCTAGAGAGGACAGCAGAGGGCAGGAAGAAAGAAGATCGACTAGAAGAAGGAAGACCCGGAAGCAAAACAAAGGAACTACTGGAAAAGCTACAAGGACTTCAGGAACAGGAAGTGCGCCATTTTAAGTGAGGTATGAAGTAAAGCCAGTAATCAAAGAGAAGAGGTTAGGAAACCATAGAGAAAAAACGCCCAACATTTTGGATTTAAAAGGAACTATTTTTAAATTGTTAAAAAAGACATTTAAATATACTGAAAGGAGAGAAGGGCTATAGAAGTCAAAATGGATTTAAGAAAGAGAGCGGATATGTGGGGAGGCGCGAAGCAGAGCCCCATGATGGCTGGGAAAAAAGCGGAAAGAGAGTGGCAAGCTCAAGTGGATGCATCGATTGAAGGATTAGAGAAAAGAGTGGCAGAGAATCACAAAGAATTGTTGCAAAAAATGCAGGAAATGCTTTCAAAAGACTTAAAAGATATGAAAGAGGCTATTGAGGCGGAGGTAAAAGATGTTATCAAGGAAGAGGTAGCGGGATTGGCAAAAAATATAGATGCAATAAAAGGGGAACTGCAAGCAACTAATAAAAAAGTGGAGGAGGTTGAGCAAAAGACTAAGGATCTTGCAACGGATATAAAACAGGAAAATCAAGGAATACAAGGAAGAATGGTGTTGATGGAATGTAAGGCAATGGAAAGGCAATTAAGATTTCGCGGCGTTCAAGAATCAGAAACACAATCTGCACAAGAACAAATGACAGAAATACTGGCATAATTTTTAGATAAAGAACCAGAAGAAATATCAATAAATATGGATCTCGCATATCGAATTAATTCAGCTTATGCACAACGTAAGAAAATACCAAGAGATATTATTGTCCAACTTAGTAACAAAGAGAATGAAAGAAGAAATTATCAAAAGGCATTTTGAAAAACCCTTAACACTGGATGGAAATAGAATTCAGATTATGAAAGAAATGCCAAAAGGTATTCTCCAGGAGAGGAAAAAATATAGAGAATTGACCCAGAAATTGAGAGGAAAGGATATCAGGTATAGATGGGAACTACCAGAAGGACTGAGTTTTTACTATAAAGCCTTAAGAGTTATCATCAAAACAAGAGAGCAGATGGAAAAAAATTTTGAGGAAAATGCAGATTTTTCCAGAACATTAATATAGTAACACAATGGAATACAAATTAATATCGTGGGATGTAAATGGACTAAACTCACCCCAAAAGAGAAAAACAATTTTTCATTGGCTAAAAAAACAAAATTGTAATATAATTCGTCTAGAAGAGACTCATATTAAAGATCAAGATATTAAATACCTAAAAAATAAACAATTAGGAAAAGAATATATAACATCGTCTAAGCAAAAGAAAAAAGGAGTAGTGATTTATATTAAAGAGACTATAGATTCTAAATTAATTTTTCAAGATCAGAATGGAAGATACATGGCTGTGGAAATTAATGTAAATGCCAAAAAAAATTGATAGTAGGTCTTTATGCACCTAATGGTGCAAAAGACCAATTTTATAGAGAAATAATGGACAAACTGGATCAGCATTCATATGAACAGATGATAATGGTAGGAGACTTTAATGCTGTTGTGGACTTACAGATGGACAGGAAGATCAGAGGAGGCAACAAGAAATCTGGAAAGTTGCCAAAAGTATTTTCTGACATGGTCCAGTAAGAACAACTTGAGGATGTATGGAGAAAAGAAAATCCTAAAGCCAAAGACTTTACAAACTACTCAGCAAGGCACTTATCATTTTCAAGAATTGATATGATCTGGACATCAAAAGAGTTGGCTTTAAATACAAAAAAAGTGGAAATTCTGCCAAGGGTGAGTTCAGATCATAATCCAATATTATGGAAAGCAACAATGGGTCGGAGAAGGTTAAGATGGATAATAAATGAAGATCTACTACAAAATCAGGACAATTTGAATTATTTGAAAGTGGAAACAAAGCAATTTTTTCAAATAAACAACAGTAATGAAGTTTCAATCCAGATGGTATGGGATACATATAAGGCAGTAATAAGAGGAAATTTAATTTTTTTAAATAATGACAAGAAAAGAAAGCAACAGAAATGGCAAGAAATTCAAGAGAAATTTTACCAAAAAGAACAGGAGTTAAAGAAAAACCCAGGGGAAAAATCAATAAGACAGGAAATTAAAATACTGCAAGAGCAAGTAAGAGCCATCAGCAACAAGGAATTGGAATGGAAGTTAAAGCTATTAAACCAGAAGTCATTTGAAGGTGCAAACAAACCAGGAAAGTACCTAGCCTGGCAATTGAAGAAGAAAAAAGAGTGGAAAATTATTAGCAAGATAATTGAGGAAGGAAAGGAATTGAAGGATCATCATGCAATTAAACGGGCCTTCTATAAATATTATGCGAAACTATTTCAAAGTAAGGCAGTGAATTTGGAAGAAATAGATCGATATCTCCAAAAAATAGACCTACCAAAAATATCAGAAGAAATGAAACAGAGACTGAATGCTCCAGTAACAGAGGAAGAAATTTTACAAGCAATAGAAGTAGCAAAGATTGGGAAAGCACCAGGTCCAGACGGGATCACAGTTAAATTCTACAAAGTAATGAAGGAAGACCTTGTACCGATATTAAAAAAATATAATGAATGATACACTTCAAGGAAAAGGACTTCCAGATACATGGAATGAAGCGAGCATTGCTCTGATCCCGAAAGAATTACTAGACTTGACAGATGTGAAAAATTACAGATCAATTTCGCTTATAAATAATGACTATAAAATAATGGCAAGAATACTAGCAGACAGACTTAAAATATGGCTAATGGAGTTTATAGGAGAGGACCAGGCTGGATTCCTACCAAACAGATGACTAAAAGACAACCTGAGAGTGGTTATAAATGCCATTGAATATTTTGACAAGCGACTAGACAAAGAAGTTGGCCTTTTCTTTGCAGATGCAGAGAAGGCCTTTGACAACTTGAACTGGGACTTTATGTTCGCATTAATGGAAAAGATGGACCTAGGTAAAGAATTTATAGAAGCAGTAAAAACAGTATATAAGGAACAAAGAGCAACAATCTGTGTCAACGACGACCTGACAGAGAAATTTGAAATAAGAAAAGGTACAAGACAAGGATGTCCACTACCACCGTTGTTATTTGTGATGGTCCTAGAAATATTACTAAGGCAGATCAGAGAAGATGATAATATAAAAGGAATAAAAATAAAGGGATCTTCTTATAAGTTAAGAGCGTTTGCAGATGATGTGATGTTTATAGCAGAAGATCCACTACAAACTTTGCCAAGATTACTTGATAAAATTAAGGAATTTCGAGATTTGGCAGGCTTTTATATAAACAAAAAGAAGTCAAAAATAATAACCAAGAATATGACCAAGAAGACGCAACAGGAACTGAGTGAATTAACAAACTGTGAAGTGGTACACAAGACTAAATATTTGGGAATAGAGCTGACAGCTAAAAATATTGATTTATTTAAGAACAACTATGAAAAGCTCTGGACACAAATTGAAAGAGATATGATAAAATGGAATAAATTAAACTTATCGTGGTTCGGTCGGATTGCCACAGTCAAAATGAATGTGTTGCCTAGAATTATGTTCCTAATGCAAACAATACCAATGATAAAAAACAAAAAACAAATTGAAAAATGGCAGAAGAAGATATCAGAATTTGTGTGGGCAGGAAAGAAACCAAGAGTAAAGATGAAAGTACTTTGTGATGCTAAGGAAAGAGGTGGAATGCAGTTACCTGATCTTCGACTTTACCACGAAGCGATATGTCTAGTCTGGTTAAAATAATGGGTGTCGTTAACCAATCATAAATTACTAACTTCGGAAGGTTATAATAAACTATTTGGATGGCATGCATATATGTGGTACGATAAGTATAAAATGGATGCAATGTTTCAGCACCACTATTTGAGAAGAAATTTACTGTTGACTTGGCTATAAAGTACAAAAAATTTATAGATCAGAAGAAACCACTGTGGATTATACCAGCTGAGGTGATCAATCCAAACCTAGAATCAAAGGAAGAGAATGGCTTACCCTCAAGGACCTAACAGAAGTAGCGATAAGGAGGTGAAACTCAAACCAAATGAGAAGTTGCCATTCAAATTTGGTTGGTTACAATATAGACAAATTAAAGACTTATTTGACTCAGACCAAAGAAAGACAGGTTTTAGAACCAAGAATTCAGAATTTTTTATACTATACTAATATAATATTAGTATAATTAGTATAATTTTTTATACTATGTGTGTTAGTTACTGTAGTCTATGTTGTTAATTTGGTAGGGTATTGGGGTTTTGTGTATGTTTGATAGCTTAGTCTGTGATAGTTGGTGGGCTGTTGATTTTGTGAGGGTGGTGGGTTAGCACTATGTTCATTGGTGAGGAGGCTGGCTTGGGGTCGGGGATCCCAGTGATCCGGGGACGCGGGAGGTATGGTGGTGGGAGCAGATTATGGAAGGGAAGGGCATTGAGACATGGTAGGGCTCGGTGCCCTTCCAATCTGCGTCCCATCCCAAGATATACCTGTTGTGGGGCTAGGATATTAAACCACTCTCCGACACTGGCGCTGTGCAATGCCAGGTCCATAAATAATAAGACCAAAACGCTGCAAGATTATCTTGCAGCATTGAATGTGGACCTGGCTTGCGTGACCGAGACATGGGTGAGGGAGGGCGAGACGGTCGCTTTGAAAGAACTAGCCCCCCCAGGTTATACGGTCCTCCACCAGTCCCGGACAAGTGGTCGGGGGGGAGGCGTGGCTTTGCTCATTCGGGAGTCTTTCTCCTTCAGACCACTCCCCACCCCAAAAATTACTGGCATTGATTGTGTGGGCCTAGTGTTGGACGCCGAGGAGAGGTTGGCAATATGCGTGGTGTACCGACCGCCTACTGCACCTGCATCTTCCCTGTCTGGTCTCTTGGAGGCGGTGGCCAGCTGGGCCTTGGAATTCCCGAAACTTTTGGTTCTCGGGGATTTCAACGTCCATGCTGACGACGATGCCTCCATGCAGGCCATTGACCTGGTGTCCTCCATGGCGGCCCTAGGACTCTCCCAGTTTGTTTCGGCTCCCACGCATCAAGTAGGTCACACGCTGGATTTGATTTTTGGGGCAGGGATGATGGTGGTCCTGGATGCCTATGATGCAGTACCATGGTCAGATCACTTTGTTCTGAAGGCTCGTCTGAGCATGCCGCTCCTTTCCCGGGTGGGCGGTGAGCGGATTTACGCTCGCCCGCGGAGGCTTATGGATCCAATTGGTTTCCAGGCGGCTCTGCGGGATCCGATGCCCCCTGGCAGTACGTTAGATGAGCTGGTGGATGATTGGCATGGCCGTCTTTCCGAAGCCATCGACGCTATTGCCCCCTGCCGTCCTCTCCGAGCCCGCAAACGGGTAGCTCCTTGGTTTACCGAGGAGCTTCGCCAGATGAAGCGGTCTCTGAGACGACTAGAGCGAGTGTGGAGGCGGGGGCGCGACGAAGAGGCAAGAACATCTTATAGGACGTTTATGAAAGCCTATGAGGTGGCAGTGAAAGCAGCAAAGAGGGATTTCTTTGCTGCTTCCATTGCATCCGCTAGCTCACGCCCGGCTCAATTATTTCAAACAGTTCGGTCCTTGGTCTCCCTCTCTCAGGGAGACCACCAAATTCTTAATTCAACTATTGGCTGCGAGGCTTTTGCGAGCTATTTTGCGGGTAAAATCTTGTCCCTTCGCCGTGGCCTGCCACCCACTGTTGATACAGTAAGGGAACTGGAGACCCCTTGGCCGTCTTCTGGGTCCGTATTAGACCATTTCAGCCTGCTCTCTCAGGACGATGTGGACAGGATCCTGCAGGGGATGAGGCCAACCACCTGTCCTCTGGACCCCTGCCCATCCTGGCTGGTGAAGGCCAGCTCGGAGGGGCTACGGGACCATCTGGAGGCCATTGTTAACATCTCCCTGAGCTCTGGGGTTTTTCCAGGAGTGTTAAAGGAGGCGGTAGTGCGGCCCCTCCTGAAAAAACCATCTTTGGACCCCACCGACCCATCCAGTTACCGCCCAGTGTCGAACCTCCCGTTCCTGGGCAAGGTGATTGAGCGGGCGGTGGCGGTACAACTGCAGGAATTCCTGAATGATGCTCTAGTCCTGGACCCATTCCAGTCTGGCTTCCGTCCTGGCCATGGGACGGAGACAGCCTTGGTTGCCCTCACAGACGACCTTCGCAGGCATCTGGATCGAGGCGGGTCAGCGCTGCTTGTGTTACTTGATCTCACAGCAGCGTTTGACACGGTTGACTATGATTTGTTGGCCAGTCGCCTTGCCGACGTGGGGATTAGGGGGACAGTCTTACAGTGGCTGGTCTCCTTTCTCCAGGGTCGGGGACAGAGGGTGGCGCTCGGGGGAGATCTATCGGCCCGTCACCCTTTGGTGTGCGGGGTTCCCCAAGGGGCGATACTCTCCCCAATGTTATTTAACATCTATATGCGCCCCCTCGCCCAGTTGGTGCGGAGGTTTGGGCTGGGTTGTCATCAATACGTGGATGACACCCAACTTTTTCTGTTGATGGACGGCCGGCCAGACACGGCCCCAGACAATCTGGCCAGAGCTTTGGAGGCTGTGACGGCATGGTTGAAACAGAGCAGGCTGAAATTGAACCCAGTGAAGACGGAGGTCCTGCAGCTGGGACAGGGGCTGCCAGATGTTGGGATCCAGCTCCCTGCCCTGGATGGGACACCACTGGCAACTTTGCCAGTGGTAAAGAGTCTGGGTGTGTTCCTGGATGCTTCCCTATCGATGGAGGCCCAGGTCACGGCGGTTGCCAAGTCTGCATTTTTCCATCTTCGTCAGATCAGGCAACTTGCCCCCTACCTGACGCCCCAGGACCTGGCTACAGTGATCCATGCAACGGTCACCTCCAGGCTAGATTACTGTAACTCACTCTACGCTGGGCTACCCCTGGGCCTGATCCGGAAACTACAACTGGTCCAGAATGCGGCGGCACGGGTCCTGACTGGTATACCTTACCAGTCACACATCACACCTGTCCTGCGCCAGCTGCACTGGCTTCCGGTTGAATTCCGAATCAGGTTCAAAGTGTTGGTTCTTACCTTTAAAGCCCTGAGTGGGTTGGGACTGGCATATCTTCGGGACCGCCTCTCCCTGTACGTTCCCCGGAGATCGCTCCGATCAGCGAATAAATATTTACTTGTGGTCCCCGGCCCTAAGGAAGCCCGCCTCGCTTCAACCAGGGCCAGGGCTTTTTCAGTCCTGGCTCCAGCCTGGTGGAACGCTCTGTCAATGGAAACCCGGGCCCAGCGGGACATATTATCGTTCCGCCGGGCCTGTAAGACAGAGCTGTTCCGCCAGGCGTTTGGTGATTGAAGGGGGCGGTGCCATGTCGGCCTCCCACCTTTGGGGTGGGGAAGGTTCTCCCCACCACTGCACCTTGTTAATTTGTTTTATTATTTGTATATTGATTTTAGTTTTTGTTTTTATCAATTTTAACTGTTCACCGCCCAGAGCCCCTGGGATGGGCGGTATATAAATTGAATAAATAAATAAATAAAAATAAAATTTGAAGAACTATTGTTGGGAGATAATAGTAAAGCAATTTCTAAAATGTACAAATTGTTATTGAAGTGGTTTACAGAAGATAAAACAGTCAAGGTACAGATGGTAAAGTTGGCTATAAATTGTAATAATGAAATAACGATGGAAGCATGGGATCAACTATGGAAAAATACCTTACAAATATCAACATGTACCAGTATTAGAGAGAATGGCTATAAAATGTTATACAGATGGTATTTAACACCGAAAAAATTAGCCATAGCCAATAAACAGCTATCTAATAAGTGTTGGAAATGTAAGGAGCATGAAGGTTCTCTCTATTTCATACGTGGTGGAAGGCTAGAGACTTTTGGACCAAAATATGTGCTGAGATGTCTTTGATACTTCGCTATAATCTTGCTAGAAATCCAGAAATGTTGTTACTATCTTTGCATTTGGAAGATGTTTACAGAAATGATAAGATATTGTTATATTACATGATAACAGCAGCTAGAATAATATATGCTCAGTACTGGAAGAGAGAAGAGATACCTGAAATTGAAGAATGGACAAGGAAATTGTTGTACATGGCTGAAATGGACAAACTAACAAGAAACTTGAAGGATCAAGATCCAAAAGCATTTTTGAAAGATTGGAAAAAGTTGAAAAAATATATGGAAAAAAAATGGGATGTTAAGGGACAATTATGGTCTTTTGAGGGGTTTTAATGATACTAAGTAAGATAAGATATAGTTAAGATCTTTACTATTAACAAGATAAGAACAATTTTAGTATAGAAATAATGTGTTACTAATAACGGGGGGTTGGAGTGCTGTTGGAAGTCAGCATCGAAAAGGGGGGGAAAGGGAGGGTGTGGGGAAATATATTCATGGGAATTGAAATGGATTATATTTGTATCTTAATTTGACTATATATTGACCCATCCATTAAAAAATTTATTATAAAAAAAAATAATTAAAAAAAATTTGCTTCCATATCCTCTTGTATCTCTTTCACTGAATGTGCCAACTGCTGTTTATTATTGTACCTTGATCAGTGAATGTCCTAGCTGTTGATTATATTGTATTTTCACTGTGTAATCCACCTTGGATCTCAGTGAAAAAGGAGGCGGCGGCAGCGGCGGCAGCTGCTGCTGCTGATGATTTGGACTCTAACTTCAAAATCAGGAAGGCTCTGGGCTGAATGTGTTACATTTCTATGATATTATCTACATATAGTAGATTTGATGTGGCAGAACTGAAGTGTAAATTAGAGTACATGTATTTATTAGGATGCCACACAATGACTGCAAACACACAGAGAAGCCCATCAGGTAGATCTTCCCATTTCATGGAAAGTTTCTGTGCTACCACCATGTGCCTCCAGAAATGTCATGGAAACTGTCTGTATAATGATGGTACTCCAGATTTTTCTACACATTAACAGCTAGGTGAAATAACCATGTTGTATAGATGAACCAGAGCCCAAGTACCATGCGTCTGGGGTTGCTAACATATACCTTGAGCTTCTAACATATCCAAAACCCCATCTCATAAAATTGCAATGGGTCACAAAAGAAAAAAAACCTATTTTATTCTGAAATTACATAAGTATTATGGTAATGGATTTGTATCCTGTAGGTAAAACCCATTTCCCCTTCTATATTTGGATTCTGAGGTTAGTCCTAAGTGCAAGCAGAAGCTGATATTTTATGTGCTTCTAAGTAGTAGTCTTGCAGATAAATAAAAACTGCCAGCCTTCAAATTTTTACTATCTCTTTCCATTTAGTTTAGTGTGAAACACCAGTTAGATTGAGATGTTTGCAAGTTAACATTCTGCTAAGGCCCAGTTCAGATACCATACCAAGCCACAGATTGTGCTGCTGTACCCCTCAAACAGAGTTTACAAATGTTCATCAGGCAAACTATCTTTAATGCTGGGATGTAAAAGGCCCTGCCTGCCCCCTCACCTGCCAGAGGCTGGAGAAAAAGACAGCCTGCCTCCTCAGCTGAGCTAGGTGCTTGCTTTCTTGCCACTGGAGCTAGCCTGGGTGAGGGGCAGCCCACCAAGAGAAATCCTGATGGCTGTAATGCCTATTCTGACCCTGCACAAGAGACAGACCCAACTGCATAAGATAAGTAGAGCCTCAGAGGTTTGGAATCTCTTATGAACCAATTGACAAGAGTCTGATGTGTCCTGCAATGTTAGCTGAAGGGGGGTTGTGAGGACAGAATGAGGAGGGAAATCATGTTCCCTTTTGCTTGCAGGTTAGGAATAGGGAACTCACTCTGGTTCCTGCTCTTAGGTTGGTGAGTTCAAAACAGCCTCTTTTTTATTAGCAAGAAGATACAGGAATGGGAGCAACTAGTTTCAGGACAAGTCAGTTCATGCAGTCTATAATTCTAACCCACAAACATAACTAATCAGCAGAGACTCCACCCACGAGTCTAAACCAATACACAAAAATATCAGGGGGGGGGGTCAGACCGTTCCATTGTCATATAATACAATATGTACACCACACCCTGAACTCCTTGGGGGTAGGGTGGGATAAAAATATAATAAATAAAAAGGAAGAGGCTTTTTCATTTTGCTCACCTCAGCAGGAACAAAACTCGCTCTTTAAAAAATATGGGAAGAAAATATTTATCTTGGCAAGAGCACTGTAACTACTAATATTCATTTCAGAAGAATAGCTGTGTTAGCCATTTATAGCAAAAATGACTAAAAGCCCTCAGTCAACAATGAGAATAGGACACACCTAACACTGATTGATTAGTCCATAAATTTGATTTATTCATTTTCTTTGCCCTGCTTGTATAAAGCTACTATATCCTTAGCAATGGCAGGTTTGCCTTTTTTCACACTATTTGTTGCATGTGATAAGAGGTCTCTGTCATGCCACCATAAATCTTTGAGATGTCATAGAATGTCTTATCAGTAGCAAGAGTATTACTTTTGAGGCTCATCCTAGGTATGACCTCACATTTCAGAGACTCGCAGTGCAATCCTATGGTAAATTACTCCAGTCTAAAGCCCATTGAAGTCAATGGATTTAGACTGGCATAACTCTCCACAAGATTGCTCTGTAAATTTAGTATGAATTATGCAATAATATTAATTAGATTTCTAGAAGCCATGATTTCTGGTGACCTAGTGTTAGGCCAATTTGGTGTAAACTGAATCTTTTAAAGATATATCTGATGATAGTACACCTCTAATTAATTTTAACTCAGATCAGAATACCAAAAGGAGCCTTTGTAGTATGTTCTTCATATGCTCTGAACCAGCAGTAAACTCTGCTATACCATCATTCAGATATGACAAACCATAAGTTTCTTGCTTTGTAATAGAGCCTGGGAGATCCTCTGCTTGTGCATATTCTCCTGTCCTGCCTTTACATGTGACAATCTAGTTCAAGTCTTCTATTTTTATGGTAAAATACAGTTTGTTGTTTTGTCTGAATCATAGGCTATAATTCTCTCCTACAAACCAGGAGTCAAAACCAGGATTAAACTAGATTTTGGAATCCTGGTAAGTAGAAAAAAATGCAAGCCAGAGTTTACGGTTTAGAATAGCAACTACAATTTATTTATTATAAAAAAACTGCAGTTTTTCATTAACTAGCCACATGGCTCTAGGGGAGAGGGTGTCTGCACGCCAACAATTGGTATGCGGTGTCCCCCAGGGGGCGATTCTCTCCCCATTGTTGTTCAGTCTGTATATGCACCCCCTCGCCCAGCTGGCATGGAGTTTCGGACTGGGTTGTCACCAGTATGCTGATGACACGCAGTTGTATCTGTTGTTGGACAGACGGCCTGGCTCAGCTCAAGAAGCTCTGATTAAACCTTTGGATGCCGTGTCTGGTTGGGTGAAGCAGAGCAGACTAAAGTTAAATCCCATGAAGACGGAGGTCCTGTACTTAGGTCATGGGATGTTGGAGGGGGAGATCCTGCTTTCGGCCTTGGATAGCGCACCACTTATGCCCATTTCTCCGGTCAGAAGTCTTGGCATGATGCTGGACTCCTCTTTTATCAATGGAGGACCAGGTCGTGGCAGTTGCCCGGTCTGCTTTTTTCCATCTTCGGCAGACCAGGCGGCTTGCTCCCTATCTCTCGACCTATGACCTGGAAACAGTGATCCATTCAATGGTCATCTCCAGATTGGATTATTGTAACTCACTCTACACAGGGCTTCCTTTGAGTCTGACCCGGGTCCAGAACGCTGTGGCCCGTGTCCTGATGGGCGTGTCTTTCAGGACACATGTAACTCCAGATCGTCTTCGTCCTTCTGTGCAGCCCCACATTGGGGACTGCGCAGGCGCAGGCCAGCCGCGGAAAAGATTTTTCTAGCTTTTAGAGATGTGAAGGGGACGTTCGGATCCACCGCGCATGCGCGCCGGTGTTCCCGCCAATTTTGAATGCATATATATCCGAACGTCCCCGACATTCCCTCAGTTCCTTTTTCGCCGCCGTCGAAAAGGTTCTTATTGTCTAGCGTTCGTTGTCTCTCAGCGTCTCTTCGGAGTTCTTTGGTCGTTTTCTTCCGCTATTCGGTGTTTTCCTGTGTCCATCTGTCGGGAGATACCGTTCAAAATGTCTCAGACGTCTTTATTTAAAAAGTGTCTGAAATGCGGAACGAAAATGACACACTCGGATGGCCATGACCTCTGTCTCATCTGCCTGGGCGAGGGGCACGTCGTGGAGCGTTGTGCGGTATGCATGTCTTTCACCCCGAAAGCAAGGAGCGATCGAAAGGCCAGGCTCCGTGCCTTCTTGTGGGATGCCAACCTTCTCCCCCCCAAGCCATCGGGCTCATCGGGAGATAGGCCCCGCTCCGCCGCTCCATCACCGGCGCCGTCTCGTAAGTCGCCAGAGCCGCTTCCATCGGAACCGACGGGGCAACCCGTTCCGGAGGCCCGATCTGACTCCGGTTCCGTGGATCGTCCTTCGAGTCGGAAGGCCAAGAAGCGTCCATCATCCAAATCGAAGACCTCGACCAAAACTTCGGCCTCAGAGGCTTCTTCGGAGCCCCCGCCTAAAAAGGCCAAGGCCAAATCAAAAGCCAAGGGCCGTGTTCCATCCCCGGCTCCAACTGTGCTTCCCGGTACTCCGCCCAGACCGGTCCTGATAGCTGACAATGTGGTGAGTCTCCACACCCCGTCACCTCCTCGCACGCCTCCTCCGTCGGTTCCGGAGGAATTCCTGCCGTTCCCCGCCTTTTTCGGAACCATATCAGTCATTCAAGCGTTCCCTGCCGTCTGCCCGGGCGCCTTCGGAATCCTCCGTTCCGATGCCGTCCGCCTCGTCGGTTCCGGCATCATTTCGCTGGCCTGCCCCGGTGCCCGCTCCTCTGCCTCCTTGCCAGTCTGTCCCGGGAGTAGGGAACATGGCCTCCTGGCAGGATTTTGTGGCCTGGTTCCAGCAGTCCGTGCCCTCCTGCAGCATCCTTCAGTTCCGCAGCCTCCCGTTCTGGCTCAGCCGATTGTGCACCCTGCGCCTGCTCCTCCTGCGGCTAGCGTGCTGGTCCATTCCTCGGTTCCTGCGCCTCATCCTTCAGCCCCAGTAGATCGCCGGACTTCGGTTCCGACGCAAACGCCGGCAGAATTTTCAGATTCCGAGGATGAGGAGGGCCTAGCTTCCCCGTCAGAATACTCTTCGGATGTGGCTTCTGACCCTTCCCCGGATGACAACGTGGGTGAGCTTCGTTCGTCGTCCCCAAACGACGACTATAGAATGTTCGCTGAGCAGATGGTGAGGATGGCCGCTGCGTTGGAGATAGACGTTTCCTCCACGACTTCCAAGCCCAAAAGCAAGCTGCTAGAGGCGCTGTATTCTGGGTCCCCCGCGTCGGTGGCGTTCCCCCCAGTGGAGGATTTCGTTGACAATGCCCTTGCGCTCTGGCAGTCACCGGCGTCCCTGCCGCCGACGGCAAGGAAGGTCGAGCGGTACTACCGCCTGAAGCAGGATGATTGCCCGTACCTCTTCACTCACCCTAAGCCCTCTTCCATCATGGCGGAGGAAGGTCAGGCCCGGTTCCGATATGGTTCCTCTTCGGCTCCGGCGGACCGGGAAGGCAGGAAGCTAGATGGCATGGGCAGGAAGATCTACTCGTCCGCGTCCTTGGGATTCCGTATAGCAAATTTCCAAGCTATAATGGGGTCCTATAATTTGTTCCTGTGGAGAAGGCTGTCCTCTTACCTCTCCGACCTCCCGGAGGATTGCCGCCACCTGGTTAAGGCCCTCCAAGCCGAGGCCATGAAGCTGTCAAAACAGCAGATGACAGCTGGCAAGGACGCCGTCGACTCTGCAGCGCGAGCGATGGCGACTTCAGTGGTCCTGCGTCGGCACGCCTGGCTCCGGTCCATGGCCCTGCCGCCAGAGAAGAAGGCGAAAGTGGAGGATTTCCCGTTCGAGGGGCCCCAGCTCTTCTCGGAGAAGACGGATGAATCCCTTTCCCTGATGAAGAAAAATCAGCAGACGGCCAAGTCCCTGGGAGTTGCCCCCTCAGCTCAGCCGTCGGGTCCGAGGTATCGTTATGGTCGGTTCCGAGCCTACCAGACCCCTTATCAGCCTTACCAGCAGCATCAAGGGCGGTTCTTCTCGGGCCAGTCCTATGGTCACCGATCCTATTCTACCCAGCAGCGTCATTCGTCCAGGCGCTCTGGCCGGTCCAAGGGCAGACAACAGCCCTCTTCGCCCAAGCCTTCGACCTCGGTGCAGAAGCCCTCAGTCTTCTGACTAAGCCTGAACGCTCCCCTGTTGGCCTCTGAGGACACTCCCTCTGCTGCCCGGTTCTTGGACAGGCTTCGGCCTTTTTTGCCCTGTTGGCAACTTGTTACATCTGACACTTGGTTCCTGTCTATTGTGGCCCATGGTTACAAATTGTTATTTGTTGATGCACCTCCCCTTTCTCTCCCTCCCCGTTGTTCTCCATGTTGTGATATTGTGTTACACAATAATAATAGAGTTGGTGAACAAAGGTGCTGTCCGGGTGGTCAATGTCGCTACTTCCCCTTGGGGATTTTATTCGAGGTATTTCCTGGTGGATAAGAAGGATGGAGGTTCCCGGCCCATTTTGGACCTTAGGGGCCTCAACAGCTATTTGAAGGTTGAGAAATTTCGGATGTTGACCCTGGCACGGGTTATAGAGCTCCTGGAGGTTGGCGTTTGGCTAGCTATTCTAGACTTGAAAGACGCCTACTTCCACATCTCCATTTTCGAGGGCCACAGGAAGTACCTGCGGTTTGTCTATGGGGATTCTGTGTATGAATATACGGTGTTGCCCTTTGGGCTGGCCTCTGCACCCAGGGTCTTCACGAAGTGCATGGCCACCGTGGTGGCATATCTACGGTCCAGGGGATGCTTTATCTACCCATACCTGGATGACTGGCTCCTGGTGGGACCCTCAGCTGACTCTCTCCAGGCCCATATTGCTCTCACCTTGTCCGTACTAGCTAGGTTGGGCTTGGTGGTTAATGGGGATAAGTCCATCCTTACTCCTGGCACAGCCATTAGGTTTATTGGGGTTCATCTCGACTCTCCCCGGGGCAGAGCCTTCCTGCCCCCCGATTGCCTGACCAGGCTTTCCTCCTTAGCCCGTCATTTCCTGCATAACCGTTTCCAGACTGCCCTGTTGATCCAAACTTTGTTGGGCCTTATGGCCTCCTCCACAGGGGTAGTTTTTTTCGCACGCCTGCATATGAGGCCTCTGCAAAACTGGTTCATCCGGAGGTACAACCCCCTCACTATGGGCCAGCATCAGAAATTCTCCATCCCCAGGGTGGTGCAGCGCTCCCTGGCCTGGTGGACTGTCCCGGAGAACCTGTCCGAAGGTTGTCCTTTTGGCCCTTTCCTGGCAGAGGTCACCGTCTTTACTGACGCCTCCAACTTGGGATGGGGAGGGCGCTGTGGGCAGCTCTCAGCCCAAGGTGTCTGGTCCCCAACTGAGGCATCCATGCACATAAACCTTTTGGAGCTTAGAGCGATCCGTTACTCCCTTGCTTGTTTTGCAGATGTCGTTCGGAACAGGAGGGTTCAGGTCCTGTCGGACAATACCACAGCCTGCTATTACCTCAACAAGCAGGGAGGAACGGTCTCGCTCAAGCTCTGCAGGGAAGCAACGACTCTCTGGAAGTGGGCCATGGTCAACAACGTCCTTCCCAGGGCCGTTCATATTGCCGGGGAGCTCAACACCGCAGCAGACACACTGAGCAGGGTGTTTCTACCTCAGCACGAGTGGTCCCTCAACAGGGTTTACCTCCACCAGGTCTTCCGCTCATGGGGCACGCCACTCATCGACCTCTTCGCCACGGCCCAAAACAAGCAGGCCCCGCTGTTCTGCTCCCGGGCTGGAATTGGCTGTCGCTCCCTAGGGGATGCTTTTCAGATACCCTGGTCCCCGGGGCTCTTTTATGCCTTCCCGCCCTTTCCACTCCTGCACAAGGTCCTCTCCAGGATAAGGGCCTTCAACACCCACTGTATCCTGATTGCCCCACAGTGGCCCCGCCAGGATTGGTTCCCGCTCTTACTCTCCCTTTCACGGGGACGGTGCCTAGCACTTCCGCCGGCCCCGGACCTATTGACCAGGGACGGGATCAGACACCACAATGTGGCGGTTCTGAGCCTGGCTCCTGTGCGCTCCGGAGTAGGCCTCTCCTCGGAGGTTCTTAAAGTCATTCTAAATGCCCGGAAGCCATCCACCAGGCTATCCTACCAGAGGAAGTGGTCACGTTTTTCCCAGTGGCTGGCCTCAAAAGGGGTCTCTCCCTTTGATTGCCCTTTGCCTGTGATTCTCGACTACCTCCTATGCTTGTGCTCACAGGGTCTTGCCTTCTCCAGCATTAAAGTCCACATGGCTGCGATCTCTGCTTTTCATGAGCAGATTGATGGAAAGACCGTTTTTACTCACTGGCTTTCCAAGCAGTTCCTAAAGGGCCTGTTCAAGACCTTCCCTCCTAGGGTCCCGCCGATTCCTCAGTGGAGTCTGTCCCTGGTACTCTCCCAGCTGATGCTCCGGCCCTTCGAGCCCCTTTCCACCTGTCCCTTGCCTTTACTCACTCAAAAGGTGGCCTTTCTGGTGGCAGTCACATCCTCTAGTCGTGTTGGGGAGCTGTCTGCTCTGAGGTGTGACCCTCCCTTCCTGCAGTTTTTCCCTGGTACGGTCATGCTGCACACTAGCATGGAATTTCTGCCCAAGGTGGTGTCCAAATTTCACCTACAGCAAAAGGTGGTCCTCCCTTCCTTTTTTCCATCACCCTCATCCCCAGGGGAACGAGCACTACACACATTGGATGTAAAGCGTGCTTTATTGTTTTATTTACATCGCACCAAATGCTTCAGGAAATCTCCTGCCCTGTTTTTGTGTTACTCTGGCCCTCGCAAGGGCTCACCTGCTTCTGCCCAGTCCATCTCTCGCTGGATTATGTCTACAATTAAACTTTGCTATCAGCATGCTGGAGTCCAGTGTCCCTTGTTGGTTACCGCTCATTCCACTCGAGCGCAAGCTGCTTCTGCTGCCTTCCTGCGAGGAGTGCCGCTCCGGGACGTCTGCCAAGCTGCAACATGGTCCACTGCAGACACTTTCATCAAACACTATTCTGTGGACGTGAATGCACGGCGTGAATCAGCTGTTGGCACGGCTGTCCTGCATTCTTTGTTCCAGTAGACACTCACACCCGCCCCCATTGGTGAGATGCTAATTATTCTCCCAATGTGGGGCTGCACAGAAGGACGAAGACGATAAACAGGGTTTCTCACCTGTAACTGTTGATCGTCGAGTCTCTTCTGTGCAGACACACATTCCCTCCCACCTACCCCGCTGTGAGTGCTTGGTTTCTGAGTTTCTCCGGCGGCTCAGGTGAACTGAGGGAATGTCGGGGACGTTCGGATATATATGCATTCAAAATTGGCGGGAACACCGGCGCGCATGCGCGGTGGATCCGAACGTCCCCTTCACATCTCTAAAAGCTAGAAAAATCTTTTCCGCGGCTGGCCTGCGCCTGCGCAGTCCCCAATGTGTGTCTGCACAGAAGAGACTCGACGATCAACAGTTACAGGTGAGAAACCCTGTTTTTCTGCAGCAGCTACAGTGGCTTCCTATGGAGTTGCAGATCAGATTCAAGGTTTTGGTATTAATGTATAAAGCCCTGAACGGACTGGGACCAGCATACCTGAGGGACCGTCTCTTCCCATATACTCCCCGGAGGGTGCTGAGATCAGCTGGTAAGCACCTACTGTGGTAGTCCCTGGCCCCAGGGAGGCTTAGTCTGCCTCAACCAGGGCCAGGGCCTTTTCGTTCCTGGCCCCAACCTGGTGGAACTCTCTGTCTGAGGACACCCGGGCCTGCCAAGATCTTGTCTTCTTCAGGCGGGCCTGTAAGACAGAGATGTTCTGCCAGGCCATCAGGGTTTCCACCAAATGAACCTCTCTCCCAGTCTCCTCTATGTCTGTAGGGGGTATTGACCATCTACCCCCCATATATGAGGGACCACACATGGTTAAGCCGCACCTTCACCTCCGTCAGATGCAATATGGTTTTTATATGGTGAGCAGGTGTTTTATTAGAAAACTGTGTTAATTGATTGTGATTTTATCTTGTATATTTTATCTTCTGTTGTGACCCGCCCTGAGCCTGCTTGCGGGGAGGGCAGGATATAATAATAATAATAATAATAATAATAATAGTAATAATAATAATAATAAGTGGAGGGGGCCTGTGAGTGAGGAATCAACCAAATTCATTTATGTAGTGACAAACTATGGTTTGTGGTTACATCTGGTTCATGTTAGAATCCCCCCCCCACTTTAAAGCTAACCTTGACCTCATCAAATTTCAGCAAAATGCAAGTCTTCTATAGTATTGTGGCAGAACAATATCTGGGGAGATGGGAACTCGCATTGGGGAAAACCTGAAGTCTCTGAATAAGGATGAACTGCCATGGAGGCAACATAATGTCATTTGTGTGGTAACAAAGTGTCACTATCTATTATAGTAGTAAATTGTGGGTCTAGTCTACCTGTAATACTTTCTTGAGGTTAACTTTAAAAGCTCCTCCCCAAAAGAGGAAGGAACCAAGGAGGGAAAACAAACTCAAAACAAAATTTATGAGGAAATTCTAGAACTGGAGCCAACAAAGAGTAAGGTGTGCAGCTTGTAAAAAGCCCCTGAATGCACTTAGCCTGAGGTAAGGCAGTCAGTAGGCATAAGGGAGGTAGCAATAGTTTTCATTGCATTCATTTATGTGTTATAATTTTTTCAGCTGATATGGGCTTTGCGAGATTATTCAATTCTCCTCTGAAGCCACTGGCAGATCTGGATCCAGTTGTGGTAACATTTTGGTACAGAGCTCCGGAACTATTACTTGGTGCAAGACACTACACAAAGGCCATTGGTAAGTAACTAGTTAGGTTACATGGCTTACCCTTTTCCTTTCTAGATGAATCTATTGCTGCAGAATGTTGGTTGTAAGAAACGTCTGGGGATAGCAGGTTCAAAGCATGACTTCAGAGTCATGAAGTTCAGACACAAGAGGTGGTTCTTTAAGTCTCGTTCTAAAATGTAATATATTGCAGGCACAGTTGAATTAGGATATTTAGGTGTACATGTAGCTGTACTTCCCCCATTTGGGTCATATTCAGCTGTCATTCATTTCTCTGGTGTTGCCCTCCCAAGCACCTCTAGTGCCTTGAGTCAAAAGTCTTTCCATAACTATATGAAAAGGGCAGTTTGTTCTCACTAAGTCATCCTTTGCAGCAGTCATTAAAAAATTTGAGAACTGCCTCCAGTAGCTTTAACAGTCTAAAACATTTCTAACCTCTAATGACCACTTAATCTTGTATTTTGAAACACTTTTATCTCCATTAATAGTGTTTCCCGACATTCCCCTAGAACCATTATCTGAACATATTACATCACTGACACATACCTTTCCCTTTTTATCTTGCAACGTTTGGGCTTCATGCAGTACAGTGTTTAATATCTCAGATGTTCTGCCCTCCAAGGTCATGTCCTCTTCTGACTTACACTTTGGTGCTATAGAGTTGTGAAGGTTTCAGAAGAAAGGAGGTCCTGTCCCCAGCACTGCAGATGTGAAAAGTTTTTAAAAGTAAAGGGAGAACTGAGGGGGGAAATCCTTAATTCTCACTTTTAAAATGATCAGTGAAATTGTTAATTGGATTATAAATATTCCTTTCTCAATGTTTTTCTCTAGAAGCATGAGTTTCTTCATAAGAATAGTTCCAAACACAGATAATAAAGTGTGAATCCATGAAGAAAAGCAGTAAGGTAAAAGGAGGACAGATTTCTTCCTTTTACGCTCTGTCTACCACACCACACCCCAATCCTATCAACTTTCCTAATTCCATGAAGCTGATTTTAGAGACAGCTGCCCACCTGTCTATCTTGCAGTTTTTAAATCCTGCTCTTCCTTTGAAAAACTTAGGCAACAGACATGATTCTTTTTCTCATTTTTACTTCACAATGACCCTACCAGGGGGGCACAGCTGCGACCCCTCCCAGCCAGCTCCAGGAACAGCACCTGGGTCGAACAAAGGAGGCTATAGCAAACCATAAAAGGCAAGAATGTGCAAACATGGTCACCATTTAATTCTAGCAGTCAGAATTGGGATGCAGTGTCCAGCAAGGAGGAATGACTGTATTTTGTCTTTTTAATGTACTGCTACTGTTTTTGTGTCTGAGCTGCTGAATCATACTGCCAGACCATAATTTCTTAAACATGATAAATGTGCTGAGACATGCACTTCATGATGTTAAAGTGGAGGCTAAAATTTAAATTTCATAAGCAAATATTTCCCCCAAATTTTGTTCTTCCTCCAGAACAAAAGCTTGGCCACTTTGGTTTCTAATTTTATAAATATACCATCAGCTCTCCATAAGCAGCAGGATTAGTCTTGAAAATCTACAGAGATTGGTTGTTGGGGGTTTTCCGGGCTGTATTGCCGTGGTCTTGGCATTGTAGTTCCTGACGTTTCGCCAGCAGCTGTGGCTGGCATCTTCAGAGGTGTAGCACCAAAAGACAGAGATCTCTCAGTGTCACAGTGTGGAAAAGATGTAGGTCATTTGTATCTACTCAGGAGGGGTGGGGTTGAGCTGAGTCATTCTGTAAGAGTTTCCCAGGGTGTGGAATGCTAATGGCGGGAGGCTTCACTGTAACCTGAGGAGGTTCTTTTGCATATGGATTGGTGCTTGATGTGCTAATCTTCTCTGCAGGGCTATTGTCGGGTGTGGAGTGTTTTGTTGGCCTGGTGTTTTTCAGAACTGGAGCCCATGCTCTGTTCATTCTTAAGGTTTCTTCTTTCCTGTTGAAGTTTTGCTTATGCTTGTGAATTTCAATGGCTTCCCTGTGCAGTCTGACAAAGTAGTTGGAAGTGTTGTCCAGTATTTTGGTGTCCTGGAATAAGATACTGTGCCCTGTTTGCGTTAGGCTATGTTCAGCCACTGCTGATTTTTCAGGCTGTCCAAGTCTGCAGTGTCTTTCATGTTCTTTTATTCTTGTCTGGATGCTACGCTTTGTGGTCCCGATGTAAACTTGTCCACAGCTGCAGGGTATACGGTATACTCCTGCAGAGGTGAGGGGGTCTCTGCTGTCTTTTGCTGATCGTAGCATCTGTTGTATTTTTCGGGTGGGTCTGAATACTGCTTGAAGGTTATGCTTTTCCATAAGCTTTCCCATCTGATCAGTAATTCCTTTGATATATGGCAAAAACACTTTTCCTGTAGGTGACTGTTTTTCCTTGGTTGTTTGATTCATCCTGGGTTTGATTGCTCTTCGGATTTCTTTTCTGGAGTAGCCATTTGCCTGAAGTGCGTGGTTTAGATGATTAATTTCCTCATTGAGAAAGCGCGGCTCACATATCCGTCTTGCACGATCCACTAATGTTTTCATTATGCCTCTTTTCTGTCGGGGGTGGTGATTGGAGTTTTTGTGTAAGTACCGATCAGTGTGAGTTGGTTTCCTGTAGACCTTGTGACCTAACTGAAAGTTTGCTTTGCGGATGACCAAGGTATCCAGGAATGAGAGTTTTCCCTCACTTTCTTTCTCCATTGTGAATTGTATGTTCAGGTGGATGTTGTTGAGATGATTCAAAAACTCCCTCAATTCTTCCTCCCCATGGCTCCAAATGATGAATGTATCATCCACAAACCGGAACCATACACTGGGTTTGTGGGGTGCTGATTCTAGAGCTGTTTTTTCAAAATGTTCCATGTAGAAGTTTGCTATAACTGGGCTGAGTGGGCTCCCCATGGCCACCCCATCCATCTGTTCATAGAATTCGTTGTCCCATTGGAAGTAACTGGTTGTCAGACAATGATGGAATAAGGCTGTTACATCCTCTGGGAAAATCTGATTAATCAGTGCAATAGTGTCTTTTACTGGAACCTTGGTAAACAGGGATACAACATCAAAACTGACAAGTATGTCTTGTGGATTGAGTTTCAGAGAACTGATTTTGTTGATGAAATCTGCTGAATCTTTGATGTAAGACGAGGTTTTCCCGATGTGGTCCTGCAGGAGATCTGCCAGATGTCTAGCTAATTCATATGTCGGTGAACCAATGGCACTCACAATGGGTCGGAGTGGGACTGAATCTTTATGTATTTTGGGGAGTCCATATAGTCTAGGTGGCTGTGCTTCAGTCTTGCATAGTTTTCTGTGCGTGTCGGGATGTAGTGAGGAATTCTTGATCAGCGCATTTGTTAGCCTGGTGATTTTGCAAGTGGGATCTCGTTTTAGTTTTTTGTAGGTGGAGGGGTCCAGGAGTTCCTTAATCTTCTTTTTGTATTCCTCCGTTTTCATGATCACTGTAGCATTGCCTTTATCAGCTGGTAGAATGATGATGTCTGGATCTGCATTGAGGGTCTTGATGGCATTTCTCTCCTTGCGTGTTATATTGCTGGTGGGAAGCTTTGCCTTTCGTAGAATCCTGGCTGTCTCTCCTCTTATTTCCTCAGCTTCCTCTTCAGGTAGATGACGGATGGCAGCTTCTACATTTGCAATGATGTCTTCCACAGGAATTCTGGTGGGGGTGACTGCAAAGTTTCCTCCCTTTGCCAAGATGGAGGTTTCTTCTGGTGAGAGTTGACGGTCTGTCAGATTGATGACAATGCGTGCATTGTCGAGCATTGGGCTTGTCTGTCTTTTTTCCTGTAGTTTGTTAAACTTCTGCTTCTGTCTGGATGTGTGGTTGGTAAACACTTGTTCCATCTTCCTGTAGGTGAGATTATCAACCTTGTCCCAATCCTGACTTCTCATTTTATGGCTGGTGTTGATATGCAAGCAAAATAGCTCCTTGTCTGTGGCAGCAAGTTCTCTGCGGGTAGTGTGGATTCTCTCACGTAAGAGGGCCTGTTCTAGACGGTCATAAATGCGGTTCGCCTGTGTGGTTTTGAAGATTCTTTTAGTTGTGAGAAAAGATGGAATGGTTCTTGTGTCCCTGCAGCGTAGAAGAAAGGTCAAAGAACAGAGTAGATGTGCTTTCTTGTTCCGAAGTGTTTCCAATCTTCAGAGATTGTTCCAGACAATCTTCCCATTTTTTTCTGCTTCTGGTTCACAGCTATGCAATAGAATCTAGAGCATGGTGGTTATACACCATGGTTATATCTGCTCACTACACTTGAGCAGATTCCACTTGACTCTGGCATTTCTAGGGAAGTTCAGGAATATCTGTGCCTTTTTAAAAATGGTGCGGCATTAGAAATCTGGTGTTAAGAGAACACAGAGGCTTTTTGCATGCCTATAAAGTGGTCCTAACCTGAGGGCTTCTCTCCCTGATTGGAGTCTGTTCTGTTTAGGGTAATATTTTTTCACACTGAATGTCAGAGCTGCAGGATCATCTCATAAGCATGCATAAACTGCACCCCTTAAATTGTTCAGGATTACCTGTAAAATACTAATAGACAGTGAAGAAATTGTCTATTACAGGACAGATTCAATATGGTATAAAATCAACAGATTGTTTACGCCAGTTAAGATAACCAACATATCTTATCGATCCAACTGCTCACACAGAAATGACCCTCTGCATACTGATACTGTATTTTTTGTGCCATTATAACATTAACTGGGTTGTTCTATTTGGTAAGAGATAGTCTTAGCCAGCCCCCCATCTCTCTCTCTCTTCCTTGTATGGAAGTCCCATGTGAGGTCTACCTAGTGCAAGTGGTAGCATGTACAGGTATTTGTCATTAGAAAGAAATAGATTTAGGTGGAGCAGCATTTTAAAATGCATAGGAAATCCTAAATGATGAGATCATATGAGAAGACTCAGCCAAATAATGAGCTATGGGGTGCTTGGTTGCTGAAGTTCACAACTTTATATAAAATAGCAGGGTGCTTGGACAGAGGCGTTCATAAACTTCAATCTACTTTTTAAAAACAATTTTGCAAAATACTATAAAGTGTTTCTGGAAGTAAGGAAAATCAGTTAAGAAAGAAAGGGCGGGGGTTAGCTATAAATTTCAACCGCAGATTTATTTATTGATGTACATAACTGTGTTCATGGTAGTTTACTATCAGTCACTATATTAAAATCAATTAGAACAACCATAGTATCAGAATAAAAAACACTGGCCACTAATTGGACGCACCATGTGAAACAGATGTTTGCACACCCTGTGAAAAGCATGACAATGGGCACTGGGAGGGAGGAGGGAGGACCACCTCCTCCTGTATTGTCCAGCCTGCCAGCTGTGATCTTCCTTTCAAGCCGTGCTATGTGTGCTTCCACCTTTAGAGGTAGGTGGGGAGCAACCAGAGACAGGGCTTTTTCAGTGGTAGCACCTTTCCTGTGGAATGCCTTCTCCTTAAGGCCCATCTGGTGCCCATGCTATTTTTCTTTCAGGCACCAGTCTAAAACATTTCTGTTTACTCAGACTTTTAACTAAGGGGCTGCTCTTTTTAACATCATTTTATAGTCTCTTTTTATCCTGAGAAATGTTTAAAGCTGCTTCATGTTTTACGTTCTATGCTCTGCTGTGCTTTGAATGCTGGTTTAATAACTTCCATGATATTTTTGTTTTTATTGTATTTTATAAGCTGCCTCAGGCAGGTTTCTTGTAGAGGTAACATAATCATTTCCCAAATAAATAACCCTTCTTGCCACACACAGAGAAATGTAGACAGGATGTGGAAACCATGATTGGAGGATATTCCATCATTTATATGAGATCAAGTTAGAAAAGATGTGGTAAGACTTGGAGAAGAATTAGAGAGCTATGATCAAACCATGTGCAAATATGTATGCAGTGATACTCATATGAAGAATTTTAAGGTAAACAAATCTTTAGCCTCAGTAACTATAATTGTTCATGTGCCTCCTGAGTCCAGCCTTGCCTCTAGCATTATGAACATTTAAAAATGTTTGTTTAATCATATAACAGAGAATTACATCGGCAACTACAGTGTGCTTATTACATCCACAGTCTTTCTGTGGTATGATAACCTTTGCAAGCTATTCGAAATCTCTTTATAGTAAACACGATTTCATCCTACATTATACAGCTATCAAGAGATGGCTTATATTATTTAATAACAACTTCTGAATTAGTAATCTTTTCTTTTGAAGTTTAGCATGGAGGAAGAGATGTATCAAATATATATGCCACAAATGTCACTGTTTTTTATGACGCCCTGAAAATCCTCAACCTCTTTGCACCAATAAAATATCACTGGCAATGTTTATATAACTTATATTAAACAAAAGTTACACAACAACATGAGAACTTAAATTCTAAGTTTTCCTGGAACTCAGTAGAATTCACTGTCTAGCCCTCGCTGCTCTGTTTCTCTTTGACATTAGAGTAGCAAAGCTAATGGAAACCAGAGCAGTAGTGATTCTTCTGCTTACTCTACCTGGCAGCAATGGTATCAGAACAGATAAAACTGCTTACTGTCAGACAGTGCTTTCAGACTGGGAGCCGTGAAGTTATTAATGTATTAAAATGAACGGTTCAGATTAATTTCAGAGCAGCAAAAAAGTCATAACCATTCAGTAAACACCAAACTGTTAGAGGTTCCAGCCTACACATATATATATCTCAGCAGTCAAATCAAATGGCCAGGCTCAGAGCAGGATTTGCCTGCCTCATTTTTCAGTCATGAAATCTATTAAGTACAATTCTTATTTCAGCTTCCCCTTTCACCATTTCTGTATTAATTCAGTCCATTGATCTTAGTTCGTTGTTGATATGTGTTTGTCACTTCCATCTTCTAGTAAGAGAAGTCTTGAGCAGAGGTTGCATAAATGTGCGTAAATCTTGAATGGCAGTTTCCTGGTATTCCTTTTTTTCCTTACTTGTGGCTAAAATGTCTGGCTTGGCCTTTCTGATGAGGTTTTGGTGAATTCTAAATGGTGGTCTCCAGATTTAAATTTTCCTCCTACTATAATAGAAAACAGATGAACAAGGGATCAGACAATTAATTTAGCCAGCTCCTGCTTAATTAAACTTGCATCCAAATTTGGGTTAACTATTATTAATGGTAATATCCGGTTTTATTTCTGTGAGGATTTTACGTATCTTTTACCTAGAGACTGTAGCCTTATTATATGTTAATATTTCCTGCTATAATGAGGAAAAATCTATTTTTAAAATGGGGGAATTAAGAGCAATCATTTCTCACTGCAGCCATCTATATATGTTTTTCATCTTCTACAAATTCTATTCATTTCTTATTGACATATAAGTCAAAGTGTAAGGCAAAATATGGAATTTATTTAGCGCTGCTTTTATTTGGCTAAATGATCCTATAATACAGGAATTGAAAAAGGAAATTGCTAACGCTTCTGGTCCTAAGGTGTATGCTGAATTCACTAAACAGTGTCCCTTATGACACTGTATTTCTTTTGAGCCTTAATCCTGGGATTCTTGACCTTTTGCATCTCATGTCCCACCAATTGCTCTATCAAAGTCCCGCACCTTTCATCTATGATGATCCTCTGACTTACTATGAATGTACACAGATTAGAAGAGAGAGTGCATGAAAGGATGAGCCGGTGCTAGGCTTCTGTGGCCCTTTTTTATATGCCCAAGCTAGCGGTAATTGCCATTTTGGGGTCAAGAAGGAATTTTCCTCCAAGCCAGATTGGCCAGGGATCCTGGAGGTTTTTTGCCTTCCTCTGGGCATAGAGCAGGGAGCACTGGAGGTGGGATGTCAGAGGGAGGAGGGTAGAAGCCCAATTAGGAGGGAGGAATAAGAGAGAGCAGAGGCCCCTGGCCAAAGAGGAGTGCAGAGGTCCGTCCCTGAAGCTAAGGGGCGTCTTCCTGTCGAGCAGACGAGCTTATGGGCTATGACTCTGACACTCCTTGGGCCAATTCTGAGGCCTAAGGGGTGCCCTCAGAGGGAAGTTGGATGGTAGCCCAATCAAAGGGGGCAAACCAGGCAGCCTGGAGAGGAGCAAGGACTGCCCAAGGAGCCAGGGCATGTAGCAGAACCACAGCTGAGTGGCAGCCCACCCCTCCCGGCGAGGGCCAAACTTACAACGTGGTGGAGAATGCCAGCCTGCCTGACCCTGCTCTGAAATGCCCTCTACCCCACCTCCCAATGCTGGCCGGCTGGACCACTGGGCTAGCAGTGGTAGTTCTGGGGCTGGCCCCAGCCGGGCCACACCCTTTCAGTTAACAAAGCAAGGACTGGAGGATGATATCAACGCATTTTGGAGGCATTTGCACAGCTGAGGCAGCCTAATGGCTCCCTGACCTTTGGTCTTTCATAATAGGTCCATATCTGACCGGCGAGGCCCAGACTGCCCTCAAGACCCTGCCTAAAGTGGAGGGAGCTTACTACTGGAAACTGAAAGTGGACATCTTGGATCTCTACAAAGTGATGCCTGACACCTACAGGCAGAAATTCCGAGCAATCATTTTCCGTAGGAATGACCGGCCCTGGGCTCTCATTACCTCCCTCCAAGATGCAGCCTACTGCTGGCTCCACCCCAAGAACCAAGGGGAGGAAGCGATCGTGGATCAAGTGGTCCTGGAGCAGCTGGTCAACGTCTTGCCCCACTGGGCACGCTACTGGGTAACCTGCAGTAAGCTGGTGGGACTAAAGGAGGCAGCGGTGCTGTTGGAAAATTTCCTGTTGGCAGAACCTCGCAAGGGTGGCAGGGAGGCCTCTCCCGCTCGAGCGAGATTGGGGTGGAGGTATGTCACCACAAGCAGATCTGCCTCGACCAGGGCACACCTGCAGTTGGCCCAGGACGCCCGGCAGTCCCCAGGCAAGTAGCCCACCTTACTGGTACCCCACCTCCAACAACAGCCACAGCAATTGAGCAGCCCCCATGCAGTGGCCTCATTGACAGAAGCTTTACCAAGTTCCACTCGAGAAAAAGTGATTGGGGGCCCTGCTTCAAGTGGGGGGAAGAAGGTACCCTTCATGCGAGACTGCCCCCTTATGGAATGTGATGCTGGCTGGGACGAGGCCATGCCCTTGGCCAGCAAAGCACCATGTCCTCCATCTCTGTTGCTCACAGTGGAGATAGCCACTGGAGACTGTCCTGGAGTTTGCCCGTGATCTCCAGGAGACCGTCCTGGAGCTTGCCCATGACCATGCCTGGGCCAGCCACCAAGGGCCTAAGGGGACGTTAGCCAGGGTCCTGGCCCAGTTCTTCTGGCCCACCGTGGCAGAGGATGTCAAGGACTTCTGCCGGTCCTACTCCATCTGCCAACCAACATCTGGCCGCCCACCACCCAGGGCATCCCTCACCCTGCTCCTGGTGATTCACACACCTTTTGAAAGAGTGGCCATTGTCTTTGTTGGGCCCCCACCCTGGACAGCGTGGGGCTGCTGATACCTGTTGGTCCTAATGGATTACGCATCAAGATACCCCGAAGCTTTCCCACTCCAGACGATGCAAGCCGCTGGGGTCACACAGGCTCTGCTCAGGTTCTTTTCCCTGAAAGATTCTCATGGATTGCAGAACCCCCTTCACAGCCAAAGTGATGCGGCACCTCTGCTGCACCCTCAGGTGCAACAAATCTTTACACCCGTCCACCAGCCCCAAACAGACAGCTTGGTTGAAAGATTCAATCTGACCCTCAAGACCATGCTCCGGCGATTGGCTCAGGACAAGCTGACCCAAAGGAGCCCCTTTGTTGACCCATTTCAATTCTCAGTCCTAGAGTCCCCATGGGCTTCAACTAGCTTTGCTCCCTTCGAGCTGATCTGTGGGCGGCGCTTCAGAGGAATCCTAGATGTGGTGGAGAGTTGTTGGGTTCCCACCCCGGCAGCAGCCGGTCTGCCTGCACCAGAGCACATCCGATGGCTCCAGGAACACATTCAGGCTGCCCACGCCATGGCCCAGCAGAACCTACTGGCCACCCAAGTCAGCCAAAAAACCTGCTATGACTGGGGCACGCGCCTGTGGTCTTTCTAGGCAGGAGAGCAGGTCCTTGTCAGCTAGAGGGTCCTGACTTCCGGGGGAGCCAGAGACCCCTGGCAAGGCCCCTTTCCCATCATTCAAGTGTTGGGGCCCTTGTTATATTTGGTCCAGTGTGGACCCACGCCCTAGCAGGCTAAATGCCTGCATGCTAATTACTTCAAAGAATGGAGGGACCAGTGAGTACCTACCTGCCAGTTAGCTGAGGACCCCCTAGAGCCCCCAGACGGTGTCTTGCCATGGCCCCCTGCGGACGAAACTAGTGACCTCCCCATCATAGATGACAACCTGTCCCTGGCCCAGAAAGAATAAGTACATACGCTGTTGAGGGACCTTCCTGGCATCTTCTCCAGGTGCCCAAGGCGGACCACACTGGCCTTGCATGCCATCTCCACCCCAGCTGGGCAAGTGGCCTGGGCCCCCTGGAGACTGTTACCCCTCAAGCAGTGGGAGGCTGTAGCCAAAGAGGTGGAAGACATGACTCGATTTGGGGTGATAGAGCCCTCGCAGAGCGACTGGCATAGTCCCATTGTGCTGGTATCTAAGCCAGACGGATCCATACGGTTCTGTATTGATTACTGAGAGGTGAACCAGATGCCACGTTTAAATGCTACCCCATGCCCCAGGCCAAGATCCTGATTGACTAGTTAGGCTCGGCCCACTTCCTATTGGCTTTAGATCTAATGAAGGGGTACTGGCAGGTCCCCATGGAACCAGCAGACGAGAAAATGGCCTTCACAACTCCTCAAGGGTTATTCCAGTTCAAAGTTACGCCGTTCAGGCTACACGGGGCAGCTGCTACCTTTCAAGGGTTAGTACACAAGGCCCTTTATAGTGCAAACCAACACATCTGATTTAGGACTGGGAGCCATCTTATCTCAGGAGTTTGATGGCCATGTACACCCCATCCTATACCTTAGCCGCAAGCTTCAACCGGCCGAGAGGAAGTACGCCACCATGAAGAAGGAAGCACTGGCGGTGAAATGGGCAGTCGGCAAACTCCAATACTATCTCACCAATAACCTCTTCACAGTAGTGACGGACCATGCCCCACTCCTGTGGATGGCTAGGATGAAGGACCATAATACCAGGGTTCTCAGGTGGTACCTTTCCCTTCTCCTTTTCAGTTTTGTGACCCGACACTGGCCTGTTCGACAGCACCTCAATGCGGATTTTATGTCATGGATGCTTGACAACGATTCCCCAATGACGGCTCTCCCGGGGGGGGGGGTGTCTGGGGCTTGCCCCGCCAGGCATCCTGTAGCCACACACACCCTACTTACTTGGAGCTCTGGGAGGCCCCCACCAGTGGGCAGCAGCAAGAGACAGCAGTGGTGACAGAGGAGTGACAGAGGAGCCAGAGGTGGAGCAGTAGCAGCTGGACAGCCAGAGAAGATGCAGGAGGAGCGTCGAAGACGTGGCCCGGAAGCTCCCACCCAGCAGCAGGAGGGTCATCGTGGCTGGCGGCCAGCCAGTCCAGGAGCACAGGAAGGGTGCCCTGCCGAGGTGGGAAATGAGGGGGCTGGGAAAGAGCAGGGCCCCCTCTCCAGCTAAGATGCCTGCCACCTCCACCCCTCATGCCTGTGCTAGGGTGGCGAACCCAGTGATCCTGACCGTCAATGGCAGTTGGCATCAGAGAAACGAGGCTACTTCCATGGAGGGAGGCGGAGGGCCTGGCAGGAGTGGGGCAGGGGCAGAGTGAGACTCCCAAGGGCAGAGGCATGCCTTATGGTGGCAGCAGCTGCAACCAGGGACAGTAGTCTGGGCGCAAGTGACCTGGCTGCTGGGATGGACCCTGGGAGTGGGTTCAGAGGGAGGAAGGTGGAAGCCCAATTAGGAGGGAGGAATAAAAGAGAGCAGAGGCCCCAGGCCAAAGAGGAGTGCGGAGGTCCATCTTGGAAGCTAAGGGACGGCTTCCTGGTGAGCAGAGGAGCTTATGGGCTATTGCTCTGATGCTCTTTGTGCCAATTCTGAGGCCTAAGAGGGCGTCCTTGGAGGGAAGCTGGACGGCAGTGCGGTCAAAGTGGGCTGATCAAGTAGCCCAGGGAGGAGCAAGGACTGCCCCAGGAGCCAGGGTGTGTAGTGGAACCACGGCTGAGTGGCAGCCCACCCCTCCTGGTGAGGGCCAAACTTACAAGTACCTGGAAAAGCAAGATCCACCTGCATTATTCTTTGATATATATGAGAAACATTATTTCATGCAAGGCATGTTGGAAATATTTTAAAACATTTGCTCTGAGAATGTGAGCAAAAGATACTGTGAATGTGAATATAAAACTATCAGCCCTCTTACTATAAGTGTTCCCCAAATCAATAGACTAGTTGTGACTGTTTCTAGGTTTTCACTCTAAATATATTCTGCTTAAAAGAAATTCTTTTATTAGCTAAAATATTCTTGTAGTGGCTACAGCTGACTAGCTAGCTGAGAATAGTACAGCTGAATTTTTTAAAAATGCTGATTCTGTTTAAAGTTAAAAGAAATTTTTTTAAAATTATTGCATTTATGCAAGTGTGTAATCAGTGTTTCATTGCATGTAATAAAATAAATGTGCCCTAGTAATATTTAACATTTTTGATATGCAGATTGAATATCTGCTTTGCTGACAAAAGGACAGAGAAGAAACATTAAGCTGACTTCAAATCAATTCAACCAAAGTAATTAATCAATTCAAAGTAACACCCACTGAAGTCTCTGTACGTTTCTTCAGGGGATGTTATTGCTCTGTATGTCAGAGGGCACAGAAACTGATAAAACTAGAAAACTTAAGAAAAATAAGCTCATGGGACTGTGCTTGGGCAGGCCTGCCGATCGGTAGGTTCTGTAATTTTAAAACTCTAGAGGAAGGCACCTTCCTCCACCCAAGATTGCCTGTGCACCTGTTTCACGGCTAGACAGCCCACACTCTGGGAGAGGTGCTGCCCTCTACCCTCAGATTCTCTTTCACCCCCAGTCAAGGAGGAACGTATGTAGCAAAGCTCTTCCTTTTGAAGGCTTTTTGCATCACTGGCCTTGCCTACAGAGAGAAAAGAAATTGTGAGATTATGGCTGAAAAGGCATTATTTAAAAAGTGCACCCAGTGCAGCACTAAGATGACCAAGACAGATGGTCATTCATTGTGTCTCATCTGTTTGGGAGAAGGGCATAATATTAGGCTCCAACAAGCATTGCCAAGTATTCACATCAGAGGACAAAATATAACAACACCTGTATTTAGGGAACCCTGCAGGTGCTGCTTTCTCTATGATAGAGGGATTTATGGATTTGAAAAAACCTTTTGTGAAATACCTGCTAGAAAACCTGATACTTGCCTTTTACATGCTAGAAAGTAGGACAGATTCGTGAGCTGGGCTAGACACAAGGTTATCAACCCCCAAACATGCACTATTGCCTCAGTGTCAGAATATCTACTATAACTTAAGAAGGAAGGTCTATCAGTCTCATTGGTTAGGGTCCACTTAGCCGCTATAGCTGCCTTTCATGTCCCAGTGGATGAGAAAACACTTTTCTCACACTATACATCAAAGATATTCCCCAGGGGTCTCTGCAATATGTTCCCACCAGTGAAACCAATAATAGCCCAATGGTCATTATCTCTGGTCTTAATGTCCAGACCCTTTGAACTTTTGGCAGCTTGCCCCTTAAATGTATTGTCGAAGGCTTTCACGGCCGGAGAACGATGGTTGTTGGGGGTTTTCCGGGCTGTATTGCCGTGGTCTTGGCATTGTAGTTCCTGACGTTTCGCCAGCAGCTGTGGCTCTGAAGATGCCTCTGAAGATGCCAGCCACAGCTGCTGGCGAAACGTCAGGAACTACAATGCCAAGACCACGGCAATACAGCCCGGAAAACCCCCAACAACCATTGCCCCTTAAAACTTGTCTATTAAAGTGGCATTTTTTGTGGCTATCACATCAGCTAAGCATGTGAGTGAATTAGCCTCATTAAGAATGGCTCTCCCTTTCTTAAGTTATACCCAGAGAAGGTGGTCCTTAGGCTTAGCCTCCAGATCCTTTCCAAAGTAATATCTAAATTGCTCACTTCCCAGGTAAAAGTATTACCCGTTTTCTTCCCATCTCCCACCTTGGAGGCAGAAAAAGGTTCCATACACTGGATGTGTACAGGGCAGTGTTATTCTGTGTAGACCTTACTGCCTCCTTTAGGTCAGAGGTACAGTTGTTTATTTGTTACACAGGCCCTAGGAAAGGGACAAAGGCATTCTCCCAAACTATCTTCAGATGGGTAGTTCAGGCTACTAAGCTCTCTGTTATGAACAGGCCAACTTATGTCCATTGGAGATTCATGCAGGTTCTACTAGGTCCCAGGCATCATCCACAGCTTTCATTAGAGGAGTTCCCATACAGGACATCTGTAAAGCACCATTATCAAGCACTATGCCTTGGACGTCAGTGGCAAGAGGGAAGCAGCAGTGGATCAAGCAGTTTTTCATTCTCTGTTTCCATGAAGAGTATCACTCCTCATAATAACATAATAACATTCATTTTATAGAGCTCTGAAAGAGCTGTGATTGACCCAAGGTCACTCCACTGGCTTCAAGCAGAGGAGTAGAGAATCAAACTCCGTTCTCTCTCAGAGTCCTGCCGCTCTTAATCACTACACCAAACTGGCTCTCATAGGATAGGTGGCTTGCTAAACTTCCATGTAGTGCTGCACAGAAGACTGACAATGAAAACAGGGTTGTGCTTACCTGTAACTGCTGTTCATTGAGGTCTTCTTCGCAGTGGGGTACCCTCCTGCCCCACTGTGTGCTCTTCACTACTTACCTTGAAGAGTCTGGCGGCTCAGAGGAAACTGAGGGTAGAGGGTGCTGCCCCTCCCAGAGCTTGGACTGTTTGTGCAGGAAACAGCCATGCTGGTGCTTTTGTGGGGAGGGCACCCTCCTCTATAGTTTTAAAGCTACAGAATCTACCAATCAGTAGGCGTGCGCATACACAGTCCCATGTATGCCTGCACAGAAGACCTCAATGAACAACAGTTACAGGTAAGTGCAACCCTTTTTTTCTCCACAGAATCATTCTGGATAGAAATATCAAGTCCCAGAGTAATTTAGTACTAGGTGGCATACTATTTCTCCCTCTCTCAAAATCTGAATTCTGAGGTAATGCTAGTTGTATGTCCTAGCTGTTGATTATATTGTGTTTTCACTTGCACTGTTGTAATCCACATTGGATTTCAGTAAGAAAGGCAGACAATAAATAAAAATCAATAGTGCACACACATTTGAATTACTGTTTTCAGTTCTGGTCACCCCTTCATAGAAAAGGTAGAGGTAGAAAGGACGTTGAAGAACTAGGAAGAAGCAACAAAGTAATTAAAATGATCAAGAAGTTGGCGTGCCTTCCTTAAGAAGCAAGCCTAATGAATTTGTGGTTTGTGTAATTTTAAAAACAAAAGGACTAACTGGGGACACATCATCAAGATTTATAATGGTGATAAGATGAGAGGGAGAGAAGAACTCTCCAATAATACTGGAGCTTTAGATCACCTAATAACATTGGCAATAAATTCAGGTCAGACAAAAGAAAGTACTGTTTCACAGAACACATGATTAACTTAAAAGAGTTCACTGTTAGAGGATGTGGTGATGGCCACTAGCTAAATTGACTTAAAAGGGGATTGAGCAAATTCATGGAGGATAGGTTTTATCTCTGTTTGCCAAATGACACCTCCGTGTTCACAGCATCTGAATAGCAGTTACTAGAGAACAAACAACAGTGGAGTTGTTTTCTTCATATGTTGCTTACCAGTTTTGCCAAGGGCGGGGGGAGTAGTAATCATGTCTAGTTTTTAGAGGCTTCCTGTATGTTTGCTGTTTATGCTGCCCTTGCAAGAGATGGCCCAAACCAAGCTATGGAAGAAAAGTCATTCTGCTTTTCTTTTTCCACTTTCTCCATCACAATCCAGCCTCTTCAAATAGGCATTTTAAATCAGTTGGCCTTATACTAATTTCATAGAAAAATATTTCTTCATGTGTGTCTGTCATGACTCTGAAAGTGCCTTTGGGCCCACTGATTCTTCATCATTATGTACACACACACCAAAAAAGTCTTACTTCAGAAGATATTTGGGGCACATGACCTCCATTTTTGGCAATCATAACCATGCAAAAGTGTTTGAAAGATTACTCAAAAGCATCAACATTAAAAATCATTGTATTTTTGTTTCAAAATATACCAGTGGGGGTACCCCAAGCTTTTTTCAAAAAACTTAACCAGGCTGTACAGCTTGACCACGAATCAAGCTGAAAGCATTACAGGATACAAAGGAAAAAGCAGGTTGTGCCTTTCCGGATTGGTTGTTATACTCTTAAGGCCTGTGCGTTGACCTGGTTGAGAGAATGGATTACCTTGGAAAATGAAAGACTCTTAAACCTGGAAGGACATGATTTACTGATGGGCTGGCATGCATTTCTCTGGTATAAAAATGGGAATACCATAAATACTTTAAAAACCATTGGATAAGGAAGGCATTAGTGACGGTCTGGGAAAGAATAAGATCCGCCTTCTACGAGAAAATCCCTTTGTGAGTCTCCCCAATTGAAGCATTTACACAACCTAACTTGAAAAAAGAGGGGAAAGCCCCTACTTACAAGGTACTGTTGAAACCAGGCGGTTTATTAAAAAACTCAAAAGAAATGACAGATTCAGACATTGAGTTGGGATGGTAGGGCCAGGCACAACTAGAATCTAGATATAAAAAAGATAAGATAATGGGCTTCTATGAAAAGGATGAGAATATTGATATGATAATATGTGGTTCCAATGTTAAAATGATAAAGAAAATATCTAGTATGCTCCTAAATGCAAAACGACAGGGGGAAGAAGTTATACGGTTATACGGTCCTCCACCAGTCCCGGACAAGTGGTCGGGGGGGAGGCGTGGCTTTGCTCATTCGGGAGTCTTTCTCCTTCAGACCACTCCCCACCCCAAAAATTACTGGCATTGATTGTGTGGGCCTAGTGTTGGACGCCGAGGAGAGGTTGGCAATATGCGTGGTGTACCGACCGCCTACTGCACCTGCATCTTCCCTGTCTGGTCTCTTGGAGGCGGTGGCCAGCTGGGCCTTGGAATTCCCGAAACTTTTGGTTCTCGGGGATTTCAACGTCCATGCTGACGACGATGCCTCCATGCAGGCCATTGACCTGGTGTCCTCCATGGCGGCCCTAGGACTCTCCCAGTTTGTTTCGGCTCCCACACATCAAGCAGGTCACACGCTGGATTTGATTTTTGGGGCAGGGATGATGGTGGTCTTGGATGCCTATGATGCAGTGCCATGGTCAGATCACTTTGTTCTGAAGGCTCGTCTGAGCATGCCGCTCCTTTCCCGGGTGGGCGGTGAGCGGATTTACGCTCGCCCGCGGAGGCTTATGGATCCAATTGGTTTCCAGGCGGCTCTGCGGGATCCGATGCCCCCTGGCAGTACGTTAGATGAGCTGGTGGATGATTGGCATGGCCGTCTTTCCGAAGCCATCGACGCTATTGCCCCCTGCCGTCCTCTCCGAGCCCGCAAACGGGTAGCTCCTTTGGTTTACCGAGGAGCTTCGCCAGATGAAGCGGTCTCTGAGACGACTAGAGCGAGTGTGGAGGCGGGGGCGCGACGAAGAGGCAAGAACATCTTATAGGACGTTTATGAAAGCCTATGAGGTGGCAGTGAAAGCAGCAAAGAGGGATTTCTTTGCTGCTTCCATTGCATCCGCTAGCTCACGCCCGGCTCAATTATTTCAAACAGTTCGGTCCTTGGTCTCCCTCTCTCAGGGAGACCACCAAATTCTTAATTCAACTATTGGCTGCGAGGCTTTTGCGAGCTATTTTGCGGGTAAAATCTTGTCCCTTCGCCGTGGCCTGCCACCCACTGTTGATACAGTAAGGGAACTGGAGACCCCTTGGCCGTCTTCTGGGTCCGTATTAGACCATTTCAGCCTGCTCTCTCAGGACGATGTGGACAGGATCCTGCAGGGGATGAGGCCAACCACCTGTCCTCTGGACCCCTGCCCATCCTGGCTGGTGAAGGCCAGCTCGGAGGGGCTACGGGACCATCTGGAGGCCATTGTTAACATCTCCCTGAGCTCTGGGGTTTTTCCAGGAGTGTTAAAGGAGGCGGTAGTGCGGCCCCTCCTGAAAAAACCATCTTTGGACCCCACTGACCCGTCCAGTTACCGCCCAGTGTCGAACCTCCCGTTCCTGGGCAAGGTGATTGAGCGGGCGGTGGCGGTACAACTGCAGGAATTCCTGAATGATGCTCTAGTCCTGGACCCATTCCAGTCTGGCTTCCGTCCTGGCCATGGGACGGAGACAGCCTTGGTTGCCCTCACAGACGACCTTCGCAGGCATCTGGATCGAGGCGGGTCAGCGCTGCTTGTGTTACTTGATCTCACAGCAGCGTTTGACACGGTTGACTATGATTTGTTGGCCAGCCGCCTTGCCGACGTGGGGATTAGGGGGACAGTCTTACAGTGGCTGGTCTCCTTTCTCCAGGGTCGGGGACAGAGGGTGGCGCTCGGGGGAGATCTATCGGCCCGTCACCCTTTGGTGTGCGGGGTTCCCCAAGGGGCGATACTCTCCCCAATGTTATTTAACATCTATATGCGCCCCCTCGCCCAGTTGGTGCGGAGGTTTGGGCTGGGTTGTCATCAATACGCGGATGACACCCAACTTTTTCTGTTGATGGACGGCCGGCCAGACACGGCCCCAGACAATCTGGCCAGAGCTTTGGAGGCTGTGACGGCATGGTTGAAACAGAGCAGGCTGAAATTGAACCCAGTGAAGACGGAGGTCCTGCAGCTGGGACGGGGGCTGCCAGATGTTGGGATCCAGCTCCCTGCCCTGGATGGGACACCACTGGCAACTTTGCCAGTGGTAAAGAGTCTGGGTGTGCTCCTGGATGCCTCCCTATCGATGGAGGCCCAGGTCACGGCGGTTGCCAAGTCTGCATTTTTCCATCTTCGTCAGATCAGGCAACTTGCCCCCTACCTGACGCCCCAGGACCTGGCTACAGTGATCCATGCAACGGTCACCTCCAGGCTAGATTACTGTAACTCACTCTACGCTGGGCTACCCCTGGGCCTGATCCGGAAACTACAACTGGTCCAGAATGCGGCGGCACGGGTCCTGACTGGTATACCTTACCAGTCACACATCACACCTGTCCTGCGCCAGCTGCACTGGCTTCCAGTTGAATTCCGAATCAGGTTCAAAGTGTTGGTTCTTACCTTTAAAGCCCTGAGTGGGTTGGGACCGGCATATCTTCGGGACCGCCTCTCCCTGTACGTTCCCCGGAGATCGCTCCGATCAGCGAATAAATATTTACTTGTGGTCCCCGGCCCTAAGGAAGCCCGCCTCGCTTCAACCAGGGCCAGGGCTTTTTCAGTCCTGGCCCCAGCCTGGTGGAACGCTCTGTCAATGGAAACCCGGGCCCAGCGGGACATATTATCGTTCCGCCGGGCCTGTAAGACAGAGCTGTTCCGCCAGGCGTTTGGTGATTGAAGGGGGCGGTGCCATGTCGGCCTCCCACCTTTGGGGTGGGGAAGGTTCTCCCCACCACTGCACCTTGTTAATTTGTTTTATTATTTGTATATTGATTTTAGTTTTGTTTTTATCAATTTTAACTGTTCACCGCCCAGAGCCCCTGGGATGGGCGGTATATAAATTGAATAAATAAATAAATAAATAAAAATAAATAAAGATACTATGATAAAATGGGCAGAGAACGTGGGACACACAATTGATCTAGAGCAATGATCACAAATGTGGAAGGGCAATTTAAGGATGACAAAATCAGCTTCTTTGAAAGAAAATATTTACAAAATGTTTTATAGGTGGCATTTAACTCCTATTAGGATAGCTAAAATGTCCTTAAATATGTCAAATAAATGTTGGAAATGTGAGAGTACCCTGGGTTCATATTACCATATGTGGTGGACATGTAAAAAAGCAGTAGAGTTCTAGAAGATGGTTCATAAAATGACTCAACAGATACTTAAGATTTCACTGCCTCTGAAACCAGAACTCTTTTTATTAAACCACATATTGGTTCCAGTTAATAAAAAACAAAAACATCTGATGTTGAATATAATCACAACTGCCAGGATACTATACGCGAAAATTTGGAAAACGACAGCCATCCCAACGCAAGAAAACCTGGTCGAAAGAACTCTTGAGACAGCTGAAATGGATAAATTGTCACGTTTATTGAAAGATGTGGACAATACAATACATGACATTTGGGACCCATTTTACAGCTGGATACAAAAGATGACTGAAGAAACCTAGCTTTTAGTTAAGAGGAAGACTTTTATGGACGTTATCTAAAATGAATGGAAAAATTTGTAAACAAATAGCTGATCTGCAGAACATATTGATGTGATAAGAAATATATTAGATTGAACGGTGCGATGTATTAGAGTGATATAATATGAACTTCTTTTCCCCACCCCTCTTTATTCTGTATCCCCCTTTTCTTAGTAAAAAATAAAAAAACTTATTATAAAAAAAATAATTTAAAAAAATCATTGTATTATAATTGTACTTGTGCACCAGTGTGGGCTGGACCTTCAGAAATTCACTTTTTATTCAGACACTTAGCTATTATGGCTGAACTGCATTTTTTCAATAAAGATCATAGAAAAGCAGGTTTGGGAGAGGATACTGAAAAAACCATAAAACAGGACAGTATCAGGTTGACATTCTGAAAAACAGTACTTCAATTTGGATGTCAAAGCAGAAAAAAAGTCTGTGTGGATCTAACCTAAGAAGATTCTGCATTTGAACTAGATAATCCAAAAATACTTTGGAAATCTTTTTATTATTATTATTATTATTATTATTATTATTATTATTATTATTATTCCTTAGGAAAAAACAAATGTCTTCATATTCAAGTTAGAAAATGTGTTTTAATTCCTTAAAAATGCCTATACCCTCAGCTTTTTACATATATAAATCAATGGTAAAGTATTTTTAGTTGTGTTAATGTAAAATAACTTCACTCTTCTTTAAAAGTCACCATATATGCTTACTATGAAAATACTGTTTGGTTGTTTGGGTCCTGATCCTCATTTTTTTTATTCCTTTCTACTAAGACTACTCTGAATAGTAAAATTCTCCCTTCCTAGTAATACAAATAGGATTCTTCACCTTTCTGAATTTATTTCAATTTATTTTAAGTCATCAACGTAATACTTTGTTCTCATGAATGATTGGGATTTTTCTTCTTTCTTCTTCTGTTCCGCTCTATATTATGTCTGATTGCCCTAAGCTACATTCAGATGTGACAAGCCAACTACAGTTTGTTTATGAAGAGAACAAGCTAGGATGTCCTTAGGATCACGTACCTTCTACTCTCATGTGTTGCAGGGAGACTGAAGGCATCTTGGTTTGGAACTATCTGAAATGCTGTTATGATATATGAATGCAGCAAAATGACAGATTGTGGTTTGTTTCCTGGCCTAAAAACCAGGACTGTAAACCATAATTTAATGCTGGTAGTTTAGGTAAGAGAACAAACTACCATTTGTCATTTAATCTGACTCTGTCATGAAAACATATCACTTTGTGATGAAAAGTGCTTTAAAATATTATACTTCCATGAAAAAATAAGTGAAATTTAAATGTTTCACATGTGATCTTTCCTAGATATATGGGCTATTGGCTGCATATTTGCAGAGCTATTGACTTCTGAACCTATATTTCACTGTCGTCAAGAAGACATCAAAACAAGCAATCCTTTTCACCATGATCAACTTGATCGAATATTCAGCGTAATGGGATTTCCTGCAGGTGGTCACTTATAATTCTTATACAAAGTTCTTAGTTTGAATTTTGGTTTTCAGTAAATTAGGTTCCTATATTTATGTATGCTTGGGAACTAAACAGATAATATTCTTTGTGTATAGTAACTCTCCATATAATTTTAATAGTTGCAGAATTGTTCTTTTTTTTTTTTAAGACAAAGACTGGGAAGACATAAGGAAAATGCCAGAATATCCTACACTTCAAAAAGACTTTAGGAGAACAACGTAAGTTCTTTGCATAGAAGACTAATTGTAGCTATAGTTTAATGAATATTTATGTATTTTGGAAAATGTATATACCATTTTTATATTAAAAAATAAAACTTAAAATACAATTGTTGGGACTCAAACATTAAAATATGTAGAAGAAAGACAATAAAAATCTGATTGGCTTCTGTGTAGCTGGTTTGTAAAATGCACATCTTTATTTGTTAAGATATACTCTAAACAGGAATTTATTGTAACAATGTTATATGTTAGTGAAATAAAGTGAAAACAGTAACAAAGATTAACATTATTACATCACAAGAAAACCTCTGTTTTGCAGATGCATGTGGTCTGTCATATGTCCCAACAAATAAAAGCTGTCAAAGCATTATTTTGAATGTGAATTACTATATCCTTTCTTTTGGAACTAGTGTATGAGATTCAGAGACAAAGCAGAAGTGCACCAGAATTTCCATGTCTGGAACTCTCACCAATTTTTTTAAAACTCCATTTTCAGGCATATTGGAACCAGATTTGGACCACAAGAGGGGAAGGGGGGGGTTAATTCCTCTCCTGTGCCATTTTCTTGAAATGGATTTGGGGAGCTGCAGTTTGCCCTATAAAATTTTCCACAAATCAGCATGTCCTTAGGTCAGCAGTTCTCAGCCTTAGCTTTGCATTGATGATAAGGGTATAAAAATACCCTAGAAATAAGATATATGAAATGCTTTGAATAATCTAAAGGAGCTATAATACACTTTTAGGTATTAAATGCTGAGTATTAAATAGTCTGTGTCTGAAAGTGTATTATCCTTTTGAAATGTGTGTTTTCATTGAATGTTTCAGGTATGCCAATAGTAGCCTCATAAAATATATGGAAAAACACAAAGTGAAGCCTGACAGCAAAGTATTCCTTTTGGTAGGTTATGTCGCCAGTTGTGCTGTTGATTATTGTTTATTTGTAACATGGACTCAGCTGATTCTAGCTGAGAATGAAGGTCAAAAATTCACCAGCTTGAAAAGCAATTCATTGCAAAGCCTGAATTCATTTGCTGTTGTCTGGTAATGTTTGGTATAGTTGATAAAAGTAATAGTTTTACTGTCATGATAAATATAAGGGAGACTTGTGAGTTACATCTCTTTCTTACATACTTCTCTTTCTGATTACTTTAGATGAGTCTTTTTGAGTCAATTAAGTTATACAAAATTAACTGCTACAGGTATATCAGGGGTAGGCAACTCCTGGCACATATGTCAAGAGTGGCACACCAGACCATTTTGTTTGGCACTGAGTGCCAGATCTCCACCTAAGCATATGAGGTACTGGCACATGAGAAGGCAACAGACATAGCTTATGCCTTTATCAGCTCCCAGACTTGTACAGCCACCAGTTTTGTCCAAGGTGAATCCCTAAAAATGCTGGCACCATGGGGGCTTGGCTTGCTCTGAGCAGGTCTGATCAAGGTCACCCCCCTTTGTTTGCTGGCATGCCAGCATATACACTGCGGGGAGGGGGTTGGGCCCCAAAGGAGGCCTGCCTCTGATTTTTATGAAGTTTAGTTTTACAAATTGAAGCATCTTTTCTCTATAAGAACATGCTACAATGTTTCTTTCAATTAATTAATTATACCTCTATAGGGGATTCAGCTGGCATATATGCCAGTCAATTCTGTAGTGATAGCAATATAAACTAATCTTCTCTACTGTTGTACTACACAGCTGCAAAAACTTCTTACTATGGATCCTACAAAAAGAATTACCTCAGAGCAAGCTTTGCAGGATCCCTATTTCCAGGAAGACCCACTTCCTACATCAGAGTATGTCTCTCTTCCATTCTTTATTGTTTTCATCTATTTAATGTGAAGCTGCTGTGTATGGTGCGCATTTAAATATGTAAAAATAGACTGATTAGGTGTGTGAAATACCTCCACTCTAAAGCAGAAGTATGCTTTTGTTCAGTAACAACAAAGGAATGTATAGAAAAAGTAAAAAATTGTTTAATTACCTGCCTGTTCCTGGAGGCAGTTATCTTGTTCAGTAGCTAATAAGTGATTTCATTGTGACTTCTCAATGAAGTCTCCAAGGAACGTACACAGAAGTGACAGGTTTTTCTTCTTTCATAGATTCTGGTTGAATGCAACAAAGATATGTAAAATAGGGGTGTGCGCTTTGGGTTCCCGGTTCGGGGGGAAAAACCTGAACCGGGCCCGATTCGTAAAGATTCGGTATTTCCGAATCACAGCCAGTACAATGGCCCTGATTTGGAAATACTGAATCAAAGCTTTCCGAAGCAATTCGGATGCTTCAGGAAGCTTCAGGGCCTTTTTAAAGGGCTCCCTCCTACCACCACCCCACTTACCTGTGACATCCTGGCAGTGGTGGAAGCAGCAGCGCTGCCGGTGGCCTTCTCTACTGCCATGCTGGCCACTGTGGCAGCCGAAGCGGCGGTGTGGGCATCAGAGGCGCCAGCCACAGCCTCCCATGCTGCCCTGCTGGCCGCGACAGCGGCATGGCATGCAGCGTGGGTGGCGGCAGCCTTCCCTGCCACCCTGCTGGCTGCCGCAGTAGCCAAAGAGGTGGTGCGGGCAGTGGAGGTGCCAGCCGCGGCCTTCAGGATAGGTAAGTGGGGTTGGGAGAAGGGGGGCTCAGGGCAGAGGTGGGTGTTTCACTTCAGTATGCTCAGAATCATTTCGAAGCATACCAAAGTGATTTCCAATAACCCGAACCTGAAGCAGCTTGCTGCTTCGGGTTTTGGGTTATTCCAAATCTTTTTCCCACTTCGGGTAAACCCGAAGCAGGAAAACCGAGTATTTCCGCGGTGCACACCCCTAATGTAGAATCCTTTCTTCCTGCCCTGTAGGATGAAAACATTTGAAGGATTTTCACACAACACTGCAGAAACACAGGGAAAATCACAACAGCAAAGTCCACCGTAACCGAAGCATGTTCATTGTCAAGTCCATATAGGTCTATGCATGTACAGGTGTAAGAGCAAAGGGTTCCTTCCCCGGGTTCAGGAAGCCTGCTTTTGTATGATTTCCTGTTGTCTGGAGAGCTACCACTGTATGTGAAAGGTCCAGTGAACACAGTGATATTATTTCCACAATTCTACTTTCATCTTTCCCTATGCATTCAATATCTCTAGAATTTGGGGGGCTAAAAGAATGGATTGGATGTAGTTTCAGTTTATTGTCATTATTTGGTATATCAATGAGCTCACTGATAGACCAAAAAAATTCTGGAACAAAATGATTTGATACATATTCTTTGAACAATAATAATGGAAAATATTTGTGGTTTCAAATAACCTTATGGAATAAGTATAGATTTTAGATGTAGAGATACTCTTAGGTTGAATTTATACTACGTATTTAAAATGATTAATTAAAACTAGATTTACTTTCTCAACTTCCCCCAAGAAATGGTGGGATGATAATTTTATGACAGAACTATCCCTTCACAGAACTATAATTTCCAGAGCTTCTTGAATTGTTTAGGAGCCATGGCTGCTGAACAGATTTTGTTTAAAACTGTGGTGGAGATATATCTTCAGCCGTGCTATTGAAAACCAATAGAAGCTGCCATCCAACTTCATATTCTGTGTCTGAATATACACTTAATTGTATTTATTTTGCTGGTGGTGGTTATTATTATTAGTTGCAGTGAATCAGTATAAAGAAGTCAGCATTTTAACAGTTTTGAATAAACACAAGGCTACAAACTAAAGCACTGTGTTGTAAAACAGTTGTGTTCTTTTTGTGTTCCAGTGTGTTTGCTGGCTGCCAGATTCCTTACCCTAAACGGGAATTTCTTAATGAAGATGAACCTGAGGAAAAGGGGGATAAGGTATAGTTCAGACTACTTTATTATATCAATAAAAAGGATACTAGTGGCATAGAGATGTTCCATGAATGTGTGTTTGGCACATCACCCCAGAATAATGTCTTGAGACATTATTTACAAGTGCCTTACACTGAAAGATAATCAGTAAATTTAGATATTGTTAGTAATATGCAGTTGGAAGACTAAAGAAAAGAGGCTGCATGCTGTAATCATCTGTGTCATGGTGACATCTTTTTAAGATTCTGCAGTTGATGAGAAATATCCCTCCAGCTCTTTATGCCCTATATTCTTTGTAGCAGCAGAGCTTGGTTTTTGAAATACTTGTGGCTTCTCTATTACAAGTTAACTATATATGTATTCATAGTATTGCATACTTTTTTCCTAGCCATATACTTGGGGTACAGAGTTCTCAGTGCACTCAGTGAGTGACCTCCTTAGTTTTAGAACTCCATTTCTCTTGAAGATTGTCAAAGCTGACTATGTATTTTTATACCTAGACTGTAGCACCTAGTAGTACCTCTGGGTTCGTTCTACTTTTGTTAGAAACTTCATGGAGAGTAGTGTTGAATAATGGTTCATCTATTCCCTAACCTTCCCTGTGAAATCCCACAGGATTCTAACTTATTCCTCTCTCTTTTTCAGTGTGTGTATCAGACAAGATAGTGTAGAGGCTTGGAACCTAGCCATAGTGGTATGCTGTTGACACCCAGCTCCGTCTTGTTTTCATCTAGCCTAGGATCTCTGGCTCTATTGTTGCTTACTCAGTGTCTGATAGTCAGGGCTGTGGGTAACAACTATACATGGAACCAGAGCTACAGTTCTTCAATTCAGGGAGCCTATAATCAATGCCAACTATCAGTTTGGAGAGGCAGTCTCACAGCCTGAAGCCCATATTGCAACACACTGACATCTGTGGATCAGATTTATTTTTATGTCACCTACCCTGCATTAAAGATCTGTATAGGTAATATTGTTAGGCTAAAAAAGAGGAGAAATATTTACAATGAAATATCACAATTAAAAGGTAAAGAGTGTGAATTCGCTGAAGGTGGGCAGACCTAAGGATACTTTAATGGTGTTAGTAAAATATTGAAGGGGAGGAAGATTCAGAAGCGGCAAGAAAAATGCCAAGGAGGGTAACATTTTTATTGTAGATGAGCCATTATGGGGAAAATGTAGAAAATTTATTTGCTTATTCAGCAGTTACACATTCATCTGAGGCACTCAGTCATTCTGCAAATGGCACAGTGCCTTACATGGCTGTGGAAATACATGTATGGGAGGCGAGACAATAAAAGAAAAAAAAGAAGCAACGAATTTTCATAGTGCACTTGTCTACTTTTCCTACTGTTAAGTTTATAGACATAACAGAACTTAAACAAAAGAAAATGTAAAATGCACAGATAATGTGTACTCATGTTGCTGATATAACAGGGATTTCTATTGAAATAAAATAAAGAAGAGGTTGAACTAGGGAGAGGTGGGTTTTGAGAAAATGCCTAAAGCTGAGAGCAGGTGCTAAATACTTGAAGAGGGTGGGCATGAGCATGTTAAGTGTAAGGGCACATGAAGAAAGAGCACACAAATGTGGAGACAAGGGAGAGAACAGTGTTGTCACGAGGGGGGAAGTAGCGGGACAAGATTCCAGGACCCAGTTTGCTTTTGTGTGATGACTAGGGTGAGCCTGAATGTTGAGAGAGGGAATCTTTATCTAGTGTGAAGGTCCTTTAGTCACTTATAGACCTATCCCCCATAAATCTGTCTAATCCCTGTTTAAAGCTGTCATTGGATGCCTTTGAGTTGTATTGTTTTGAGAGAGAGAAAAAGTTCTCTGTCCACTCTCTGTACCTCGTGCATAATCGTGATAAAGTTATATCATGTTCCCCTCCACCCTTAGTTGTCTCTTTCTAAATGGAGAAGTCCAAGATTCTTCAGCCTTTCCTCATGGGAAAGGTGCTCCAAATAGGGGTGTGTAGTTTGGTTTGGAATTTGGATTAAAATACTTAATTTTGGCTGATTCGGTACAACCTGGGTATCCTTTCCAAAAAATTCAGTAAAATGTGGCCATTGTTTTCTATGGGAAAATCACTCTGAGAGCTATCCAGTGGGCAGGAAGGTTCATTTTTCAACAAAACTTCACCAAATTTGGAGGGAACCTATTCCTGTTCTCTAAAGACCCCTCAAGTTTCCTGATAGGGTTGCCAGCTCCAAGTTGGGAAATTCCTAGAGATCTGGTGGGTGAAACCTGGAGAAAGTGGGGTTTGGGGAGGGAGAAGACCTTGGCATGGCATAATTCCATAGAGTCCACCCCCACCCAAAGTAGCCATTTTCTCCAGGTGAAGACCCTAAATCTCCAGAGCTGAAGTGGCGCAAACAGGAGAGCCAATCAGAACAGGCTGATTTGCCTGCTAAGAAGGCAAAAAAGAAGTTGAAGCGGACGCATTCAGTCTCCGTGCAGACTGAGCAGGTCTGAGATAAACCCAAAACACCTTCCCTCCGGATGAGGTCTCCCCATTACTCCTCGGGCGATGAAGGAGAGGTCCAAGGAAGCCCTTGGTTTGAGGATCAAACCCAACCATATGAAGAAGCTCTACCCTTTGAGTACTCTTACCAGGGAACTGGCAAGTATGGATCCAAGTACGACAGACCATGAACTCATGCTTTGACCTCGCTACGGGAAGATTGGGAGGTACCTAGGAGTGAGTGCTCACATTATGGATCCCCATCCCGTGAGCTGCCCTATCAATACTCTGAGACAGGGCGTGATCAAAGCCCCAGCCCTCCATCTGATCCTTCTCCTGATGAAATTATCATTGGTTCAGGCAGGATTTCTCCAAATGAGGACTTTCGCCTTTATACTGAGCAGATGCTGAGAATGGCTCGCTCTTTGGAGATTAAGGTTGCTGCGGTTGATCCTAAGCTGAAGGATAAGATCCTCCAATACATTTATTCCGGCAACCCGTCTAATGTTGCCTTCCCTATTATAGAGGGTCTAGCGGAGGTGATTTCCTCGATATGCGAGAAACCGTCCTCCATTCATGCCACTTCCCATAAGTTGGAGGCACTTTACAAAACCCGTGATGATGTCTGCACTTACCTATTCTCTCATCCTCCACCGTCCTCCTTAGTGACTGAGGAGATGCAGACGCGCCAGAGACAGGGATCTCAGGTTGTGACTACCAACAAGGAGAGTAGGAAGCTAGACTCCTTGGGTAAAAAGGTCTATTCTTCTTCATCCCTCATATTGAAGATAGCTAATTACCCATCCATCATGGGGGCTTACCAGATTTTCCTTTGGAACCGGATTGCAGTTTTCCTGGATAGACTTCCAGATGACCAGAGAGTGCTGGCCAAGGTAATTATGGATGAAGCCTTGCAACTCTCCAGACAACAAATCAGTGCTGGCCGGAATTCCTTGGGGACTGTATCTAGGGCCTTGGCATCCTCGGTGGTGCTCCACAGGCACGCGTGGCTACGCACTACAGCTCTACCACCTGAAACGAGAAACAGAATGGAGGACTTACCTTTTGAAGGACAAACCTTATTCTTGTCCAAAACAGATGAGTATCTTTCCCAAAAGCGCAAGGATCGCTTAACAGCACGTTCCTATGGAGTGACCCACTCCAAGCAACCTTCTTCCTACCAACTGCCTTACTGACCGTTCCAACACTATCGGGGCAGACAGCAGAGATATCAGCCATATCCTCAATATGGTGCTTATAGGCAACACCAGCAACATTAGTCTGGCCCTTACCAACGGCGCAGGCCATACCATCACCAGCGTCAGAACCAGCAGAGCCCGATTGTTAAGGAGTCTACTAATCAACCCAAGCAATTCTGACTAGCAGTTGAGCAATCTGTGGTTTTTGGTGACAGATTGGCTGAGTTTGCGCTATCCTGGGCTGAAATTCAAGTTGATAGTTGGGTTTTGAATGTTATCAAGTTTGGATATAAAGTTGAATTTGAAGTTTACCCACAGCTGTCTCTCCCTGATTATTCGCTCTATACTCCATCACAGAAGCTGCACACTGCTGTGGCAGCTTTAGAGTCGAAAGGAGCAGTTCGGGAGATACCCCGTTGGGATTTTATTCTAGAATGTTTGTGGTGGATAAGGACGGCGGTGTCGGCCTGATACTAGACCTGAGGGGTCTGAATAAATTTGTACAGGTTAGAAAGTTTCGGATGCTTACATTAGCCACGGTCCTGCAGCTAATGCCTGATAACATGTGGTTCGCTGTCCTGGACCTCAGGGACGCATACTTTCACATTTCTATCCACCCAGCTTACAGGAAATTTCTTAGATTCATCTGTAATGGGCGTATATTTCAGTACCAGGTACTGCCCTTTGGATTGCCCACTGCTCCCAGGGTCTTCACTAAATGCATGGGCCCTGTAGTAGCCTTTTTGAGGAGACAAGGGTGTTCCATCTACCTTTATTTAGATGACTGGCTGTTGTCGGCACCATCTTCTGGTGCGTTAGTAGAACAGATACACACGGTGGTAACCACATGTACTAGGCTGGGTCTCCTCGTGAATTCCAAAAGTCGGTCCTTATCCCTTCACAAAGGGCTCAGTTTATTGGCATGGTGTTGGATGGGGTACTGAATAAGGGATTCCTACTTGCAGATCGTGCTTTAAGGATTAAGCGTATAGTGGGTTTCTTTTCTAGGTGTCGCTTCCAATCGGTGGTGGCTATTCAGAAACTCTTGGGTCTCATGGCATCCACTACAGAGGTGACCCCTATGGCTAGACTACATATGCGGGCCCTTCAGTTGTGGTTTTTATCAATCCACGACTTCCAGTCTGGTCGTCAGGATCAGAAGTACTCCATTCCACGCAGGATTATTCGTGCTTTGGGCTGGTGGTTGTCTGATAACAATCTCCTTAAGGGAATTAGTTTCGGTGCTACTCAGCATCAGATTACCATTTCCACTGACGCCAGTTCGTTGGGATGGGGGCCCCAGTGTGGCTCCCTAAGAGCTCATGGGGTTTGGTCTGATCAGGATCGAGAACTCCACATTAACCTTTTGGAGCTCAAGGCTGTGCGTTATGCCCTTATTGCATTTGCAGATACCGTGCAACACAAGACAGTTCAAATATTGACAGACAATTGCACAGCCATGTTTTACCTGAACAATCAAGGAGGCACTACGTCTCAGGCCCTTTGCGATGAAGCGGTGCTGATCTGGGAATGGGCGCTGAGCAGAGGCATTTTTCTGCAGGCAGTACACATCCCAGGCAAATCCAATGTGGTCGCAGACAAGCTGAGTCGGTTAGCCTCCGAGAATTACGAGTGGACAATCTCAGATCTGCACTTGCACGAGATATTCCTACGGTGGGGCTTCCCAGAGGTGGACCTGTTTGCGTCAGAGAGCAACAAGAAGGCCCCTCAATTTTGCTACAGGGGCGGTCTGGGGTGCTTTTCCCTAGGGGACGCATTTCAGATCAGGTGGACAGGATGCCTATTTTACGCATTCCCTCCATTCCCGCTGATTGCCAGAACTGTCAGCAAGATTCAACTCGGGTTATACTGGTGATTCCATTCTGGCCCCGGCAACCCTGGTTTCATCTGGTGATGCAGCTGTCACAAGGGTCTTCTTTTCAATTCAGACAGGAACCAGGTCTTCTGTCAGACAGGGGGATCCTATATCACGATCTACCCACTGAGGTTGACAGCATGGCTTGTGGGTCACTAGGCCTCTCTACTAGGGTAGCGGAGGTATTGACCAATGCAAGAAGGGATAATACCCGCTAGTCTTATTCAGCTAAATGGAGGCATTTTGAGACTTGGGCAATTTCCAAGGGGTTCAATATTTTGAACTGTTCTTTGGGGTGTATTTTTGAATTTTTGTTGTCCCTGAAGGATGAGGGGCTTTCCAACTCTTCCATAAAGGTTTATTTAGCTGCCATATCGGCGTTTCACCCCAGAATTGATGGGAAGACTGTGTTTTCACATAGTTTATCGAAAACATTCCTCAAAGGTTTACAGAATATGTTCCCTCCATTCAAAGAGGTAGTTCCTCAGTGGTCCCTTAAGTTAGTTTTGGCGGAGCTCATGAGCCCTCCGTTTGAACCCCTAGCTACTTGTGAGCTTAAGTTTTTATTGTTTAAGGTAGTATTTTTGTTGGCCATTACTTCAGCCAGAAGGGTAAGTGAGTTGGCAGCCCCAAGGCATGACCCAGCTTTTCTGAAGGTCCATCAGAACAAGGTAGTCCTTCGGCCTGATCTAAAGTTTAGGCCCAAGGTTTCATCCCAACACTTCCCAGGACATTGTCCTACCTGTGTTTTTTCCTTCTCCTTCAGATAGTGCAGAACGGGCCCTTCATTCTTTAGATGTACGCAGGGCGATTCTTTTTTATGTCCAGAGAACAAAGTCGTTTCGACAGGATAGGCAACTATTCGTGTGCTGTGCTGGCCCCAGGAAAGGCAAGGCAGCGACATCCCAATCTCTGTCACAATGGGTTACTATGACTGTTAAGACTTGTTATTCACAGGCTGCCGTACCTTGCCCTTTGGAAATTAGGGCACATTCCACAAGAGCACAGGCGTCTTCTGCTGTGTTCCTGAAGGGGATCCCGCTTCATGATATTTGTAAAGCTACTTTGCATGCAAAAGGTCCCAGGTTCAATCTATGGCATCTTCAGTTTTAAAGAATTGGGTAGTACAGCATTTATGCAGGAAGGTGACCCAAAATGTAAAATGACACCTGTCCACCAAAATATGTTATCCCCCCCCCAAATATGTTGTTATTGTGCATGTGAACATGGGAACCCCCCCCCTCCCAGTTTGGTGTAGTGGTTAAGAGTGCAGGACTCTAATCTGGAGAGCCATTGATTCCCCACTCCTCTACTTGAAGCCAGCTGGGTGACCTTGGGCTAGTCACAGCTCTCTGGAGCTCTCTCAGCCCCACCCACCTCACAGGGTGTTTGTTGTGGGGATAATAATAACATACTTTGTAAACCGCTCTGAGTGGGCATTAAGTTGTCCTGAAGGGTGGTATATAAATCAAATGTTGTTGTTGTTGTTGTTGTTGTTGTTGTTGTTGTTGTTACTCCCTTTTCCTTTTTGTTGACACACCCGGAAAAACTAGTCTTCCTTTTGACTAAATATAGTGGGAAATGTTAAAGACTTCAGCCAGAGACCCTAGAGAGCTGCTGTCAGTCACAACAGGCAATACTGACCTTGACAGACTTAGCCCACATTGCCAGTCCATAAAAAGACCTGTCCTCTTATCCCATAACTATTAGTAGTTTCCCTCAGAAACCTTGGGTGAAAGTTCACATATAGAATGTTTACTGGGTCATTCCTGTCTACATTCTTAACAAATTCTGTGTTCCCTTCTTGCATAAATAAACCTATTTTTGTTTCATTTGACATTCCTTTATCTTTTGTTGTAATTCTCTTTGCCCATTTAAATCCTTCCTCTTAAGTATTGCATTGTGGAGAGGATAGGTACTACATACAGTTTTTCAGATTGGAAAATGAAGATTTGTTGTGTTTCCTGTAGTTAAAAAACTAGTTTCATTATATGTTTGTTTATTATATTAATTTATGCATATAAAAGACCTGTAAGTTAAACAGATTTTGCAGTTATATTTTTTGTGCTTATATTTTATGTGCTTATATTTATATCTATAGAAAAGTTCCTTGGAATGGCTGCCCCAGTGCACTGTTTGAACACCTGTATACTTTTTGGGAATGCAGATGCTTGGAAAACAAAAGAAAATAAAAGTAGCACCAAAAATGGCAGAAAGAGAGGAAAAGTTGTGAACCTCAAATTAGCACCAAGTGAAGAGTGTTTGGAAATGAGGCGCCAAAAAGAACTAGAACTCAGACAGAATACTTTGTTGCAACAGGAGAATGTTCAGTTGTCCTTGAAGACCTGTTGTTGAAATGTGTTGTACTGATTCGGATACATTTAATGTAGACTAATGTTACAAACACAATAGCAATCTGGAAAGTAAATTAGCCAGAGTAATGCAGTGATTAGAAAGCCAGACTGATTCTGGGTAGGCATGACTTCAAATCCCCGTTTAGCCATGAAGCTTCTTGGGTGACCTTGGGCCAGTTACTCTCTCTAACCTACCTCATAGGCTTGTTGTGAGTGTAAAGAACCACCAAGTAAATTACTTTGAGCTCCTTGAAGGAAGGATGGGATGAAAATGTATTAAATGGGCAATGAATTCAAATAAAATGTTTGAGGAAAAGCTGTTTGCATGAACAAATACCAAGTCCTGCAGAATATCATTTTACATTGTTTCTCCTAGGAACAAAAAACAGAAAATATAATGCAATTTGATATAAATCTCTGTTGCAACCATATTTAGATATTATGGTGCTAAAGAAGATGTAACTAAAATCACCAAGAGTTTAGAGCAACTGCCTATAAGGTAGAGCTAGATTAAGTCTCTGTTTTAGGGGGGGGGAAAGAATGCTAATGTGACAGAGGTTTATGAAAAATGGTAGAAGAAAACAAGACACAGATAAATTGGGATTATGAATAGTTTCAGCATTTGCAAAAGGAAGTACTATGCTCAATTAAATTAATGCGGAAGTAGTTGATATGTCTAAAAGCTGAGTTTCTGGAGGATAAAGCATATCAAAGACCTCGGCAGTTGAATCTTCATATTCAGAGGTAGGAAGTTTTTGAGTACCAGAGGATAAGAACAAAGAGGGAAGGGAAGTTATATTCCTAATATCTTTGCCTTATGTATGAGGTTTCAGGGACTATCTGCTTCTGGAAATGAGCTGAGGAATTTAAAAATCCTTGTTTAATCAAAGCAAAATTGTTCTTACATTTTTCATTCTCATTTGTTACTGACATGAGGCTAGAGGAATCTTAGTAAGGGCCAATACATTTGTTGGGGCTACTTTAACCAAGCATCTCTTTCTTCTTAAAATTCCCACGCCCAGAAGAATCAAAATCTGAAGAAGCTGGACATTTCTGCTTGAAAAATCATTATGCTCATCACTTGAAATACAAGTTTTTAGAAACTTCAAATTAGCCTGCGGGTAGATTAAATTAGCCCCATCTGAGAGAGACAAATGGTGTAGTTTGTGTATTTTATATTTGCTGTCACGTTGAATGAAGGGGCAGGAAAACTCCTAATCTCAGGCACCCAGGGTCTCTTGCTTCACTTTCCCACTACTCTTGAAAGATCCCTCTGCACTTGTGATTATTGAAATACTTGTGTTCTGATGTTGTTTTTTAATCCTCTAGAATCAACAGCAGCAGAACCAACATCAGCAACAAACAGCACCTCAACAACAGCAAGCAGCACCTCAGCAGCAGCAACAAAACAGTACCCAGACAAATGGAACTGCAGGGGGAGGTGGAGCAGGAGGCGGTGGCCCTGGGGCAGGTCTCCAGCATAGCCAGGACTCCAGCCTCAACCAGGTGCCTCCAAATAAGAAACCACGTATAGGGCCTTCAGGCAATAATTCAGGCGGGCCTGTTATGCCTTCTGATTATCAGGTACTTTTTTTTATCATTCCTGCATTTTTTTTCTTTTGGGGGGAACAAGAAGAAATCAGTTTAATAAACTACTATAGTAAGAAGATCTTATTCTAAAGCATTCTTTCTCAACACATTAATATATCTAATTTCAGCATGGCCACAAATGTAGATACTTAAATCAGGAGACTTGGACAATGGACAGACCAGACAGATTTTTCAACAAACCTGAGAAAAGCCTTGGGTTTCCAGAAAAATCTGAAATCTTTGTAAACAAATGCCTTCTGTCTCCATTGCTAGGCAATCCCAACAGTATTGCCAGCATTCAAGTCTTGGTTTCTGCCAATAAAAGGCAGGGGGGAAGGGCAAGGTCCTTTCCAGTGCTGTTCTGGTCTTTGAACTCATTGAGGTCTGCCCTGGCAATAACCACGGAACTTCCATGACTTATCCAGGTCTGGCTGCTCACTGCTGTTCAACAGCAGCCACCCCAGAAAAGTATTGTGTAGTGGTTAGAGTTTCAGACCACGATCTGAGAAATTCAGGTTTAATCCCCATTATGCCATGGAAACTCACTGGGCGATCTTGGGGCTGTCACTCTCTCTCAGACTAACCTACCTCACAGGGTTGTTTGGAGGATAAAATAGTGATGAGGATAATGATGTAAGCTATTTTGGTCCCTGTTGGGCAGAAAGGCAGGGTATACATGTAAATAAACATTAAATATAAGATGGGGGACTGATAAAAGAAAAGTGGGTGGGTGAATCAGAGAGAGGGAAGCAGAGAAAGGTTGAGGATATGAGGGCTGCCAGGAGAAGTGAAAGAAGAAATAGCATGGGAAGAGGGATACAGGAGAAAGTGAGGTGCCTTTGCAAGTTCTTATGGGTTCCCAACTTGTATATGTATATTTACAGCTTGCAACATTTAATTCAAGGGCTGGCTAATTTCTGGGCAGGTGAGAAACTTTTAGTTGACAGCAAAGCAACAGTATAGTACATCCAGATAAGTTGCTATCTTTTTAACTAGCTCCTTGTGCCAGTAAAACCCATCTGATACACAGAAATTAAGGAGGCTAACTTTTTCTCACTTATTTCTGCAACAGCGGCCCCCAACCTTTTTGGCACCAGGGACCAGCTTCATGGAAGACAATTTTTCCACGGACCGGGTTGGGGGGGGGCGGGGGATGGTTTTGGGATGATACAATTGTGCACTTTATTTCTATTATTACATTATATAATGAAATAATTATACAACTCACCACAATACAGAATCGGTGGGAGCCCTGAGCTTGTTTTCCTGCAACTAGACGGTCCCATCTGGGGGTGATAGGAGACAGTGACACCTGAAGTGTGTTGCTTATGTCCAGTCTACTCCGTGATCTCATTTTGGTTACTGTCAGCGGCAGCACACAGAGCCACCCAGCAGCCGCACCACCACGAGGTCTATATTTTTTAGCACAACTGTGCAGGCAGGAGGCCAATGGCGCTTCTCCACTGTCCAGCAGTGGCCACGCCACCAGAGGAGAGGAAGAGGCAGACTGGGAGAGATGGCAGGCAATGCTCAGGGCGGCTGGCTGCCCAGTAGGCCCAGTGGTGACCAGAGGAGGCAGAGGCAGACTGGGGAAGGCGGCAGATGGAGCTCAGGGCAGCTGGCTGCCTGGCGAGCCCGGCAGTGACCCCGCACACAAAGGCGTGAGGGCAGGGCAGCAGCCCAGCTCCAGCAAGTGCAGCCACACCGACCACAGCACGAGGGAGCAGCTGCACGTGTGCTGGCTGGGAGTGAGAGAAGAGACCCAGAGGCATGATGGGAGTCAGCCAGCCAGGCGAGGTGATATTTCTAATGAAAAGTGCAGGGCTGGCCAGGCGAGACATGGCTGCCCCTCCCAAGACTGCGACCGCCTATTTTGCCTGCTTCCTGGAGTCAGCTCTGCACTTGCCGCCATTCACCTCCTGTGCGGCCTGGTTGCTAATAGGTCACAGACCGGTACTGGTCCGTGGCCCGGGGGTTGAGGACCCCTGCTGTGCAAGATATATATGAGGTGGTGATCTTCCACCCAAATTACTAGACTGAATGCAAAAACTCAATGACCATTACAAGCCGATAGTGATCAACGATTCTGATATATAGTACAACAATCATATGATCCAGTTCATAAATATTCAGATAAGGCCATGTGAAACAGCCCTAACAAGCAGCTTATCCACATGATTTTATTTAATCATAATAATTGCAAGAACAGTCATTTAAGTTTCCTTATGCAAAACCTCCAGCTTATATTAACTATCACAGATAAATCTTTTTATTGTGTGAAAACATCATCTGTCAGTATCAGTGGGGGGAAAAACCTGAAAATGAATTGTATGTGATCTATTTGGCATCAGGCAGCAAGATGCTCTGTTGCTTCTGTTAACTACTACCTCAGTAGTTTGAATCTTTGCTTTAGTATCCTATTCTTCCCAATGCAATTCCTCGTTCTTTTTAGGAGCCTCTGGATTAAGATTCATCACAGCTGGTGTCAAAATATTTGGTTTTACTGCCTCTCTCACATATACTTTGGTAGTAATCTTCCTTTTTAGTTGATATTTTCTACTTCTTTGTACATAAGGATTAGAAGTAGAAAAGAGTAATAAATTCAAAATCTGGATAATATATCACTGTAATTTCACCTATAGTAATTTGGAGGTAGAAGAAAGAAGGCTGAGGTTTTGTGTCTTTAATTTTATGTTAGCATCTGTTGCTACCTGCTTTTGCTATACCAGGCTTGCCAACCTGAGATCCAATTAGCCAGATGCAACTCATGAGCCAGGTAACTTGGGCTGCCAGGTGTTTTTCCCCTTTGGAAATCTCCTATTTTTACTATTCCAAGTAAACTGCAAAGTAGAAGGTTTATAAAATCTCTACTGTCCATGGTTAGTGAACTATTTCATTTCCTGGGCCACAAGCTGGGAAGGTCTGGGCTGTATATTTACTGTCCAAAATATGCTACACTGCTCTACAGCAAGTAGTTTTGCATCTTGCAGTTAAAAAGAAAAAAAAGAGAATAAGACAATGTTAAAGAATAAGAGCCAAGCTACAAGTGACGAATGACACTTGAAAGGCAAGTGAACAGACTCACGTGTATTCCTCCCTGTTCACTTGTGCTCCACTTGCACTCCACTTGATCACTATGTGATCGAGTGGAGTGCAAGTGAAAAGGGAGGATTACACGTGAGTCTGTTCTCTTGCCATTCAAGTGTCATTTGTCACTTGTAGCTTGGCCCTAAGAGCCCTATGGTGGAAGAGCCTTGTGGCACAGGGTGGTAGGCTGCAGTACTACAGCTCAAGCTCTGCTCACGACCTGATCCTGGCAGAAGCCGGGTTCAGGTAGCCGGCTCAAAGTTGACTCAGCCTTCCATCCTTCTGAGGTTGGTAAAATGAGTACCCAGTTTCCTGGGGTAAAGTATAGATGACTGAGGAAGGCAATGGCAAACCATCTTGTAACAAAAAGTCTGCCAAGAAAACGTCGTGATGCAATGTTCCCCCATGGGTCAGTAATGACTCAGTGCTTGCCAGGGGTCATTTTGTAGAAAAAGAGCTGGAGAAACTCATTACCATAACTCATTAGCATATGCCACGCCCCTTGGCATCACCAGAAGTGTATCATTAGCATAACTGATTTGCATATGCCACACACCCCTGACATCAACTATCCTGGCTGTTTTGGACCCAATCCTGGCCATTCAGCGCCAAAAGTGAGCCCAAAATGGCAAAAAGGGGCTGAAAATGGCTGAAAAGAGGCCCAAAATGGTCAGGATCAGGCCGCTGCTGAGTGAGAGAGTGATTCACCACCCATCAGAGGCCCGATCCGGGCCGTTTCGACCCCAATCCAGGCTGAAACAGGCCCAAAATGGCCGAGAGTCAGGTGGGCAGGGACACCTGACATGTGACCTCTTTGGGGAACTGCTGGAACTGTGTTCCTGCGCGTTCCCCCTCGAAATGAGCCCTGGTGCTTGCACATATACCTAAAGAATATTCACTGAAAACTACAGTTTATGTATAGAAAATGACTGTACACACCCAGGAATAAAATAGTAAATTATTTGGCCTCTTGTTTTCAAAAGTAATCTGGCATGAGAAGCAGTGGCTCTATTAACAACAGTAAGACAAAAGACCTGGAGCACTGAAATCATAACCTCCCACACTATTCTTTTCCCACAGGATTCATCCACCCATTTATTACAGAGAATTCAGACAATCAAGTTTTGTATTCCATGTTTTCCCTAATGTTATCCAATTTTTTTAATGCTAGTTTATCATAACTTTTTGTTCCACTGCAATTGCAACAGGAAGTTTTTCAGATGTGAACTGAATGATATAACTGTCCTACTTGTATTTATGACACAGTCTCTTGTGTCACTGATGACAGTGTAAAAAACCTGCCTTTCTACCTTGCTTGCCTACCCACTTCTATCCATACCATTTTTATTCTTCTTCCAATCATGCTGGTACATGTGGTTCGCCTTTCTTCCTCCTTTTTCTCACAACTCTGTAAAATACATCCAGCTGAGAGAGAATGACCTGCGCAAGGCTGTGTGGGGATCTGAATCAGGGTCCAACATTATAATCACTGCAACACACTTTGATCCCCACCATTACATTCAGTATTGTCTCCACTCTAGTCTTCTCTTCCTCTCTCAGGTGAACAACATGGTGGTGGAAAGCCTTGACATTATCTCCTGCTTCAGCTCAGCTGAAGAGCATCAGCTCAGAGCAAAGAAACTCATGCCTGATCTGCTCTGCTGCAGCTATGGAGCTTCTTTTCTGATGCTCAAGCTTCAGCTTTCCTGAAATAGTAATGGGTTAGGGAGTCTAATGAGACTAGTGTGGGAAGGCTGTGCCACTCAGCATTGTATAGAATCAGGTTGATGCTCCCAACTGGAATCAAATTACCACAGATGGAGGAGAGCTTTACTTCCTCCTTCCTGATGCAGCCCACCAAACCCCAGGACTTCTGATCCTCTGAATGAGAGGTCCCTCAGAAACAGCCTTGGAGGCCAGTGTGGGCTTTGCATTGGGAGGTCGAAATTGGCCCCCCTCTGATGCCAGAAGTGCCGTTCAGCTACCATAAGTGCTGTTATGCCAGTAGAACAGCACATTTGGGTCCAACGTAGTTTCCCTCAATGTCTCCCTCTTTGCACCCGGTGCAGACTGGGCTCCTATTTCCCCACCAGTCCAACAATAACAGAAGAGAATTTTGTGTGTGGGGGAATAAATGGAGTGTGAAAATTAATGCATGGGCATTAGAGAGTGCAGAATTGTCACAGAACAGGATAATGATATTACTGTGTTAACCAGAAATCTGTGACTAGACTACTTTTAAATCTATCTATTTATAGGCTTGGAACCATGGGGCACAGTACCCATTTGTGCCTGGAGTATTTTGCATTCGTTGGTTCTTGAGAGTGGGGAAATCCTAATCACAGGCTTCAGCACTCTGAAGAATTTGCTGTTCGATCTACGTTCAGTAATAGTTAACTTTAAAGATAGCCAGTCAGCCTCTTTGGAGGTTTTTATTCCAGTCTAGGAAGGTCAATCTGCACTCAAACGCTTTTGGATGTAGTCTGCATATGTGAAAATTTACTGCAAAGGGGGGAAACAAAGGCTAGCATCCAGCAGCATGAGACTATTGTGAGAAGATGGGCAGTGCTATTATTGACTATAACAATGGTCCACTTGGGTGTTAAGGTATTCTGCCAGAAAAGCCTCTTACATTAGAGGAAGGTTCCCCATGCCAGAATTCTCTATCATTAGCTTAGCAGAGTGTTAGGATACAACTCTATTCACCTTTGCCAATCAGTGCTCTCAAAGCTTACTGTACCAGCCATTCTCAAATAGCAGCATTTAGGCAGCTTTATATTGAACATGGAAATCTCTGGATTGGCACCTCATAGTATTAATTGATGAGAAACCTTTAGTAACTGTTCCTCTCTACCAAAAATGTTCACTTTTTTCTTCTTCCTTAGCACTCCAGTTCACGCCTGAATTACCAAAGCAACATTCAGGGATCTTCTCAGTCCCAGAGTACAATGGGCTATTCTACATCATCTCAGCAAAGCTCTCAGTACCATCAGTCCCATCAGTCTCACCGGTACTGAAGAGGCCTCACACACATTATTAGAAAGGAATGGACTAACGTCAAAGGACTCCAGCAATATGAAGTTCATAAATAGTGAGAAGAACCAAAAATGCAAACTGTGATGCAGATTTTAAAATCGCAATTATAAAAGGAAAATTTTTATTTACTAATTGTTTTCGGACAAAAAACGTTCTTATTCCTTTTTGCCATAAAGGAGATTCTTGTGAAGTTTCCCTCAGCTTGCTCTCGCATGCGTTCTATTGTGGTTACTCGAATGAAACCGTCTGATCTGAACCCAGCACTTAAACGTCTTTATCCTATGGAATTTTTGAAGGATTCCTGCACCTTTCTTGTGTTTGTAGTAATTGCCATAAATCTATCTTTCTTTTTTCAAATCCCTTTACTGGGGTTTTAAAGTTTTTGAAATATTGAATTCCCAGGCTTTTCAAGCTTGTATATAGTTAGTTTTTTACTAGGCAAACCCGTTTTAGCTATACAGGTATAATGCACCTTTGAAAAGCACTATGTTGTTTTCACAGGATATTACTGTTTTGATCATGGATGTCAAGAACAGCAGATTTTACTGTTCCAGAGTATTTTATTATTCTCTTTTTTTATTAGTCTAGTTTTCAGATGAGGTCTTTAAAAAAAACAAAGAAAAGAAAAGAAAAAATTTTCAACCCAAGTCTCTGCAGCAACGATTACATGTTCTATGTTCTGACTGAACACCAAAACAGAAGGTTTTGAATGTTATTTTATCATTCAGATGAAATCCCATAGATCATTGGCCATTTCTTCCATGTGGGTTGACTTTAAGCTGTCTTAACAGCTAAATGAAAACAAATATTGTTGTGGCTCCAATAGAACAAATATATGCCATGCTGTCTTCTCATGCAGTGGAGTCTTCTCTAGTAGTTAACTGTATTTTGAGCTCTACCCTGGGTGTTCAACATCAGTGGGAGAAAGGGCAAACAAGGAAACTGTGTTACTACTTTGGGGGCAGGGTGGATTAGGTATGCTTTTTAACCCATGTTGGTATACTCCTTAATCTTCTCTGATGCAGCCCTCCAGTTCAGTTTTGATGATCCTGAAACTTACAGCAAAAAACGCAAAAAATGCTGTGGCACCTTAAAAGATGAACAGTTATATTGTAGCATGAGCTTTGGAGGCAACAGCCTACATATAGGATAATTTGCAGTCAGCTTGACTGCTTTGGCTACGGGAGGGGGATGTTCATTGTTCTAACCAGATCAAATATTTAAAGAGAAGTTGTTGAACAATGACTTGGTGTTTATGTTTCTCATGTGTAAAATGCATATTATGTTACCTTGCCGCTGCTATAATTATCCCAAATTAATTGCACCAGGTAAACCTGGCTGTACTGAAATGTTTCTTTTTTTCTAAGGTTAGACATATTGTGATCGTACCAAAGTCATGTTTGTGTACTCGACAGGCACCTAGAAAAGGAAACATCAGAGTTCATAAGCATGTGGATCATTGTCTAACTTCTGTGATCAGAAGAAACATGTAATTTGAGGCAGTTCCCCTTTTCTCAGATGTTTAGAAACACAACTTTATCCAGGGCTCTGTGTATTCTGCAGTTCTACTCAGAATTCAACAAGTGATAACTCTGAACTTCCCCCCACAAAAAGGCAGTTTCTCACCATTGAGGCTTGAAAATGCGTGAGTGGTGCCTGGTGGAACTTCAGAAGGTAAGACAGTGGAGATGAACAGGATTTCTAGGTTGGTGGGGCTTCCCTGCCTACCAGGCGCTTTCCTCACCATGACGAGCAAAAGTAGAATACAAACTATGCTAATCTGCTGTAGTTACACAAGCTTCAGAAATCTACTTTTCCTTAGGGTTGCCAACAACATGGATAAAAAATGTCTTATCCCTTTAACAGGAGATTAATGTGTGGAAATGAGTAGTTGAAGCTTTTCATGGCATGGAGGTAAACAACATCATCAGGTAAATGCATGTGTGTTATATGCTGTCAAGTTGCTTCCAACTTATGGTGACCCTATGACCTCTAAAATGTTCTGTCATTGACAGCCTTGCTCAGGTCTTGCAGACTGAAGGTTGTGACTTTCTTTACTGACCTGGCAAATAACATCCCATTAAGCCACTATTAAAGAAGCAGCATTTTTTTCCTCCAGATTGTTGGCAACACTAGCATTCCTGCATGCAGAATTTAGATTAGTTTGGTGGAGAGTTCCCGCCCCCCCTGCAGAGTACGCTCAGCTGTGACTTCATTGCACTAAAACTGAGAAGGCATATAGACAGCACCCAGTACTTTAAGATAAAAGATACATAGATATATTCAGTTCTAAATCACAGGCCCATAGACAAAAATACTGAACATTTTGCACTGATTACAGTAGAAACTATCAAAGCAGTAGGTCAGTTTGCTTGGAGGGCAAACTTTCTTTAATCCCTAAAGTAGTAAAGATATTCTTGTCTAGTATATGTTCCCTCTCCACTTTAAAGAGCTGCTCTAGTGTAAGCTTGACCATATTTGTCATAGGCGCCATTCCATTTGTCAATGGCATCAGGAGGTGACTCCCTGGAGAGAGCCAAAAGATAATTCATCAGAGAATGGACAGAACAGAGGGAGAAACGAAAAGGAATTATATTCAAGATAAAAATAGCTAGTTGGATCCCCCCAGTTTTATTCCTTATGATACATTGTATGTCTGAAGTGGTTTTGTTGGATGAAACTAAAGTTAGATTTGTATGAACTTCAGTCAAACTGTTGTTCCTCTATGTTACAAGTTTGTCATTTATGGTCTTTTTGAATCTGAGGTAAATATAGGATATAAGCTTAAACATTATTGACTTTTACTTGGACTAGTTTTTGTCTTCTCCTTTTGTTGCTTTGTCCTCCAATTCGCTATTGCTTGTAATTCATCATACAGCTTAAATACACCAGATTGCAGTGAAGTCAGCACTGAGATTTAAGTGTGCTTAGTTGAGTCTCTCTTTGGGGGGGGGGGGGGTTGTCCTGTCCTTTGGTAAGTTCTGTCCAAATGTCAGTTCCCTGCATGCAGTGTAACTACCTGTGTTTAAATGTGCTTTATCTCCATGAGCTTCCAATCCCCTAGAATAATGGCCAGGATTATTGTCTGTAGTGACAAATTATTTGCATATTTGTTGGAAATAATTTGCTTGCTATGCCCCATTTCCCTGCAGTGTCTGTGCACACAGAATGGCCTTCCAAATAAGCATTGACAGGGGAATAGATGAAAGTATAGGTTTACATTTCTGAAGTGTTTACTGCACTCTTTCCCTATTTGTACCTTGGCTTTTGGGCATACTTGGCCTTTTTTGATGAGCTATATGTGTATAATAAGATGAGCATCTCGTATATTGCAGGGCTAAGTGAGTCAAGATGAGGTAGCTTTGTTTCAGGGGAAATTTCATGAATCAAAACTGTTTCATGTAAAGTTAATCATATGTTGTATGTTATAGAAACACAGGAGGACACAGATTTTCATAAGCATGCAGCTGTGCTAATTCTTACTTGTATATGTAACTTTGATATCATTTGCAATCTCTCGTTTCTGTCACATTGTCTCCAGGATGTAAATGCTGATACAAGTCTTGCTACTTTGGGAAACAGTTAACCCTCATTCTATGCTGTTCCTCTTCTGGGTTTCAGAGAAACAAAGCAGGAGAAATAGGCTTAGCAGAGAGGAAATCTTTTATAGCACAGACTGCATAATGAAGGAAGAATCTTGTGAAAACTGCAAGTCCTGCACTGTATCTGTGACACTGTATCTTTGGGGGTGGGCATGGGTTGGGGCAGGGTGGGATGGATGGGAGGGCATCCGGAGGCTAGGGAGGGGGAAGCTTGAAGTATTTGATTGTGTATAATATTTTATGTAAACATAATAAGCTTAGTTCCCTTTCATAATCTTCAGTGATGGTACTTAAGCAACATAAGCAAAGATAACTGTAGTAGGATAAAATAAGCATTGTACATAAAGCCATGTGTAATCTCAACATTTTGCCACACCAGAACGATGTGTATTGCTTTATGGGAAAAAAGTCCTTAATGCACTGCTATCTCCTAAATATTTAGTAGTAAATTAATACTATTTAATTTTTTAAAGAAATTTGTCTTGTGTAGACACTAAAAAGTATTACACAATGTGGACTGATGTCCCTTTTTAACAGCAGTTTAAATAATGTTTTATATCTGTAATCTAATATACTTCTGGAATTGTTGTAGTTTGTATTTTTCTCATGTTAACTATTTGTGGAAATGTGCCTGACTTCAGTTTTCTTTTTTATATAATTTCACATATTCATCTTCCATTCCTGTAAGGGTTTTTTGTTACATAGTTTTGTGTCCTCTCATATGCTGTTTCAATTGGTCAGTGTGAGGGCCCACGTGAAACAATATATTCTATGGTGGCAAACTCTTTCCCAATGCAGATTTTATTTCTCATTTGTTTATATTTGAAGATGTATTTGAAATGGAGTATTTACATTTAAGTGCATCTCCATCCCCAGTGAAGTCAACATACAAACACCTCACACATTCCTTCCTGCTCCATGTCTGATTTTTCGAAGTCAGAACCATTTCGAAGTCAGAACAAGCTTGGGTCTTGGTTGGCTGTCTTGCTGGTGGGAAAGGAAGACGCTTGCAGCTACTAGCAATGGCCCAACATGTTCCCAAAGTGGCGGGGGGAGTCTTGCTTGCTAGTTCTTTCTGCCCCCACTCACCTCCTCTTCACCTGTTGAAGCAAGGTAGCTGCTCAGTAGCTGGTTATAAGAAGCACCCAGACCAATAGGCTTTGCATTTACTGTTTTAAGGTGTCCTCATATTGTTCTTGAAAGACTGTTAAAAACTATGCTTTCGTTCCTTGCATATATTTTTTATTCTTGGTTGTAATTAAATTGAATTGCTTCAGTGTGAATTTTTTAAATAAAAATAATATACATTTGTAATAATAAAAAAGTTGAAGTAAAACATCTGTCTGATAGGCAATTGATAGATGTGGGCTGTAGTGGGAATTGGGTGTGTTCCACAGAACTGAAGAACTATTCACACTATTTCTAGTAGTTTTGCAAGATGCCAGAGACTGTCTTGTTTTGGTTTGGAGGTTTTTAACCATCACTTGAATTGGGGGGCTGGTGGTATGGGAAATGGAATAATGGGTTGCATCCTCTCTAGATTTCTATGGGTGCTGATGGGATTTTCACCAATTCTCCCCTCCCATAGCAACTCAGAATGCCCCCTGAAATGTTGCTCCTGGGTAATGGGGGACCCCCCTCTCAGGAATAGCTTGGGAGTCATTGGAGAACTCCTGTATGAGGGGGATTAATGAAAATCATGGTCCTTCATGCACCTGCAGAAATCTAGGTGGTATCGAAGCAAATATCCTTATGACTTACTTCCCCTAAAGTCACATTAACACACTTTTCATGTTGCTCTTCCTAAGTGCTTTACATTAGGACAAGAGGGGGAAAATAAAGATATCTTTCCCTGATAATATTCTGCAGGGATTTCCCATTAATCTTCAAGTCTCTGTCTGAATGACATCTCTCTAGGAAGATAAGGTGGATTCATGTGTTTTAAAATAAGATTTTCAAACAGCTTAATTAGCTTTTTCTTCCAAATTGTGCCAGTTTTATGATCTAGCACTGCTACAGTCTTGTAACTTTCCAGAGTGCATGATGGTCACTATTATTACAGGTTTGGCTCTGCCCAGGGCGGATTCCAGATGGCCAGAAATTGCGGTTTTTCTGCGGAAATAATCGCTTACCTGCCACGCGTTCACTTTCGTCTCCATCCGCTTTGTCTCGCAGCGTGCCGTGCCGTCCCGCTTCCGGATGTTCACACGGCCAACTGAGGTACCCGGGATTGGTTGTTTCCTCTCCGACACAGTTGACGTCGGGAGCCTTCATTGGTTCACATTTCGTTTTTTAAAAATTTTTTTTTACGTGTTTTGCGCAAATGCGCAAACGCGCAGGTATGCGAATACGCAGCGTCGACGTTTGTGCGCTTTTGTGCATTTGTGCATTTGTGCACATTTGCGCAGTTTGATGTGCGCAAACGTGCGACTGCGCAAATGGCTCCCGGTTTTAAAAAAAATTAAGGGAATATTGTTGCCGGCCGGCCAGCAAAGGAAGGAGGGAAAGGGGAGGGCCTCTCCGCAGCGACGAAGCGTCCAGAAGTGTGCAAACCCGCCATATCGCGTTCACACTGTCCGCTTATATAGCGCAACCAAGCGCCATGGACCACAGGTAAGCCAGGATGGGAAATTGCGGGTTTTTACGAGTGCTGTCGCTGAAAAAGCGAAAGCACTCCCTTTATTTGTGCCCGTCTGGAATCGGCCCAGCATGGAGATAACAGCAATAGGAAAAGCTGTGCCTCTTGTTCTCCTGTCTGTGATTCAGCCTTCAAAGAGAAGGGAGGCAGCATGGTCAAAAAAGGCTATAATGCTATCAGAGTTCACTCTTCAGTTTGATCCTGCTTAATAAAAGTTTAAATGGTTTCATCTTTGGCTCTGACTTTGTGATGGACCCGCCACCCCTTTTGTTACTCATGCCAGTTCTTTTCTTGTTGCACATTCTGGAAAGGGAGCAGTAGATTCTCCATCACAACACCCCATTGTTGCATCCTGCCCATTGATTTGTCACCCTGCGAGTCAACTGTCTTCCTGTGCATTGCTGGTGTGAAGAGAAATCTAGCTGTTGGGCTGCATGAAATAGAGGGAAAGTGAATTACAAGGTATTCTGAAATAAACTGCAATTACTGGCAATAATAAATAAAGGAGGGGGGAGGTAAATGAGTAGATGAGATGAAGGAAAAGGAAAGGCATTCTTGGATTAAGGTCTAACTGGAAGGTTCCTCTGAGATGGCTGGAAAGTGGAAGAAGCTGGTGCAGCAGGGCATTCCTGGGATGTGATGCAGGAGGAGCATGGATGGGGCAACTTGAAGAGGTTTGGATAGTCTGTACTAGCAAGACGAATAGCATGCATGCTTCTCGTTCAGGGATTTACTTGAATGGGATTGCAAAGGCCTTTTTAGCATGGCTTTTGGATGCTTAGGGGGAATTCTGTAATGCAAGACACATCTTAGTGCATGCAGGTAATATTTAGCAGACATAAATGTAGCCCTTTATTTACTTTTATTTTTAAACCATGTATGTTTTCTTTTGGCCTCAAGAATCTTTATTAAAAGCAAGTTATTGTAATCTCCATTTGATGAATGGGAAGCTGAGGCTGGAAGACTTTGGGTGGCTTGAACCAGCCAATGAATTTCCTTTTGGCTTGATGTGATATTCAACACACTGCCAAATTGGACTGCGCTGATTTTCTGTACATATAAATACATTTAAGATGTATGTTTTCTTTGAAACCAATACATCCTGGATCTTTAATTAGACCATCACAGGCAGGGTTCTATTCTTAGTCTCTCTACAGACTGCAGAAATTCATATCTATGCAAGTGTGATTTTTTTAAAAAAAATTACATGCACTCCTCATTTATGGCTGAAAATTGCCACAATGCTGTTCCTTCAACTAAATTTCCTTTCAGCACACCACTATTCCTTACACTTAAATTTAAAAGCAGCTGAGAAAGAAAACACAAATTGTGCTTGACAGCATTGTGTTAACACCGGGGATTAATTTGCTTCAGTCACATGACAGCTATGTTAGAGGACTGCTGTACTATATAAACCTAACTGGGGAAGGTGAGAGTTCAGAAGTGTGATACTTGAAGTAACTGAGCTATGGTGAAATACTGCTAAGAGATTATTGCTGATAGAAAAGTCACCATTTAGAGTAACACGGTCCAGTGTTCCTAGTAGATATTTAACACAACCTGTATGTTAACATTTGTGCAAGATGTCCCTGAACATTTTCTGGGTATGAAGTATAGCCCACATCTCATCCTAAGAACAACAACCAGGGCCAGCAGTATTGCCTGTTGTTTTGTCAAAATACCTCCTCAGGGTCGGGAACACATCTCACCAATGAAACACCAAGTACAATCCTCTCAATAAGTCAAACATGAAAGATTAATGAGCAAAGATAGAACGGCTGGCCCTGGTGGTTGGGTGGCCAGGCTCGTCCTCTGGACGTTTGCTTCTGCAACATTCCTCACATCTGCTCAAGATCAAATGGAAGGACTATTACTGGTTTGACTACGCAGAATAGCTCTTCACTTACCAGTTTATTCTTCTTTGTTTGACCTCCATTGGAACCTATGTATTTGGTGGACTTTACTTACTTTTGTAGAATGGCTTAATTCGGGTGATTGTATGCTTTGATTCATGTTTTGACTATGCCTGGTGAATGTGTGTTTTGATTTATGCTTTGATTATGCTTGTTTGATTTCCACTTGCCATCAAAGATTTGGCATGTCCTTCCATTTGATCTTGAGCAGATGTGAGGAGTGTTGCAGAAGCAAATGTCTGGAGGATGAGCCTGGCCGCCCAACAACCAGGGCCAGCAGTATTGCCTGTTGTTTTGTCAAAATACCTCCTCAGGGTCGGGAACACATCTCACCAATGAAACACCAAGTACAATCCTCTCAATAAGTCAAACATGAAAGATTAATGAGCAAAGATAGAACGGCTGGCCCTGGTGGTTGGGTGGCCAGGCTCGTCCTCTGGACGTTTGCTTCTGCAACATTCCTCACATCTGCTCAAGATCAAATGGAAGGACTATTACTGGTTTGACTACGCAGAATAGCTCTTCACTTACCAGTTTATTCTTCTTTGTTTGACCTCCATTGGAACCTATGTATTTGGTGGACTTTACTTACTTTTGTAGAATGGCTTAATTCGGGTGATTGTATGCTTTGATTCATGTTTTGACTATGCCTGGTGAATGTGTGTTTTGATTTATGCTTTGATTATGCTTGTTTGATTTCCACTTGCCATCAAAGATTTGGCATGCAGCTGTCAAGCAACCAGCTTGTTGCTTGTCAGCTAATGCATCCCAAATGGCTCATGAAAGTTGGGGGCCAGGTCTCTAACCACCAGCCTCATTTTAATCAATATTGTTATTCTGGCAAGCAAAGGAGAAATTTGACTTGAATGCAGAGAGAGTTAGATGGAGAGCTCAGCGTGCACATAAGCTACTGGTCAGTCAGTCCTTTGTTAGGCAGGTTGCTGGCTAGTAGTTCAGAATGACTGGCTCTGGGCTCATGGAAGGGTGCCTAGTGAAACTGACATATGCACCAGCTGAAGGGAGGAAGCAGGTGTTTATGAGAGGAGAAAGAGCAGTTTGAAAAGCAGAGAGGCAGAGCAAGCATGTTGAGAGGTTCAGGGTTGGGGGACTGGCCAAGCTTCTGTCTCGAGGATCTCCCCTATAGTAAGAGTTCTTGCTCACCTCAACATATGCTCTACTTGAATAATCAAAGATAAAAACACCAGAGGAGTCCAGTGCTCTCTCTCATCCAATATGAACTCAGCAGTGCTGTCCCAGGAAGTTCTCACTGCTTAGGAAATCAGAGGGCCCTTAACTATTTTCTGAAATTTCTACCTCAAGCTGTCCCATTGTTCCCAGGCTATGCTAGGACCCCACAAAATGTCTTTGTTTCTGCGACATGTGGGCAAGGGTTCTGCCCACTTGGAACTCTTCTCATAAGCAGGTCCAAATGTGGTGTTGAGACAGTCTCTTCACTAAAAATGAAGCTCAAGAGGATAGTATACTCTCCTTGCCAAACTCCTGGCCAAATATAGCTACTCTTGACACCTGTACGTCAGCAAGGTTTCAAATGTACACAGAGTATCTCAGGATTCCAAAAGAAGCAACATTACAACTTCCTTCAGCTAGATGTGCGTGTCAGTTCCTACAGCTAGTAGAGAATAAGTCTATGTCAGTAATGCTGTGTGCCAAAATTACTCTTGATTATTCAGTGCTAGGCATTCCCATATTATGTACCAGGAACAGGCTCAGAGGTCGCTCTTTTATCCTGGAATCCTTCTCTCCCTTGACCTACACTCTTCAAATACTGACCTACTTTGGGGGTAGTTTTGTAATTTTATTATCCAGTGCATAAATGATTGGACAAAATGTGTAGGAATGGCTACAGCTAGTTTGGCAGAATACAAAAGGTCTTGGCTGTCTACATACTAATCCAGTCACAGTTTTTTTCCTGCTACATTGCCACTCATTCCTGATGGCACGTTGGTGACTTGAAGCTTCAGAAGTTTGACAAGCAGGGAAATTCTCCCCACATCAAATATTTGAACTTGCAATGAGGAAGTTTCTTTGTTGATCATAATCCAGTACATATTGTGTCAATTTCATAAGAGAGAGCGAGAGAGAGAGAGAGAGAGAGAGAGAGAGAGAGAGTAATATCTCCACCAAAGCTTTCCTTCATTTGAAGTACATGCATGATTGCAAACAAAGCCACATATATATTATAATGTGGGTATTCTTTCCTGCATATTTTAACCAGGTTTCATATACACTGTTGTTTTCTTTTCTCTTTTGTATTGTACTGTATTTTTAAATTATGAGAATTCTAGAGAAGATCTTATATCCAAGAGCAAGTTGCCCTGAATGGGGATGTTCATAACATTTCCATACAGTTCATAGGGGGCCAGAAAAGTTCTGGGTTATGGAAGCAGATGATATCCTGATGTGCCCTGGCCCCAGAGCGGTCACTAAAAAGAAAAAGAACTAGGGGGTACAGAAGGGTCAAAATGCTTTGGGGAAGCTTAAATACACTTGTTAGTTTTCTGAAAGAGAAACATTCATTTCATATTAACAGTCTCATTCTACACATTTTCTCAGAAGAAGACTACATTGAGACTATGTACATGTATAGAAGTTGAATTCAATTCTTATAACCTATTTTCTTAATTCTAAAGCTTGCATACACAAGCATTATATTACAATATCCCTCATACTTTCAAGTGAAGCATATAATATACTCTCATTATCTTTACTTTATCATTATCAGGACTTCTGATAAAGGCGCTTACCTGTAACTGTTATTCATGAAGTGGTCTTATGTGCAGGTACACATCCCTCCCTCCTTTCCCGCTGTGAACTCTCTGGAACCTTAGTTTCTGGGGGGTCTCTGACAGCGGCAAGGAGAGAACTGAGGGAATTGTGTCCCCCCTCCTGGTCATGTGATGTTTTTGGAAGGAAAGCGCCAAAGGGAGGATGGGTACTGCTAGTCTTCTAGAAAGTTCTAGAAATCTTCTCTGTGACTGGCCTGTGAGTGTGCAGTCCCATTGTGTGCCTGCATAGAAGAGTGCTCGATCAATTTGTATCTCTCTTTGTAGGGGGAGGGGGAGGTTAGGAAGGGAAGGTTTGCTAAGGATAGAGAGAGGGGGTGGGAAATTTCAGCAGGAGGAAGGGTAGACAACTGTTTACGTAAATGTTAAGGCATTTTGGTAAAATTTTCCAAATTATTATTTTTCACAGCTCTAACTATAATCGCTTTTAGATGTAGAATCCTTGTGATAATGTAACACTAAAAATCTTTGTACAATATCTTATTTTTCTATTGAATATCTTCCCTTTTATTGTTATTGAAAAAGTTAAAAATAAAATAAAAAAAAGAAGAAGAGTGCTTGATGAACAATAGTTACAGGTAAGTGCAACCCTGGTTTTCTCCAAATCTAGATGGAACAAAGATGAGCCCTCACCACCCCCTCAAATGGGTCTCTAACATGCTTGATTGTTAATCTCCTTTTTTAAAAAACAATTATCGCTGTTGTTGTTTTGGGCTTTGATTCAAATTCAGGTTTAATGCAACCAAGCAATTTTGGATTATGGTTCAGTTCTTGTTCACTGAAAAGACCGGTTCAAGTGCAGTTCAGTTCCCCGCTATTGACAGCACCAAATAATCTTTTACTACAAATGAAAACATGCAAGCATGAGAATGGCAAACTGTTTAAGAATGGTTAAAATTACAAAATAAACAATGCACCATAAGATTCCTTGGTTAGAATTTACACATCCCTCATTCCCTACTACTGCTGAACATGCACTTAGCACCTAAAACATGCTCAGACTTACCCATATGCCACAAATTTCCTGTTCCCTGACAGGTTCTCAGGCCAAAATTTCCCCTTCTAACACACACATGGCTTTGTTAATTTAAATATTTCTTCTACACCTTTCCAAAATTGCTTCAGGTACTTAACAAAATTCCCAACAAAATCAATGCCTCAAAATTCCCTTGATTCAATTAGCCTCCCAATAATCCAGTCTAAAATTAATAAATCTATAAAAAGCTGCCTCTATCTGTCCAGTGAGTGCATCCACTTTCTCACCTCTTTCCTTGAACCCCCATATTTTACTCACAAACTAGTTGGGTAGACTTGCTACAAATTATAGCTCTGGCCCTACCCCCCAAAGCTTCCAGGGATTACCCTAGCTAAAACAGATGAGGCTAACACAGCCTCCTGTTTACTTGGAAAAGATCCTGCCATACAGGACACACCCATAGGAGTGGGATGTTAATAGGGCATCTTAGCAGTACCACCCTAAGTACAATTGACTTCAGTCTAAGACAACTGATTTCAATGAGCTTAGAAAGGTGTAACTCTTCTTAGGGTGGCATTGTAAATTCATTTCAGGACCAGGAGTTTTCCAATCACTTAAGAACAGTGGGTTGTATCCAGACAAAATTTTCCACCACCAGCATGGAAATTTCCTTCCTCCTCACTCCATAGTAGCCCGCTGATTTCCATGAAATGTAGCTCCTGGGTGATAGGGGACCCTGAAGAATGACATAAGAAGGGTGTCTGTACCAGGAAGGGAGAATCAGTGGAAATTGCCAGTTTAATCTGAATGCAAACCATTGAGTTTAAACTAAGTATGTTATAAACAGGTAGCATAGCAAACTATTATAAGTCTTATAATATAGATGGGAATATTTCCATGTTATGAATGTGCATTGTGGTAACTAATTAAAACCCAATCAAAAACTCCTGTATTAATGTATATGGTTATTGTAACCTGAATTTAAACATGAACTGCAGTCACTTGTGTCAGGTTAGGAAGTGGGAGTCCTAAGTTCAAAGCCCCACTCTGCCTTGGAAGCACATTGGGTGATCTTGGGCTACTCACTATCAGCAACTACTTCACAAGGTGGTGGTTGTGAGTATAAAATGGAGGAGAGAAGAACAGGATTGTAAACAATTTTGAGTCACTAGGTAGTTCAAATTGCCACTCAGCTATCAAGTCCCTGGCTAATGTTGGGGCTGTTATTCTCATGCACAGAGCAAACCATGTGCCCTGTCCTGAGCTCCTTGGAGGGAAGGTATGATAAAAATAACTGAATGGAGAGAATGACTCAGTGGCTAAGTGACTGACAGAGACATTTTCCAGTCACTGTATCTTTAAGTTAGACATCAACTTACCACTGAAGAGGATTGCATTCATTTACATGAACCCCATGGGTGGTTCACAGATTTGGGGAGGGCTTTGATTTGATTCTGTGTAAGCAGAAGCTCCTGTTTGCTTGGGATTCTCTTCTATGGTTCTGTGCCTACTAGGCAAAGGGTGAAATATTTTACTTGCCCATGCAAGCATAAGGCAGCGCTGCAGATTGGGAAGCAGTAGACATGCATGCTATACTTCTCCCACCCCATGATAAGAAGCATTGCCACTAGATTGGGCAGACAGAATCAAACAGTTCATTTGTGCCTTAGAGTCTCTCTACACAAGACATCTGACACATGAAGAACACATGTCAGGAGATGCAATGATAGCTGGGAAGGGTAGTTTAAAAAGACGGAGCTGGCAGCAGGGCAAAGGCTTTGCTTTACACTGGAGCTGTGTGAAGGGGCTGTGAAATGTCAGAAGGGAAACTTCAGCCCATTATAACCTCTTCAGGTCCAAACCCAGCTCTGGAAGGCAGCTCCAGCCCATTTTCATTCCTCCCTGCTCTCTGGTTGCGATTGCACATAGTTTTAGACTGGAGAGGTGAAATTGACAAAGCCTTCCAGAGGCAAAGATGAAATTAACAAACCTTCTGAGGAGTGATCTCTGTCTTTTTAAACTATACTTCCCGGCTAACATTGCATCTCCCTACACTTTACAAACATACGCCAAGGCGTCTCATGTAGAGAGACTCTTAGTGACCAGAGGAAGTGCTGCAGGATTGAGGAAGGTACAGAAGCAAATGTTACTACAGTGATCCCTCTCCCTGCCATCTTGAGTACAGCAATGAGTAGCACATACTACAGCACCCTAGTAGGCTTGGTTCCAACTAATTAAAACAGTCTCCAGCAAAAGTTAAAGGTTCATGCAACAACACGTTACATGCAGGTCTGTCCTTAGGGAAAAGAAAAGGAAGAAAGACCACAGAGTGAGCAGAATGGTTGGGTGGTGCCTCTACAAGCTGCATCTCCTCCTCTTCCCGTTCTCTGCCAGCCAGGCAGAGAGACGGTCCCACGTTCTTGCATTCTTACCCAACATTCTGTACTTATGCTACCTGCTTTCTGGGGTTGTGAAACACCTCCGTGTGCCCACTATGGAAAAAATAATTTAAATTTCTTACAGAACCAGGATCCCCCCTCCCCAACTTGTCTGAAATTTGTCTGGGAGAATCCCTTAATGAGGAAGAATAATCCCTGAGAATTTCACCCCAGGTGGACGCCAGGTAGGGAGAAACAGTTTTCCCGTTGAAGGAATTGGACATTAAAAAACAGTTTGAATAATGAAAGCAAGTAGCTTTAAAAACAAATTCTACTAAACTTTATCAGGGGTGTAAAAAAAGAGATGCTGCAAACAAAGATGAGGGTGAATTTGTGTGCACATCTTTAACACATATTTTACGAGGGCTTGTGTGTACTACTAAACACGGCTAGAACAGATATGACTAATTACTGGGTTCTGTTTTCAAAGGAAACTCCTCAATTACTTCTGTGTCCTAGCATGTCTTTGTGTTGCCTAAGAATTTATCATAAAGTACTAATTAAGGACTAGACATAACAATGGCAAGTTCATTAACAGATCCCCTAATGTTTTCTAAACTTTAAATTGCAACCACACAGGGCCGGGGCCTTACTGGGAACATGGCATGGGGATGGGAGTGGGGGGAGAGGTTAACAGCTTTCCTTGCACCATTTCCACGGCCAGAATTGCCACAAAGGGATTTCCCCTTCACCCTACACTACCTATATTTTACTCTTGATAATCTTTGAAGGGTGAGGAGGAGTGGGGTGGAGAGTTAAATGATCTTCTCCATATACCACGGCCCCAATTTGAATTATGGTCTTAAGCAGCTGCTGCAATTTAAAGGTTTTTTTTAAAAAAAATCAGCAATTCATGAGCAGATCTTGTGACTGTAATGTCTAATTTGGCCCTAGCTTGCAAGAGACCCCTTTCTGAAAACTGAGGCCAGGATTATGAGCACTTTCACATGGGGGGACAATTCCCCTCCCCCATTGTGTCTTATTGCTGCTACATGGACAGAATGTCCATACAGAGGGATTCTTCATGTTTTCGTTGGTATCCCCTTGTAACTACCAGTTCCTGCCTTCCGGTAATCATAGTCCAAAGGGGGGGGGGGAATGAAGCAAGGCAGGGGGAAACCTAGGAGGTGGATGATTTTACAACAGTTGTAATTTTACAACAGGCACTCAGGAAAAATGTACTGTGGTTTGGAAGGCAAGGCAGAGCTAAGCATCTATGTGGAAGCAGCCTGCATGTTACTGAAGAGAGAACATCCCAAGAATGGTATCTCTGTGTCATAATGTACATTTTTCTGTCCCTATCCGTGGTACGCAATGGTCTGGAGTGGGGATGGGAAAATATACTGTATCATAGAATTTGATTCCTATAGCACCTTAGAGACCAACAAGATTTTCTGGGTACAAGCCTTTGAGAGCCAAAGCTCCCTTCTTCAGGTAAAAGCTTTCGAAAACTTATACTCTGAAAAGCTTGTTGGTCTCTAAGGTGCCACTGGACTCAGATCCTGCTGTTCCCTTGCAAACCATCCTATTGTTTTGTTTATTGAAATGTCTCTGCAATGAGACATTTCTCAGTGAGAAAGTAGACTATAAATAACATAAAAAATAAAAAGTACTGTTGTGATATTGGAACATGAGGACAGAGTTACTAGACAGAGAGGAAGGGGAGACACAAACAAGGATATTCCATTTTCAGGAGCAAGCTACCATGAAATGAGCTACACATAAAGATTTAATCCCATATTCTGCAAGAGGCAGAGAAGTCTAATAACTGGGATACAAATTCCATAGTCAAATTATCACTATCCAACTCAAGCTCTGACAATGGTCATGAGATGCAAATAGAAATCAGGACTGTATAAAACAGCCAAATCTATCTTCTGCAGAACAGGTAGGCTGACATATTTCTGCTCCATTATCTACTGTGGCTGCTTGCCAGCAGGTACAACCTAAACTTTGCCTACACTTAGGAAGGGAGCACCACAAAATCAAATAGTTAATGGTTAAATTAACTACTTATGTACATAATAAATCAATAGCTAAATTTTGGGGAAATGGAGGGGTTTCTTTGATTATTTAGGCCAGAACTAACATTAATCAAGGCAACTTAGTATAACGTATTATAAAGATAAAAGGATGGAACACAGAGAATGATTAGTAAAATAGTTGATATTAAATTTTGTATAAGTAACCAAGGAGAGGAGATTTACAACATAACTAAGTTCTGTTATTAAAATTCTTATATTTTATCCTTTATCAGTTTAGCTCACTTTTAACAGCCCAATCCTAAGAAGGGGAGGGAGTGCATAGGGAGAGAACCAAGGTTTACATGGGTGTGAGTGGCTCTTACATGGGCACAAATGCCCTTCCAGGCATGCTACCACTGCCGTGTCACCACCAGTGGGAATGCCTGGCAGGCAGACTGAGGCGGAGAAGAGCCATAGGGCCCCACGTCAGTGCAGGAGGGGGCGGGGAAGAGGGCGGGGCCGGAACTTGTTTGCTCCTTAAGTCCTTCCAGAAGCAGAAACGCCCACAGTGGTGCAAAAGAGCTACGCCACGAAAAAATAAGACACAGCCTACAGGTGCCCATTGAACGGGGAAAACTCAGCCCCCTCTCTGAGCGCCCTGCCCCGCCCCCATGGCCCAAAGGAGCATAGGATGAGGACTACCATGGGGGCCAATCCGCATGTGCTTCCGGTGTGGACGAGCCCCCCTCCTTGCACCCAGTCACCTGCAGACACACCCTACAAAACATCCGGCCACACTGCCCGTGACCTTAAGTAAGTGAGCACATGGCTGAAAGCTCTACCCGTTTGCCTTCTGCCATGGGTACTTTGAACACGAGGCAGGAGAGAGGATACCCACAGTGGTGGGCACTGAGTGCATTTTAGAGACTTTGCGAGAAAACTGGGAGAACTTTGCACTCGCTCAAGGGGAGAAGGGCAAAGTCCAGAATGTCTGGCTAACAATAACCACTCAAGTTTCCTTGCAGGTTATCGGACTCTGAAGTTCCATCTCAATAAGGAGCGAGGTAGCACTTACCGGTAAGAAGGAGCTAACCCAGCTTGCTGATTTTTGCTGGCTGCCCCATCACCGGAACTCGCCTGACAGCTAACCTTGGCGAGGAAGAGGATGGTGGCAGCAGCCCCTGCCTGCCCCAGAGGCAGATGCCCAAAAAACCACTCTTGACCAGGTGTTTGTAACTACCTGCTCACTTTCTCCCTTAAAGGTAAAATCACCCTAAGGCAGAGTGCTTCCTCGCCAGAGGGTCTTGCATCAGCTGGTCGATAGCTACACCTGTGGAGCTCCCACTGCTGCTCTCTACTATGTGCATCTTCTCAGATGTTGGAGTGTGGACTTTGGCTCGACTGAGTTACTTGCTGCACATCTGTGTCTTTCCCTTGCAGGCACGTTGTGACTCAGCCAGGAGGCAATCAAGCATGTCTGCTTCAGCCCCCCCCCCCAAATCCTCTGCAAGTGTCATTCAGATCCAGCCCAGAAAGCAATATCTCAAGGCAGTCAGCATCTCCACCCCACCCCTGGGAGCGCAGAATGAGGCCTGCTCAAAATACGATGGCTACCGAGGGACAGTGGCACTTTCTCCAGTTTAATAAAATGTGTTGAAAAACAGCAAACTTCTGTGTTTTGCATACCTAACTGACATTGTCATTAGCCCCTCTCTCAACACCCTGTCACACATGTCCACTCACACATCCTCACAAATGTATCAAGCGGCATCCCCTCCTGCCTCCCTGCCCCCTCCCCCCCTCAATGTAACTTCAGGCAGAGGGGTGGGAATTGAACTGTGGCCCATGAATGTCTGTGGGGGGGTGCTGAGGACTTTCATTCTCTGATAGGCTGAGCTGCTGGCATCTGATAAGCCAGGAAGATGGTCGCTGCAGGTGGAAAGCTGCTGCCAGGGGGTGGGGGATGTGTTTGTGGAAGCAGGGATGGACTTGGTGTGGGGAGGGTCTGTCAGTTCACTCTGGGGCGGGGATCTCCCCAGTACTGGGACATGGCTGTCAAGGTCCGGCCCCCATTCTCGCTTTGTAGAGATACAGTGATGTGTTCAAGTTGCGCAGCAGCAAGTCTGAGCGCCAAACGGCCTCCCAGCCTCCCATGTGGTTCCCAGTGGGCATTCCTGCCACTCATTGACAGACCTGCCTCCCCCCACCTGCTTCTCCGGAACCTGGGGACTACTTAGGGTTGCCAGTCTCCAGGTGGTAGCTGGAGATCTCCCAGAATTACAACTGATCTCCAGGCAACAGAGATCAGCTCCCTACTATCCAGCCCTACTTTTCAGGGAGGGAAAACCTTTTTCTTCTGGTGGTGGCAGCGGTGGTGGGTATTTGCAGGCACACCAAGGTGCAGCCACCAGCCTGGCCCTCCTCATTGGCTGTGCCACTGCTTGCCTCTCACTTGAATGTCAGGGGAGGGGCATGGCCATTGGCTGGTGTGAGTGGGGTTGTCTGGGGAATGGTGGGCGGGGGCTGCTGCATCTCACCTTGCCACACTCGGGCGCCGGCGGGACTATCCTGCAAAAGTCCATAGGGAGCCGTGCAGCTGTGCCCCATTTACACCAGCACATGAGCGACGACGCTGCCTGGGGGGTTAGGATTGGGCTGCCCATGTAGTGCTTGGGCAGTAATTTTAGATGTGTTACTTGTATAAGTTACTATAAGTCTCAAACTAATTGCAAGTACTGTTTGTATAAGCTTTTCTATGCACATTCTATTGTCAAATCTTATCTTTTTCTAAATAAATAAACATTTTTAAAAAATTAAATAGTTAATGTAACCACAAGGCCCATGCTTAATAAAGAACATATTTCCTAAAGCTAGTGAAATAATGTCATCAGAAAGTGAAAATGTTGTGCACAGAGCAATCAGTTGGAATGTTATTGCTTGGCAGAACAGTTATGATTTTAACTGGATGGACTGAGTCACTGTCTCCTCTTGCTGCTCCTCCCATCTCCTACTTTTCTCAAAAATTAACCCAGACAGCAAGGTGCCAAAACAAATGGCAGGTTGCAAGGCTTCTGAAAACTCTCTGAATACCAGAACTAATTATCTTTGGATTTGGAGCATTTATGCTAATTGGCTGTTATACAGTTGTTCATGTCAGATCTTGATTGGTAAATTTCCAACTACACATCTCTAAAATCCCCATCAGAAGTCTTCTGAGGATGAACAACTATCCTCAAAATTTGTGTGTGAAGTGTTGTCATGTTGCAACCAACTTATGGAGACCCCTGCTAAGATTTTCAAGGCAAAAGACTTTCAGAGGTGGTTTGCCATTACTTGCCTCTACATAGTGACCCTGATCTTGTTTGGAGTCTCCCATCCAATTACTAACCACAGTTGACCCTGCTTCGCTTCCAAGATCTGGCAAGATTGGGCTATCCTGGGCCATCCAGGTCAGGTCTTCCTTAAATTAACCAATGTAAACTTAAGTGATAACAGAAACAACATGTCTAGATATTAAACATTTACTAGTGGGGGGGGGGCGCTACAAAATGTGGTAGATTGTGTCAGAGTGATATGGAAGGGGCAGGGAGACATACTTGGTCTGGCAATGGTCCTGGAGTGTGTGTGGTGGTGACATTGCGGTAGGGTGAAAAAAGCTTGGGAAAAAGGCAGGAGCTTTCCCTCCCCCGGTGGCAGTTTTCTTGGTAGTATTGTAAAGACCTAGTAAAAGGAAATACAATAGTAGGTTTGTGTCCTCCATAGCATGAAAAGCAAGCAGTGACAGTACAGAACTGTAAACAGTGTCTAAATAATAGCCCTTTACCTTGTTAGTCAAGGTGCTTTCAATCCCCCTCCAGCCCCAACTTCCAACCTAAAAACCTATCCCCCCTCCCACCAACCCTCCCATTCAACACTACTACAAGAAAGAAAAGCAACATAACTGAAACTCTGTCCTCTCTAGGAGGAATTCCTTCAGGGTCACCTGAGGGCACTAGGCAGTGAGTGTAGGGATAAAAGTGCCCTCAAACTGGAGGTCCCTAACTGTAACAATGGGGATAAGGAATCTTAACAGTTTCAGCTCTGTTAGAAGTTGTCTGCCAGAATCTGGGACCGATGCTTGCAGTATTCTTCCTTGATAATAAATCTGGAGCTTTGTGGATGAGACCCACCTGTACCTAATATTGGCTTCTGTCAACTTAGTTGGGCGTAGGTCTCTGCGAATCTGGACCATCTCAGCTGAGAGATCTTGGAAGACTTGGATCTTACAGTCATGAAGCATAAATGGCCTCTTTTCCTTGCTTCATTCAAGAGCTTTGTTTTGGTGCAGCTATTTGTAAATCTGACAATGTCTCTGTTAAGCTTATTTTTTGCATTGCGCAGTGGTCCCAGCCTGTATGCATAGTCAATGAGGTGGGCAATTCTGTCATCCAATTTGAGCTTGCAAGCTAGTCATCCCGTGATAAAAGTTGCTAGATCCGACATGCCCTCAGCATTCTTTTCAATGCCCCTAAATTTAAGATTATTAAATTTCAATTTGTTTTCAAGATTCATAGTTTTGCTTTTGAGCCAGCTTTCGCTAGATTGAAAAGTGCACGTTTCGTCTTGCAAAGTCAGACCAAGTTGCAAAACTGTTTCTGCGGTCTGGGATACTTGCTGTATGATGTCTTTATTCTCGCTCATTTTGGTCTAATATTGGCTTTAACATAGGCTATTTCCACATGGCTTACCTTGTTTCAGAAAACAGCGAAATCTCGAGCGAAATCTTGCATGAAGACACTGTTATAGTGTCTTCTCGCACGATAACAGTGTCTTCTCGTGTGATTTCGTGTGAGATTTCTCTGTTTTCCGGAACAAGGTAAGCCATGTGGAAATGGCCATAGTCTCTATTCTGTAAGCAATTTTTTTCTTCTAGCATGTCTATTTTAGTTTTGATTTCTTCATCTAGCGTTTGCAATTTGCCTTCATTTACCTCGTTCTTGCTGGCGGTGGCCATCTTGGCTGCTTTCTTTGTGTCCAAGCCGGATCCATCTTTTACTTCTCCAGCTGGGAAATATGCCATCAATGATGAGGAAGTGGGGTCTGCAGGTTTGTTTCTGCCTCCCACAGCTTTCTTCATTGTTTTTTTGCCAAGTTCAGCTCCTAGAAACAGGCCAATTCCACACGGCTTACCTGAAGCCAGGATGTTGCGCTACGTTGCGGATCATGCTGGGAAAACCTCGAAATATCGCATTTTCTTGTGCGAGTTTTGTGCGACATCGCGCAAAACTCGTGCGAGAAAACGCGATATTTCGCATTTTTCCCGGCATGATCCGCAACGTAGCGCAATGTCCTGGCTTCAGGTAAGCCATGTGGAATTGGCCACAGTAGGATATTGGCTGGAGGGAAAAACAGGATCGGAGCTCATTCTTCAGGCATCTGGCTTCATCCCGGGCGGCGACCCGTTCTCCTGGCAGCAGCTTTCTGAGCCCATTTGCATGCTGTTTTTTTTATAGAAGCCAGTCCCTGAGGTGATGTGTGTGTGCAAAGAACTTGTGTAAGAAGTAACGTGTAGAGTGACTACAAGAGCTTATTGCAAACACCATCTAGTTCCTGTGTACCTGTTTACTGTGACACTTTTATAAGAATAAGGAAGGGTTTTAACTGTCCTGCATTAATTGAATTATGGTTCTATTGTGTTTGCTCAAGGAACGGGTGAGTTGAATTTCAAGTCTTCTAGGAACAAATGATGGAAGCAAAATACGACTTGAGTTAAGCACATCACTTTTTGCCTTCTAAATTTATCCCAAATGCTCATCTGATCCATCCATGCTGATTCTTGGGGGAGATTCCTATCTTTCCCCCTTGCTTCAGTTGATAATTTCTCCCTCTGTAGCAGAGGAACAAAATACAAAGGGAAAATACATCATAGTTGACTTGTATTTTGTAAGCCTGTACCTTTAAGTTGTGAGTCTCCAATCAAGGAGTAGAGATAAAAAGGTTTAATGAGGGGACTATGTATGCGTTAAAGAACAGGCAGCAGCCAGACTCCAGGTTGACTAATTAGCAATCTTGATTGTGAATAAGAATAATGGATGGGATATGTGAGTATGGAAATGAATTGGGAACAGTGAGAATTGGGTTAGGTTGATATATTGAGGGGAGAAATTGATATAATCTTTTTCACGATAGAAATCACGCTCCTGATGAAGTGGGCACGAAATCTGTGATTTGCAGCCGGCCCCAGATTGAGCGTGGAGGAAAAAGGTCTTAGCTTCTTATATATCCCTGTTGGAAGAATATGGAATAAAGGACAGCAAGAACATCGTCATTAGGAGGGGTTTACCTCTGTAGTCTGTGCATACTTCTGGACACTTTCTGTCTATGCTGCTATAACTACTACTGTAGAGTTTATCTGAATGTTTACAACTACTACTGTAGAGTTTATCTGAATGTTTATGCTACTGTACATGAATGTAATTTGAATGAATTTGATACTTTTCATGTTAAGAGTTTGCACTGTATATTGCACTGGCACTTTAAGAACTTTCAAAGTTTATTAACTGATTGATGTTTTGTTTGGTTTCCGTGGGGGTTTCCCCTCTGTGCTGCTCAGCTTTCATTACGGAAACGGCCATTCTCTTTATCTCCTCACAATAGAATAACATGGCTACCCTTTGGATGCATCCATGTGGCAAGGATTTACGGTTGAATATTCATTGCTTCAGCAAACGTAGAATCTTTCTACATGAGACATAAGGCTTTGCTTTACACTGGAGTTGTGTGAAGGGGCTGTGAAATGCCAGAAGGGAAACTTCAGCCCATTATAACCTCTCCAGGTCCAAGCCTGGCTCTGGAAGGCAGCTCCAGCCCATTTCCATTCCTCGCTGCCCTCTGGCTGTAATCCCACACAGTTTTAGACTGTTGAGGTGAAATTGACTGAGCCTTGGGGGAGGTGAAGAGGAAATGAATAAACCCCTCTGAGGAGCAATCTGTGCTGGCACTGTCTTTTTAAACGTCACTTCCCAGCTAACATTGCATCTCCCTGCACTTGACGAACACACGCTTTGGCATCTCGTGTACAGAGATTCAATTTGGCCCATTTGGGGCTCAAATTGGCCCACTGCAAAGCAAAAGAGCGCTCTCAAGGCAGCAAAATAATATCAGTGATGTTGTTGAGCTGGCCCCTGGAGCGCACCCAGCAGGCCCATTCCCCACCTTTCCACTCGCCAGCCAGGTAAGCAGTGGCAGGGGATGAAAGGTGGGAGTAGAAGATTCCCCGCCCCACCAGGGGAATGGGATCCCTAGTTACGGCATTTAGATCTTTTCTTCCCAAAACAATCACAGCAAAGCAAGTTTGAGAAAGAGTGTACTGAGGATGGGGAAAACTTAGAAGTTGGCCATTATGTGGACACTGCAAAACAGTGACACCTTTTGGACACCAAAATGGAGAGAAATGTCCAGTGGATACATGCTAAAAAAGAAAAAAAATGTTTTTTGTAGCAGTGTAAAAGCTAGCTGATAGAATTTTTGAGAGGAGGAGTTTTTAGAGGGTATAGTCAACGAGAGCGAGAGAGCGAGAGAGAGCACTCTTTTAAGTGGAGATGGGAACTAAGGGGAGGGTAACAGCTTTCATGGGTTTCAGCTGTGGTCTGATGGGTGAATTGGCAACATGTAGTCTTGCAGAGTTCATTTTCCAACTTGTGCAAAGGCTCTTGAGTGAGAAAATAAATCCTGCTTGTGAACCAATCTGCTGCAGGCCTAGAGAGGAATGGCAATACATTGCTGAGAAAATGCTCCACCACAGATGTAGTTAATAGAAAGTGCTAATAGGCAAGTATAAACTACTCCATAACCATCAGAATGGAGACAGTCCAAGATCAGGTTATAAGAATTCTGCTTTGTTCAGAATACTGCATGTTAAATAGCAAGAAGAATGTTCAGCATAGTATTTTCATTGTTCTTTTTGCAAACTAGTTTGTGGAACAGTCCCAAAACAAAGGTTTCATTAAATTTAAAGGAAGTTCTTTAGATTGAGCTTGCCTGACTCCAGGGGTTCACAGGATCACAAACAGAATGAATTTTGAACTAAACTGGCACCAGTACCTGCAGGAACAGCTTCTGTTTCATTTCTTGAGATTGTTTGCATCTTATGATTGCGGAACAAATATTGGAAAGGTGCCACCTGTATTTGTTAAACACAAGCCTTTCCACATAATAAGAAAAAAACACCCTCCATGTTTCCTCTGAAAGCTCTGCTTATGCTGTGCTTAGCCCCATTCCAGCACCATTTGAATAAAATGTTATCTCCATGACCGTTTCCACACCAGTTATTTGCTCTGGATTAGAGGCTGTTGGTGAATTTTCTTCCTGATAGCACTGTGGTGCATTCATTCATCTCCCAGGGTTTCCCTTGGCTTTTTTTCATGTCTTACTGATTTGCTGCCAAGTTTTGGGAAAGATCACCTCCAAAGCCTGGATGATGGCTGCTGTGTGGGCTGGAAAATTCAGCCTTCCTTGGTCCCACCCACAGAGCAGTCATTTCCCCTGTCCTTGTCCTTGCAGGGACCATTTCCTTCTCCTGCCACCAAGGGCGTTTTTTAAATCAGCAAATGACTATTGTTATAATGTTATAACATTGTGTGTATTGAGTTAAATTTTTTAAAAACTTTCATTTTTTTAAAGAAGTAAGTCTCTAGCCCCTTTCTTTGTCAAGATGTAAGGGGAAAGGATTATATCTGTAATGAAAATATACTTTCCCTTTTTAAATGAAAGCTGGGAATTGATGGAGGGAGCCTTGCTGGGGGAGAAGTACTCACTACCTCCTTTTTTTATTGGAGAAGAATTATACTCTTGTTCACTGCTTGGGTGTGTATGTCTATTGTAGGATTGCCAATCTCCAGGTGAGGGCTGGAGATATCTTAGAATTACAACTGATTTTCAGACTACAGAGATCAGTTCCCCTGGAGAAAATGGCTGCTTCAAAGAGAGGACTCTATGGCATTATACCTCACTGAGGTCCTTCCCTCACCAAACTCAACCCTCCCCAGGTTCCACCCCCAATTCTCCTGGACTTTTCCAACCTAAAGTTGGCAACCCTACTCTGTTGCTGGAGAACAGAAGTGCACAATAGTCTCTGTCTTAAATCAGCTCAGAAAATCATTAATGCTTCTGTATGAAGATTTTAAAAAAAATATTGGATTAAAAGAAAAACTTTCACAAAATCGTGGAAGCACTGTTATGCAGAGGGGTATGTTTGCTATGATGGCTGATTTCCCCTCCCCTCCAAATAACAGAAAATACCTCAGTAGTTCAGCAATTGTTATTACAGTTGAGATTAAGCTTGTGAAATTAAAGAGCCTGAAATTCAACCTTTCAAATTTGAAGTCAAAGTCCAGTCTCTGCAAATCATAGCTAAAGTTTAGCTTCCCTGTGGTATATTTGTGCATCTAGTTTGATCTCTCTACTCAGTTGGATTCTTTGTATTTTTTTGGCATCTAATTCTCTCTTTAGTTTTGCATATACAAGTATAAACAGTTTTTAAAAAAAATTATATTGGGCATTTTCCATGGTTCTTGCTTCATTTAAAAAAAATATAATTACTAATGATGTCATAGGCACGGTCCAACAGTCCAACCACATTATTACTATTGCAAAGAGGAGCCCAAATATGTGGCATAGGTCATTCCAATACTTGGGGACCCAATTTTCCTTTCTGTTAAACATTTGCTGATCATTCACATTTGTACCTAGTGGTTAATTTTGGTTTTGGAGTTTTTTTGTCACTGGTAGTCAAGGTGTGGCTAAGTTACAGCTCTCACAAGCTTTGGGTGCCATCTGCTGGTGAATCTAGTTAGGGGGCAGAGGGTGAAGAGAAGAAAAACATTTTAAACCAGGTATTCAGCAGACTCTGTAAGGAACTCTAACACTTGCTGATCCTTTAAGAGCCAGGCCAGGTCCACACCATATATATGGAAAGCAAAAGACACAAATGAGAACCAAACTAGGGACACTTTGTTTTTAATATAGCCAAAGAGAAACTATATATAGCACCAATATCCAGAGCAACAGCTTAAGTATGATTTACCCTACTGCCATCCAGGATGCCACCATTTTTTCCATGTTAATGTGGGATAGTTTATCAGAATACCAGGTCCTGCTTTACTAAAAAGTGCTGACTCTTGGGGAGCCTCTTGGAGAGTATGAAGACTTGAGTGATGCTTGTGCCTACAGATACCTTCAGAACAGTAACATGTGAATTACCCCTAAGGATGTAGGATCAAGTCAGATATGTAATGCATGCATCTGTTGCAAGCAGATATAAAAATTTAGATGCTTGCTTGCCTTGTACGCATCTTCTTTCTGAAATGGATGTTCCCCCTCCCTTGACCATTTTGTGCATTTTAAGACTCAGGTGAAATGTCCTAAATATGTATTTTAAACTGGCAGGAGAGTGGCCCTGAACTGCCAGAAGAACAAATCAGATCTATAGAGGAGTATCAAGAGATGACCCTAGCTACCTTTCTTCATATAAAATGAATGATAGCCCAGCTATCTCTGAACATGATCCTGTTCTCCTGAATGTAAGGGTGGGTTCATATATTGCAGGTACATCATTTGATGACTAAAGCGTCTTGTGGAAACGTGCTTGTGTTAATGAATCATCACAAATCAACCGCACAGGCAGCAGGTCCATCTTGTCTGGTAAGGCATCAAAGGCAAATGTTTTAACTGGAGTCTGCATACTAAAGGATGAGACATCAAGTTATGCACAACATGTGAACTGCTAGATTAGAAAATGTATAGACATACTTTTGGATGATAAATTAAGATTTCCTAGTAATTCAAGATATTTGCAAATATTAATGGTGGTCTCAGAATCAACTAGCATTTATACTAGCAGTATAAATGAATGCATCTCTAAAAGGACTGGGTTGGATCCAGCAATCTGTCTGCAGAAGGTGATGATATTTGCAGGTCTTCTCCACTTTCCCCTCTTTCTGGCAGTTATTTCAAACCCCGGAAAGTGATCCTAGGATTGCAGGATTCATATGGAGTAATAGCCATGGGGGGTGGGGGTGGGGGTTGGAACTCTGCAGACAACAGAGGCAGAAGGAAGCAATTTTGCCCTTTTCTCCCCTTTTTGCTTCAGTCCACTGAACCATGTGGCTATTATCCTGTGGGGGTCCCACAACCCCAGCAATCCACTTTTCCAGGGTTAGAGAGGGGCTGCTGAGGAGAGGGGAAAGTGGAGAGTATCTATGATTCTTGTTTGACTAGATTGCTGGGTCTAACGCACTATTTCTTTGTAACAACAAATATGTAGGGCAGGTCTCTAGAGAGGTGGCATACCTGTTTTATAAACAAACAAACAAAATGGGTCATTTGAAATAACCCAAAGAAAGAAAAATCAATTTTGAGGAAAATGTGACTAAGACACAAATGCTAAATTTTTAAAATAGTTTTTTTAATTATTTTTTAAACAATAAGGGGTACATAAGGAAGAAGGGAAAGGGAACACAGGGTTTAAGTTTGCAACAACCCCCCCACTATAGATACACATTACAAGGATAATTACAAAGATTATTAAAGTGCAGCAATTATATAACATTTTTCAGATATATAGAATATTAAACTATATAATCAAATTAAATTAAAATGCTAATTTTGTCTAGTACATAATGCAGGATAAATTTAAATAAATAAATAAGTTTTTAAAAAGATATAAACTCTTTCTGAAGAGCTTCCTAGGGCTTACTTGGGCTTCAGTGCATTTTCTCCCATATTTCACTGCTCTTTTCTTTGCTCTGTAGCCTCGCTTATTCCCCTCGCCCTTTCTTAGAATACAGTTAGCTTTCTGTTTATTCTTCACACTTTCAAACACATGCCTGTTCTCAAGGCTGTGGGACTGTCCTTGTCTTCTGTGTATCTAAAAAGGCAGCTGAAACAAAACTGTGAATCAGTAGTGTGAGTAAGCTACTGTTTTGATGACAAGCTACCTTGTTCTTGGCATGACTCCAAAAACAGTTCCTTAGTACAGCACCTTAATACAAAAATTTTAACAGAAATTGCTTTAACTATCTGTCACTACCTAGCAAATTCCTTCTTAGGATAGAAGTTTTGCTTCTTGAGGTGTAGAGGCTAAGATTGGTCAGATTTTAAGAACTGCTATAGAGACATCGGGCTAACTGACTCCTGAATCCTGCAGTTCTTCTAAATATCCCCTTTCCATTCCCCTTACGTATATTTTGCTCTGAAAACTTGATGTGCCAAGGGTGTTTACATGCAGCCTGAATTATATCCATGTTTACTTTGAAGGAAGCACTATAGCTTCTACTGATGCTTAATCTCAAGTAACTATGTATAGGATTGCAGCCCATATCTTCTTTGGACCAATTTACTACAATGATATTATTTACTGGCAATTAAAATAATGACTGTTGTTGTGCATTAGAAATATATTTAAGCAGCCGATGGCTTGATTTGGGGTGTGCATGTGAATGGTTCCTCTCTGTATTCTCATAGCTTTGGGCAAATCCACACTCACTCATCTTCCGCTTATCTTGCGCTGTTGTGGCAATCACCTTTATTCCGCTACCAGGCTGTGCATCCTCACATCCACCCTTCTGGTGCGTCTTCATGGCGCAATCAGTTCTCCACACGCTACTGAGTACAGCGGCACCGTGGGTGGTTCCATCCTCTGCCGTCAGAATTGACGGCGCACGTCACTTCCCTTTTTTTTAAAAAAAGGGGTCAATTATCCAGTATACCGATATCTTGAATTTGTTTCCCGCACCTGCCGTTCACTGGAGACGACCATTGTTGGAAATACAGGATTGCTCAGCTTAGCACCTCACACTCTTGAAAACTGGGGAACTCAATAGGGAAACAGTCCCCGTGCGACATGCGCATGCTCTGGTGACCGTTTCTTTTCCCGCTCAAACCGCTGCTCACTAGGGTTGGTTTACTGGTATACCAACCATTATGCACTGTTAAAAAAAAAGGGAAGAAAACGGATTTTTGCGAATATCACGTGATTTGGAGGGAAGGCGCAATAGTGGCGCGGTGATGGTGGGGCACACGCGGAACGGGAAAGTGTGTGAGTATCTGCGCAAATAGCGCGCCGCTTGAGAAAAAAAACGCGGAATCAAATAGGTAGTGTGGATTTGCCCTTTGACAGATCAGTACTTCAGAATCCAAAGTAGAATTCAACCGTGAACAATCCACTCAATCTAAAGAAGACAATGACTGCAAGAACAACCATGATCTTATTTCTGATTTGTGTGCTAATCTGAGAGTAGTAATGAAAAAGCATGATGGAGAAGCGGCACAAATCCCATCCCTCCACTGCACAGAATAATTCTAATGTGAATTTGCCCATCTGTGTATGTCCGGCTCTCCCAGTGGTTGATACTGGGCACAGAGATGATTATGCGCATTGGATCTGATGTGAGTATAACTGAGAGATTATTATGGTGAACTTCAAGTGTGAACTTTGTCTTATTTGTTGAGTATAGATTAACCAATTAGTAGTTAAGACATTTTCACTGTTCCAGTTGCCTTGAAATATCAGGTAGAAATGACATATTGGAATTTCTGTCAGGGCTTGTTTTGTAGCACTGGTGGTGAATTTCTCTCAGTGTTAACAAGAGCAGCTAAATTTCAAGACACTGGATGTGTGTGCGTGCATGTGCATGATCACATTTTCAGGAGAAGGCACATTTTCCCTCCCAGTATTGTGACCAATAGAACATTTTATTATGCGCTGGAATCAAGGGTCTTCTACAGCAGCATTCCAGAGAGAGGAATGTCTGGCCAGTAAATGGATGCAGACATCCTATGAATTTGCAGTTAGATAATAAAAATGGATTTCAACTGTACTAAATTTACTATTGTGAAAGAACATCTGATGAAAGGATTTGTGAGTTATACATCTACCTGTGTCTTTAGCCATGTTTGTCGATTTATTCAGGCTGTTCTGGAATTTTGTTGATATTGTCATTTCAGTCTGCGATGAGAGCATTTTACCCATAGCCTGGAAACACTTAAATCAAGGAGTAGGTTAAATTTATCACTGGTGAAGGAGATTAATGTAGTTGTTTGACTTTTCCTTGGGTCTAATGTCAGGACTGATTTGACAGATGTCATTCAATTCCTTGGAAGCTTAATGCTGACTTTGTGGGAAGAATGTTTTCATTAAAGTTCCCACAGCACCCCTATGAACAACTCTTTTTTATATTTTAATTTTTTTTCAAGAGAAGAAACAAAACAACCACAGAGACAGATTTCTTTCCATCATCTGTTCCAAAGAAAGCATGCACACTCTTTTATTTACATTCCTGGAATGGTTGCACCATGGCGGACAACCGCTGGGCTGGTTCACCCATGAAAGCCCATATCATTCCTCCTGATCCTCTCTAGATATGAAATATCAGGGGGAGTTAAGTGTGAATTGCAAAAGAGCTACCTGCACCTGAATACTCTGCTGATGTGTCTGTGATTGTGACAGTAACTTTTTGGAGTCACAGAAACTACAACAGAAGAGAGACTGCTGGTTCCAAATTAATTTTCCCTCATCATACAACCTCATTCCAAGGGATAGTCAGGATGGATCATATGGAGAAACAGTGGTTAGTTTGCATGAGTTAATCTTTGTCTTACAACCATCTCAGATTTAAGTAGGAAATGGCTTTTGTTTGTGTGTTATTAAGAAACCATGACTGAATCCCTGTGCAGGGCAACCACATACTGGCTGTGGGTTGCACAAAGAGACAGATATACTGGGAAGTGTGAACAGTATATTAACACAGGAAATTCCAGGTCTAATGGGAATGCATTTTAGCAGCTATTTAGGGACAATAAATACTGTGGCAGGGAAAAGAGGTAGTCCTTGAGCAGTTATGCAGCTTAATGTATCAAGGAGACATTAAAAGGCAGGATTTTTACAACATCAGTGTCATGTCTGTGTACAGCCATGCCATGGTTGTCTGTGTGTTATATTGCTTGTACCACATTATGCTGAAGCTATATTGCTTTATTACTAAACTGATGTGTAACTCTCTAATTTGTAACCATATTGTAGACTTTACTTCCTGGGGTCCCAGAAAGGGCCTCTCTTGTTATCTTAGAGAAATATGCGAGTCTCAGCTAGCCATGACCTTGGTGTGTCTAGATGCCACAATCAGGTTATTTGTTTAAAACATTTATGCCTTTCCACCTTTTGGATCTCAATGCAGCTTGCAATATAAATAGAACAAACAACAATACAGCAAAAACACAGCTTAAAATAATAATTCAAAAACTATCAGTACATTAAAAAGTGGCTAAACACATGTCTTCCTGAACAAAACAGTCTTCAGCTGTCTCCTGAAGATTCTGAAGACAGTGAGGGGGCCAAGTTTACTTCCCTAGGGAGATGGTTTCACAATTGTGGGGCTCCAACCAAAAACGCCCTGTCTCATGTACCAACCAAACGAGCTTCTTTGGTTAACATGTAGGGGTCGCCAGCCTCCAGATGGTGGCTAGAAACCTCCCAGAATTACAACTGATCAGTTACTCTGGAGAAAATGGCTGCTTGGAGGGTGAACTCTAGTCTATACCTCCCTTAGGCCTCTCCTCTTCCCAAACCATACCCTCTCTAGGCTGCACTCCCAAACTCTCCAGGAATTTCCCAACCTGGAGCTGGCAATCCTAGTAACAGGACATTCAGAAGGACCTCTCCAGGTGATCTTAGCTTTTGGACAGGAACATATGGGAGAAGGAGGTCCTTCAGATACCCTGATCCCAAGCCATGTAAAGCTTTATAGGATAGAGTCAACATCTTGAACTTGGTTCAGGGGCAGATTGGTAGCCAGTATAATTGCTGTAATTACTCATGTTTCTCGTAGCTGGCCCCAATTAGCCATCATGAACATGACTTTTCAGGGGCAGTGTAACGCCATCCAAGACAAGAGAGGCCACACATCGCTGACCGACCTTTCTATTAACCCAAAGAATGATTGTCTTGTTGGGATTCACTTTCATCTTGTTCACCCTCATCCAGACCATTAGCAACTTCAGGCCCCAGTTCAGAATATCAACATCCCTGGAATCAGATGGAAATTGAAGTTGGAGCTGGGGAGACGATGTCTCCCTATCAGCTGCACCTGCACCTAACCCTGTCCAGAGTACTTTGTCCCCTTCAACCTAAGAGACTGAAGGAGAATTTACAAAAGATCCAGATGATGCAAGTGTGATTTTAAAAACTTAGAAGGAAGACTTTGTAACTGCAAAGCTCTTTTTCTACCAAAATAATAAAAACTGGTAACATTCCTAGCTTTGATTCTGGTTTCTTGGTAGGTAAACTGTTGCTGTGCTTAAGAATAAGCCTGAGGATTTCGAAGTATCTCCTGAGGAGTTTGAAGTGTTTCTGGAGGGGACAAAAACAGAAGCAACCTGGCCCATGATGCTCTGCCAGTGGTGATGTGGTGAAGGGGAGACAGCAGCAGAAGGTACCTACTGCTTCACCCTCTCTTCACTCTTCGGTGTAAAAGAAATAACACACGCCATCTTCTGGTGAATGAATGAACAAAATCAGGCTATTCTAAACAGAAGAATAGGAAAGCAAAGAATGCTCTGTGAAAATCTGGTGTTTGGCCCTATCACTGTCAACAAAGGACAAGAAACAAAAGGCCTTTCCAGATGAATCTTTTTAAGTAAAAGTTTTATTTAAAAGGAAAAGGTATGAATGACAGTAGAAAGTGCATAGAAACTTATTCAAAGCACTACATTTGAATTAGATTTAAACGACAACAGAAAAATATATTCAAAGTATATAACAGCACAATTAGATTATATAACAGCTCTCTGCCCCTCTCCTTAATTGCTTATACCCAAACGTTAATGTCAGTGATTTTTAATCCATTTTGCTGCATATAGTACTCTCACTGCTGTCACCATATACCAGAAAAGGTCTGCCTGTTCTTTTGTAACATTAGTCGGTAAAATATTTAATAGCATATTTTTTGAGTTCAGCTCAAATCTGAACTTGAGAATCTTCTGTATCTCTTCATGTATCTTTATCCAATATCTTCATGCTTCTTTGCATGTCCACCAGCTGTGATAAAATGTTGTATCCGTACACTGACATTTCCAACACTGTCCCCTATAATCTTTACTAATTTTTGTGATATCTTTGGGCGTAATATACCATCTGAAGAACATTTTGTACCAATTCTCTCTTAACAATTGGTAATCTGTAAATTTAATATCTTTGGTTCATAGATCTTCCCACTGATTCATGGGGATGGTTTCTCCAAAATTTTCCATCAATTTTAACATACAGTTTTTAACTTGTTCCATTGTTCCATTGTTCCATTTCTGTGTGATGTTGCAATAGAATTTTATAATTTTTTCCTAGTAAATGCTTCAAGTCACAGGTTATTAGTAATTCAAATTCTGTATAAACACCCTCTTGCTTTTGAATGGATTTTAGTGATTTCTTAAGCCATAAATAGTTATGAATATGCTCCTTAGCATCAGTTGTCTCCAATTTAATGTGTCTTCTACTCAGATTTATAAACCAGCTCCAGAGCTCACCTAAGTGAGCTACTAGTGAGTTGCCATGTTGGACTCCTCCATCTGAATCACCTTTTCAGATGATTCTGTGAAGCACTACAATTGTAAGCTGTTCTGCAGCTGATGTGCATGATCTAAGCACAGTTCCTCAGGAGAACAATTCAGGCAGCCTGCTCCCAGACCTCTGGGATGGTGTATACATGTTTCTGTTTCCCATGTAACTACTGTAATGTCTGAACTTGAACTCAGGGATATTATTAACCCTCAGATATTCTCTGGAACTCACAGATGTCACCACACAGAAAATGGAAGTATGTATTCCTGACAGGATATTATGGGATTTCCCAAAATGCCATATAATATTTAAAAGCACTGGGACTTGGATTTTATTTATTTATTTATTTAGATATTTATAACCTGCTTTTCTCAGCATTGAGGACCCAAAGCAGCTTAAAACATTGTTCTTGCTTCCTCCATTTCATCTTCACAACAGCCCTGTGAGGGTGGTTAGGCTCAGAGAGAATGAATGTCCCAAGGTAACCCAGTAAACTTCCACAGTAGAGTGGATATTCAAAATGGGTATCCTGTATCCTAATCTGATGTAACAAGCGCTACACTATGCTAGCCATGGTGTATGGGAAAGTGTTTTAACTCTTCTCCTTGTTCCCTTTCCCCTCAAGCATGTACTAGCTCTGGCAGAGAAAAAAGACATGCCTCAGTGTGGATCTGTCTTTCTTACCTACCAGATCCTCCACTGCACTACACCAAATCCCTCTGCCCTCAGTTGCTTTTTAATATTAAGAAGTATGCCAGGAGAGCTAATAATGAGTCTCCTCTGGAAACCATAGTTTGACCCAAGTCCTACCTTACAGAGTACAGCATAAGCTAGAAGTCAAACAAACACTACTCCACCTTTTCTATACTTTCTGTAATCCCTCTATAACTACTGGCAAGAACACTCCAATCTGGTCATTCTTGAATGACAAAATGATGTGGGTTAGTTCTTCATATCTGTTTCTCATCAATGAGTGCGCAACAGTTTGTTCATATACCTTGCAAGTGGCCATGTCTGACATCTCTTAAATTAGTGGTCTCTTGGATACATGATGGATTTCATAATTGTGATTGCTTATAACAGCAGGATTGAGCCCAGTGGCACCTTAGAAACCAACACAGTTTTCAGGGAATCAGTTTTCAAGCGTCTAAGCTCCGTTCTTCAGACACAAGCTGGAGTGGTGAAGATCCTCTAAGTCTTTACATCCCAGTCAGGAGATGGGAGGGGTGAAGCAAAGAAGGGAGTCAGGATGTAAAAGATACAATGCAGCTTGATTACAGCTGAAATACGAACAAGGCTACCTACCTGAAACTATCTTGATTGTTTAGGTAGAACACCTGTAAGTGATAGGGCACCCCTCTACCTTCCCTGCTGCAGTGAATGGAGAACATATTAACTGTATCATCCTCTGATGGAGACCTCAGGCAAAGTTCCACGTTGACATGATGGCTGCTGCTTCTCAGCAGGCAAGTAAAAAGAAACTGAGGAATGAAATGTATGGCAAAATTTACTCTTCAGAAACTTTTTGACTCTATACTCTTATTAGCATTCCTGTGTTTTAGTAAGCATAATACTAAAACAACGGTATAACTTTAGTGTTCTGATATATATTTCCAATACTTTTTAAACATCTGCATTCTATTCCATCACAATTTCTCTTATTTGTGTCAAGCTATATTACACTATATGAGGTGTAAAATTCAGCACAAGTTCTCTGTGTCCCCTAGAAGAATACTTGTGTGAAGGGAGGGGGTTGTGGCTCTGTGGTTGTGAAATTCCCAGCATCTCCCAATAAAAGAGTCCAGGTGTCTGTAAAGACCTTTCTCTGCTTGAGACTCTAAAAAGCCACTGCTAGGCAGAGTAAACAATATTGATCAGCTTCATGGAGTCTCCAGTTAAAGGAATTTTAAGCAGTAGAACTGGGAATCTTGATGGATCATGAGTTAGACTTGGTATCAGTAGGACTAAAAAGAACCGTCACAGGCCAAAGATTCCCTTCACCCTTCTCTTCATTTAGAAGAACACATACAAAGTACTGCATTGAACTGCTATTAGTAAGACAGCCATATCTTAAGTCATAGTTGTCTCTTGATGCTTTTCTTAAATGAGGTTTAATATAGAAAACCTATTTGTCCTTCTACACATGAATTAATTTCTGTCAGTAAAGTATTAAAAATTATGAACATCTATATCTTGAACCACATTGTGGGATACTGTATGTGTCAAGCACATAAGGCACAATCTTTTTGCACTTTGGTGTTAGATCAAAACAACGTCCACAAGTAGCATCTCCGACCCTGGGATATGATTCTAAAATGTCAGTTCTAACCACGTATAATACACAAATGGACATATAATACTGATATTTTTTAAAAAGAAAATCTTTTAAAAGGAAAGAAACAGCAAAAGTAGAAAAGTAGTGAATGCAGATGGGTCTTTTAAACTTATCTCACTCCAAATCACTCCTAGTAGCTTTCCTTCTGTGAGGGAATTCATACAAATTCAGATTCAGACTTGCCCTTAAACCTACACTTGCATGCAATCAAATAAAAAAGAAAGACCTGCAGCCAGAATATCATTCTCCACAGCACTGAGTTTTCCATGAGAAGGTGAAAGTCTTATACTTGTTCAAGAACAAGTGACAGGACAAAAAAAGGATAGGTTTGCATAATCTCTGGTCAAATGACAGGCGTTGCCATATATGACAGGCATATTCAAAGCAAAAGTTGTGTATGTCAGAAGCTGAAGCCTGCCTGTCATGGGCCAGTCAGGGCACAGCAGTGCTGAGGGCTCTTCAAGAGAAGAGGACTCCTCAGGAGAAAGGAGCCCTGGGTAGCTAGCCCTGAACCAGGAACCAGCAAGCAAGCTGACGAGCTGCAGGCTCGTCATCAGGACTAATAGCCAGCAGCCAAGGCAAAGCCACCGAACGCTCTCCAGTCCTGAGGCAACAGGTGAATCCCAGTTGGTTGTTCCTAGCCCTCCAGCATCACCCACGCTGGAGTACCGGAGAGAAGGCAAAGAGTAAATCTGCAGGAGAGACAGCAAAGCACACGCCTCCTGGCCAGATGCCAGCTGCTTTCTGATAGTGATAGCCCCAAGATTGCTGATAGCCCTAGGATCACTCCCAAGCAGCTGGCTGCAAACCTAGCCCTCTGGTGCCTGGCTATAAAACTTAGCCAAGAGAAACTATCAAGAGTGGAAGCAACAAGTTGCCACCCCTTGACTCTTGCATCGGAGCCTGCCTTATTTCTAGATGCAGAGAAGTTAGCCGTGTTAGTCTGTGGTAGCAAAATCAAAAAGAGTCCAGTAGCACAGTCTCTGTATCAGGCATCTGACGAAGAGAACTTGATTCTCGAAAGCTTATGCTAAAATAAAATTGGTTAGTCTTAAAGGTGCTACTGGACTCTTTTTGATTTTGCCTTGTTTCTGTGACCTTCAGATCATGCCTTTGTCTAGTCAAACTTGTTGGTTACTGACTTTGGACCTCCTGACTTTGCTTTTTGGACTGAACTTTGGACCAGGCTACCACCAGCTTTTGGACTCTGTGCTCTTGACCTAAGACTGGACCTTGACTACACTGCTCAAACTAGCCTCTTGCCTGAGCCCTCCATGCTTTGGGAATGCAGCCTGTGCTGCCCAGCCTGGCACCCGACACTGCTCTTTAGGTCCTCATCTGCCCTGGCCCCTTCTACCTCACCTTTCAGTAGTACCTCACTATGAACTTTGCAGGTGGCCTTGGCTAAGCCACTCCTCTCAGCTCCAGTTCTCCCGCTGTATTGCGGGGATAATAATAACACTGAATTTGTACACTGCTCTGAGTGTGACACTAACCTGTCCAGAACATATAAGCACACTGTTGTTGTTGTTGTTGTTGTTGTTATTAATTGATTAATTAACTTCATTTATACCCACCTTTCTCCCCAAATGGGACCCAAGGTAACTTACATAATTCTCCTCTCTTCCATTTCATTCTCACAACAACCTTCGAGGTAGGTTAGACTGAGTGTGTGTTACTGGCCCAAGTTCATCCAGTAAGCTTCCATGGCAGAGTGGGTATTCGAATCTGGTTCTCCCAGATCCTAGTCCAATATTCTAACCACTACAACTTGTTAGCTGTTATTTGCCCCCTTTCCACAGATAAGTCTGTATTCCAAGAGCACATTTTATCTTTCTGGAACAGTGTGCACTTACAGCCACATTTCCTATGAAGACTGAGGACATATGTGCCACCTGTTGTGATATACTCTGCCCATTTAAAGTGAGGAGAGCAAATATGTATTACAGCACATATATCATTTGGTTTATTAGTAGGAGAAAGAGAAGAGGAACTTTCTCCTCAACAATTATTATCTCATTCTCACTTTGAAACAAATCTACTTCCGCTGAAAAATGGTTCATAAATTTAAAGGGGGAAGTCATCCCCCCCCCAAATTTTCTTTCTTTTCAGTTTCAGCTGTCAGAGACTTCTAGAAACCTAAAAAAGATGGTGTTTGTTTGTGTCTATTTTATTTTTGCAAATGTAGCTGAACAATATTGCCTAGGCAGGAGGTTCCTGCCATTAGTGGAGGCTTGGAGGGCAGTCGGACCGCCTTTGTGTTTTCAGCTACGTGTCATTATTTTTAAGGGGAACATATTTCTGTAGTAACCACATCAAATGCTCTTAAAGAATCTCTCTCTCTCTCTCTCTCTCTCTCTCTCTCTCTCTCTCTCTCTCTCTCTCTCTCTCTCTCTCTCTCTCTCTCTCTCTCTCTCTCTCTGCAATTTAATCTTGAATACCTCAAGTTCAGGCCTCTGAAGTTTGCAGTGAATCTTGCTTCCCTCTGAAATCTCTGTCTCCCCTTCCCCACGGAAATGTGAAATGGCTCTCCTGAGGAAGGGCTTGCTTCAGCATTGAAGGCCATTTGGAGATCACTGCTGAGGAAAGTATCTGTCTCCTTCAATCCTATTTTAAGCCTAGAGAGTGTCATTCAGTGTACCAGTTATATCACATCACCATCCTCTGCTCAAGAGTAAGAGCAAGGAACTCCTTTCCTCTTTGTAAAGGAACAGTGCTTTTTGTCATCTTTGATTAGATAGAGCTGAGATTCATTCTTGCATGTTGAGTAAAATGCCACCTTAGTAAGTTTGTGGAGAAACACATAAAAACTAGTAACCAAGTAAATGAACAATCTCTTTTACCTTCGTAACACGAGAAGCCAGTGAAACATTCTCAGAGTAAGTTTTGGCTCAGTATATTAGGTGGATAGGCTCTGGGTACAGGCTATTCTAGGTAACCCATCTCAAATGTTCTGTTAATTCACAACGAATGAATGGCTTCATTTTTTTCTTTCAAAATGCCAACAAAAAGATCATTGTGGAGAAATCCTGAGCATACGAAAGTGTAAAATACCCATTTTAACATGTTTTCCTTTTCCTCCAAGACCTACATTTGCTACCATTGCAAATGAACAGCTGCAACAGAACCTGAAACATTTTCTGGGACAGTTTAAAACTGGATCTTGACAGATTGCAGCAGGAGGGGAAGTGTTAACTACAGCAGCCAAGGAAGAGAAGAAGCAACTGAAGCCACCTCTGTAAATTTGTTGCTCACAGCTCAGCTTAGAGCCTCTTCCAGTATTATATTACATCCTTAGCATTCCCCCTGATTCAGTGAGTGATTAATCTAATCAGGGCTCAATACAACGACCCACTGTGAATGCCAAGATTTAGCTCTCAAACTCTAAGCTGCAACAAATAGGCCTCTGAGGATATGCAGAGTGCTTTTCCATTGCCACTAGAGAGTTACCAGCAGCTTTTATTGATTTGAGAATGCATGTTCACCAACCCTCCTAGCATTTTCACAGAATCCTAGAGCACTCCAAGGCCATTGATCCATCCCCCGGTCCAATGCTGCAGCAGCCAACAGCAGACAGCCTCCTACATAGCAATTTGTTCCATCCAGATCACAACATGTCACAAGCAGAGAGCAGGTACAGTGTAGAAAGATTTGGCAAGGCAGAAAGGCAAATTGGTTACGATAATGCATGCAACAAATCAAGATTTATGCTGCAGAGGAATGGAATCTTACACCTAAGCTCTGAGAAGTTCTGATGTTGTGAAGACTGCTGATATTTTAGATTTTTCCACTACCAGAGAATCTATGTAGTGTTGTGTGTGCACAGAATTTCTTTCTGCTCATTCACAAGGAGATTTTGGTGCCATTCCAGCCATTGTCTTTATTTAAGAAGGCTAAAGATTTATCAGGTTTTATGGACAGGTGATGGGAGAGAGATGGAAAGTTCCAGTCCTTCCCTCGACCTCCCTAATCCAACCCCTACGAGCTATCTTCTACTCTCTGCTTTTTCCATCCCCGGTGTTAATAATTCTAGAGTGTGATGAAATGTTGGAAACAAATGTGACAGAGTGAAAGATTATTACTGACTATTATAGATACTTCTCTAAACCAGTGTCCCCAACATTTTATAGCCTGCAGCACCTTTGAAATTCTGACACAGGTTGGTGGGTGCAACTACAAAATGGCTGCTGCAGAAAGTGGAGCCAATCACAAAATGGCTGTCCAACAAAGTGGAACCAACCACAAAATGTCAGGATGTGAGATTATGCATAACTCTAATAGTAACTCTTTTCACATTTCAGGTAGAAGCTCAACTTAACAGGATGTCTTTTTAAATGAGCATATTGTTTAAAAGTATTTTTTGCTTATACACAGCTTGCCTTCAGTTACTCAGTGAAGATCCTTGTGCTGTGGCGGCAGCTGCTGCCAAAAGCAATACTTTTCTTTAAAATCTGTTCTGCCAATCAGATCTCCAATGGCCAATAAGAAGCGCTGCTGGACAAAAACCCACCTGACCCTGCCCATTTTCTAAAAATACTTGCTGGGTGCCAGAAAAGGTATCAGTGGCTTCCCTGGAGCCCACAGGTGCAACGTTGGGGTCATATAACACTCTGGTCATATAAAAAATGAAGCCAGAATAAGTCATACCCATTTCAGTTACCTTTTCTATCAAGTTAATATATTTAGCAGTTTAATATCAAACATCTTTTGAACTAATGCTTACCACTGGCAATATCAGAGGGAATGCTGAGTTAGGAATCCTATAATCTTGACAATGAAATGCAAAGTCAAGTCTCACTGAGAGATTAACTAGAGATAAGGGTCGCTACAGTTCAGCCCTAGAACATCTTTTTCAGTGCCAGGGTCCATCTTTGGAATATATGAAGTTACTACTAGTAGTAATGTGGGATTTGGACCAGGGATATTGCTTAGTCCGACTCCTGAAGCTCATCAGTTGATCATGGGCAACCACTCTTTCCCAGCCTAACCTACTTCACCCACGTATGCCACTCGGAGCTCCATAAAAAGAAGGATGATATGAGAATGTAACATGTAAATAAAATGTGTCTCTGTGTGTGCAAAGTATTTATTTTGTCACTACTGAAAACACACACACTCATCCGTCTAATTTTAGAAGATAAAACATCCAAATGAAATTGCAGATTTTAGGAAAGCTTGAGGCCTCTCATTGGTCTAGCACACAGAATTGCTTGCATAAGTTAACATGCAGAATAGCTGAAGAATTAGGCCAAGTGAAATCAAAAACCATTGCAAAACACCCTGGTTAATCAAGGTCATTGCACTATAACACACAGAGCCAAGTGTGTCAAAGCAAATTATACTGGGGTGTGGGTTTTCCAAGACATGTCAGAACACTGAACGAACGGCATATCCTAACATTTTCATATTTAGATCTATCACATATCTCAAATTAAGTTTCACTGGGACTGGTAACTGATGGGGGCTTGTAATAACATGATTAAAATCTTTGATCTTTTCAATTGATAAGCATTTCTAGCAATGCATTCTCAGATGTAAACAATAAGTCCAGAAACCCTGATCAACGATGATTTCTTTAGGATAAATGTGTCCTGAGAGCAGTGTCCTACCTATCATGTTTGTAAGCGTGTTTGTTTTGATATCTTTAAGGCTTGTTTATACCTTGACTGAGTGAGGTGGGTGTATATGGTGTATATCTTCTCTTACCAGTGACAGTAATATTATACCATAACATTCTTTTAAGGAGACGAGATTTATTTCTCCTTTGCTCTCACTGAGAAATTGCCTGATTAACATCTTGAATGCTTTCCAACAGGCAGTGTTCCTCAGTCATTGGTGGCCTGAGGGCATAATTAGATTTCGTTTTGTATATTAATTTGAAGAAGCATGTGGAGACCAAAACAGGACTTGGTTCATGAATGAGAGTATGTATATGAGCATATTCCCAATGGCAAAAATTCCATCAAGTCTATAATTACAAGGCATAAGGGTAGGGAACTTCAAAATAAGGTTGCCTGCACATGAGAAAAATTTGAGTTGTCTGCTCTTATGCTTTTAATAGCAGCTAGACAGATGAGTAAATAGAATCTTCAAGTTCAGAGGCAGTAACCCTCTCAGTTCCATGGTGTCTGTGTGGGTAACTACAGGGGGACACTTCAACCTTCTGTAACATCTGGTTGACCACTGTGTCAAACAGGATGCTGGACTAGATGGGCCATTGATCCAGTATGGCTGCATTTTCACATGTAAATGTCAACAGTCTTAATAGCTAGTCTGTAAACCATTAACCAGTTAGTAGTAGTAGTAAAGGCTGACAAAAGATGAAAGGATGCATGTTCTTTTTCATTTTCTTTGCTATGACTATTTAGAAGTACTACTTTTTCACAGGGGTCATTTTGTAGAAAAAGAGCTGGAGGAACTCATTAGCATAACTCATCAGCATATGCCACGCCCCTTGACATCACTGGAAGTGTGTCATTAGCATAACTGATTTGCTTATGCCACACCCCCTGACATCACCTATCCTGGCTGTTTTGAACCCAATCCAGGCCAAAACGGGCCCAAAATGGCTGAGAGTCAGGTGGGCGGGGCCACCTGACGTGACCTCTTTGGGGAACTGCGTTCCTGAGCATTCCCCCTCAAAATGAGCCCTGCTTTTTAAAAGACAACCAACCATTCTTTACTTGTGAAATACATATAATATTTTTCTGTTCCTTGATACGTTGACAAAGGGAAGGGCAACATCACTAATAAATCACATTTATTAAGTAGAAAAGAGTAAGAGTCCAGCAGCACCTATAAGACTTTGTGATAGGGTATGAGCTTTCATGAGCCACAGCTCACTGCTTCAGATACAGCTAGAATGTGAATCCATCTGACCTTATATCTTGGAGAGTGGAGTGATTGCAGGAGCCGAATGATAATACTAGTGAATGACAATGGCAGGTGTGATTGAATAGGGTGGGGTATGCAAAGGGGTAGTGGGGTAATGGCAATCATGCCTGCCATTGTCATTCACTGGCCCAGGGCTGGGGACCATCCCAGAGGATGAGCCAAGGGGTACCCCATGGGAGACAGGGGGGGGGAAGCTGCTGTCATCTGTGGGTGGGCAAAGAGGCAGGGGGGCACTACTTATTTGACACAGACTTTATTGAACTCCCAACAGTGAAGAGGATGTCTGGCTGCGTGTTGCTAAATTCCCTTGACTGCGACAGGAGCTGCACCTGTTTGTGAAGTGATTGAAGCCATGAGGGCCATTTCTCATGCTGCCTTCTCAGGAGCGCTGTCGAGTCACAGGCTGTCCAAATAACGGCTCTGTTGGTAGGGCTCAGATAGCAGCCAGGAAGGATTACAAGAACAGGCACCCATTCACCCAGGCCTGCAGCTGAGCTCTCTCCTCTGTCTGAGGGGGGAGCCCAGCCGAGGAAGTCTGAACAGAGCCCCAACACGGAACATCTGTATTGAGCATGTGAGTGTGAAGCACGCCAGAGATATTGCAAAGTTTCCCCTGCACACTTTTACTCCACCACTGCAAACACCCTCTCCTGCCTCGCGCTCTAAGTCCCCATGGTGAGGAGCTGTCAAGCAAAGCCTCTTACTGACTCATTATTTTCCTGGGGTCATGGGCGCCCTGGCAGGAAGATATGTGGGATGCATGAGGAGCAGATCTTGGCTGCCTCAGAGGTGCAAGTGGATTGGTCCCCATGGTAGTTGGCATCCTGTGCTCCACTGAGCTGCTTGGATGGGGCCAGGTGTGTGTGGGATCAACATTTCCCATACAATGGACGCTTATGGGCTATGCCGTCATTTTTCATGGCATAACTTTCCACCTCTGCTGGAGGTGTTCCCGTGCCTAAAAGAGCTTAGGGAGCCAACTAAGTTGTGCCCCACCTCCTGGCACAAGGACTTACACTCTAGTTACGTCCACACCCAGCCGTTGTGACCGGGCACTGACAGAGGATCCAAGCGGAGCAGTGCTGGGCTGCTGCGTTGGTGTAAGGAAGGAACATTATGCTGGTGTAAGTCAGGGATATGCTGGCTGTCACTCCCCCCCAGGATTGCACTGCTAATACATAAAAATAAAAAGGGGGAAAGAGAGTAACAACAACAGTGTGCTTTTATACCACCCTTCTGAACAGATTAATGCCATGCTCAAAGTCAATCTTATTATTATCTCCATCTGAGGAGCTGGTGCTGATAGAAGTGGCTTACCCAAGGGCACCTGCAAAGTTCATAGCAATAGTGGGAGTCAAACTAGCAGAAAGCTGATCCACAACCCAGCCATGTAACCACAGGATTTTCTGAATTTGTATGTTCTCATCTTTTCCTAAGACCTCATACCCACATCATTCCCCCAGCCATTGCAAATACTACTCCCCCATCTTAAAAAGAAACAACAAAAGCCACAAAAACAATGCAATGCATGCTTAAATACAAAAGCAATAAGAGGTTAAAATTTTTGAAAAGCTACTGTTGGGAATCAGACATTTTAGTGATTTTTTGAGGGGTGGGGTGGGTAGGATTCTTTCAATAACAGGTGACCCAACTGTATTTGTAAAAGATAGGATGTAAACAGATTTGCCAGGCTATGGAGTCTGAAATCTTCACTACAGATGGTGCTTTGTGTATTACCAAATGAAGGCTGGCTTTTACAAGGTACTTTTAAAAATAGTGGCAGAGATGCCTATTTCAGCTGCTTTAACTGAGCAGATTGTGTCTAGTCAGAAGGATAATTCCAGAAACAACAGGCATGTAATACCTTCTTATGAACAACCAAACTTGACATAACAGTGAGCTCTTTTGCCCACTGTTTTACTAACTGCTTTGGGCTATTTTGGTTGGGCCTAATAAAGAGGTATTACATAAATGTTTTTGGAGTTTTTCTGTCTGTCATTACAACTATCTAATTGAAGCGATGATTCTCCCTATTGCTTTCATGGCTCCTGCAAATGCATTTGCAGTGGCAAATGGAGTGTCCACACAATGCTGTCAGTTGAACTGTGAATTCCCACCCGCCTCCAGCCATCTTTCAATTCCCCCTTCCTAGAGATTTTAGCACATGCATCTAAATCCTGCTGGAGTTTCCACCTTACTTGATATTTACCATCCATATATGTCGGGCCTAGCTTTATACCAAGCACTATTGCTGTTCATGGTTCAGCACCTTTTCCACATCTTGTGGCCATATCTTACTATATAATTGAGAAAGCGTATTTCAGACAACTCACTTTATAACCTGGTGCACCACCAGAGGGCGCTGCCATGGAGGGAAGCCTAGAAATAACACAAGAAAAGGGCACTGTCTTGTCGAACAAGACTGAAGAACAACAACCTACTGTGGTAAATATAAAGATACAGTACCAAAATGTAATTAGATTATACAAAATCTTTGTAAATGTAAATGACACACAGCATTAGAAATAGGTGACAATAACACAACACAACACAGTCCTCAGTCCTCCAGTCAATTCAAATTAATTAGGAAGATCTTTCATAAATCTCAAATTGGATTCCCAAGTACAAGTAAGCAAAGAATCGGCTCCCTGATGATATATACAAAGGTGGAGGCTCCAGCCATGCTATCTTGGGACTGCAAACTTTGGGGGAGTTTATGCCATTTGGTTGGTGCATTTTTGTTCTGTGAGAATTGTAAAACATAAAAGCACTTGGCACTTTTTTGCTATAGAAGTGATTGTCAAATTAATTGCAAATTGATGCTCTGTAGACCTTTCTGTTGTGGGTATTAGGAGCGGAGCAGATGGCAATGCCCACCCCCACTTTAACCCAGCTTGTATTAGGAGCAGAACAGGTGGCAATGCCCACTTCCCGCCTTAACCCAGTTGGTATTAGAAGTGGAGCAGTTGGCAATGCCCTCTCCCCATCTTAACCCAGCTGGTATTAGGAGCAGAGCAAGTGGTAATGCCCACTCCCTGCCTTAACCCAGTTGGTATTAGGAGTGGAGCAGGTGGTAATGCCCTCTCCCCACCTTAACCCAGCTGGTATTAGGAGCAGAACAGGTGGCAATGCCCATCCTCCACCTTAACCCAGCTGGTATTAGGAGTGGAGCAGGTGGAAATGCCGTCCCCTGCCTTAACCCAGCTGGTATTAGTGGCGTAGCAGGTGGCAATGCCCACCCCCACCATCACCCATTTGGGATCAGGAGTGGAGCAGGTGGCAATGTCCACCTTGCGCCTTTACCTGGCTGGGATCAGGTGCAGAGCAGGAGGCAATGCCCTTCTTCTCTTCACCCAGCTGGGATAAAGAGCAGAGCAGGTGGCAATGCCCGCCCTCTTCAACCTACTAGAATAAGCCACTGAGCAGGCAGCAATGCCCACCCTGTCTTCATCCTGCCGGAGTCAGGAGCCAAGCATGCAGCAATGCCTGCACCCCCTTCATCCAGCTGGGATCAGGAGCAGAGCAGGTAGTAATGCCCGCCACCTTCCTTTACCTGTCAGGATCCGGCACGGAGCAGGAGGCGGTGTCTGTTCCTCCCTTCACCCAGCGGGAAGCAGGTGGCAATGCCCACCCCCTTTCACCCAGCTGTGATCAGGCTTGCAGCAGGCAGCAATGCCTGCCCCCCCTTCACCCAGCCGTAGTCAGGCGCAGAACAGGAGGCAATGCCCCCCCTTTACCTAGCATGTATCAGGCATGGAGCAGGTAGCAAATCCCACCACCCCTTCACGTGGCCGAGATCAGGCACATCAGGCATGGAGCAGATGACAATGCCCACCCCCCCTCACTAGCTGGAATCAGTGACGGAGGAGGAACGAATGCCTGCCTGCCCGCCCTCCCCTTTCTAAAGATCGTTGTATTTTTTCCCCACAACGGGCTTTGTTGTAAGTATGACTATATTCCTGCTTAGCAAGACTCTGCTGTGGTGCCACTGCTATAGTCCAGGCCCTGTCCCTTACCATTGTGTGTTCACATCCCTTCTTCTCTCTAATTATCCCCACTCCAGCTCTTAAAAAGTATAGATTTACATTGAGTGTGGAGTAACTTGCAGGTGCATTGGCCTTGAAACACAAGGATATTTTCCCTTGCAAGCAAACTATCAGCACAAAGCTGATCTAATAAACTAGCTTCAGTTTCAGATTTATGTGTGTTTAATATAAATTCATTTTATTCCAATATTATGTGATCTGATGTGAAGCAGCCATTAACCAAAAAACTAATGGGATTGTATTTAACAATCAAACAATCTGCAATCAAAATAAACCAAAGGCCCACAAAACAACAGCAGCAGCAACACCACTGCCTAACCCTCCCACCCAAGAAAAGAAGCCATGACATATCTTTTATTAAGACCCACCAGCATTACAGAAAACAACGTGCAAACTTTCAAGCTTTCCAAACTCCTCACAAGAGCCAGAGTGGTGTACTGGCTAGGGTGATGGGTTAGGTATGATCTGGGCAACACAGGTTGGATTGCCTGCTGTGCCCTATATGCCAATAAAGGCTTGCTTGCTTGCTTGCTTGCCTGCCTGCTGTGTCGTGGAAACTTGCTGGGTGACCTTGGGCCAGTCACACTCTCTTAGCCTAGCCGAATGATGTAAGCTGCTTCAGGTCCCCATTAGGTAGAAAAGTAAAGTAAATTTTAAAAAAAATTTTTTTAAAGTAAATAAAAATTTAAATAAAACTGGAAGTCAAATAAATAAATAAATAAATAAATAAATAAATAAATAAATAAATAAATAAATAAATAAATAAATAACACTGCTGGAAGGTGGAAGAAAGGTGGTGCGACAGGGGAGGGGAGTGGAGACACATGCCAGTTGCATTGGTTGGAGGAAACCCCGAAGCTGCTTTTTCTGCGAGTGCCTGTGAGGGAAGGAAAGGCCTGCGGGCTTCGCTGAGATGACTGGCCTCACGGCTACAGTGACCATGGGGTGCTTGGGTGGCTGGAGGAGACCGGCTAGCCGACTGGCTGCTGCCCCCCCCCCCCTTGGGATTCCTCCCATGTGGGAGTCTACAGGCGGCGCGAGGGAATCAGGCGGACTTGGACCGGCTCCAGCGCCTGCGGAGGGTTTTAGAGTGGCCCACTTGCTTGCCTGAAGGGTCAGTCGGGTGGGAGGAACAAGGAGCCGCCCCTTCCAGGCAGGCGGGGTGGGGGCGCTGGGAAGTGCTTGAGATGGGACTTTGTCCTGCCCTCTCGCACACCGGCTACGGCCCCCGCCATGGCTCGCAACTTCGAGCTCCTCTTTGACTCCCTGGGACACTTCGGCAGGTAAAAGAGTCCACGCGGCGACCGGAGGCCGGGGACAAGAGCGGGCACTCGATCAGTTTGGGCTCTCTAGTCCTACCCGCCCGCCCCACACTCTACTGAGGAGGAGGAGGGCTAGCAAGGGAATTCCAGGCGGCAGCGACTTGACGCGCGCACGCACACTCGGGAGCGTCCGTGTCCTGGGTATTCGGGATATGGAGACACGTGACAGAGTTCGTAGTGGGCACCAGAGGGACCTCGAGTCCCCGCGTGCAAACTGCATTGAGGGAGGGAGAGAGTTTTCAGAGAAGGCGTTCGGCGTTGCGCTCAGTCCTTCGTTTCTTAAAGTGAGGGGCTATCACGGAAGATTAGAACCGACTGTGCTTCATGTGCCCCAAGGAACTCCCCCCCCCCCGTGTTAGGTCTGGCTCTCGGCACAAGCGTTAGGGGCAACACTCACATCAATGTAGAATGTGCGTGATTTGGGGAGGGGGACAGCCGGTTCTCTGTCGGTGTGCGGCAAAGCCCTTTGGGAGCGGGGAGGTCTCTGTATATGTCTCTGTGCGAAAGGAAGAATTCAGAAATGTGTTTGGTGGAGTTCTCGGACTACGTGCTTTTAGGACTCAACGGTTCTCCCCGAGTATATTTGCTTTGGCAGGGTAAAGTAGTAAGAGTTTTCCACAGAGGGTTTTTTTTTTAAATGTTGTGCTGGATAATTTCCAAGTAAATAATTGTGTCACAATAGTGTTGATAATTTGGACCGCTTGCTCACCATGGAGGACAAAACAAGTTTATGTTTCTCTGGCTCGTTTTATAAGGGCAATGCACCTGCAGAGATGAGAAAGAGGACTTTACTGGGGAGGGGGGCCAACGGACTGACGGATGGGGAGCTGAGTTTCTAGCAGAAGTCAGCAGAAACTTGGGAGGGGGAGTCTTGGAGAAGGGAGGGGGGTCATGGTTTGCTCCCTGAGGATATTTGGCCCGATTTAGGCTCTATTGGAATAAAACAAATACCACAAAGCAAATATTAAGATTGCACCATAACTCTAGTTTTCTCTCATGCAAAAGAATCTGAACATTGGAACTTCTCACCACACAGGGAAGTGAGGTGAACAAGAAGCAGTGTGTTACGAAATCTAAAATTAGTTTCTCACTAGCTGTGTGTGTGTGTGTATTCAGTGTGTTTGTTTGCATATACTGGTTGTAACCTAGATTTGCCATTCATCTACACAAGAATCAGTAACTCATAGGTGTGTTTGTCCAAGTAAGAAATGCAAAAAGTTGTTGGTAGAGAGGATACTTTCATGTTCCAATGCAAGGAGTAAGTGGCAAAAAGGACAATGTTAAGAATCTTTCGCTCTCCCTCTCATGCTTGTTTCCTGCTGAAAATTGTACTCTGAGCAGATGTCTTGCATTATAAAGAGTAAAAAATATATATAACCAGGGATTAGTCCTAAATCTGATTAAGTAATTCTCCTGGACACAGTTATGCTGAAAAAGCATATTTAGAAACTGTGATTAAGAAAATTCCCACAGGCTAGCCATGTTAGTCCAAAGTTCCAAAGAGTTTATTGTCTATAGCCATAGGCCGTCACAATTTACCAAACATCAACTAATAAACAGTTAAATCCATTATCACAGTTTGTAAAGGTTACTTAAAATTAATTAAAACAGTACAATATGCCAAACTATGCCAGGAATGGTGGTTGTGGGTTTTCCGGGCTGTATTGCCGTGGTCTTGGCATTGTAGTTCCTGATGTTTCGCCAGCAGCTGTGGCTGGCATCTTCAGAGGTGTAGCACCAAAAGACAGAGATCTCTCAGTGTCACAGTGTGGAAAAGATGTAGGTCATTTGTATCTACTCAGGAGGGGTGGGGTTGAGCTGAGTCATCCTGTAAGAGTTTCCCAGGGTGTGGAATGCTAATGGCGGGAGGCTTCACTGTATCCTGAGGAGGTTCTTTTGCATATGGATTGGTACTTGATGTGCTAATCTTCTCTGCAGGGCTATTGTCGGGGATAGAATGTTTTGTTAGCCTGGTGTTTTTCAGAACTGGAAACCATGCTCTGTTCATTCTTAAGGTTTCTTCTTTCCTGTTGAAGTTTTGCTTATGCTTGTGAATTTCAATGGCTTCCCTGTGCAGTCTGACAAACTAGTTGGAAGTGTTGTCCAGTATTTTGGTGTCCTGGAATAAGATACTGTGCCCTGTTTGAGTGAGGCTATGCTCAGCCACTGCTGATTTTTCAGGTTGTCCAAGTCTGCAGTGTCTTTCATGTTCTTTTATTCTTGTCTGGATGCTACGCTTTGTGGTCCCGATGTAAACTTGTCCACAATGCCAAGACCACGGCAATACAGCCCAGAAAACCCACAACAACCATCGTTCTCCGGCCGTGAAAGCCTTCGACAATGCATTGAACACCTCTACGGGGAGGAAACATTCCAACAGACCCGGAGATTGGAAACACTTCGGAACAAGAAAGCACATCTACTCTGTTCTTTAACCTTTCTCCTACGCTGCAGGGACACAAGAACCATTCCATCACTGTGACACTGAGAGATCTCTGTCTTTTGGTGCTACACCTCTGAAGATGCCAGCCACAGCTGCTGGCGAAACGTCAGGAACTACAATGCCAAGACCACGGCAGTACAGCCCGGAAAACCCACAACAGCCATCATTCTCCGGCCATGAAAGCCTTCGACAATACATATGCCAGGAATCACGAAACAATGTTAGTCTTAGCAGCAAATAAAACAGAAGTCCAATAGCACTTGAGTGACTATAAGAATTTATTCCATCATAAGCTTTCCTTAGTCAGAGCTCATTTTACTGAATCAGAAATACTGGAATAAATTCTGGTTAATCTAAAAAATGCTGCTGGACTACAGTTTTGTTTTTCAGCCAAGAAAACATGTTCTTTGCAGTTGCTTTGAGTATGTTTCATATGTATTGTTTCTTCAGTCACTTGCCTTTTCACATTAGTTAGTATCTCTAACTTGTTTGCAAAGCAAAGCACTCTGTCCCACTCTGAAGCCTGTTCTGTTTTTGTTAGCTCACAGATTAGCCATCCTAGATCTTAAATCTTTATTCTGATAGCAGAAGTTTAGATATGTTTGATAATTTCACACAGCCAGAATTGCTGGCACATACATCCAGAACAAAGATGTTGGTCTAGTGGTATGGGGGTTTGCAGCTATTCATTGCAAATAACATTTGATAGTATTTCAGTGTAAAAAGAAAACAGGAAAAGTATCCTTCCAGTTTCTTATAGTTTGTATGAATTATAGCTAAATTTCCATTCCAGCTATTGAAGTTGACTATGTAACCAAGCAAAATATTTTAAAGAGATTGCTGTTGTACAATTGTAAATATGATTAACACTGCATTTTGAGTCAATGCATAATTTTTCTTTGACGATGGATTAAACAAAGGGATGAAGATGAATAATGGTAGGCCCAGAAATCCTGGGTCACTTCTGTCGTCGTCGTCATCATCATCTTAGAACCTTTGCTTGCCCAGCTCATGATAGTTAGGTAGGAGATGTTTTAGAATAATAATATTGCAAACATTTTGCAATAAATAATCGTTTTACTCTTTTGCATTTAGTAATTTATGTTTTTGGTGCTGCTGACTTATTTGGATATTATTTGTTCAGCTAACGAGAATAGAAAAATCTGACTTTGATTATTTTCTATCAATAATCATTTTTACTTTTTTGATATACAAGTTTTTTATAATACTTTGCATGCAGATCATTACTCATGTACAAATTTTAAAATGGGAGGATTCCCACAAATCATTCATATGTCTAAAATCTTTAGGTGAAAAGGGTTGTACTTGGAAGCTATGGCTTTTGCCTTTTGCAAGATGGCTGTTGTGCAGGTTCTAAATAATATCATGTTTTAAAAATTTGATTTCATATATCTTGGTGCTTGCCAGAATAGTTGAATTGAGTACCATTGTTTATAATCCCTTTGGTGGGAAACTACTTGAATATTTTGATTAATGCACATGTTGCCTGCTTAACTCTACCAAGTGAACCTGTATGCTAAAACATGACCTCTGTGATGTCTTGGGCGAATATCATTTGATAGCTGCTAGTATGAAAAAACAATTTGTGACTCAGTGGTGGTTATTCCAGACCACCTGTGTTGAATTTTTATTACTCTCAAGAAACTATCTAGAATAGTTTTGCAGGACACTCCTTGGAGAAAGGGTTAGATACACATTTCATAAATAAAATCTGAATATGTGTTTTTTTATGGACACCTGCATCCCAGCTGTTTCATGTACCAGCCTTGTGTGTGTGTGTGTGTGTGTGTTACTTTTAACCCTACAGTTTTGGGGTGCAGAAACTTGCTAAGTGATGGCTGAAACATACGTTCATCATTCTCACCTGACACAAAATTACTATGTTTTGAGTTAGGTGTAATTGTACCAAAATCCAGTTCTTAAAGAAGCAACCCAGAACTACAACAATTCAGAAAAATAGGTAGACCTGGGAGGTGGGATAGAGAAAATGAACATGTTGGCTGTTGCTTTCTTATATATGTACTCGTTAAAAAAGTATGAGCATACATCTTTCTGACTCCATTTCACGTTAAGCCATTTTCTTAAACCATGATGTCTGAATGAGCTTTAATACTTTATGCATTAAAGATTTCCTGTTAGGCATGTCTTCTAAAATATAGAGAAATAGTCACTAAAATGCAGCAAAGGAATGAAAAATACATGAAAAAGAAAAACTTATACTTGTTATCCTGCTGCTTTTGTTATTAAAACTATGCTTATTCTATATTCTTCCAGATGCAGAGAATTTATAAAGGAGACTGGTGCAACTAGAGCTAATAACTGTAATCTCTTTACCAAAAACATCAGAAAATAATATTATTGTAGAACCTTTACATTGTCTGCCTTTCTGTGTAGCACAGGCATAATGATTAGCCAATCCCTGATCTATTGTGGCAAAGGCTGATTCCTGCGCAGTGACACAAGGTAAAATTAGGTAACAGGACCTGGGCAATTACAGTCTCACCTGGAGTGCTGGAAACAAGCCACAAAAACTGAGTCCCTTTGGAACAGCTCAAAAGCATGCAGGGGTTCAGGGAGTGCTGGGGACACGGTTGGTGGCTGAGCACATACCTCAAATACCCCACACTGCTGGGTGACTTGTGCCGGAGAAGTCTCATTGGGCATTCACTTAAAAAGGATGTGAGGCCTAAGTAAAACATTTGTCTCATATCAATTTTAAGAAGGCAACTTTGGGAGCTAAGAATTTGGAACAGAAAAGCAATAGGGAGGAGGTGCAGTGTCCAACACAGTCAACTGTGACCTGTTGACCCACTGCCTTGCCAATGTGAAAATTCAAGGGACTGCCTTGCAGTGGTTTGTCGCTTTTCTCCACGGTTGGGAACAGAGGGTGGTGCTCAGGGAGAGGGTATCCATATGCCAACCATTGGTGTGCGGCTTCCCACAAGGGGCGATACTCTCCCCCTTGTTCTTCAGTCTTTATATGCGCCCCCTTGCCCAGTTGGTATGGAGTTTCGGACTGGGTTGTCACCAATATGTGGATGACACCCAGCTGTATTTGTTGATGGATGGCCAGCCTGACTGCCTGGATGTCCTGGTGAGAGCGTTAGAGGCTGTGTTTGGATGGGTGAAGCAAAGCTGGCTGAGCCTGAATCCAGCGAAGATGGAGGTCCTGTACTTGGGCCGTGGGCCGTTGAACTTGGGAATCTGGCTCTCGACCTTTGATGAGGCACCATTTGTGCCTGTTCCATTGTCCAGGAGTCTTGGAGTGACGCTGGACTCTTCCCTATCGATAGAGGGCCACGCTGTGGCAGTTGCCCAGTCTGCATTTTTTTTAAAATTTTCAGCAGGCCAGGCAGCTTGCACCCCATCTGTCAACTCACAACCTAGCTACAATGATCCACACAACCGTCACCTCCAAACTAGATTACTGTAACTCGCTCTACGCAGGGCTCCCCTTGGGTCTGACCCGGAAATTACAGCGGGTCCAGAATGCTGCTGCACGTGTCCTGATGAGTATAACATACAGGGCACACATTCGATCTTGCAGCAACTGCACTGGCTCCCCGTGGAGTTCCAGATCAAGTTCAAGGTTTTGGTTTTAAACTTTAAAAATCCTAAACGGACTGGGAACAGCATACTTGAGGAACCGTCTCTCCTCGTATGTACCTGGAGATCACTTAGATCAGCAGGAAAACAACTACTGGTGGTCCCTGCCCCCAGGGAGGCTCCAATGGCCTTGACCAGGGCTAGGGCCTTTTCAGTCCTGGCCCTAACCTGGTGAAACTCTCTGTTGGAGGATACCCAGGCCTGCCAAGACCTTAGGTCTTTTAGGCGCCTGAAAGACAGAGATGTTCCGCCAGTCGTATGGTTAAAGCCAGCCTAAGGTTTCTTTGGGAATCTGACTGGTCTGCTGGGGGAAGGTTACATAACCATCTGTCCCCTCATATGAGAAGTCACAGTGATAACACCAGTTGTATCCCCTCTCCCCTCTGTTTATGCTATGTTGGAAAGAGTGGAGGTGGCTACCATCTGGGGTTTGACTGTATATAGTGATGAGTCTGATTTTAATGTATTTTAATGAATCCAAATGTTCTATTTTCGTATTATTATACTGTTGTAACCTGCCCTGAGCCTGCTTGTGGGAGGGCTGGCAATAAATTAAATAAATACATAAATAATAATTACTCTCCCCACCTGCAGTTTCTTTGCTCCAGAATGCCACCTGCTGTTCCTGTTACAGGATTCCATCCTAACCCACGACTTGTGTGGCAGTTGGCCTATGAGGCTTGTACAGTACTGACAAGTCCATTATGAGAAAGGGAGTTTGACCTCCAATCTAATGGCTGCCTGCGGCATCATTCATGACCCAGTTAATAATTGTGAGTCAGTTCCTTAGGTACATATGTGCTGTCAGATTGCAATCAACTTTTGGCAATCCCAGCAAGGGGCTTTCAAGGCAAGTGGGAAACAGAGGTGATTTGCTATTGCCTTCCTCTGCAGAGCATTCCTTGGTGGTCCCCCATCCAAGCACCAACCCTACTTAGGTTCCAAGATCTGAAGGAACTGGGCTAGCCTTCCCTTCTCAGTTAGCTCCTTAAGTACTCACAAGCCTCAGTCCCGGAGTCTCTTGGGCTGGGTTTGCAGGGCTCTGATGGAGAGCTTGGTGTGATGGCCACCATCTTCTGCCATGGTGTGGTGAGTCTCCATCTCAGGGGCCTGTGCACTGGCCCAAAGACCTCTGTGACTGGCCTCTAGTCCTCAGCCAGCCTGTCAGGTACAGGTTGGTTTGGGGGTTCTTTGTTACAGTTTACTGTTACTGGCATTTTGGTATTTGATTGATTTTTGTTTGTCACAACATGGGGTGTGAAAGTATCGGCTGGGAGCACCACAAGCTCCCGTGGTGCTCAGGAGTGCCAGTGCCTCAGAGTGGACTTGGTTGCTGGGAGGTCTGGGAGGTGGCAATGGGCTAAGTCAAGTTTTCCTCTTTCTCATACACCTCTACTGGTAGCAAGCTGAGTCCCAGTAATACTGCGCAAATGACTTACCTTGGTCACTTGCATAGAAAACTGTTGTTGCACAAAAAGCGAAATGGTCAGGTGTACTGCTGTTTGTAATATGTGGTGTGGGTTGAAGGCTACTGAGATAGATCATACTATTATAGATACTGGTATAGAGAGATGTTCACATAACTGCTGCAGATACAACTTTCTCTGTGTTGTATTTTATCTACTTGTCATAGTCACCACAGGAATATCTCCCAAAATGGCATGGCTTAACTGGATAACAAATATCAGAGCTCTGCAGGTTCATACTGAGAATTATATTCTACTGAGTAACCTTAGTCAGCCGAAATAGGAATGTGTGTGCCACTACTTGCACCTTGAGAGATGACTAAAGGCCACTAAATGTAGCTAGGCCATTACCTAGGGTGCCAGCCTTCCCAAGATATGGAGTGGTGCCAACACAGCCCTCCTGCAGCATCACAGGATCAGCTGTCCCCCTGGCCTTGGAGTCGTGGCCGTATTGTGCAACAGCAAGCAGCAGCCCTGGATGCTACACCACACTGCTGCTGACGTGGGGCTACAGATGATCAGGAAGGGACTGCCACAGAAGCCACAGAAGCAGGAGCTGCCATGCTGCAGCAAGCACTTCTGGGCACCCTACTATTGCTGCTGCAACTGGACTTTGGATAACCAGGCCAGGGCCTTCTGCCAGGACCTCAGAGCAGTGGCTACTGTGCTGTGACAAGCAGCAGCTCATGTGCCATACTGCTGCAGCTGCATCAGCTGGGACGTTTGCAGGAAGTGTGTGTCACAGCAAGTGGCAGTACCATGCACCATGCCTGCACCCAGTTGGTGGGCAGCCAAGATATATTCACTCATCCTGCCTTCCTCTGCCCCATCCCCTGAGGCAGGGAAGGAAGAAGAGAAGGCCCCCCACTGGTTTTGGATGTGCCTGGCTCTGCTTGCAGCAGCTCTGTGTCTGTTGGGCTCATGGCGGGGGCTGCCTGGCTCACCACTTGCCTAGGGCACTAAAATCCCTTGGGCTAGCCCTGCTGCAGCCAGGCTTTTGTGACACCCAGTGACAAAGTAGCATGAAGTCTTCATGCACTACAGCCTGCCAAACTCATTGGCACCCAACTCTGCTTTCAGATAATTTTGTAAACTAAAGGAAGAAACTTACGAATATATTTGTACAAAATTGCTTTGGCTTGTGTAAAGAACATTTTCCATCTTTTTAAAAAAACATTAAAAGCAACACTTTACATTGGTGATCAGTTATTGAGAGTTCTCTTCACTCTGAAAACACCCCTCAAAACTGCGCTGCCCAACAGAATCCAGGTTGTCTGAAAGTATGCAATTTTGTCATGCAGCTGAAGTAAGAAAAGTATTTTTGGTGCTGTGGTTTGAGGTTTTCTGATTAAAGCAGGAAAATGCAACACCTTCTGATGGAATTTTTGTATTTCTTTTTCCCTTGCTGTATATTTTAGCCTGCTTGAAATGGTTAGTATTTTATTGAAGTCATTCCAGATGACTGTGTGTTTGTCATGCTGTGAGTATATATTTATGAACATTTTGTTGCTTTCTGGTTTTGGAGATCAATAATAATTTATCTGCTGAAGGGAACCACATTTTTGTTATATTTGGTTAATGAGAAAGTTTTATTCCTGCACCCAACCCCACAGCAGTTCCTTGATTGTGCCGCAGTGTAATAATGCAGAACTGATGTATGTATTGCAGGCAGGCAGCCCCTGCAGTAAGATTGCAGGTGACAGGTGACATAGCAGGACAGGTGACATGCCTTATTTGCCACACCTCGATGAGATGCTGGAGATCCATGACTGGTTTGCCAGGTATCTTTTTTCCCGTTAAAAGCAGCTGTGGAGGCCTAATTTGGATTGAGACCTTTTTGCTGGGGCAGGAAAGGATTGCCCTTCCCCACACCAGTTAGTCCTGGTAAAGAGGGAATTTCCTGCAGATTGTTATAGCTAAGCATATGCAAGAAGCTTTATAGGACTGTGGCATTACCAAGTAAGCTTTACAGTTGCTGCTTAGTTTATTGGTTTTCAAACTTGTTGAAGTGGGGCCCATTTTTAAACTTGCTGTTCTTTTGGTACTCACTTGCAAAATTAACTCCGTGCTACTCTCCTAAAACATGGAAATCTCACACCGTTTATATTTTTATTTTTTATATTTAGTATTTATAAATGTACAGTATTTATAGTATATTATATAGTAAAAGGTAAAGGTAGTCCCCTGAGCAAGCACTGAGTCATTACTGACTCATGGGGGATGTCGCATCACGCCATTTTCTTGGCAGACTTTTTACAGGGTGTTTTGCCATTGCCTTCCCCAGTCATCTACACTTTACCCCCAGGAATTTTACCGACCTCGGAAGGATGAAAGGCTGAGTGCCTTGAGCAGGTTATCTGAATCCATCTTCTGCCAGGATTAAACTCAGGTCATGTGCAGTGCTTGGGCTGCAGTACTGCAGTTTACCACTCTGTGCCACGGAGCATGTAGTATTTGTAGTATATTATAGTATATTATATAGTATAAACATATAGCATTATAGGCTGCATTTCATGACAATTTCATCCATGATGCAGAAGCAAAGGCAAATTTTCTCCAACCTTGCAGAGCCTCTTCTCAGCTGCTCCTCTGGCACCTCAGCTGTTCCCCCCACCAGGCTTTGCAAACCACCTACAAGAGAAATGTGACCTCTTTTGGGGTCCTTCCTGACCCACAATTTGAGAACCTCTACCTTAGATCAATCTTTCATGTACCTGAACAGGCATAGAAAGGACTGGAGCCTGTCAGTCTGAGCCAGCCATTTTGAACTGTAGAACATTTGGGAAATGAATGCTGAAAGATTTTCAGTTCAATGTAGCTTTGCCCTGTGACCACAGTTATTCAGATAAGGTGTCTTTAGATAAGGACTAATTTTATATTGTTACAGTTTTTAAAAACTTCTATATTTTTAATGTTCAGTGTTTAAAAGTAGATGTAGTTTCTTGTGTGAGCATCTCTACAAATGAGGCAAGAAGCGGAACTACGCATGTGTCTGCACCTCAGGGAGTGGTTTGAAAATTCCAAGTAGTTGGGCTGAAAGTGATTTATACTGAATACCATATTTTCTAAACAGCTTGTATTCTAATTCTAGCGCAACACCCCACTTTTCCTTCTTTTGCTCGAAGAACTCTATTTTGTGAGGGTGTTTATTTTGACTCCCTTTCTTTTTTAGTTAGATTTTGCCGTTAACCCTCTTCTTACACCCTCTGGGTAGATTGCTGCCACCAGTAATTATATTCAAAGATAGTTAATTTAAATTTCCTCTTTAATAACGTGTCCAAACATCAGGCTCCTTCATGGGACTACGTGGCCCTGAGGGAAGGAGTGAGATGTAGGAAGAATATATACTCTGGAATGGAAAAATCCCCCCAAATAAACTTTTCTTTTACAAGAAGCGTATTGTTTTCATACTATTTCATAATAAAAAAGAGTCCAGTAGCACCTTTAAGACTAACCAATTTTATTGTAGCATAAGCTTTCGAGAATCACGTTCTCTTCTTCAGATGCATCTGATGAAGAGAACGTGATTCTCGAGAGCTTATGCTACAATAAAATTGGTTAGTCTTAAAGGTGCTACTGGACTCTTTTTTATTTTGCTGCTACAGACTAACACGGCTAACTCCTCTGATACTATTTCTTAAGCTTGATGGTTTCAAAGATAGTTATCGGTTCTTAATGTTTCTTTTCATATGCTCAGTCACACAGATATACATAAACCATCTCTCTCAGGCGCGCGCACACTTCAGATAGATCTACTTCAGATAGATCAATCACTCACTCAAATGTACATAGACTTTCTCAGGCGCACACACAATTTGTCTGCTTTAGTTAGAATGAATGTTCTCTCACAGACACACAAAGTTCAGGCTTCCACACAGGTTGCCTAACTGAACTAGGATCAATATTTCTCTCAGAAATGCATAGACAGTTTCAGACTGCACACAGCTTGCCTGTTCTGCCCAGACTGAATGTTCTCTCTCTGCTCAGCAGGGCTCATTTTGAGGGGGAACGCGCAGGAACGCAGTTCTGGCAGTTCCCCAAAGAGGTCACATGCCAGGTGGCTCTGCCTACCTGACTCTGCCATTTTGGGCCCGTTTCGACCTGGATTGGGGCCGAAACAGCCTGGATTGGGTCTCTGATGGGTGGTGGATCACTCTCCCGCTCAGCAGTGGCCCAATCCTGACCATTTTGGGCCCCTTTTTGGCCATTTTCAGCCCCTTTTTGCCATTTTGGGCCCAATTTCGGCCCTGAATGGCCAGGATTGGGTCCAGAGCAGCCAGGATAGGTGATGTCAGGGTGTGTGGCATAAGCGAATCAGCTACGCCAATGACATTTCCAGTGATGTCAAGGGGTGTGGCATATGCTAATGAGTTATGCTGATGAGTTATGCTAATTAGTTCCTCCAGCTCTTTTTCTACAAAATGACCCCTGCTGCTCAGTAACAAAAAACAGCAGTTCACTCCGCCCACTCTCAGTCATCAGCCAATCATCTTACTCACTTATCCCTCTCTTTCACCCCCATTCTTCATCTGTACCACACCAAGCATTTAAAGGCACACTCAACGTTAAAATCGTTACAGCGTTATCATCTTGTAAGGAACCAGAAAATTTCACAATGAATTCTACTACTGTTAAAAATGGCCAAAGTGCTAAGATGGTCCTTTTGCACATGATGGTAAGGTTTTGTATCCTATCTTAAACGGAGAGTGCAAATCCATATGATCTAGGGAAAGTTGTTATTGACCTTGACCACACAGCAGGAGTATTTATATACAGTTTTCCAACTTTTGATTGATTAAGTCACACACCTCTTTTGCTTGCACCCCCTCAGATCAAGTCAAGAAAGAGTCTGATTTTGTTAGTCTTTAACCTTTGGACTACAGGAGGCACAAGTATGATTAGGGATGCTTAATATTCTTTAGTCCAGAAGCTTTGTTGAATCTGTGTCACTGTCTATTTTTTGCATCTCAGTGCCTTTTGACTCCACTGTTACCATTCTTCTTTATGCCCGTTTGTGTGTATAATCTGCCAATTTAGAACACGTGAATTACTACAAATAGGAACACTGTTGTAAACCAAATAACAACAAAGACACCAAGGTGCTACTGTGTACAAATTCTTTACAGGTTAATATAATCGTAAATATATCAATTAAGTTTTATAGTATTTGTTTTACAGTGTATTCACTGCACAGATTATATACCAATAACAATAATGTTATAATCCATTTACAACTAGAGTCAAAAATACCAACTAATTAATGGATTCCATTCACATGAATAACAATAACAAGTCTTTTGCTGATTACTATGTTAAATAACACTACTCAAGATGATTTACAACAGGTGCATTGTAATCTGCTTGTAACCAAAGCTAATTAAACTTTACTGTTTAACATAGTAATCATAATCAGCAAAAGACTTGTTTTGAAATACACAAATGTGTATTATGGCTAATGTTTGCATTATTGTTTGATTGTTTACTTCCAAGTCTACATTCTAGTTTCTTTCATGACACATCATGAAAAGTCCTATCTGATGAAGAGATGCAAAATGGGAAACAACGTCTGGAAAGCTTGTTATATTTATGTTTTGGGGCTCAAAGTACAACTTTTGGAAAATTGTTATTTATGTGAATGGAATCCATTAATTGCATGTATTATTGTTAGTTGGATTTTTTTACTCTAGTTGTAACTAGATTACAACATTATTATTGTTGGTATATTATTTGTGCAGTGAATACATTGTAAAACAAATACTATAAAACTTAATTGATATATTTATGATTATATAAACCTGTACTGAATTCGTACACAGTAACACCTTGGTGTCCTTATTGTTATTTAATTTTGAACATGTTCGATATAACTGATGAAGTGGACTCTAGTCCAAGAAAGCTTATATCTCAATACATATATTTGTCTTTAAGGTGTCACAAAACTCTTTTTTTTGTTTTTGTATCTGCATCTTCTCCAACAGATGGCTATCATTCAGGTGCTTGAAATAAATGGGATTTTCTCATAAACAAATATGTATGTTCAGTGGGTAACAGTATAATTTGTATGGTAAATATAATTTTAACAAGTGATCTATGTTCATTTTCAGATACCAGGCGTGGGTTTATTTGGCAGTTGCCTTTCAGTCTATTTCTTGTGGCATCCACTACTTAGCTTCTGTCTTCTTGGCTGTTACGCCAAAATTTGTATGCAGTGTCCTTGGAAATGTGAGCAGTGTTCTGATTTACAATTCATCTGTTTCAAAAATAGAGGATGTTTGGACGCTGTGGACATCAACACAAAGTTATATAGTGGTCCACCTGGAAAATGGAGAAGTTTGGGAACTTAATCAATGCAGCAGGTCCAGACGAGAGGATGTTTTGGATTTCACTTATGAATACAATGGCAACAAGACTGATTTTACATGTACTGATGGATTCATCTATGACCGGACCAAATGGCAGAGCACCATTGTCACAGAGTGGGATTTAGTCTGTCAGCGGGAATGGCTTGCAAAACTAACTCAGCCCACATTCATGCTGGGAGTCCTTTTTGGAGCTGTGATTTTTGGAGACATTGCTGACAGGTATAGTACTGAATTTGCTTAAGCTAGCATGGAGACTTGGATTCAAATCTCCACTCACCAGAGAAATTCACTGAGTGGCCTTGAGATAGCCTCGTGTATAATGCCCTGAATGAATGAACACCAATCCACCTAACCTCTGACACCTAGACCTCATACCAGATCAGGTAGCCTCATCTTATCTGGATCAAGCAGCTGCTTCTTACATGTTCATCTTGTCCATATTCTTTGGTGAACCCTTGCCTTTTTTCTCTCCATGCTTTTCATTCACACTCAGTTTAAACTTGGGCACAATTCAGGTAAGAACTTGCCCAAGCACTGCTGCATGTACCTGGTACTCACTGCTCCAGGTTCTTAACCATTATATGTACAAAGTTAGCATGCCAGTACAGTGTCAATCTGTGCTAAGAATATTTGATGTGCTAAGAGTATACATGAATTAGCAAACCTGGTTTAAATAAGGTGCTAGTTGTGTGCAATAAGATATGGGTAATTTCTTGCCTACCCTGACCTGGATAGCCCAGGTGAGTCTGATCTCATCAGATCTCAGAAGCTAAGCAGGGTTGGCCTTGGTTAGTAATTGGATGGAAAACCTCTAATGAAGACCAGGGTTGTAGAGGCAAGCACCGACAAACCACCTCTGTTAGTCTCTTGCCATGAAAACCCCACCAGGGGTCACCATAAGTCAGCTATGACTTGAGGGCACTCTCCACCACTACTCAGAGGAACAGTTTCATATTTGTATCAGCTTTTATTATTTGTTTGTTTATTTAAATATTTGTAAAAAATACAAACCTCAAGGCAGCTTATAAATTGTGAATTAAAGCATATAAAATACTTCAAACCACCCCCTTCCCTAAAATGCCTACAACCTATCCCCCCATCAAAAGCCCTAGCAAAAAAATGTCTAGAGATTGTGCCTCCTCAGCTCCTCAGGGAGCCTGTTCCATAAGGTGGGAGTTACTATAGGAAAGAAACAAACTCTGGCTGACACTATGCAGGCTACCTTAAGTAGAGGAGCAACTGGTAGGTGACAACCTGAGGTCCATAGTTGGCAGACAGGGAAATAGGGGAAGAGGCTGTCTTTAGATATGTGGGCCCTAGTCTGTGAAAGGCTTTAATTAACATCTTGTCACCTTGAAGTGAATTTGGAAGCAAACTGGCAGCCAGTGTGGTGGGGGAAAGTGCCATCAAGTTACAGGCGACTTATAGTGACTTTTCAAGACAAGAGAGGTGGTTCACCAAATCTTGCCTCCATGTAGTAACTCTAGACTTCCTTGGTGGTCTCTCATCCAGTTACTTACCAGGGCTGATCTTGCTTAGCTTCTAAGATCTGACTAGATCGAGCTATTCAGGTCAGGCGGCAGCCAGTCTAGCAGTTTTTAAATAGCTAGAACTGGCAATAGTTGGGCTGCTGTATTCTGAACCAGTTTCTGGGATGTCTGCAGAGGCAGCCAAATTAAAGCACATTACAGTAATCCAACTGTGAGGTTACAGAAGAATGGATCTGCATGGCCAGATCAGCTGGGTCTAAGAAAGGAAAGAATTGGTAACCAAATGCGGCTCACAGATGGCACTCTTGGCCACTACACTAACCTGCTTTTCAAACAGCAGGACTGGGTCCATGAGTGACCCCAAGATCTCAGCCTTCTCTGCAAACGCCAGTCCCACTCCATCTATTGCAAGTGGACCCAGTCTCTCTGAAGCACCACCCTTCCTTTCTGTGTTGGAAGCATTTTTGATATACCTCAACCCCAATCCTTTCTATTAATCCATTCTCTGTTAAATCTTTTCCTTTTTTTGTACCCTCCACCTTTCTTGTTTCTGTTATGTTCCCTTTCTCTTCCTTCCCTCTCTGCACATACAAATTCCTAGTGCTCCCATTGAACATAAGAAGAGTCTTGCTGTATCAGTCTAAAGATTCATGTAGTCCAGCATTCTTTTTCGAGCAATGGTCAGCCAAAAGCCTTTCAAGAAACATGAAGACAAGAACCTTTCTTGGTTGTTTGTTCCCAGTATTAATGAACTTTGAACATGGAGTTCTATTTAGCCATTAAGGTTAATAGCCATTGATAAATCTCTTCTTCACTAATCTGTCTATGCCAGTTAGGTTCTATCACTACTTTTTATGGCATTCCATAAGTTAATCATACAATGTGTGGAAAATTATTTTTGCATGTCTATACTGTAATAGTCCCTAATAGAATTTGCCTTTTTCTCTTGAGCTGCATACAGAATAGACATTTTCTGTGAGCTAGGCACCTAGACCCCAAGATCTTTCCTCAAGAGTCAACTAATTCTGACCCCATAAGTATATGTGAGGTTAGTATTTTCTGCCATTGCGCATCACTTGATACCTTCACTGAATCTCATATGACATTTTGTTTCTTATTTAATGGGGGACATCCATTTGAAATCCATTATAATCTGCTTCGTTTTTCACTATACTGAATAATTCGTTATCTTCCATAATGTTTGCATATTCCATATTACTGATGTGAATAATATAGGATATTACGTTGTCCCATCTTTTTTCATTGTTTTCTTCAATAGACACAATATGGCCTTTTGCATTCCTCTATTTGCAATACTACATCTTCAGGCAATAAAATGAACAAGGCCCTGTGCATTTATGCTTAGTCAAAATAGGCTGTCCAATCTTTGTTTTGCAGACTACTATCATGCAGCACATTCCAGTATCATGCAATGCAGAAAGGGACTGCTCCTTAGGCGTATTGTTTTCTCTGCCAGGATGTTGCTGTTTGCTTTTCCATTTAGCATGCTGATTTTAGCTTTCCCCCTGTTGTTTATGGACAGCATGTTCTGCTCATCTAGCAGATCCTCATAGTTTTGTGCCCAAGTTAAAAACTGGTGAGCCTCTGTAACTCGTTTCCATTATATTTTCATTAAAATATGTTCTAGAATTATTCTAAACAATATACGTATTTTTAGATTTAAGTGTGTAGTTGTTTCAGGAACCTCCACATAATATTGCCTGTTTGTCCTTCTACATTTTCCTTTTTTTATTTTTCTCACATCTAGTTTGGAAAGATCTGTTTTGAAAAATCACAGTCAAAGCACTTATGGATATTGTTTAGACAGGGAGGTGTGTATTTTCACAAATTCTATGGGCATCACCACTGTTTCCATTATCTTATTCCCTATGGCTGCCTCTCTCCTCCCCGAGGGCCGTAGCTCTAGCGCTATAGTGTTAAAGCATGGCAACAATGTACTTATTCCCCACTTTAATTTTTTAAAAAGGTAAATCTGTAGCCCTTTTGGTTGTGGAGTTATAAGGAGAAACATTCATCCAGTGTGTTTCTGCTTATAACTCCTCAACCAAAAGAACTGGACATTTGCTTTAAAAATAAAAAAGCCAGAAACGAGTATACTGTTGCAGTAGATTATTATATTGCTATAGTGATATAGTTATTGTTGATTTTTTTTAAAAGTCTGAAAAAAGTCTTCCAGTGGCAGAGAGGGAAATAACAGCCACAGAGGTGTATGACACAGAAAACGCAGGGGAAACTTCCATGGATATCCATGGATATTGTCTTGTCCCTGCAAATACCTCTGCATTCACAGAATCAACAAGAGCTACATGGAGAACCATTTCTGTGTGGAAGCAGCCCAGGCCATAAATAATATCAGTAAATTTAGCGAATAATGGTAGTTGAGTAAAACATAAGGGATTGAATTTAATATTATATGAAAGTTATATATTATAGAGAATAAGAGAAAGTTAAAGTGACTGAGAAATTCAGTTCCTTCACACTTCTGCACACACAGAAGGCTAGACACAAGGGACTCCCTTCTGCTAAGTGAGAGGTTTCATTGACAGAAGAAAATCTTTCACAAATTCAATCCAAATCCTTCCTTGGCTTTTGTTTGCATCATTCCACTTTTGGGGGAAGGTCATAATACAGAATTCTTTTTTCCTTTCCAAAAGTTTTCTCTCAGTGGCTAACCCCCAAAAGGACAGGTGGGGAAATTCTAAAAAGAAAAGCCATTAAACAGTTGAAGTATTGGCCTTTCAGCCCCTTCTCTTCTGCTCGTGGTGATTCTTGATGGACTCTGTGGGGCAGAGGAAAAGGTTTGGAGGAGATGGAACACAATCCCAGCTGAAAGAGCAGCCGTGATAATGTTTCCACACTGGTGTACTTGCTGCAAATGCACATATCTGCATCTTTTGAGAATAGCAAACAAAACCTTGCAGACAGAAACATCAAAGTCTATCAGTGGAGTCCAACGACCTGTGCTGTGTGCTAAGTGTCAGTAACTGCGAGGCCTACCTGCTGATCAGCACAGTGCTAAAAAGTTTATTGGTGATGTCACTGGTTGGAACTGCTAAAGGTGACCTGGATTCAGTCCCCAGCCCTCAAAACAAGGGATCGGGATTCGGGACTGATAGAGCTGACACTGCCAAGCATCTGTTCTGTATCAGTCATATGATCCTAATCTAACAACTGAAATCAGGCATGCAAGCATAAAGAACCTAGTGATATGCATGATTCCTGATACTATAACAGGGTTGGATCCAGCCAGCATTATTATTCAATCTTGTGGAATTCACCTTCTCATCCCATATGGTTTTTGTCCATGCAGGTCTTGTGATTCCCAGCAGAGGCCTTTTGGGTGGGGGATCACTTGTCCTTTTTTCTCCAGTGGAAAAGCTGATCAGATCTAATTCACAGAATCTGGGAGCATCCACGTGATGTTGTTGTCTAATTATCCATTTCCCCCATCCTCAGCATTCTGTGATTCAAACTTGGTTTATTATGCTCTTTTCTAAAAGAACACGGTCCAGGCAAGTCAGCTTGTAATCTGGACAGGAAGGTGCACAATATTTAAAGGTCTTGCCCACATTGGTACCATTTATTTATTATTATTGTTGATTATGCATTTAAAATGTTTATTGCTGGAACTCAAGGTGACTTAAATAAATAAAAAGTTTAAAATCATTCTCAATAGACGCAGAAACAAGGTTAATTAAAAGCAGGCTTAAATAAAAAAGTCTTCAGTTGCTTCTGTGTACCCACCAAGTGAGCTTTTTTAGCTGATGAGACAGTCAGGAGTGCTTAAATCCCAGGCAGCAATGTATGGGGAAAGATAGTTCTTTAGATACCCCAGTCCGAAGCTATATAGGGTTTTACAGACTAGAACTCACTTGGAATTGTGCTCGAGGGCAGATTGGTAGCCAGTGTAATTTCTTGAATTTGGGGGTCACGTGCTCCCAATACCTGGCCCCACCCAGCATTTTAGCTGCAGCATTCTTCACTAGCTGCACCTTCCAGCCACTTTTCAAGGGTAGCTCTAAACAGAGTGCATTGCAGTAGGCCAGCCTAGATGTAACTACAGCAGGGCCAGTATGCCCATGGAGGCCAGGTAGGCGGTTGCCTTGGTGCGAGGGAACTGGAGGGGCACCAGAGGGGGTGTCGGGGGCTGAGGCACGTGCAGCGAAGCTGGCATGACTGGGCTGCAGCTACTGCTGTAGCCAGCCAGCCCTGTGCTGCTGCCCCAGCAGCAGCTCGGGGCTTCTGCGCCCGGCTGGGGCGCGTGGCAGTGGCAGCGGCAGTGGCATGGGGCTGGCTGGCTGCAGCTACTGCTGCAGCCAGCCATTCCAGCTCTGCTGTGCACTCCTCCGCCCCCACACGCCCCAGCTGGATGCAGAAGCTGCGAGCAGCTGCTGGGGCGGCGTGCGGAGCACAGAGAAGCTTCCGCGCGCCGCCCCATCCATCTCGCGCTGCGTGATGACGTGAGGTCATCACACAGTCAGTGGTGTGCACACGCACAGCTCGCGCGCTCGTGGCTGCGGGCGCCAGAAACTCTGGTGCCGGCCCTGAACTACAGCATAGGTTACTGTGGCTAGATCTGGATGAGCTAGGAATGGGCTCAGCTGACACGCTAGCTGAAGCTGGGCAAAAGTACACTGAACCACAGCAGCCATCTGGTTTTCTAAGGTGACTGCAGTGTTGAGCTACACTCCCAAGCTGCAAACCTGGCATTTCAAGGGAAGTATAACCCTGTCCAAGATAGGAGAGATCTCAAGTTCCCGTGCAGCTTTTCTACTAACCCAGTGAACTTCTGTGCTGTCAGAATTCAATTTCAACTTGTTCACCCTCATCCAGCCCATTACTAACTCCTAGCAATTGTTCAAAACAATTGTTCAAAACATCAACAACATCCTTGTAATTAGATGGAAAAGAAAGGTTGAGCTTGGTATCATTTGCATATTAATGATACTGCAGCCCAAACCTCCTGATGACCTCTCCTAGTGGCTTCATATAGATATTAAATAGCATGGGGGATAAGATTGAACCTTGCAGAACCACACAGACCAATGGCCAAGGGGCAGAGCAGGAATCTCCCAGCACCACCTTCTGAGACCAGCCTCTCAGATAGGACTTGAACTACCAGAACAAGATTGTGGCATTACTTGTGCACTGGATCCACCTGTCATAGCTACTGTAAGGACCACATAAATGATCCCTTGATGTCTATCGTAAACTAGTCACTAACTCAAGGCACCTTCCTACGGCCACTCAAAGAGGCAGTCATTCAGTCACTACTTAAAAAATCATCCCTAGACAAAAATAATGTGACCAATTATCGCGTAGTCTCTAATCTGCCCTTTCTAGGCAAAGTGAACAAGAGGGCAGTAACAGACCAAGTCCAGGCCTTTATAAACCAATCTTGCACTCTGGACCCTTTTCAGTCTGGTTTCAAGCTGGGCTATGGCACAGATGCCTCTGGAGGTTTTAGTTGATGATCTCTGAATGTAGACAAAGGCCATGCTTCTTTACTGGTCCTCCTGGAGCTATCTAAAGCTTTTGATACTGCAGATCAGGCCACCCTGTTGAGATATTGAGAGGCAGAAGTGAGTATCAGGGGATGTGCCTTGAACTGGTTTAAATCATTCCTCACGGAATGGAATCGAAAGGTTGTTGTGGGCGACCAACTGAGGGAGGGAGTTATTTTGCAGGGTTCCACAGGGCACAATCTTATACCTCATGTTATGCAACTTCTATATAAAGCCTTTAAGAGATATAATTTGTAGTTTTAGGATTGGATGTCATACATATGCAGATGACACCCAGCTCTGTATCTCACTATCCAAATTCCGAAGTGATTCAGTAGAGGTCTTGAGTTGCTGCCTGACTTCTGTGGTCAAATGGCTAAAAGTGAACAAATTGAAACTGAACTCAGACAAGATGGAAGAGATGCTTGTTTGGAAAGTGGAGATCATGAAGGACATTGTGCTCCCCACTTTTGATGGGTTAAATTGACCCTTCATGACTCAGTAAAGAGCCTAGGGGTTATACTGGTTTCAGCAGTGCTGCTACAGAAGCATCTTAATGCAACTGCAAAAAATGCCTTCTTCCAAATCAGTCTAGCCTGGAATATGGCTCCCTAACTTGACACAGCTGCCACCTGGATCAATGCCATGGTAACAAAACTAGACTACTGTAATGTACTCTACATAAGTCTCCCCTCAAAGGCCACTTGGAGACTCCAGTTAGTGCAGATTACTGCAGCTTGGTTATTATCAGGAGCTTGGCAAAGCATGCATATTACTTCCATTCCAGAGTTACTCCACTGGCTACCTATCAATTACTGGACTCAATTCAAGGTATTGGCTATCACTTACAAAGCTCTTCATGGCCTTGGTCCCTCATATATCTGGGACCATCTTTTCCCTATGATCCCATAGCAGCTTTGCTTATCTTCAGGTGCCACCGTGCAAATGGGCAAAATCAACAAATGCATGCACACACACATTCTCTATAGTGGCTCCAATCTTATACAACAGCCTGTCTGAAGAAATCGGGAAAGCTCCCACACTTCTAGCTTTCTGCAAACTGTGCAAAACCGAATTATTCAGGATGGCTTTTGTATGCAGGTAGGAGGACTATACTATAACAAAATGGCTCAGAATGATGCTTTGGTCAATGGATAGTGACTGTAGATTATACTACCTTGTACTCTCTGTTGCTGTAAGTATGCTCCTACTAGATAATTTCTCCATTGTTTAACACGTCATGTTTAAACTGCTTATGCTTTGTTTCAGTATTATTTCGTTCTATATAAGATTTCTGTTGCTTACACTTTGTATTGTTTTAGTTTTAGTTCTCTGTCAGATTTCTGCTTGGTTACACTTTGTTTCAGCATTGTTTTAGCTCTGGATCAGGTTTCAGTTTGTTTTCAAATTTTCCACTATCCAATATCCTATTGCATTGTTTATTGAATATCCCAGCCATAGATCATATTGACTTATACTACATAATCCACCTTGTGTCTCAGTGAGAAATGTGGACTATAAATATGGTTAAAATGGCAGCTGATGGAGAAAACTCCTATGTGGATATGCCATTGTAGCACTGAATACAGAATGGAGAATCCCAGCTCTGTGGATGCAGTCTGTTACTACATGCCATGGGCTCTGTGCCAAGGGGGAAGAAATAACAGAAATCATTCCTTTCTTTAAAAAGAGATAAATAGAAATCTGTTTTATCCTGTCTTTCAGTTATTTCTGTTCTTTCCTGTCAAGCATACAATTTGGGACTATTGTGGTAAAACAACTTCATGGGATGTTCTGTTTAAGCAGGGCAATGATTAAATAGTTGTAAATTCTTTTCTAATGCCATGCTTGCAATATCAACAATTATGGTTATGTTTTAATGCATTTTACAGAATGGGGAGACGACCTGTAATATGGTTTACAAGTACCGGACAGTTTTTATTTGGTATTGCAGTGGCATTCACATTTGACTACTATAGTTTTGTGATTGTCCGTTTCCTCCTTGCAATGGTAAGAACAAATGTTTATTCTTCCTTTCTTTGTAAAACAGAATTCCCTTAATGCACCAAAAGTGCATGGCTGCAGTCCTCAATCCTATTATACCAAATTATTTGAACCCGGACTAAATAGATTTCAGTGGGATTTCAATAGACCAATTCAATCGAGTAACAGTGCAATCGTAAACAGAGTTAGGATATGTAGAGTGTAATTGCACTGTAAAACAAATTAAATCTAAGAACCTCACTGTGTATATGTAACTCTTCACACACAGGAACTACTTCTTGTTTTATCTGTAGATTTTATCTGTGCCTATCCATTTTACACAAGTTGATATAGAACACACCAATGTATATGGCACAGCTGAGCCAAAGCTAAGCACTAATATCAGCCACAGAGTTAAGTATATACATCTCTGTTTTGAAATCAATGGGACTTAAATATTTACTATTTTGTTACACCTGTATAACACACTTCCCTTCCCTTAGAAGCTCATTGATTCATAAATCTTTTGAGCAGCAGAAAATACTTGTTTAACACACTTTCAGGTAGCAAGGGCAGTGGACTTGAGATTGTCCTGGGTTTTGCCTGTTTTGAGGTTAGCCAGGCTGAGAAAACCAATCAGGGGGTTTCATAACCAACTCTTGAAACAGATGAGCTGCTGAAATACACATATCACTGGATAATCCTGATACCTTTTAAAGCTTATTTTGCACTGCAGTATTTTGGATTGTGGCTGCAGGGCTGGGGGGAGAGAGAGACCAGGTTGTAACCCTTTCACCACTGTACTCTTTCTTTAGTTGCGAGTGAGGCCACTGCAGTATTATAGCCCTGTCAAAGACAAAAGGTTGACTAAAGAAGGGGATCAGTTCTTTCCCCCTTTAAAAGACTAATGAAAGTGTTTTGGCCTTAGTTTTGATTACAGAAACTGCATCTATGTACGGAGTGGAATGGTTCCCCCCCCCCTCCCGTCCCCACATTGTCCTGATCTGATTGGGGATGGGTGCAGCTATAACTGGAGTCTAACAGACTAATGCAGATCTGTGGTCTCAGTTATGTCTTGTTGGACCCTGACAAAGATTAGAGCCTGATCCTGGTCTAACACTCTAGCCACTTTGCTATATTAGCTCTTGTTGGTTGAAGTTTTTAACATTAATCTTTGCCTTTTATTCTTGTAATACAAAGACTGTGCACTAAAAACATTTTTCTTTCTCTGTTCCCCCCCCTTAGGTTTCAAGCGGTTATCTGGTTGTAGTGTTTGTTTATGTGACGGAATTTATTGGCATAAAGGCTCGCACGTGGGCATCCATGCATGTCCATGCATTTTTTGCTGTGGGGATTATGGTTGTGGCCCTGGTAGGCTATTTGGCTGCGACCTGGTGGGTCTACCAGATATGCCTTTCCATAACAACTCTCCCCTTTGTCTTGTGTTGCTGGACACTCCCAGAAACTCCCTTCTGGCTGCTCACGGAAGGAAGATATGAGGAAGCCCAAAAAGTAATTAATGTAATGGCAAGGTGGAATAAAGTAAGCACTCCTTGTAAAATTTCTGAACTGTGTTCACTCCAAGGCGATCTAGTCAGTAGCACAACTGGTGATAATGACCATTCTCCCATGAAGAAGCACAACATCTTAGATCTGTTTCGTAACTGGCACATTGCAAGAAGGACCATTACAGTTTGGCTGGTTTGGTTCACTGGGAGTTTAGGATATTATGTATTCTCCCTCAGTTCCGTGAACCTTGGAGGCAATGAATATTTAAATCTTTTCCTCATAGGTAAATATTGTTTGGTATAATTTACTTGCAAACGAGATACAATCATTTATTTTATAAATGTCTAGTGATTGTTACTATCATGAATGATTTCCAAACTAGGCCCAGTTCTCCCATGCAAATTGCAATATATCAGCCATTTCAATTTCAAATGCAGCACTTCACCTGCATGGTTGACCACAGAGATAGCGCTGTGCAGTCGAGTTGCAGGCAGCTTGACTTAGGGCTTTTATGCAAAGCTGTTCAGAAACCTGACCACACAAAAGGCATCAGCCAGGTCAACATCTGTTCAGCATTGCATAGGGGTGTGTAAATGTGTACCTCTATACACCCTTATGCCCAGTCTCCTATATCCTTCCCTCTCATAGAGAATAGAAGAATCTTGAAAATAAAGAATGCAGGCCAGCCTATATCCCTTTAGGACAGCATCTTAATGGACTTGGAAGCGAGCCCTAACAACCAAGCACTGGTGCATACCTGTGCTGGCAAAGAGATACAGAAATAAGGATAGAGGGCCTCTGAGAAACTGGACAGCTTTGTATAGGGGGTTGTGTTGTAGCACAAGTATCTGTGCCATAACCTCTGAAGCAGAAGACAGGATTGAGCTGCCACATACCTTCCAAGTGGCATTATCAGTTGATATTTTAGGGATCTGCTTAAGAAAAATTAATGAAGAAGCTTTTTTATTGCAATACATAGTGAATATGTTCTGGCTGTTGTTATTTGTGAAACTGTTAATTTACAAGACTGGCAAAATATCTTTAGAAGAGATGTGTCAAACTGGTTGACCTCTCTGAGCTACACACTCAAGGGATGAGCCAGCCAAACTAAAATACTTTCAAGTCCAAGTTAAGCACGAGAACCAGTCACTTCTGTTGAAATGAACTAGATATCAAAGTATTTCAGTTTGTTTGATAGGCTTCTCTGTTGCTTGGATGTGTTTAGGATTAGGATGGAAATAATAAAAGTTCCAGTTACCCAGCAATCCTGAGGGGGTTTCTGTGTGTATTTATTTAGGTCACCTCTTAATTCATTTAGGCAATTGTGCCTATTAAAGGCAAATGAAGCTTGTGCCTCTTTAAACTGCTGCAGCATATATTTTTTTTGCCGGTAACGGTTTAACACATGGAAAATTGGTTATTAGTAATTAGTGTGTGCATGCAGCATTTTTCCTAAGTGGCAAATGAATTGCACATTCATTATCTTAGCCATCTGTACAAGACTGTAAGGCAGACTGTCATTATTATCCCCACATTGCAAATGAGGAGAGCTGAGCTATCACATTGTGAATGTATGGCTGGTTTCAGACTTGGGCTTCCTTGAGCAAATGTATGCTATTAGGCACTACATGATGCCAAATCTTTTAAAGAAACAGCACTATTTTATAGACAGCAAATCAAAATTATGCAAAGCATAAAAATAGCTACGGGTTATGCATTTTAAAATAAAGTTCATTGCCTAATGGCAGGTGCTGTGGAACTTCCTGCATATGTCATCGCTTGCATAGGAATGGACAAACTGGGAAGAAGGAATACGTTGATCCCATTCCTCATATCAAGTGCTGTGATCTGTGCTCTGTTAATGTTGATACCTCAGGTTAGTGCCTTGCACCTGTATCCTCTTGAGAAATGCACAGCATACACTGCATCTTGTTCTGCAGTGCAAGGAGCTCAAATCCACCCTGTGATCTGCCTGTTCAATTATGAAAGCTTACGTGTATGCATTGGGTTCGAATGATTGTGCTGTTTAAGCTGACCTTGAAAGGCTCAAAATACCTTCAGCTATGTTGTGGAAATTAATTGTCCCCAGGCCATTACATCCCCTCTCAGCCCAATTCTCTGTCATGCAGCTTGATGCTGCTGCTATGGTGACGGTATCTGGCTATGGTGACGCTGCAAAAACCCTAAGATGATATCTTGGCTTGGTTGGCTCAAAGGATTGTCACTGCAACCAATTGTAAGCCATTGCTGATGCTGCAGCTTAAAATATTGGGCCAAGTACTGTAAAACGTATTAAGTAAATAGTCACAATGTTCCATGTACAGAGCAGATCCAATACTAATTCAATATCCCTTTGCAGAGGGTGACATTGTGTATGCTTAGTTGGAATTTAATAAATAAAGCTGCAGCCTTTGGCTTCACAATACGAATTCTAAAATCTTTATAAAAAATGTTGTCCTTTCATGATTGAATACAGAGCTTGAACTAAATAGGCTAATAAAAGAAAACATAAATTATGAACTGTTATCCATGTGAGCAGATTTCATAGTGTTAATCATGCTTATGATCTGAATAGTCTGTCCACCTTATGGAATGGCTTGCCTTAAGAGGTCAGAAAAACTCCCCTCTCCCTGGCTTTCCACAAACTATGCAAAACTGAATTATTCAGGAAGGCTTTCTTACCCAGGTAATAGGACTGTGTTGTAAGGAAATGGTTTAAGGAGATGATTTGATAAAGAAATAGGGACTGTAGACTATACTATTGTACACTGTCTGCTATTGTCATTTATTATGTCATGTCAAATTGCTTGTTTTGTTTCAACATTGTTTCAGCTATGTATCAGATTTCTGCTTTTTTTCAAAATTCTGCAGTCTACACCCTATTGTATCATTTACCGAATGTTGCAGCTGTTGATCGTATTAAATTACGCTGCATAATCTGCCTTGAGCCTCAGTAAGAAAGCTGGACTAAAAATAACGTAAATATAAAAATCTGGAATATAATGGGAGGATTGCTTTATAAATTTTGTTTTCTTTTAACAGGATTTCAGAATACTAAATATCATAGCAAATATGGTCGGGAAGTTTGCAATAGGTGTTGCGTTTGGCCTTATTTATCTGTATACGGCAGAGCTTTATCCAACAGTTGTAAGGTAAGGGAAACATATTTTTCCTTACAGTTAGAGCTGTGGGAAAACCTGGCAGTCTTTGTTTAAAACAAGTGGTCTGTTTACTGCTCAGGTCCCTTGCTGTTGGAAGTGGAAGCATGATGTGCCGTGTAGGAAGTGTGGTGGCACCTTTCTGTGTCTATCTGTCAAGTGTTTGGATTTTTATGCCACAGGTAAGTGTCTATTTTACTAGGCTTGCCAAGCCTGACTGCGTCAGCCCTCTACTCAGGCAGACAGGTGCAGAAACTGCCTCGTGTGCTTGCAGGACACTTGTACTTCTTTCCCTTGTGGCCTATATTGTTTGTATTTTTTTCTTTGTGAGCCACTTTGAATCATTGTAGGTAGGTATACCTATAATTATATATTCAAAAGTGCAAGTTTACTGGGGACTTGCATATGAAGCTGCCTCGTTTCATATTATATAATTGGTCCATGCAGTTCACTGTTGTCTACTATGACTAATAGCAGCTATCCTGGGTCTCAAGCATATAATGTCTTTCCCAACATCTGAAATCCTTTAACTGGGGATGTCAGGGACTGAACCTTGGACCATCTGCATAAATAATACATCTACCCCTGAGCCCCAGCCTTTATCTGTGTATATTGCTCAACTCAGTGATCACACTGTAGAAGTCAGTGCCTTGAGTGCTCATTTAAAAGAAAAAAGCATGTTTCTAGCTCTTATAGTAAGATAAACTTGAAAGTGTGTTGGCAACGTTAGCTTCGTTCTTGAATACTTGAAGTAGCTGTAAATATGTGCAGTTTCCACAGGTGTGCGTATTCCTACCAATAGATCAACACGTTTTTCCCTTTTCTTTGCAGTTAACATTTTTTAATGAACTGTTTTCTTTCAGATGATTGTTGGAATCATGGCCTTTCTGAGTGGATTATTAACATTGATGCTGCCAGAAACTCTTGGAAAACCACTGACAAATACTTGGGCAGAAGCTACAGAATTGGGTGCCAACAGTGGCACAGAAAAACATCCTGCAGCACAGAGTGGTACAGCATCAGAAAAGATTGAGATGCTGAGCCCAGAGACACGTGGCTTAGACAACTAACAGTGCTGTTTTCATCTTAGTTATCATGTTTTGTATTAAGCTCCTTTACTGGCAGTATCCAATAGCATCGATAGTACATGAGCTGTATTCTATGAACTCTCTTGCCATATCAAGAAAGGAGATATAAAAACAAGACACTTACAGAAAATCTTTTGGAGTTGCTCTGAAGTATCTTGGTAATATTTGGAACAAATCATGTTTATATTAAGAGGTGTTTTGTGAGATTCATAAAAAATACTTGAGCTGTATCTTTCCTGTCCTTCTGCCTTCTTTTGTCACCTCATTTTACAACCCTGTGTTGACAACAAAGGCAGGACTGTGATTTGGTGCCTTCATGCACCAAAGCCTTAAGGCAGAGCTTGCAGAGCAGAGGAAAAAACTATTGTAATTGAGCAGTGATCTCTTTGTAAGTGACAGGTGCAGAGTTAGGCTTTGGATTCATTTCTTAGAAGTCTGGTCATTTAAGAAAAAGTAGGGCTACAACTTCTTATGGAAACCTAAATTTGTAGGGTTTGCAGATGGCGTGCATATTGTTTGAATACCGAATATGATATTCTGTTAACAAAATTCTGTTAGCAAAACAGTCTCAGTCATATCTGCTTTGCACAGGTAAAACCATTGCCTCAAAAAGGTCTTACACCAGACTTCTTTCTCCCTCCCTTCATTTCACTTAAAATCTTAAAACAATGTATATGGATTGAACATACACCTCTACAGGCTTTGGAAGTGACACGAGAATACTTTAAAATAAATGTGCAGACATGCCTTGTGATTGATTACAGTCAACCATTGGATCAGGATATGCTTTCTCTGGATTCATATAAGCCCTGGCTGGGTGGTGTCCTGTTAGTCACAACCACAAATCCCTTTACTCAGTAGTCCATTTTGACCACCAAATAGCTGATGTTGGAGGTTGCAAGACCTGAGTAGACAAAAAAGTATGCAAGCCAGAAGTAGGGGAGTGGCAGTGATGAAAGTAATTGAATGAAAGCACCCCCTCTTATCTACTCATATAGCATCAAGGCTGCTACACTGGCAGAAGATGGGGGAGGGACCATTTCCTTATTGCAGCCTACAATCCCGCATGGCTTTTTCTTCATGCAGGTCCTGTGACCACCAGCACCAGCTTTCTAGGAGAAGGGGAACATGCAGAAAAGAACTGCATCTGGCAGAAGATGGGAATCAACCCAGAGGCCTGAAGAGCAAAATCTTGTCTTTATGATCTTAAAGACTACAAAATATGAGCAGAATACTAAGAGGATTTTATGAATAATTGCTTTGTTTCATTCTGTTTAAACATACAAAATGTGGCATTGTGTGGAAAGTTAGGTAAGCCCCAGGACACTTTGCAGAGCAGGACCTGGCTCTCCAGGTCTTCAGTTTCATGACTGACATGGCAGAGTTGTGGGATATTTTCTGCATATATACATTTTAAGGTATTCATATGACTAGAGGTTTTAAAACAAAGGCCCTTGCCCATTCTCCAGTTCTTGAGGTGTCTGCATTTCTCCCTTCACTGACATGTATCGGCTTCAATACCCGCTATGCCCATTGAGCTTAGGAGGGATAAGGGGGAGGGGATTCATTGCTATTGTGTTATGCTTTGGTTCTCTCAGCACTTCTCTGTACTCTCTGAAAGAGAGGAGTTAGCAAAGAGCCACTTCTGTCTTTCATCTCCTCCCTGACACTCCCTTCAGTTGAGGCCACAGAAGTTTTTTTTTAGGCCTCTTCCTTTCTTAATCATTTATCAATAGCTCCACACCAGCCTCTCCTTCCTGTTTGCCTTTCCTTGCTCTGGAATAGCCACAGCTTCTCAGGATAACATCCAGGGAGGGGGTTCTTCTTGCTACCTTTACAACAAGATTGTTCCACATATCACATGCCCAGTAATATAATCTAGTATGGGGATTGACTAGACCCACAATAGGTCAAAGAAATATTAAGTGGGTTTGATTGTGTATAGCATCAGCTGCCACAACTCCCCTGCCATTTTATAAAGTATTTCTCTTTGAAAATCCAGGAATAGAACACTAGCAAAAAACCAGGGTGAAAATGTAAGAAAATACCATGTATGTAAGTTTTCTACTTCATCCTGAATATGCAACTGAGTTTAAAAAATGACCTCCTGTACGATTAGAGTATATATTGCAATTTATTTTAAAAACCACAAGTACTGGGATATGAAACACTTCAGGGTGATTGATCTTATTAAGGTTGAGGAACATGTGGAGTATGGAGTTCTACAATATAAGACTGAAACCAAAACTCGATCAGTTTTTTCCACTTTTCTTGACCAATCTGATCTCACAGATGAAGGTTTTAATGGATATTTCACTGTATAGAGAAGCAAGCAGCCTAACTTAATGCTAGCTAACTAAAATGTTATGCAGTGCTATACAGCAAAAAAAAAGGGGGGGGTGCTTTCCCAGAGGGTCATTTAAATTACGAGTGGCTCAAAATATAATAAAGTTATTTCTAAAACAGAATACTATGTTACAGTGTTCTTCTGAGACCACATTAAAGCAAAAACTGTTTTGTTGAGTGATACCAGCAAAAAATTTTTAGGCCTGACCGTACAATAATTTAAGTTCACTTATTGTCAGGATGGGCATCTCGTGGAGTGGCTTCCTACATACCACTGTCATTTTCTCCCTACCCTTCACAACCCTGTAACTTTTTCTTCTCAGTGAATGAGGCCAGGCTACTTCAGTGAGGGGTGTGTGTCAGACTCCCCCAGCACTGGGTCAGAGGCTGGCGGGGTGGGGGTGGCACCCTCCAGCATCTCCTTTTTTTGGTCCAGGTATGGATGGACCTCAGAATATGGAGCACGAGCTACTGTGGCACCGTTTCCTCCCTCTGCTTCTTTCTCCTGCCAGCTGCCTCTCCCAAACCTCCTTAATCTAGCATCCCCCTCCCAAAACCTGGGTCAGCCTAATAATGGGGGTGGCCCGAGAGTGGGCTGGCCCTGGGGTTCCCCCCACACCCTCCTTTCAGGAGTGGCCTCAAAGTGAATGAAGGGAATCTGTGCCAAAGACCTCCCTCCTTAGTCTTTCTCTTTTTTTGCCCTGCCCTCCTCAGAAGTTTTAAGAGGCTGCCCGCACAGGCCCCAGCTGCTACTGGCCTCCTCCTCTGGCCTGTACCCAGGTGCAGTCTGCTGTCTGAGCCTTGCCTCCCTTCTGAGGTATGTGCTGGGCCTGAGAGGTTTTGGGGTACTGCTGGTACATCTCAAGATCTGGCCTTGCCGATTCTTTCCCCACAGATCCTGGTTGAGCTGCCTATTTCAGCAGTGTCCGAGCAAAGCTGCCCCCTGCTGGAAGCTCATCTAGAGTAGGAGATCTATATAACAGCATTTCTACATATTCCCTGATTAAAGGCCTGGGAAACGCACAAACATGCATGGGCACAGCTGAAGACCATTAGAGTGACTGGCGCAAGGCCAATATCCTCGTTTTAGCAATAAATTGATTTATTCCAGATGGAAAGTGTCTAAAGAACAGTTAGTTTTTATTTATTCATCATACTTGAAGTCTGAATAAACAAACATGCAGTTAACGGTTGCACTGACATGGGGCTAGATTTCAACGCACAGCAACGTATGCAGGATTGGACAATAGCAATTATATTTCACAGAGGGCATTTTTAAGTATATATCGTAGGGTTTATATGCCCCCTCTGTGTCCTGTAGCTTTTAAGCAAAGTGTTAGGAAGACGCTGAGCTTGCCAATTTTTAGCTTTACTTCAATACTGCATATTAGAAGGGAAATAACATCTTGTGACCACTTGAAACTTACAAACTGTAGAGAATGGGGAAAGGGTCATGAATCTTTTATTGCATGTACAATTCAAAGCCAATGACATGGAGAATTTATCCCCACCCCTTCCTGTTGCGCAATCCTGACCTGCACAGATGTGAGCGCAGAAAGGGATGTACTAAAACGAATGACAGGATTGCCCATTGGAAATAATGGGAGAGGCTTGAATGCCCATAGGAAATAATGGGAAACTGGAATACCCATTGACTTGCATGGGCTCCATTGAAACACAGTAGAGCAAAAAAAGAGGTGCAAAGAAAACGTGGAATGGATTTTGAAGGAAAGTGTCTGGGCTCAGATAACCTGTTCTGGGACTGGATTTACAGGTCGGCGACTGGAATGACAGGCCCCTGACTGGAATGACGGGCCCTCGGTGTGCCAGAATGGCTCTGGGACTAGAATGACAGGCGCCAGACTGGAATGACGACACCTGGGTGTGACAGAAGGGCTTGGGGACTGGATTGATAGGCCCCATGCTGGAATGACGGCCCCTGGGTGTGCCAGAACGGGTCTGGGACTGGAATGACAGGCCCCTGACTGGAATGAAGGGCCCTGGGTGTGCCAGAAGGGCTCTGGGACTGGAATGACAGGCCCTTGACTGGAATGACGGCCCCTGGGTGTGCCAGAAGGGCTCTGGGACTGGAATGACAGGCTCCAGACTGGAATGACGGGCCCTGGGTGTGCCAGAAGGGCTCTGGGACTGGAATGACAGGCCCCATGCTGAAATGACGACCCCTGGGTGTGCCAGAAGGGCTCTGGGACTGGAACGACAGGCCCCTGACTGGAATAATGGTCCCTGGGTGTAACAGAAGGGCTCAGGGACTGGAATGACAGGCCCCTGACAGGAATGACGGGCCCTGGGTGTGCCAGAAGGGCTCGGGGACTGGAATGACAGGCCCCTGACTGGAATGACGGGCCCTGGGTGTGACAGAAGGGCTCCGGTACTGGAATGACAGGCTCTATGCTTGAATGACGGACCCTGGGTGTACCAGAAGGGCTCTGGGACTGGAATAACAGGCCCCTGACTGGAATGACGGCCCGTGGGTGCGATAAATTATGTCTTGGCTCCTTGCTAATGCTATTTCTTTAAACTTGAAAATATTTGCCGTATGGTACTCTATCGTATCAGGACAAGCTTTACTGTATAAACTCAACATTACCTCCACTGACCTATCAAAATCTGCACAAAAAAGTTAACTCATTCAGCCCCTACTCCTCATAAAGGAACTAATTCCAGTAAGAAACAACTGAGCAACAAAATGGAAAGCATTCCAGAGTCAAGAAATTGTTTTTTTCCCCATTTCCTTGCAAGCCGTATAAGTGGGGAAGGGGGGAAACAATCCAAACTTAAAAAAAAAAAACAGTTTAATATGTCACTAGCAGTTTGTGCTACCCAGCAGTATTGAGGTTCGGGTAGGGGGGACATTTTCTCTTGCTCCCAATAAAGACAGGCCCTTGATTTTGCACTTTTGTTCTACAGGCCCAAATGAGTTCACTTTCCACAGGGTCTCTCAGAGGCTGTACACATATCATGTTTTTTGATTTAGCATTTGGTATGAAAATTGCTTTCTTATTAATTTGAGTTCAATAGTTTTTGTTATCAACATTATATTGCCTTTTCAATGGGTGGTGGGTAGGGGGTGAAGTTTTGTTATTTTATGCTAGAAACAGAGCCCGTTGTGCAAATAAATACAATGGGCTCTAGAAAGCTGGGGCTGCGGAGGGCTGGTGGGAAGTTGTGGTTAGAAAGGGCTGGCAGGTGGGGGGCAAGGTGGGTCTGGGGAGAGGTGAGAAGCAGGAGGGGTCTGGGGAGGGATGGCAGGTACGGAGGCAATGGAGGTTTGGGGAGGTCTGAGAGTCAGTTGGGGTGTGGAGAGGAAAGGCAGGTAGGGAGGCAATGGGTGTTTGGGAAGGGGTCAGAGGCAGGTGGGGGTGGGGAGAGTAATGGCAGTTAGGGAGGCAATGGGGTTTTGGGGAGGGCTGAGAGCCAGGTGGGGTGTGGAGGGGAAAGGCAGGGAGGCAATGGGGTTTTCGGGAGGGGTCAGAGGCAGGTGAGGTGTGGAAAGGAAAGGCAGGGAGGGAGGCAATGGGGGTTTGGATCGGAGAGCGGAGTGCCATGGCTCCAGAGGCCCTGCAGGGCGGTGGCACTCTGCTCACGCCGCCTTTCCCCGGGCCCAAGGAGAGTGGAGAACTGCTGCCCTGCGAGGCCCCAGGAACCGTGTGCACTGGTCTCCTCGAACCCGGGTCAAGACGCCGCAAGAGGAGCACCGCTGCCATGCAAGGCCCCGGGTCTTTGCAGAGTGGCGTGCCCGGCTCCGGCAGGGCTGACATGGCAGCGGGTGCTTTGCCCTCGTCCTGTCCCTGCCGAAAGCAGCGCGGCGCGGTTCTGGCAGGGGTCAGAGGGCAGCAAGCTTCTCTCCTGCCAGGGCTCCTCTGAGGCTTTCTGACACGCCGCCCTTGCTGCCCTTCCTGCGCCACCGCGGGAAGGGCTGAGAGGGGCACCGCTGTGGTGCAAGGGCTGAGCGGAGTCCTGCTGCCGTGCAAAGCCCCGGATCTTTGCAGAGTGGCACACCTGGCTCCGGCAGAGCTGACGCGGCAGCGAGCACTTCGCCCTCGCCCTGTCACCCTGTCCCTTCCAAAAGCGGTGCGGCTTGGCTCCAGCATGGATCAGAGGGTGGCGGGCTTCTCTCCCGCCGTTGCTCCCCCAGGGCTTGCTGACGCGCCGCCCTTCCCGTGCCGCTGCCACCGCCCTCCGAACGGGCTGTGAAACCTGCGGCATCGAGCGGCACCCTCCAGAAGCGGCCTGCCTGGTGCACTTACTGGTGCATCGGAAACCCGCTAAGGGAATTATAAAGTAGGACTAGCAACAAAGCCCATTGTGGGGGGAAAAAACCAACAGGCTCTAGAAAAGGCAGGGCAGGCGGGGCAGGCATTTCCTCTTCCGCCCTGTGCTGCGCCCCCTTCGCAGTCACACGGTGCCCGCTCGGAGTTCAACACGGGGAGAATCTGTGTGTGGATTTGGAGCGACGCGCGTTCTCGGCCTGGGGCAGCGCAGGCAGCAAGAGCTTCGAAGTGGGCGGGACGGTAAAAGCCGGAAGGAGATGGAACAGGCCGGAAGGGGCACAAAAGAAATGCCAGTGCCACAAAAAAGAGGGGGATGTGTTAGAGACACTCCAGAGCAATATTTTAGAAATGAAAACTCTGGACTGGCACCCTTTAATTAACCCATTCCATGCCAAAAAGCTCCCGGAACAGCACAAAACAGCCCGGAACAGGCACTAAAGAAATGCCAGTGCCACAAAAAACAGTGGGATGTGTGTTAGAGACACTCCAGAACAATATTTTAGAAATGAAAACTCTGGACTGGCCCGCTTTTATTAACCCGTTCCATGCCAAAAAGGTCCCGGAACAGCACAAGACAGCCCGGAACGGGCACTAAAGAAAGGCCAGTGCCACAAAAAAGAGGGGGATGTGTTAGAGACACTCCAGAGCAATATTTTAGAAATGAAAACTCTGGACTGGCACTCTTTAATTAACCCGTTCCATGCCAAAAAGCTCCCGGAACAGCACAAAACAGCCCGGAACGGGCACTAAAGTAATGCCAGTGCCACAAAAAACAGTGGGATGTGTTAGAGCCATTCCAGAACAATATTTTAGAAATGAAAACTCTGGACTGGCCCGCTTTTATTAACCCGTTCCATGCCAAAAAGCTCCCGGAACAGCACAAAACAGCCCGGTACGGGCACTAAAGAAACACCAGTGCCACAAAAAACAGTGGCATGTGTTAGAGACACTCCAGAACATCATCTTCAAGGCCTGTCCATCATCTTCAAGGCCTCCTGGAGGACTGGGGATGTGCCACAAGATTGGAGAAGAGCGAATGTTATCCCAATCTTTAAGAAAGGGAGGAAGGATGACCCAGGAAACTACAGGCCAGTCAGTCTGACTTCTGTTGCTGGGAAGATACTAGAACAGATTTTAAAGGGATCAATCTGTAAGCATCTGAAGGACCGCTCAGTGATCCGGGGAAGTCAGCATGGTTTTGTTCCTAACAGATCCTGCCAGACCAACCTGGTTTCCTTCTTTGATCGAGTGACCAGCTTGCTGGATCGGGGGAACTCTGTTGACGTGATTTATCTGGATTTCAGTAAAGCTTTTGATAAGGTCCCCCATGACATTCTGATGGGCAAACTGGAAGACTGTGGAGTAGACTATAGGACAGTTCGGTGGATAGGGAACTGGTCGGAGGACCGCACTCAAAGAGTGGTGGTCAACGGCTTTTCATCAGATTGGAGGGAGGTGTCCAGTGGGGTGCCGCAGGGCTTGGTTTTGGGCCCGGTACTTTTCAATATTTTTATCAATGATCTGGATGAAGGAGTGGAAGGGCTGCTCATTAAATTTGCTGATGACACCAAAGTGGGAGGGGTAGCAAACACCCAAGAAGATAGAATTAAAATTCAACAAGACCTGAATACTCTGGAGAAGTGGGCAGCTGTGAATAGGATGCAATTCAACAAAGACAAGTGCACAGTATTACATCTGGGCCACAAAAATGAGAAGCACAAATACTGGATGGGGGATACACTTCTGGGCAGTAGTATATGTGAAAGGGATCTTGGGGTAAGAGTGGACTGTAAACTGAATATGAGCAGTCAGTGTGATGCGGTGGCAAAAAAGGCTAATTCAATCCTGGGTTGTATCAAAGGGGCCATAGCATCGAAATCGCAGGAGGTCATAGCCCCTCTCTATACTGCCTTGGTCAGGCCGCACCTGGAGTACTGTGTGCAGTTCTGGAGGCCTCACTTCAAAAAGGATGTGGACAAAATCGAGGGGGTGCAGAGGAGAGCGACGAGGATGATCAGGGGTCTGGAGACTGAGCCCTACGAGGAAAGGCTGAGGGCCTTGGGAATGTTTAGTTTGGAGAAAAGGAGGTTGAGGGGGGACATGATTGCTCTCTTTAAATATTTGAAAGGCTGTCATTTGGAGGAGGGCAGGGAGCTGTTCCAGTTGGCAGCAGAGAGTAGGACGCGAAGCAAAGGCTAAAACTACTGGATATTAGGAAAACATTTTTCACTGTCAGAGTAGTTCAAAAATGGAATCAGCTGCCTAGGAAGGTGGTGAGATCCCCCTCACTGGCAGTTTTCAAGTAGAGGCTGGATGAATACTTGTCAGAGATGCTTTAGGCTGATCCTGCACTGGGCAGGGGGTTGGACTAGATGGACTGTATGGCCCCTTCCAACTCTATGATTCTATGATTCTATGATTCTATGAGAAATGAAAACTCTGGACTGGCCCGCTTTTATTAACCCGTTCCATGCCAAAAAGCTCCCGGAACAGCACAAAACAGCCCGGAACGGGCACTAAAGAAATGCCAGTGCCACAAAAAACAGTGGGATGTGTTAGAGACACTCCAGAACAATATTTTAGAAATGAAAACTCTGGACTGGCACCCTTCAATTAACCCTTTCTATGCCAATATGCTCACGGAACAGCACAAAACAGACTGCAGTTTTCTGCAGACTCGGGACTGAAAGCACACCCAGACCATGTTTTTCGCTTCCCTCCACCCCAACAATTATCTGTTGGTAGCCTGGGACTTAGCCTCAGGCGAAGAGGAGTTACCTGGCTGGATGCTCCAAGTAACAATCAAAAAATATGTCCTATTTTTTCAGTTATTTGTTTATTTATTTGAAAAAAAAATTAAGAGATGTCCGATTAATATATATAATAAACCAAAAAAAGGAATCCACTTTAAGGATTGCTTCCCATAGACCAATTCAGTTAGAGGGTCAAAATGAAGGTGAGTGCAAAAATGATGCGAAGGGTGTGTGTGTTTGTACAGTGAACAGTGGATTAATGTGAACAAAATCAGTGATGCAAAAATTCGTGACAGCTTGGTTGGAAAGCTGCATGAAGTATTGGTATCTGAAGAGGGTTTTGACTAAAGTGTCAGCAGGTGCTTGGAGAGACGGTTCAAGCATACAGGAGGGAACAGCAGAGCAGGACTTCCGGTTTGGGATTCATGGAGGTCTAACGCAGCTCCATTTGCGGAGCTGACCGGACTGCCGTTTTAACCGGCCGGTGGGGTGAAAATAGCCCGCGGCCGACTGCTCTCAGGCGGGGAGCAGGCAAAGAACGCTCAAGACCCTAGGGTGAGCTAGATCTTGGACGAGGGGGGGCTCTACACAACGGGTCCCCTCCCGATCCTTGAGGTCCCACCTTGCGACGGGTCGGCTATAATCTCTGCGGCAGTTTTGGGGCCAATTCGGCTGGCATAAGACCTACATACCCAAGCTTCGATTGGGGGAAGAAGCTGAGAGGAGAACTTAAAATCGAAACAGCGATTACAACCCGAGAAAAGTGAAGAGAAGGTAAAGATCATTATCTTCTGATACGGGACAGATCGATAAAAACAGAGAGGAAAAAAAGTAGATTTTTAAACTGCAACAGACTAGCGAAAAGGAGGGGAAGATTCGGCAGGAATTGTATTTGAAAAGAGACTAAGTTTAAAGAAGTTATTAAAGAAATTGGACTATTGTTTTGAATACCTGTGGCTTTGGAGCTGTGAGAAAAAGACACCATCGCGAGATCTGCTGTGGGAAGACGGGAGACAGGAAGTGCGTAATAACAATAGAGCGGCTGGAGAGAAGCGGCCCTTGCTGGAGGGCAGGAAGTAGGGAATCGCCATTTTTGAAAGGGGAAGGGTCGCGGCTTCAGCGGAAGAGGAAGTAGGCCATCTTGGATTACAAAATTATAGAGAAACCATAGAGAAAAGACGCCCGACATTTTGGACTCTTTAAAATTTAATTTTTGCAAGAAGACCGGGACATTTAAAACAGAAAAACGTTAAATTTTACGCCACGGAGTTAAGGAAGAGAGCGGATTCGTGGGAGCGAGCTAAAGCAAGCCCCACGATGTCAAAAAAAGAGTGGCAATCGGCAATAGAAAACCTGGATAAAAACCTGGAAAAAAACTTTTAGATATGATTAAAGAACTTAAGGACACGAAATTGGAGCTGATTAAAGAGGTTAAAGAGGTTACACAGACAGTAAAATCGGAGCTGTCAGAAGTGAAAAAAGGTATGGAAACAATACGAAGTGAATTACAAGGAACGCAGCAGAGAGTTAAAACAGTAGAAGACGCGATGGAGAATTTAGCAGACACGCAACAAACAGAGATGAGATTGGTGAAGGGGAGAATGTCAGTTGCAGAAACTAAACATATGGAGAAGCAGCTACGTTTTCGTGGCTTGCCAGAAGTGGAAGGAAAGTCAGCGCAAGAACAGATGACTGAGGTGTTGGCTGAATACCTGGGGAAGGAGGAGGAGGAAGTTGTGGCTATCCTAGATGTGGCATACCGTGTGAATTCGAGAATTGCAACCCAGAGGAAATTACCAAGAGATGTGATTGTGCAGTTTACAACACGAAATATGAAAGAGCGGATTGTGACAAAACAGTTTCAAGATCCATTGGAGATTGATGGCAAGACGATCATTATAATGAAGGAACTGCCCAGATCAGTGTTATTAGATCGGAAAAAATACAAAGTGCTAATTCAGATTTTGAAGGACATGAAAATCAGGTACAGATGGGAGTTACCAGAAGGAGTGTCCTTTGAGTTTGGAGGGGCCAAAAAACGCATTAGATCTGAGCGAGAGATGGAGCGATTTATTAAGGACAATGAAAAAGACTTACCAACAAGATTATGAGTATGGAGTGTAAAGTATTATCTTGGAATGTAAATGGACTAAACTCACCGAATAAGAGGAAAAACATTTTTCACTGGCTACTAAAACAAAAATGTGACATTGTTTGTTTGCAAGAGACCCATATTAGAAAACAGGATGTAAAATATTTAAAATCTGGAAAACTGGGCAAAGAATTTGTAGCGGCCTCTAATAAGAAAAAAAGAGGAGTGGTGCTGTACATAAAAGAGGAGCTACAGCCAAAATTTGTTATGAGAGATGTGGAAGCTAGATTTGTAGCAGTGGAATGTATTTGGAATTTAAAGAGAGTGTTGGTAGTTGGACTTTATGCACCTTACGGTGCAAAAGAAAGCTTCTTTGAGGACTTGAGGAAGCATTTAGACGATTTTGCATATGACCAGATAATTCTTGCTGGAGACTTCAATGGAGTGACAGACTTGGAACTAGATAAAAAGACTACAACGGCACAAAAGAAAAGAGGACTATTACCAAAGCTTTTTTTTGAGTTGATTCAACAAGAGACTCTCGAAGATGTATGGAGGAGAGAATATCCTAAAAGCAGACAGTTTACTTTTTATTCTGCAAGGCATTTTACATTATCAAGAATTGATATGATCTGGGCCTCAAAAGACTTAGCGTTATGGACTAAGGAGGTAGAAATAATGCCGATGGTAGGCTCAGATCACAACCCAATTATGTGGAAATTTGGAAAAAGGAGAAAAAGGAAAGCATGGAGAATAAATGAGGACTTGTTACAGGAAAGAGAGAATATGGAAATATTGAGAAGAGAGACAAAGTTTTTTATACAATACAACGTGAATAAAGAAGTACCAACCAATAAAGTTTGGGATGCTTACAAGGCGGTTATAAGGGGCATACTAATGGACTTAAATGGTAGAGCAAGAAAGAAGAAAGAGGAGAAAAGACAAGAGATTGAGGAGAAAATAAAAGCCAAAGAAATACAGCTAAAAAAGAGACCAGGGAAAAAGAAAGTATACCAGGAAATTAAAATACTCCAAGAACAGCTAACAGCAATGAGTAATAAAGAATTGGAGTGGAATCTTAAAAGACTGAATCAAAAAGCGTTTGAGGGCGCTAATAAACCTGGGAAGTACCTGGCATGGCAATTGAAGAAGAAAAGGGAAAAGAAAATAATAAATAAAATCTGTGAGAACAACAAAACGTATTTGGAGCAGACTACCATTAGTAGAGCCTTTTATAAATTCTACGCTAAGCTGTATAATAAAAAAGAAGTAAATAAAGAATCAATAGCGTCATATTTGGAGAAAACCAAACTTCCAGAAATCTCGGAAGCTTGGAGAAATAAGTTGAACAGTGAAGTAACTGACGAGGAAATAAGTAAGGCAATACAATCTGCAAATCTAGGAAAGGCGCCAGGGCCAGATGGACTTACGGCCAAATTTTATAAGACAATGGTTAATGAACTGGCACCATTCCTAAAAGAGGTGATGAATGGGGTTTTAAGGGATCAAAGGATTCCAGACACTTGGAGTGAAGCGAACATATCATTGATCCCAAAAGAGGGCCAAGACCTGACTAACGTGAAAAATTATAGACCTATATCGCTACTCAATAATGACTATAAAATTTTTGCGAAGATATTGGCGGAGAGATTGAAGGGGTGGCTCTCGGAAGTTATAGAGGAGGAACAAGCAGGCTTTTTGCCAGACAGACAAATAAGAGACAATTTAAGGACAGTGATCAATGCTATTGAATATTATGATAAGCGTTGTGACAAAGAGGTTGGTTTCTTCTTTGTAGACGCTGAAAAAGCGTTTGACAATTTAAACTGGGACTTTATGTTTGCCACTATGGAAAAGCTACAATTGGGAGAAAGATTCATCAGAGCAATTAAGGAAATTTACAGAGACCAGACTGCAGCAATCGTGGTGAATGATGAATTGACCAAGAAATTGACGATAAGTAAAGGAACAAGACAAGGTTGCCCGTTATCTCCATTGTTGTTCATTCTAGTATTGGAGATTCTGATGATACAAATACGTCAAGATGAGGAAATTCGTGGAATAAAAATAAAGGACTATTCATATAAGGTCAGAGCATTTGCGGATGACATAATGTTAATTGTAGAGGACCCATTGGAGAACATGCCAAGAGTGATAGATAAGATTAAGGAGTTTGGAGACTTGGCAGGTTTTTATATTAACAAAAAGAAGTCAAAGATATTATGTAAAAATATGACTAAGCAGAAACAACAATTATTAACGGAAACAATGGACTGTGAAGTAACAAGTAAAGTGAAATATTTGGGAGTCGAATTAACTGCAAAGAACATAGATCTATTCAAAAACAATTATGAAAAACTATGGACTCAGATAGAGAGAGACTTGATTAAATGGAATAGACTGAATTTGTCATGGTTGGGCAGGATTGCAGCAGTTAAGATGAATGTGTTACCAAGAGTAATGTTTTTGCTACAGACAATACCAATCATCAGAGACTTTAAACAATTTGAAAAATGGCAGAGGAAAATATCAGATTTTGTTTGGGCAGGCAAGAAGCCTCGAGTGAAAGTGAAAGTTTTACAAGATGCAAAGGAAAGAGGCGGAATGCAACTGCCCAATCTGAGACTTTATCATGATGCAATCTGCCTAGTTTGGTTGAAAGAATGGATGACATTAAAGAACAAGAAACTACTAGCCCTAGAGGGATATAAAAAAATATTTGGATGGCACGCATATTTATGGCATGACAAAGTAAAGGTCAACTCGATGTTCCTGCATCACTTTGTACGGAGAAGTCTATACATAATCTGGAAGAAGTACAGAATTTATATACAAGAAGGAACTCCCTTGTGGGTGGTTCCGTATGAGGTGATAGACCCGAGAGCTGTTGATAATGAATAACAATGTTTAACGTACAAAGAAATAACTAAAACTGAAGCATCCAAACTCAGAATAAAGACGCAAGAGGAACTATCACCTAACTACGACTGGTTCCAGTATAGACAGATCAGAGACTTATATAATTCGGACTCCGTAAAGGGAGGTATACGAATAGAGAATTCGGAACTAGAGCAGACCCTTCTTAAAGAAGATAAGAAAAGAATATCCAAGGTATACCAAGTACTGCTGAAATGGTATACCGAGGATGAGACAGTTAAAACACAAATGGTGAAATGGGCTATAAACTTTAATAAAGAAATAACAATGGAGGCATGGGAATACTTGTGGAAAACTACAATGAAGACACGACATGTACTAATATCAAAGAGAACATCTACAAAATGATCTATCGTTGGTACATGACACCAAAGAAGATTGCGCTAGGGAATTTGAATACTTCTAATAAATGCTGGAAATGTAAGAAGCATGAGGGCTCCCTCTATCATATGTGGTGGTCGTGTGAGGTAGCCAGGCAGTACTGGGGGGAAATAATAAGAGAAATGAGTGAAATTTTACAATTTCAAATTAATAAGAACCCAGAACTCCTGCTACTGAACTTGGGAATGGAGGGAATTCCAGCCCAACACAGGACGTTGATATTTTATATGACAGCAGCAGCTAGACTTTTGTATGCGCAAAAATGGAAAGTACAAGAAGTGCCAACTATTGAAGATTGGATTTACAAATTGCTGTATATGGCTGAAATGGATAAGATGACAAGAAAACTGAGAGATCTGGACTCAGGGCAGTTCAACACAGACTGGGAGAAGCTGAAACAACATCTGGAGAAGAAATGGGAGGTGGGAGGAAAACTGTGGCAGTTTGAGAACTACTGAAGTACTGAAGTAGAAGGGGGAGACTTTACCGGGGGGAGAAGAGATAAATGTGAATTAATAAGCAGTCAGATTAATAGATTGACATATATATAGATATATATAGGTTAACAAACAGAACATAGATAGAAAATAATTAATTATAAGGATTAAATATAAGGATTAACTAACAATATTTTCTTTTTTTTTTGGTAAGTTTTGTACCAAACTGAATGTCTGAAGATATAGATGAGTCAAATTGATTGACTACGTGATGAGAGATATATAGAATTATTACAAAAAGATAGAATGAGTAATATATAGACAATAAGTCAAATTGTTTGATATAAATGAATGTATGATTTATATGGTTTATGATATATAGAAATATTTGAAATTGAAAAATGGGATAAATTGTTTATCTAAGATGGAAACAAAGACTTACAGTTTGGGCATACAATGTTAAAAATAGTTAAGGATGTACTGCTTAGAATAATGGAGAATATATATTTGTTTTAGATAGAGGAAGCTAATAGAAGTAAGGGAAAGGGGACAAAGGGTTGGAAAGCTGTTGGAAGTCAACAAAAAGGGGGGGAAAGGGAGGGGGTTAGAGATGAAAAAATTGGGGAAAATTGAATGTAAATGTAAAAATAATGGATTCTAACCCAATAAAAAATTTTTCAAAAAAAAAAAAAAAGGAGGGAACAGCAGAGCTGATTTGAAGAGAAGGAGACTGGGTAAGGTTGCAACCTCCAGATAGAGCCTGGAGTTCTCCTGGAATTACAGCTGATCTCCAGATAAGAGAGATCAACTCCCCTGGAATAGCTGCTTTGGAGGGAGGACTCTATGACATTATATGCCACCGAGGTTCCTTTCCTTCCTAAACCACACCATCCTCTGATATTACCCCTAAATCTTCTGGCACAAGCAGGAGTCAGCAACTGTAAGACTGGGGAGGCTGAGGATGGTGAAGCAGCAAATATCATACTCTAGAATGTAACAGATAAAGGGCTTCTAAGCAAGATCAGGTTTGCCATTATGGCCTCTAGGAGAAAATTTCCTATGGGGTGGTGGTCTGGGGTACCACTTGTCTGCACACAACACACACACACGTCAGTGCCCAGGCAGCCAGGAGGGCCAATAAGGCTGGCTAGGCAAGAATCAGCCAGTGGTCTAGTGGTGCAGAAAAGCCTTGTGCTGCAGATGCTGCCTATCCTCCTCACTTGGCTTGCCTTTGCCTCAGTTGCCCCATCAGTGATCCCTCTTGATCAGAGACACCAGCCACAGATGACCAATGATGAGGCAAGTGAGGCAAAGACGAGCCGAGGGAGACAGGTAGCAATAGTCCTTGGCTTCACTGTGGTGCTGCCTCCTGCTGCTGGCTTGTACTTGCATATTAGCCCATTATCTGTTGGATCTCCTCCAGATGAGGCAGTGTTGATGGAAGAGGGATGGGACCAATGGTGAAGAACCATTTTCCATGGTTTCTTTGGCAACCCTGTCCACCCCCGTTGCCACGTGATAAAGATGATCCATTTCAGTCTGATTGTTGCCCTCATCATGGCAGACTAAGATCATTTGTTGCCCTGATGAATGCCCTACACTGATCCTCTTATTTGGAAACTGCATCCTTGTTTGTTTTCCTGTACTTCTTAGTGCCTTTTGATATCGTTGACAATGCCATCCTGTGACAGCACAGCATTCATATTTGCTAGCGCTGTGACCTGGAACCAGGTATTTGGGACACAGGGAAGTTTATATCCCAAACATCTGTCTGCCATGCAGCCACAAAGAGGTAGGTAGATAACATGCACAAATGATGTCTTCTTCACCCACTGGTTTGTAAAGTGTGGGTTGGTGAACCCCAAAAAATGGAGCCAGGGCATCCATTGTAGATGTCAGCACTCAAAAGGCAAGGATTGGTGGGGGAGGGGTTACCTCCCCCTGTCACATATGTGGAAGAGAACAGCTTCTCACATATGTGAAGGACAAAGGCTTTACATTCAGTAGACAAATGGCAGCTTTCTCCCTCCCTCCTCGACAGTATCTGAAGACAGCCCTGATCAGGTGAGCAAAGCTGCTGTGGTGGAACATAGAGGAAGAGCTTGTCCTACCGATATGCCAGGCCAAGGCCATCTCACAGTCAAGACTGTGAACTGAGTTTGATAACTGATGGCGGAGGCGGGGTGGGGGCGTCGGGGGGAGCGGCGCAGCCGCGACCCCTGGGGGCCCGGCTGTCCTTGTCCTCGTCCTCGTCCTCGTCCTCGTCCTGGGCATGGGCATGGGCATGGGCATGGGCATGGGCATGGGGAATTTTATTTTTGGCAACCTCTTCTACATGCAAAACTTTTTTGGTACAAAGTTGTAATGTTATAAAATGGTAAAAATTTCATAAAATTGTAATTTTACTAACAATCCAACTCAAATAAGTTTATAGACAATTCAAACAGTATTGCTTTTATAATCATATTAGGCATAAATATTAAACATAACTTTTAAACATTTAGTAAAAAGTATTAAACACTCGGTAGAGATGGGTTGAAGGTTTTATCTTAAATCCTGAGCAGCTTGAAACCTTCAAGTGAGAACTGAAAACATGTTTCTCTGTTTTAGAGAAACTGCTTTTCAGTACAAAATAAACGGGATGTATGTTTTTGTTGCACTCTCCCAACCAGGATACAGACTCCTCCTAAGATTTTAATGGCTTCTTTCATTAACAAACGCTAGTCGTTTTCATTACGTGAGGTATCAAAATATAAATGTTTATTTAAATAAAACATAGAAAAATAGAACAGATGAACGCAACAAGAATTAAGTTTCCTAACATTTCTTAATGAAATCTAACTCAGTCAGATTAACGATGAAATGCATTCAAGTTACCGTAGCACATATTACAAGGGTAAGTTTCCTGCCTAGATCTTCATGAGATTTCTTTTGGCCAAAACCCTGATCTGCTATTTGGATTACCATTTTTATATATTATCTTATGCAGAAATCTAAGATCTTTTCATATGATAACAAAGATAAATATCAAACCAATCATAATTTAATTCTTTTTTACTATTTCCAATCATGTGACATTTTACCTAGCCAAAAGTACCACTATGCCCAGCTGTAAGATAAGAGATATGGATAGTAAAAGTGACAAGAAAAGTTACATGACCAGATCATCCTTGGTCTCTGCTAACAATTACAGAACATGTATCTGACACTGTTCACTATTCTTAATTGGCTGTCAAAGATAAAGAAGCACCAGTTATACACCATACTAGAAAAAGAACTACAGTGATGTTCATACAGTGTTATTTAGAATGTATATGTTTCACTAATTATGTGTTCTAAACCATAATCAGCAGTCTACTGGTTTGAATCCCACTACTGACATGAGTTCAGTAGGTGGCCTTGGGTCAGCCACTCCTCTCAGCCCCAGCTCCATTGTGGGGATAAGAATAACACTGACTTGTTCACTGCTCTGGGTGAGGCACTAATATGTGTAGAAGAGCGGTATATAAGCACGGTTATTATTATTATTTATATTTCCATGACACCATCCCTTGACCTGTGAAATTAAGTATTTTGATAAATATGAAAGTGATACCAAATATAAATGCATTGCATAATGTGTGAGTGTACATATACAAACTTTAAAAATTGTATTGGATAATACCGCAAAGCATGATTACTGAGAAAGCTGCTTCCACTGCTTTCAGTGTGGAGAGCTGCTTGTAGATCAAAACAACCTGACGAGCTGTCTTCATGCAGAGTGCGCTTGATTCTCTTGGCATTCAATTCTGCTTTCGTTCAACATGGGTAAATCAATGTGTCAGCAGTAAACATTTGTATCACTCCTCTCTGAATGACCTTTTAAATTTTACTGCCTATCGTGTCAAAGCAATTAAAATTAACAATACAGTTAATAAGCTGCTAAGATCAATTAATGGCTCTTAGGCTTTATCTATTGATCTAGTGACATCTTCAAAACCCACTGGTAACAGACTATACATACTTCTCTTCTATCCACAATATACACACAAGGATTAATTACATATTCTTATCTTCTAAATTACATATTTAAATGACATATTCTTATCTCCTAAATTAATTAGTCAAACTCTTACATCAAGGATTGGTGACAAGTTGTGGACAGACTATGCTTGGACAGAATGTACACTGAGAATAAATGACATCAAACAAATTGGAAACTAAATAAATCACTTTTATTTAACAAATAAATTTCTTCTAAAGTCTCTTTAGAAATTAAACAATAGAAACAAACTATGTGGCATAGTTTGAAAACTAGAAGATGAACACAAAAAAGGCCACCCAATCTATAAACTTCCTTGCATGAAAATTAGAGGAAAAAACCTCCTCACATTCTATACAAGCTATTAAAGGCACCCAGGAAAAACTCAAACTAATTCTGTAAAATTAGCCGATGTATTTGCTGAATACTACCAAACCATTTGTACATCAGACAATCCTGACACTAATCATATTTTAAATTATTTATCATCACAGGAAATTTGGGGAAAAAACTCACAAGAACATAAACAATATCTGGACCAACCAGTCTCAACAGAAGATGTTACAGTCACTATCAAATCCTTGAAAAAAATAACAAAACTTCAGACAGGGATGGATTCCCTGTCAAATTTTTACAAAAAAATACATTCACCTACTTTCAACTCCACTAACTGCCACATGCAACTCTGTTATGTTAGGAGGTAGCATCCCTCTATCTTGGTCAGAGGCTGAAATAGTAGTTACTCCAAAAAAGGACAACCATATTACAAATACTAAATCTTCTCAACCAATACCCTTCCTGAATCAAGACCAAAAGATCTTTACAAGCATATTTGCCAAAACATTGTCTAAATTTAAATAACCAACTACATTCACCTTGACCAGACAATACACGTAACACTTTAACTATAATTAATTTCTGTGAAGCATACAAAACCCCTGCATTACTTCTGGCCTTTGATATAGAGAAGGCATTTGGTTAAGTGGAAATACCATATCTAAAACTTTTACTTCAAAAAATGGGTTTTGGCGACCAATTCTAAAATGCCATTAATGCTCTTTATCTTTCTCCAAAAGCTACAGTTAGGACTAACAATGTACATTCAATAGATATACATATAGCAAGGGGAACTAGACAAGGCTGTCCCCTTTCCCCATTTCTGTTTGCCATAACTATAGACAGGGCCAATGCTACCATTAGACCAACTAGGCAGCCGCCTTGGGCACAGACCTCAAGAGGGGCATAGTTTTAAACAGATTACTTTCTTGAAAAAATGCAACTGAGAAAACCTATTGAGCACCCCCTAAATGGTCCTGTCCACAGACATCAAGCAGCTCAAAAGCTCACCGTAACTTTTTTATTTATTTATTTATTTGATGTATACCCTGCCCTCCCCACAGATGGGCTAAGGGTGGCTAACAACATTAAAAAATACATTAAAATCACAGAAACATAAAATCAATAATTTTTTATAAAAAATAATTAAAATGGTCCAGGAGCAGGCTATTTAAACAAATATTGGGAGTCCGTATACAGGCATGGCAGATGGCTGAGGGCAGCTCCGGAAGAAATGGTGGTCTTAGATGGAAGAAGAAGGACACTCGCTGGCACTCAGCCAAAGGCCCAGCAGAACATCTCCGTTTTACAAGCCCTGCAAAACTGTAACAGGTCCCACAGGGCCCAGATCTCCAGCGGGAGAGCATTCCACCAGGCCAGGGCCAGGGCAGAAAAAGCCCTCACCCTGGTTGAGGCCAGATGGATGTCCTTTGGGCCAGGGACCACCAGGAGTTGCTTGTCTGCAGAGCGCAACACCCTGCAGGGGACGTAATGGAAGAGGCGGTCCGGCAGGTATGGAGGTCCCAGTCCATGAAGGGCTTTAAATACCAAGATTAACACCTTGAACCAGATCTGGAACTCCACTGGAACCCAGTGCAGCTGGCACAGCACATGATGAATGTGTGCTTGGATGGGCGTTCCGGTAAGGATGCGTGCCGCTGCATTCTGGATCAGCTGTAACTTCCGGGTCAGACCCAAGGGCAGTCCAGGATAGAGTGAGTTGCAGTAGTCTAGCCTGGAGGTGACCGTTGCATGGATTACTGTGGCCAGGTCCTGTGGTGAAAGATAGGGCGCCAGTTGCCTGCCCTGTCGAAGATGAAAAAAGGCAGACCTGGCAACAGTCATGACCTGGGCCTCCATTGAAAGTGTAGCATCCAAGGTCACACCCAGACTCCTCACCATCAGGGAAGGTTTCAATTGTACCCCATCAACAGCTGGGAGCCGGTTCCCAGCTCGATTGCCCCATGATCCAGACACAGAACCTCTGTCTTCAGGGGATTCAATTTCAGGCGACTCTGATGTAACCATACCGTCACAGCCTTAAGACCCTTGACCAAGGAATCCAAAGCAAGATCGGACTGGCCATCTGTAATGATTCCAAGTAAATGTGTGCATGTATCTTTAAATGCTTGGTGAGATAGGTGAAGAGTGGGGGGTGAAAGAGATGGATGAGTGAGTGATATGAGTCAGGCTATGGCATTCCATCCTTGATAGTCTGTTTCACTCCCTTCTGCAAGAAGACAAGGTCTTTTGATTTCAAAAGGTTTATTGTGAAAGACAGCATTCAAGCCCAGATGTGCATATTCCAGGATTAGAGATCCTGGCCGAGCAAAGCATTGCTAGGAATGAATCATAGAGCAAAGGTTGTTACATTTCACACTCTCGGAGCCCAGCCTCCCCCCCCCCCCAAGTTCATACAGCAAAACTTCTCAGAGGTGCGCTGAGCTGGCCAAGGTTGAAACAGCAGATAAGACAGGATCCTTTCCCATGGAATCGGCTCCTTGCTGGTGTTGCCTGGAGGGAAAGAAGTCTAAACACTACGATTAAATATGGCGTTACTTAGGTTAAAACAGTTTCTGACAATATGATTGGTTGAGGACTGAGAGGGTGGGTGGAGTGAATGCAGTTTGAGACTGAGAGTAGAGAGAAAATTTTTAGTCAGAAGGAAGCAGACTAGCTGTGTGCTGCCTGAATATGTTGAAGTGTTTATGAGAGAAATATAACCTGTGTGGAACCTGAACTGAGCATGTTTGTGAAAGGACACTCAGTCAGGGAAAGAGAGGCCAGCTGTGTGAATGAGAGTAAATGAAGTAACTTTAAGAACCGAGAACTACGTTTATGAAACCAATACACTTCTCGAATAAATAAAAGCTTATTTTTGTTTTGCTATATCCCAGTGTAGCTGTCATTGCTATATCCCATTCCTATCTTCAGGGCCACATAGAACCACGAAGGAGCCTGACGCTTAGGAACGTTACCAAAGGGAAAATTTAAATAAAATATCTTGGAATAAAATATTCCGGGTGGCAGCATACTACCCAGAGGGTTAAGGGATAGATTAAAAGAAAAATCTACCCTAAAGAAAGTAAAGGTCATAACACCATCCATCGGCAGATAGAGCTGAGTGTCATCCACATACCAGTGACAACCTAGCCCAAAGCTGTGGGCTAACGGGGCAAGGGGGCACATATAGATGTTAAATAGCATCGGGGAAAGAATCGCCCCCTGAGGGATGCCACATACCAAAGAATGGTAAGCAGACATCTGTTCCCTGAGTGTCACCCTCTGTCCTAGATTGTGAAGGAAGGAATTCAGCCATTGCAGGGCTGTTCCACGAATCCCCACATCGGCAAGGCAATGGGTCAGAAGATTATGATTGACCATGTCAAATGCTGCTGTAAGATCTAAAAGTATCAGCAGTGCCGACCCACTCCGGTCCAGGTGTCGCCGCAGATCATCTGTGAGGGCAACCAGAGCCATCTCTGTACCATGGCCAGGCCTGAAGCTGGACTGGAATGGATCCAGGATAGAGGCATCACCCAGGTATACCTGCAGCTGTTCTGCTACCGCCCTCTCAATTACTCAAAGTTATCTCAGAAGTCTCAGTCAACTTGAGAGGAACAATCTTTAGTGAAACTACTCCTTTTTAGCTCTCCAGAGAGCCAGCTAAAAAGAAGAAAGCAAACAAATTAAGTATCTGCAGACAAAAGTATCTCCTTTTCAAGTACAACAGAATTCTCTCTCTCATTGTCTCACAGCAAACATGAGAAGGGGGTGGGAGTAGAAGACACTCTGTTGTGCCAGCCAGGAAAAAGGTGGGGAAATAGCTTCCAATGCTACAAAAAGAAACTTTTCAGCAACTTGAGGAAGCCAAGCAAGAAGTGAGAAGGAAAACAAAAGGGAAAAGGTGGGAAACTGCCTACAGAGCTAAGAAATAAACCCACTTCTTAGAGCAAACTGTATCCCAGCAACACCAAGAGAAGAGGCAGAGTGGAAAACACTAAAATCTTCACAGCTATTCTGCTGTGTCTGGAAAGAAATGGGCAGAAAGTCAGCTTCATGGCTGCAATAAAAGGGAGGAAAGTAGGGAAATTCTGCTGTAGCAATGCGCATAGCATACTTGCTGCAGAGGAACAAGTGCAGGGGAAAATACCTCTGCACTAGAACCTACAACTATATAGCCAAGCTTTTAAGGTTTCCTCAAAATCTGAAAATCCTTTAAAAAGTTATGATGACCTCGTCCAATCCTTAAGGCCACTTTTGGTAGGTGCTCAAGAGGGAAAACTGGTCAAGACCAAGTTGTGGCATTTGGAGATCAGTTGTAATTTGTGGGGATCTCCAGGAGGGTTGACAACCACAGAGTCATCAAGCCAGGCGGCCTTATAAAGGGAGTTTCTCCTACAGGTGAGGCTGGGTTCATTAAGCTTCTTTCTCCAGGTTTGTAATGACAGGATCTGATCTACTACTCATGAGTAGCAGAGATGAGCCAGCTTGGAGAAAGAAGCTTAATGAACCCAGCCTCACCTGTAGGAGAAACTCCCTTTATAAGGCTGCAGCTAGCATGGGATTAGCTAGTCAGAATTGTGGCATTCTGGACTTGGCTGTCGGTGAGCTCTTAGGCTCTGGCTGCCTGAGCCTTGGTGGGTCACAGTCTTTGATTTTGGAATCTGTTACTTGACCATGGAGTTTGACCTGAGAATCTTTGTTGTTGGCCCTGTTGTCGTCAGAACTTGCCTCCAACCTAGTGAGCACGATATTTTTAATCCTTCTGTTTCTATTTGTTGCTCTCCATTATACTCTTAGATTATGTTGCTGCTGTTTCTTTGGGTTTGTCATGAAAATATGGTTTAGAGCAAATTATACTGTGATACATGTGTATTCTAATGAACTTTGTTTTAGAATTTCATTAGGCTGTCTTGTTTTTGGGCATAAATTGAGCTAAATGTGTAAGTTTGGTTTTCTATAGTGCCTTTAATAAATATGAATCTGCCTTTCGGATCTCTTAGTGTATTTTTACGTTGGAAGGGTAAATACTTTTACTTTACCCTTTCAACATAAATTTTAAATTTCCGGCATGGGAGAGATGGAGCTCTTTCAATGTGCTATCATTCTCTTCAACACTGACACCACACCCTCCGCTTTTCTCCATTTCTCAGCTTCTTCTGGTGGTAGCTAGGATATTTCACCCCATGAAGTAGGTTCAGGTATTTCTGCTGTTCTTAGTGCAGGGGTAGTCAAGTCAAGTTTATTATTACAGTCTGCAACCAGTACATATAAAACCATTTGCAAATCAGTTTAAAAGCCGTTGAGACTGGATACCGGGGAAGAACGATGAATAAATATAAGAGTAAAAAAATAAGATTATCATAAATTAGTTGTTTAAGCTGCCTTATGTGATTTACGTTGCTTGTAGACCTGGGCACAGAATCTTGCTACTTGACATGGTGTCTGGTGATTCTGATCAGACAAAAGATAATCAAGTTTGATTTTATTTGAACTTCCAGGGAATCTTTCTACTAATAGACTAATGGTTTCCGCTCTAATTTTACTATGACTTGGGCAGTTGAAGAAGATGTGCTTCATTGAGTCAGTTTCTCTTAGGGGATAGGAGCAAAGCCTAAGAGAGTAATGGACAGCTTTAAACTTTCCTTCCAGAACGGCAGAGGGTAGAGTTGAACTTCTACCTAAAGCAAATGCCCTTCTGGAGTTACTGGATTCAAGAAAGTAAAAATAGGCTGCAGGAGCGGCAATATATTTAGTAGTATCTGAAGAAATAAAACCTGGTGCTCTAAGAAAATGTTTGTCTTTCAATGTCTGTCACTCTCTGCTTAATGAGTGATTTTTCTCGGTCTAACCCCATGACTAGCAAACTTTGAGGGGAAAGACCCAATTTTCCCAGGGATTTCAGAGTCGCCTTTTGCCAATTAGATTGAAATTTGTCTTGGAATAACAGAGGAAGCAGACGTTGCGGGTTTAGACACCCTGACAGCCATTTGAAAATTGAAAGGATGGTGATTCTGGCCTCTACCCTTAACATTCCTGTTTCCAGTCTAACCCATGAGTTAGGCATGCATTTGGGCTCTTTTAATAGAGCTCTAAGGAATTTGGAGTGCACTCTCTCAAGTTGAGAGAAAGAGGAGGATGGCAGCCCCATGATCCGTATACTAATTGGGCCAATGGTTTGGCTTTAAACAATCTGAGCGCAACCGGTACATACTGCCCCCCTTGTGATCGATAGAATTTCAGTATACCGTGTGCTGTTTTTTCTCTCACATCAGCAATGAAGCTGCTATGTGTTGTTTTGGTACCTGAGGCTTGCAAAACTACACCCAAATATTTGAAGCTGGTAAGTTGTTCTAACTGATGCCCCTGAAGCTCCCATCGTCTGGTCTTTGGATTTTTACCGAAAGCCAGGATCTTAGTTTTTTGGTAATTAGTTAGAAGGTGTTCAGTATCACAGAATTGGGAGAATTTTTTTAGGGCTCGTTTCAGCCCTATGGGGGTCCTAGAAAGTAATACAGCATCAATGGTTGTTGGGGGTTTTCCGGGCTGTATTGCCGTGGTCTTGGCATTGTAGTTCCTGACGTTTCGCCAGCAGCTGTGGCTGGCATCTTCAGAGGTGTAGCACCAAAAGACAGAGATCTCTCAGTGTGAGAGATCTCTGTCTTTTGGTGCTACACCTCTGAAGATGCCAGCCACAGCTGCTGGCGAAACGTCAGGAACTACAATGCCAAGACCACGGCAATACAGCCCGGAAAACCCCCAACAACCATCGTTCTCCGGCCGTGAAAGCCTTCGACAATACATAATACAGCATCATCTGCATAGAGCAGTACGTGAATGTGCCTATTTGCTAATTTGGGAGGATGCAATCCAGGGGCATTCAAAAGGTTTACCAAATTGTTGATGTAGAAGATAAACAGAAAGGGGGCTAGAAGGAACACCTGCCTGTAAGTTTGAATGGGGTCAGTCAAATGCCCAATTCGGCTGCACCTTGCTCAGGGCAGTTTGCTTGTGCATAGCCCCCAAAAGGGACAGCAGTCGCCTATCAATAGAGGAGGCCTGCAGTTTCCTCCAAAGTCTATTTCTAGAGACTGTGTCAAAAGCTGCTTTTAAATCAACAAATGCCCGGTAAAGTCATGCTTGGTTTTCTGTAGCGTATTTCTCTACAAGGTGTTGCATTACTAGGCAGTGATCTATTGTTGACCTGCCAGCTCTAAAACCAGCTTGCTCATCAGCAATTATTGCCTCCTGTTCTAGCCAGTCTAAAGATTTCTTCAGCAGATGTTTTGTAGACAACTTGCTTACAATGCTTAGTAAGCTGATTGGTCTATAATTGGATGGATCCTCCTTCTTTCCCTTCTTATGGAAGGGGACTACTATAGCCATTCCCCAATCATTGGGGATGTAGCCGGTTTCATCAATATAAGTAAATAGGGAGGCTAGGAAAGTTTCCCACCAGTCCTTATTTGTTTTTCGTAATTCTGGAGATATTCCATCAAGCCCAGGGGCTTTTGCATTCTTTAACTGGCTAATATAAGCTTTTACCTCTTCGGCATGAACTGGGGGGCATTTGGCCAGATTTTCTATTGTTAGGGCAGGAGGGGGTTGAATAGGATCATCATACATTTTTTGGAAAAAAGAAGTCCATTTATCTGGGGGGGATAGAGGAAGCCAAGGGGGAGGCGGCTATGGAGGCGCGGTTTGACACTAGTTTCCAGAACACCACTGAGTTTTTGCTCATAGCTGCTTCAATTATATTGGCCCACAGTTTTCTGGTATGTTCTTTCTTACAGCGGGCAACCAGTGATTTATATTTCTTTTTAAAAAATGAAAGAGAATGATATGCATCTTGTCTGGTCTTTTCATCAGCTCTCAGTGCTAACTTATAGGCATAGATTAAAGCATTTTTAGCACAAATACAGCTCTGATCAAACCCAGGTTTAGATGACAAATTGGTCTTGACCAGTTTTCCCTCTCGAGCACCTACCAAAAGTGGCCTTAAGTGGCCTTAAGGAAACCTTAAAAGCTTGGCTATATAGTTGTAGGTTCTAGTGCAGAGGTATTTTTCCCTGCACTTGTTCCTCTGCAGCAAGTATGCTCTGCGCGTTGCTACAGCAGAATTTCCCTACTTTCCTCCCTTTTATTGCAGCCATGAAGCTGACTTTCTGCCCATTTCTTTCCAGACACAGCAGAATAGCTGTGAAGATTTTAGTGTTTTCCACTCTGCCTCTTCTCTTGTTGTTGCTGGGATACAGTTTGCTCTATGAAGTGGGTTTTTTCTTAGCTCTGGAGGCAGTTTCCCACCTTTTCCCTTTTGTTTTCCTTCTCACTTCTTGCTTGGCTTCCTCAAGTTGCTGAAAAGTTTCTTTTTGTAGCATTGGTGTAGCAGGGTTCAGTGTTCCCAAGAATTGAGACTAGACAGAATCTTCAGGAAGGAATGATGTTTATTGCCGGCAGAGCTCAGCATGACTAGCGCCACAAAGAACTGAGCTCCCGATTCATTCACAGTTCCTCATTTTATACATACAGCATATAGACACATCACATGGTGTTGGTGTCAGGTAAGCTAAGCTCATTTTAGCTAGAATGTATCTGTTTTCCCATCTAACAGCGAGGCACTTCAACTGACAATTTAGATGAACATGTCTACATTGCTTCCTCTTTTACTTTGAATGCAGGCTATTTTAGATAAGCATGTCTACATAGCTTCCTCTTTCACTTTGAATGCAGGCTACTGTAAAATGTGAGAACAAAGTTTATTTTTCATTATAATCATTCAGTATTAATGGCACACAGCATTTGCAATCTATTAGTAATTAAACAATTGGTATTTCCTTCAGCTACATTTCCCCCCTTTCAGCCTCTGATTAGTGCAGCAAAGAGGCTGACCCAAAACTTTGTCTGTACAATTTATGCCTTTAGCCCTACATACTCCCCCTCCTTCTTTTCATCCTCTGACGGGAACCTCAGAGCCCGCATCTTCATTGAATAATCTCGTTCAGGAGATACAGAGGTAACAGTATATAGCTGAGTCAGGGGAGGGGCTCCCCTGGGTGGAGGCGCCACCGGTGTGACCATCATTGTCATGCCTGAAACTGTAGATTGTATGAGGCGAATAACACAGGGAATACAACAAGGGAGGAATATAATACCGGCTAGAGCACACCCCATCAGAAACAAAGCTTTCTTCCACCAACCTCCTCCTAAGAAGGAGTCCCACCAGGTAGTGTACCAAGCAGATTTCTACGTCTGCACAGGGACATGGGCTAGCTTGCGTATATTGGAAGCTATGTTTGTAACTGCTTGCCCACTGTCATCAATTGATAAACAACAATCTGAGAGATTAAACTTTCTACATACTCCTCCTTCCTCGGCTAGCAGGTAGTCTAGAGCCAATCTATTTTGGTAGATAGGTGCTCTCATTTGGGTCTGCTGCCGGGCCAAGAGTTCAAGAGCTGCAGCTGTTTGATTAGTAATAATCTCAAGGACAGCCTGAAGACGGATTAGGCGGTTCAGTATGTAAATAGGGTGTGGCAGCCCCAAGACCCATCCTGTGCCCAGGTGGCTGGGCCATAATACTCTATTGTACGCTGGGGGGCCTGAACTGTATGGTTTCACTGGGTTAATATTTCAGGGGTCACTTCCATTGCCACCCAGGGCCATTGCTCACTCATAAGGGGTCCCCCACACACCCAACAATCTGAGACATTTAAAGAGGCGGCTATTTGTTCAGTAAGAGTCAAAAAGAGATTTCTACCAGGGGCGGGGATTGGAACATCTGAGGCAACCTCCTGATACAAGGAGGAGTATACCACAATCGGGGCCTTAGTTGTGGCCTCAGTTTCTGGCGGCTGAGTTGCTCTGGGGGCGTAGGCCACACGATCCTTCCCCCATGCAGCTGGGATGCATAACCATGGTATGGTTGGGCAACCTTGCACCGTACCAGACCAGGACCACCCTATATTTTGGACCATTGCATACATTTTCCCTTCATGATAACAAACTTTTGCAAGATGTCTGTGATAACACTTTGTACTAACAGGGGTGGTTACGGCATGAAAAGTTCGGATATACCGTTTCAAGCCAAAACAATGGTTACACCTCCATCCTCTCTGTGGGAGCGTCATCTGTGTTGGAAGGAGTATAAGGAGGAGGAGAAGACAGCCTACAATTGGGGCACGTCGTAATAGCATAGTGTTGGCACTTACAGACTGGACAAGTCTCTATTTATGGTCGTCTGCCCAAAATACACCTGAGTAGGCAGCTGAAAAGAAGGGTTAGCCAGACCCCAAACACACACCCCGATATAATAATGAAGGCAGAGTATGACATGAAGCTCTTCTTAAAACTTAACTTTAAATTGCAGCCTGAGTCTAGCACATTTTCCCTGGACCAGGCTTTTTAGCAAAGCACTTATAATATAGTCAAGCAAAGCTTAATCTAGATATAATATCAGAGCGGTGGGGGAGTAGCACCACTCCCTGGAGTGGGAGAGTAGGAGGAGTATATAAGAAACACTGGGGGCAGGGTACGTTACTACAATGTTGTTGACCACAGTCAGGACAAACTACCTCTTGGATGCCTGTCCCGATCTTATAAAAACAACAGATGAGAACAAAACACAGGAAAAATGCACAGCCAGTAAAGGTATAGGAGAAAACGCGAAAAAACATCAACTGTTACTGTAGTCCACCGATGATCGAAGCTTCAGCTGTGGGTAGACTAGCCAGCCCAGGAGTGGCTAGACCAGAGCGTCTTCAGCCTTGAACCTGAACAGCCTCCTGGAGTGCTCAGGTACCAGGCCCTGGAACTGTTGCCTGTGAATCTTAGCCTTTTCCGGTAGGCTGAGATCCAGAGGGTAGCTTCTTCAGTCAGAAACGGAGGGGATCGTCTGGACAGATCTCTGAAACTCAAGGCGTGGCAGCAGGTTTAATATTAGTCCAATGAACCCAAACTGCAATGCCTTTTACTTTCACAGCAGTAGGAGTTGCTAACAGGACAGTGTATGGGCCCTTCTATTTAGGTCCTAGCAGAATGACTTGCCAGTCCTTTACCCAAATCTCAGCTCCTGGCTGAAACTTATGGACTAGATTAAACACTGGCAAAGGCTATTGTTCTCCTACATACTTTTGAATTTTCTGCAAAGTCTTGCCCAGGGCCACAACTTGTTCCCTGAGTCTCAGATCTCCCAACTGACAAGGGTTTCCTGTAACACCTTGTAAAATAGGAGGTGGCCTACCAAACATTAACTCAAATGGGGACATTTTTGTTGGGAAAAAAAGGTTAAAAATAGCTTTAAATCATAGGTGCAATGGATCTTGGATCAATAGAGAGTCAGCACACGAGTTTAGCTTTTAAAAACATTTACTTCTAAAGGGAAAAGGGTCACAGGTTGCCTACAAAACAAAAACACCTGGAGCTACATTTCTCACTACTGTTTACAACAAAGAGCTAGGATAATGGAAGTGGAGAATCTTCTTCTTCCTCCTTCTTCTTGACCCTGAAAGGACAGTCACCTGACCTGTTGACCAATAACAGTTTACAAACACTCTCAAGTTTCCCGGGCTTGCAGATTATTGGCTTTGTGCCAGGTTCCCTTTCCAGGTCAATCTAAACAATAGCATGGTAGGTAAACACATTAACCCCATAATGACTGAATCTCAGACCTTGCAACACACATATATTCCAACACCCCTTCTCAAGGTCTAACATGGAAGTCATTATGCATTCATATTTAACAAACATCATTCAACTTTTCTTTCAGCACTAGGATCAAACATATTCAACATTTCACGAAGATACTCAAACTTAGTTCTAGACAATGGTTTAGTCAGAATATCAGCCACCATTTCTTCAGTACGACAATGTTCAATTTCTATTAGTCCCTTCTGGTACATATCTTTCACAAGTTCACATTTAAGTCCAATAGATCTGCTTCTTGCTTTAGTACTTTCTCCTTGGCATATAGTAATACACGCTTGATTGTCCTCAAACATAACTACAGGTATAGGTTCGTTTATTCCAAAGTCTTTTAGCAGGTTGAAGATCCACTCTAGTTCACTGCAGGCACTCGCCGCTGACACACATTCAGCTTCTGCTGTAGATTGTGCTACAATGGTTTGTTTTCTACTAGTCCAGTCTATCAGTCCATTTCCATAAAAGAATAGATATCCGCTGGTTGATCTGTAGTCACTTGATTCTTCTCCCCAGTTGGCGTCCATATATCCAACCAGTCTTGGTTTCTCAGATGGCGAGATTCTCAGCTTTAGGTCTGCTGTTCCTTTCAGGTATCTTGCTATTTTCTTTATCGCGTTCCAGTCATGATGATTAGGAGAACTTACTTTTCTGCATAAGATGCTAACAGCTACTGCTATATCAGGTCTTGTGGTTTTGCTCAAGTACAGAAGTTTTCCAATTGCTTCTCTGTATTCACCAATATTCCTAAGTGGTTTTCCATCTCTTTCTCTCAAGTAATCAGGTTCAAGTGGTATACTTATCACATTGCAGTTTTTCATGCCAATAGATTCTATAAAGTCCAATGTTTTTCTTTTCTGACTTAGAAGAAAGGTTCCATCTTCAAGTCTTTCTAGCTGTATTTCGAGGTAATGTTGTGCATCTCCAAGTTGCTTCACCTCTACCTCTTTGTTCAGTCCATCAACTATTTCTTTGATGTCTTGTCTGTCTTGGCAAGATATTATCAAGTCATCAACATAAATAAGAATGTATTGGTATTGTCCATTTTTAACTCTGGTGTACAGACATAGTTAAGCTTTTCCTTGCTTGAATCCTTGCTTTTGTAGTAGCCCTGATATTTTGTCATACCAGGCTTTTGCTGCTTGCTTTAAGCCATATAGACCTTTGTTGAGCTTGTACACATGATCTTCCATTCCCTCGATCTGGAATCCTTCAGGTTGCTCCATATAGATTTCCTCATATAATTCTCTGTTGAGAAAGGCTGTCTTTATATCCAGATGCTCTACTATCATGTTTCTTGATGCTGCAACACTGAGTAGTGTCCTGAACGTTGCATGGTTGATAACTGGTGCAAAGGTCTCAAAGTAGTCAGTTCCATATTCCTGGGAGAATCCTTTAGCTACTAAACGTGCTTTGTATTTCTCAACAGTTCCATCAGCATTGTGCTTGATTTTGAACACCCATTTGCATCCAACAGGTCTTCTGTCTGGGGGTAAATTTGTGAGAGTCCATACTTGTTTTGTATTTATGGATTGCAGTTCTTCTTCCATTGCTTCAATCCATTTGTCTCTTTCATCTGCAGGTAGTTTGCATATATCTTTCCAGTTCTTAGGTTCTTGGATAAGTTGTACAGTTTCACAGAATCCATACTTCTTTGGTGGGTTTCCTTTGTTGCTTCTTTCTGATCGTCTCACAGTGGTTGCTGCTTCTGTCTCCTCTGGTCCAGTCCCTGCTTCCCCTTCTGTTTGGGTAATCTCTTGAGAAGGTGGACTTGCCGGTTTCCCGGGTGTCACTGCAGGTAACCAATCGACCAATTCTACAGGAGCAGTTTCTGTATCACTTGGATCAGTTGTCACTGTGGATTCAGTTGCATTAGAAGCATGTAATAAATGGCTCTCATCCACATACACCACGTTCTGTTCTTTGACTCTGTGCTCTTGAGGATTGTAAATTCTGTATCCTCTTCCACCAGTGGCATACCCCACAATTAGTCCAACTTCAGCTCGAGGATCAAGCTTTCCTCTCCTTTCCTTTGGTATAAAAGCATAGGCCTTGGAACCAAATGCTTTGATGTGCTTCAGAGCAGGCTTCTTGCCAAACCAGGCTTCAAATGGAGTAATGCCTGTCACCTTTGAAGGTACTCTGTTGTGTAGATAAACTGCTGTGTTCACAGCTTCGGCCCATAATGCATTGGGTAATCCAGAATGTATAAGCATAGATCTGCACATTTCCTGTATAGTCCGATTCAGTCTCTCAGAACAACCATTTTGTTGTGGAGAGTGATGTATAGTGACTTTATGTTCAATGCCTTCAAATTGCAAAAATTTCTTAAATTCTGCATTGCAATATTCTCCACCACCATCAGTACATAGGCTTTGAGGAGCTTTTCCAAACTTATTCTTAACTGTAGCAACAAAAGATTTAAATTTCTCAAGCGTTTCATCTTTGCTCTTCATCAGATATACAATGCTATACCTCGTTTTGCTTTCAGTAAAAGTTGCAAAATATCTGTTGCCGCCAAGAGATGGCGCTAGTGGACCAACAAGATCAGAGTATACAGTCTCTAGAAGTTCCTCATTATGAGTAGTGGACTTTCCTGTGTAGCTTGGGCTAGTTCCCTTTGCTTTAAGACAGGTTTCACATTTCTCTCTTGCTTTATCACAAACAGGAACAAAAATTCCACAGTCCTCTAACAACTTTTCAACACTTTGTATGCCTCTATGGCCTGTTCTTACATGCCATGAATACAAGCATTTCCTGTGATCACAAGCACCTTGGCTAGTTTGATAAATCTGTCCTTCACCAGCATCAGCAGCTTCTGGTCTTTCACTAACATCCACAAAATAATGCAGTCCATTTCTCTCTTCAACAGCAAACTTAACTCCAGATTTCTTTTCAACAATTACACTTCTACTACCCATTCTCTTCTGAAGAACCACCACACAGTCCTTTTCCACAAGTTTCTTAGTTGAGATTAAATTCTCTGCTGCTTCAGGAACAAGTGCCACATCTTGAAGGGTAACATTTACTATTTCCCCTCTTGTTGTGCATAGCTTAATTGGCACCTTTCCAGTTCCTAGCACATTAAGTGGTTGTTTATTTGCTTGGAACAGTCTGGGTTTATCATCAGTATCAATTTCAGAAAACAATTCACGATATTTGCAAATATGCCAGCAGCTTCCTGAATCGATGAGGAATAATTTCTTATCCTGAATATCTTCATCATCAAAAACTCTTTGTGCACAATCACTCCTGCCATTTCTCTGAAATCTGCCTCTAGACACACTCCCTCTGCTTCTGGCTCTGAAATTCCCTTTTCTGCTATAATCTCTTCTGCCACGAGAGGACGCTCTTTCAACATGAGTCTCTGTACTAGGGTAACGTGCATTTGATTGGCTAGCAATGGCCGCTCCATTATTCATTCGGTTTAATGCACAGTCTCTGGCCATGTGGCTCCTTCCACCACAAGAAAAGCAATTAGTCTGTCTGCCTCTATATCCATTTCCCAAATTCAAAACAGTCATTCCATCAGACACAGCCTGTAAATTCCTTCCCTCTCTTGAATCCAGTTCCTCTCTTAAACTTGTCAACAATTGCTCCAGTGTTAAATTCTCTTTGTGTCTCAAGAGAAGTGCTAAATTTTCATAGCTACTTGGTAAACTTTTCAGCAAGGCAACAACAACATCTCGCTCTTTTGGGGCCTCTCCGAGTTCTTCCAACTCTCTATGCAATTTCATAAATCTTTGCAATTGGGCTGGTATGGAATCCCCTTCTTTAATTTTAAAATCAAACAATTCTGTTTTAAGAGATTATTTTGGTGCATGTCTGTTTTTCAAAACGCTTCTTTAAAGCTTCAAGCATCTCTTTTGCAGTATCAAAGGTATGCAAGTCCTGGACTTCATAATGAGATACTGAGGTCATAATTAATGCTTTGGCTAGAGCATTTTTCCTGGTAAATTCAAGCTTTATTTGAGGATCATCTGGTATGTTTGCAGTTAGAATGTCCTCAGCATTATGCATTTCAAGTTGGCTTTTTAATAATGCCAGCCACCAAGTAAAGTTGTTTTTATTTAAATGGGGCATATTGAAATTTCCTTGGCTAATTTGAAATGGCTTTGGATTACTCACGACTCCCTGGTCAGAGGAACTCATTTTTCAGCTGTGAAGATTCAGGCACACGTGGAGTTAACGATCTCCTTTGTTCTCTCTGCCGTCTCTGCTCCGCTCCAGGGTAAAGAAAACTTCCAAATAGTTCTCAGCTGCAGTTTTCTCAGTGCAGACTAGTTTTAAGAAACTTAAAGACAACAAGATCTTTAAAATAGTCTCCTTTTCCCAGTTACAACTGAATGCAGCAAAAAAGGTTTGGTAGAAAAAAAATCTGAGCCTTTGTGCCTATCTAGCTTAGTCTCTCTTTAAAGATCCATTTCAAAAATTATTTGCTTGTTTGGCAAAACAAACCACCATAACAAAATCACCAACCAAAATCGCCAAAATCAACCATCCTCTCTGCTACCACTTTGTTGGGAAAAAAAGGTTAAAAATAGCTTTAAATCATAGGTGCAATGGATCTTGGATCAATAGAGAGTCAGCACACGAGTTTAGCTTTTAAAAACATTTACTTCTAAAGGGAAGAGGGTCACAGGTTGCCTACAAAACAAAAACACCTGGAGCTACATTTCTCACTACTGTTTACAACAAAGAGCTAGGATAATGGAAGTGGAGAATCTTCTTCTTCCTCCTTCTTCTTGACCCTGAAAGGACAGTCACCTGACCTGTTGACCAATAACAGTTTACAAACACTCTCAAGTTTCCCGGGCTTGCAGATTATTGGCTTTGTGCCAGGTTCCCTTTCCAGGTCAATCTAAACAATAGCATGGTAGGTAAACACATTAACCCCATAATGACTGAATCTCAGACCTTGCAACACACATATATTCCAACAATTTTCACTTAAAATAACTGCTGGCAGACCCCACCGTCCTACAATTTCCTTTAAGAGACACCGAACTACCTCTCTGGCCTTTTCAGTTTTACAAGGAAACGCTTCTACTCACCCAGAATATGAGTTAACAAACACTAACAAGTATCGGAATACTTGGTACCGTGGCAATTCAGTAAAATCTACAACTAGTGACTGAAATGGCAGAGACCCCGGGGGCTGGAACCCAGGAGGTGGACCTGGTCCTTGTCGGGGGTTGTTTCTGGCACACACGACACAGCTTCTGGAAACAGCTGCACACAGTCCATGTAGTTTAGCAATGTACAAGTCCTTGTTTAGTAACTCTGCTAGTGCTGACTTTCCATAATGAGTGGCTTCATGGGCAGCTTTTACTACTGCATGAGCAATTGATTCTGGCCCAAAGAGTCTTCTATCTGGAAACTGAAGCCAGCCATCACATCTCTGGGTATTCTGAGGACTAGCCTAGTCCTCCTCCTCATGGGAATACTTTGGAGTCCAATCAGACATCTGGACTTGGAAAAGGACATTGAAAATGGGATGGCTGCAAAAATTCTTCTCTGGCCACTGCAATGCATGACAGTTACTTTTTAAAGCCTTGGAGCAATTGCAAAATCTCAGGTCCATTTTTAATTCGTTTTCATGAAGCAGTGATGAGACCTTTCTCTTTGTATAAAACTCCATGAGCATGCAGAGTAAGAAATGCATATTTAGAATCTGTCCAAATGTTAACCTTTTAATCCTTCTGCTAACTGAAGAGCTCTGGCTAAAGCAGTAAGTTCAGCTTTCTGAGCAGAGGTATTGGGTGGCAAGGGTTTAGCTTCTATATTCTTTGTCCAAGTTACTACTGCATACCTTGCATTTCTAACCCCATTTTCGACAAAGCTGCTGCCGTCAGTAAAATAATGTCTGGGTTTGGCATGGGGACATCAGTCAGGTCCTTTCGGCTAGAGTAAACTTCATTGATGGTTCGGAGACAATCAAGGGTTGGGCTCTCCTCATCTACTGGCAGTAAGGATGCTGAGTTGAGAGCACTAATTACAGTTAGCTTCACTTGTGGGTTTTCAGCAATCCCTGATACGTGGTCATGCATACATTTGTGAACGAATCTCTTCCCTGTAGTCCATCAGGGCGAGCACAGAATGTGGGACTTTAACACAGACCTTCTGTCCCAAAGTCAGCTTCTGCGAATCTTTGACTAGCTCTGCTGTGGCTGCTACAGCACGGAGATAGGCTGGCCAGCCTTTTGCTACAGCATCCAACTGCTTAGACAGGTATGCTACTGGCCTTTCCTAATTTCCCAGATGCTGGGTTAATACTCCAGCTGCTGTGCCATTCCTCTTATGCACAGAAGAGCAAAAAGGCTTCATAAGGTCTGGCAGACCCAGGGCAGGGGCTTCCAGCAACTGTCCTTTAAGAGTCTGGAATGCTTGCTTCTGCTCTTTTCTCCACAGAAAAAGGATCCTGTTCTCCCCCCTTTGTAACTTCATAAAGGGGCTTTGCTGTTTTTGCAAAGTTGGGGATCCAAATTTGGCAATACCCTGCAGACCCCAGAAATTCTCGCACTCGCCTTCTGGAGGAGGGCTCTGGAATGGAGCAGACTGCTTCCTTGCATTCATGGCCCAGGGACCTGATTCCTTCTGATATATCAAATCCCAAATATTTTACTTGGGGCTGACAGAGCTGTGCTTTCTTCTGTGACACTTTGTAGCCAGCTTTGTATAGCACCTTTAGCAACTTCTGGGTAGCCTCATAACAAATCCCCTTACAATGATTGTTTTATCTGTCACGGGGACTACTGGCTGAGTTACTACTGAACGTTCAGCTCTAGTGTCCACTAAGAAAGAAATATTTTGGCTCCTCATGCAAATTTCAACCATGGGCTCCTGGGGGCCAAGATTGAAGGTGCTCAGTCTGGCTTATGCCTCCCATTCTTCGTCCCATTCAGAGTCTATTTGCCATCCATATTTGTCCTCTCTCAATGCTGCTTCCATGGCTGGTCCTCATCTTTTATACGTTCCATCTCGGACTTCCCCTCGGCTCTGGGGGTCCCATCTTTTCCTTCTTCTATCATCTCGTCCTCTTCCACATCCCCTGATACTCTGTAGCCTCTCTTTGCACTCATCTTTCTAATGCCCTCTTTTAAAGCACCACGCACATGTTTCAAAATCTAGGGGCTGCCTGCCTCCTCTCTCTCAGGGTGCCCCCCATACATCCCCTTCCAGGGGGGTTCTGTCCCTGTTGGGGCTGCTGGGCCAATGCTACAGCCAGCAATTCTGCCTTCTTTTTCATTTTTCTATCGGTCTCTCTTTGTGCTTCCTGTTCACGATTAGAAAAAACTTTATGGGCAATTTCAAGCAGCTGCTCTATATTCATTCCCAGGAACCCTTCTTGCTTCTGTATTTTCCTTCTAATGTCCCCTGCTGCTTGGGTGACAAAAGTGTTCAAAACCATTCTCCTATTTTCTTCTGCTTCTGGGTCATAGGGAGTGTATTGACGGTAGGTCTGGTAGACCCTTTCTAGGAAAGCACCAGGAGGCTCATTTGGTCCTTGTTGACACTCTTGTATTTTTCTCATATCGGTTGCCCTTTTTCCTGCAGCCTTTATCCCTTGCATCAGGGCCTGCTGGTACCCGGTTAGTTTAGCCATGCCTCCCTCTTCATTGGCATCCCAGTTCGGATCTGCCATAGGAAATGCCTCTTTCACCTTTTGTTTCTGCATCCTCCCCTTCTTTCACTAGCTTTGCTAGGTATTTCCTAGCTCCTTGTATAATACGTTTGCGTTCCTCTGTATTGAAGAACGTGATTAGGAGCTGGTTACAGTCCTGCCAAGTTGGTTTATGGCTATTAATTATGGACTGAAACAAAGTAGTCACCAGTTCTGGCTGATCTGAGAATGGAGGTGTGTGAGTCTTCCAATTGTACAGATCAGTAGTTGGAAAGGGTATATATATTAAATGCGAGGTCCCTGAGCGAGGGTCCACTGTCTCTCTTAAGGGACAGGCTTTAGTTTTCTTCAAGGGATAGACATTGCTCTCTTCCCCTTCTTTTTCTAGCTCTGGGATATCTTTATACTCATCTTCTGCCTCTACATTTTCTTTCCGTGTCTAAGATCTGGTTTTGGCAGGGGTAGCATTGGAGGGGTTTCTTGGTCCACCCCCAGCTCCCCTTACTTGCTCTTCTACAGGCCCTTCCACTCTCTCTCCTCCTCTAGGCAGTGAGGGAGCATATGGTGGTGCGGGCACCTCTTCTTCTTGGGTTTGTTGAACAGGCTTAGACTTCGGCTGGAGCCTAGCTTCTAGAGGGGCAGTGGGGCAGGCAGTATCTCGCTTTACTGGCACCACCGGGTAGATGCCTCCCTTTGGTGGTCGCCTTCTTGACTATGGATTCATCCTCCTTCCTTTCCCTAGGGCCATAAGCTGCACCTCCTTCTTCCTAGCCCGGTACCCCGGCCAGTCCTTAACCCAGGGAGGGGGATTCAAACAAGTATCAAACCATGACTGTGCATATATAATCTGATCATCATGTTACTTAAGAGTAAAGTGATAAACATTTAGGGCAGTTGTTTCGTCAAAAGTCCCTTCCTTTGGCCAGCCTAAATCAAATGTAGGCCAGAAAATTTCCAACAGCTCAGGGGTTGGATTCTCCCCTGACTGGACCCATCCTCCATACACCTCCTGGAAATGTTTCAACATCAATTTCAAGGGGGTTGTTTCTGGGGATGAGCATGAACCACCCATTATCAACACAGAACCCAGACAAGACAAGACAGTCTAGGGATTAATAACAGTGAGAAAGCAGTAAGGGGTCTGCTTCTCACGAGGCCCTACGCACTCGCTTCTCGTCTTTGACGACCTGAAGAAGTCGCCCAGCCAGGAAATGCGTCTCGGAGATTCACACACCAATCGTCCTAGGCGTTCCATTCATGTCATTCACATGACAAGTTTCCATCCCAGTTCCTACAAGCACCAGCGGGTTCAGTTGAGTCCCTCTGACTCACTTACTTGGGCTGTGCTAGGGGGTGATCAAGCCCCTCTTCGCTCCAAAGTGGAACGGTAACCCCAATTACTCCATACTCACATGTCCCGGGACTTTCCTGGATCACTCGTTCCTGATTCCGTCACCGGGTCGTTGATGCCCCAGTGGCGCACCGCTGACACCCGAGGAAGGCAGGGCCTGCTCCTGAAAAACTCAGGGGGCGCCCACAGGTCCACTACCAGTCTAGAACCAGCGGCCATGGACTGGGGGTCAAGGGGGTACCCCAAGGGTCCCCTCAATCCCGGAAGAACGAGCCCCCAAAAATGTAGCAGGGTTCAGTGTTCCCAAGAATTGAGACTAGACAGAATCTTCAGGAAGGAATGATGTTTATTGCCGGCAGAGCTCAGCATGACTAGTGCCACAAAGAACTGAGCTCCCGATTCATTCACAGTTCCTCATTTATACATACAGCATATAGACACATCACATGGTGTTGGTGTCAGGTAAGCTAAGCTCATTTTAGCTAGAATGTATCTGTTTTCCCATCTAACAGCGAGGCACTTCAACTGACATTTTAGATGAACATGTCTACATTGCTTCCGCTTTTACTTTGAATGCAGGCTATTTTAGATAAGCATGTCTACATAGCTTCCTCTTTCACTTTGAATGCAGGCTACTGTAAAATGTGAGAACAAAGTTTATTTTTCATTATAATCATTCAGTATTAATGGCACTCAGCATTTGCAATCTATTAGTAATTAAACAATTGGTATTTCCTTCAGCTACATTGGAAGCTATTTCCCCACCTTTTTCCTGGCTGGCACAACAGACTGTCTTCCACTCCCACCCCCTTCTCATGTTTGCTGTGAGACAATGAGAGAGAGAATTATGTTGTACTTGAAAAGGAGATACTTTTGTCTGCAGTTACTTAGTTTGTTTGCTTTCTTCTTTTTAGCAGGCTCTCTGGAGAGCTAAAAAGGAGTAGTTTCAGTAAGGATTGTTCCTCTCAAGTTGACTGAGACTTCTGAGATAATTTTGAGTCTCCTAGACTATTTTGAGATGCAGCAATGACTGGCAGTGTTATCTGAAAGCAGGATGATATAACTCATAAGGTTTGCCTTTTTTGAGAGTTAATGATCTCATATTGCCTATCCAAAGCCATACCATACTGCTGTTATTCAAAGAACAATATACACGAATCGCTAGCATCTTTTTCGCTAGCATAATTATTATTACTTCAACTGGTCCACTTTGTTGGGGGAAATGGTTAAAAAATAGCTTTTCTTCAGAGGTGCAATGGATCTTGAATCAATAGAGAGTCAGCACACGAGTTTAGCTTTTAAAATCATTTACTTCTAAAGAAAAAAAGGTTAACAGGATTGCCTACAAAATAACAAATGCCTGGAGCTACATTCTCACTACTGGTTACAAACAAAGAGCTGGGATAACTGAATGGAGAATCTTCTTCTCCCTCTGTCTTCTTGACCCTGAAAGAAAATCACCTGACCTGTTGACCAATAACAGTTTACAAACACTCAAGTTTTCTGGGCTTGCAGATTATTGGCTTTGAGCCAGGTTCCCCTTCCAGGTCAATCTAAACAATAGCATGGTAGGTAAACACATTAACCCCTTAATGAGTGAATCTCAGACCTTGCAACACACATATATTCCAACACATTTATGGTACAGGTTTCTCATATTTGTTTTACATATTGGGAAATGTCTTGTTGAGGTAGTGGTGCTCATTCGAGTCTTTCTCCATCAGGCTGCTCCCTTTGCCAAAGATTGCTGGCATTGATTGTGTGGGCCTGGTGTGGGATGCCGAGGAGAGTATAGCCATCTGTCTGGTGTACCGATTGCCCAGCGCACCAGCAGATGCTGTGCCTGGCCTGTTAGAGGCGGTGGCTGGCTGGGCCTTGGAGTACCCCAGGCTTCTGGTCTTAGGGGACATCAGTGTCCATGCTGATGATGCTACCTTCTCACAGGCCATGGACATGATAGCCTCCATGGCAGCATTAGGACTCTCCCAGTTTGTATCAATGCCCACACATCAAGCAGGACACACACAGGATTTGATCTTTGGGTTCGGGATACAGGTGGATCTGGATGAAGCTATAGCAGTGCCATGGTCAGACCACCTCATCCTGAGGGCTTGTCTGGGCACCATGACCCCCTCCTGCTTGGGCGATGAGCTGATTTATGCTCACCCGTGGAGTCAAATGGATCCAATTGAATTGCAGAACGCTCTGCAGGATCCGATGCCCCCTGGTGGCTCATTGGATGAGCTGATAGAGGACTGGAATGTCCGTTTCTCTGAAGCTATTGATGAGATCGCTCCCCATCGCTCTCTCCGCCCCCGAACTAGGGTAGCTCCTTGGTATACTGATGAGCTACGACAAATCAAATGGGAGCTGAGATGGCTAGAGCGAGTGTGGCGGCGACTCCATGATGAAATGACAAGAACATCTTATAGGACGTTTATGAAGGCCTATGAGATGGCACTGAAAGCTGCAAAGAGAGACTACTATGCAGCTTCCACTGCGTCCACTAGTTCTTGCCCAGCACAACTTTCCAGAGTGATTTGGTCTTTAACGTCCCTCACACATGGGACAAATAAAAATGTAAATTCGGTAATAAGCTGTGAGGCTTTTGGAGACTATTTTGCGAAAGTATCTTGTCACTCCGCTGGGATCTGTCCACCACAGTTGATGCAGTATGTGTACTGGAGGCCCCTTGGTCGTCCTCAGGGTTGATATTAGATCAGTTCAGGCCACTCTCCCAGGAGGAGGTGGGCAGGGTCCTTCATGCTGTGAAACCTACCACGAGCTCACTGGACCCATGCCCCTCATGGCTGGTGAAAAGTGGCGGAGATGGGATTTGGGCACCGTTAGCTGACATCATTAATCTTTCTCTGAGTTATGGGTTTTTTACATACTCACTGAAAGAGGCAGTGGTGCGGTCCTTCTTAAAGAAACCATCACTGGATCCTGCTGATCCAGCCAATTATCGCCCAGTTTCGAATATTCTGTTCCTGGGTAAGGTAATTGAGAGGGCAGTAGCGGAACAGCTGCAGGTATACCTGGGTGATGCCTCTATCCTGGATCCATTCCAGTCCAGCTTCAGGCCTGGCCATGGTACAGAGACGGCTCTGGTTGCCCTCACAGATGATCTGCGGCGACACCTGGACTGGAGTGGGTCGGCACTGCTGATACTTTTAGATCTTACAGCAGCATTTGACATGGTCAGTCATAATCTTCTGACCCATTGCCTTGCCAATGTGGGGATTCGTGGAACAGCCCTCCAGTGGCTGAACTCCTTCCTTCACAATCTAGGACAGAGAGTGGCACTCAGGGAACAGATGTCTGCTTACCATTCTTTGGTATGTGGCATCCCTCAGGGGGCGATTCTTTCCCCGATGCTATTTAACATCTATATGTGCCCCCTTGCCCTGTTAGCCCGCAGGTTTGGGCTAGGTTGTCACTGGTATGCGGATGACACTCAGCTCTATCTGCTGATGGATGGTGTTATGACCTTTACTTTCTTTAGGGTATATTTTTCTTTTAATCTATCCCTTAACCCTCTGGGTAGTCTGCTGCCACCCGGAATATTTTATTCCAAGATATTTTATTTAAATTTTCCCTTTGGTAACGTTCCTAAGCGTCAGGCTCCTTCGTGGTTCTATGTGGCCCTGAAGATAAGAATGGGATATAGCAATGACAGCTATACTGGGATATAGCAAAACAAAAATAAACTTTTATTTACTCGAGAAGCGTATCGGTTTCATAAACGTATTTCTCGGTTCTTAAAGTTACTTCATTTACTCTCATTCACACAGCTGGCCTCTCTTTCCCTGACTGAGTGTCCTTTCACAAACATGCTCAGTTCAGGTTCCACACAGGTTATATTTCTCTCATAAACACTTCAACATATTCAGGTAGCACACAGCTAGCCTGCTTTCTTCTGACTAAAAATTTTCTCTCTACTCTCCGTCTCAAACTGCATTCACTCCACCCACCCTCTCAGTCCTCAACCAATCATATTGTCAGAAACTGTTTTAACCTAAGTAACGCCATATTTAATCGTGTAGTGTTTAGACTTCTTTCCCTCCAGGCAATACCTGGAAGGAGCTGATTCCATGGGAAAGGATCCTGTCTTATCTGCTGTTTCGACCTTGGCCAGCTCAGCGCACCTCTGAGAGTATTTTGCTGTATGAACTGGGGGGGGGGGAGGCTGGGCTCCGGGAGTGTGAAATGTAACAACGTTTGCTCTATGATTCATTCCTAGCAACGATTTGCTCGGCCAGGATCTCTAATCCTGGAATATGCACGTCTGGGCTTGAATGCTGTCTTTCACAATAAACCTTTTGAAATCAAAAGACCTTGTCTTCTTGCAGAAGGGAGTGAAACAGACTATCAAGTATGGAATGCCATAGCCTGACACATATCACTCACTCATCCATCTCCTTCACCCCCCACTCTTCACCTATCTCATCAAGCATTTAAAGATACATGCACACATTTACTTGGAATCATTACAGATGGCCAGTCTGATCTTGCTTTGGATTCCTTGGTCAAGGGTCTTGAGGCTGTGACAGTATGGTTACATCAGAGTCACCCGAAATTGAATCCCCTGAAGACAGAGGTTCTGTGTCTGGATCATAGGGCAATCGAGCTGGGAACCGGCTCCCAGCTGTTGATGGCGTACAACTGAAACCTTCCCTGTTGGTGAGGAGTCTGGGTGTGACCTTGGATGCTACACTTTCAATGGAGGCCCAGGTCATGACTGTTGCCAGGTCTGCCTTTTTTCATCTTCGACAGGGCAGGCAACTGGCGCCCTATCTTTCACCACAGGACCTGGCCACAGTAATCCATGCAACGGTCACCTCCCGGCTAGACTATTGCAACTCACTCTATCCTGGACTGCCCTTGGGTCTGACCCGGAAGTTACAGCTGATCCAGAATGCAGCGGCATGAGTCCTTACCGGAACGCCCATCCCAGCGCACATTCATCATGTGCTGTGCCAGCTGCACTGTGTTCCAGTGGAGTTCCAGATCCGGTTCAAGGTGTTAACCTTGGTATTTAAAGCCCTTCATGGACTGGGACCTCCATACCTGCGGGACCGCCTCTTCCATTACGTCCCCTGCAGGGTGTTGCACTCTGCAGACAAGCAACTCCTGGTGGTCCCTGGCCCAAAGGACATCCATCTGGCCTCAATCAAAGCGAGGGCTTTTTCTGCCCTGGCCCTGGCCTGGTGGAATGCTCTCCCGCTGGAGATCTGGGCCCTGTGGGACCTGTTACAGTTTTGCAGGGCTTGTAAAACGGAGATGTACTGCTGGGCCTTTGGCTGAGTGCCAGCGAGTGTCCTTCTTCTTCCATCTAAGACCACCATTTCTTCCGGAGCTGCCCTCAGCCATCTGCCATGCCTGTATACGGACTCCCAATATTTGTTTAAATAGCCTGCTCCTGGACCATTTTAATCATTTTTAAATAAATATTTATTTTATGTTTCTGTGATTTTAATGTATTTTTTAATGTTGTTAGCCACCCTTAGCCCATCTGTGGGGAGGGCAGGGTATACATCAAATAAATAAATAAATAAAAAAGTTACGGTGAGCTTTTGAGCTGCTTGATATCTGTGGACAGGACCATTTAGGGGGTGTTCAATAGATTTTCTTAGTTGCATTTTTTTCAAGAAAGTAATCTGTATAAAACTATGCCCCTCTTGAGGTCTGTGCCCAAGGCGGCTGCCTAGTTGGTCTAATGGTAGCACCGGCCCTGTCTATAGTTATGGCAAACAGAAATGGGGAAAGGGGACAGCCTTGTCTAGTTCCCCTTGCTATATGTATATCTATTGAATGTACATTGTTAGTCCTAACTGTAGCTTTTGGAGAAAGATAAAGAGCATTAATGGCATTTTAGAATTGGTCGCCAAAACCCATTTTTTGAAGTAAAAGTTTTAGATATGGTATTTCCACTTAACCAAATGCCTTCTCTATATCAAAGGCCAGAAGTAATGCAGGGGTTTTGTATGCTTCACAGAAATTAATTATAGTTAAAGTGTTACGTGTATTGTCTGGTCAAGGTGAATGTAGTTGGTTATTTAAATTTAGACAATGTTTTGGCAAATATGCTTGTAAAGATCTTTTGGTCTTGATTCAGGAAGGGTATTGGTTGAGAAGATTTAGTATTTGTAATATGGTTGTCCTTTTTTGGAGTAACTACTATTTCAGCCTCTGACCAAGATAGAGGGATGCTACCTCCTAACATAACAGAGTTGCACGTGGCAGTTAGTGGAGTTGAAAGTAGGTGAATGTATTTTTTTGTAAAAATTTGACAGGGAATCCATCCCTGTCTGAAGCTTTGTTATTTTTTTCAAGGATTTGATAGTGACTGTAACATCTTTCGTTGTGACTGGTTGGTCCAGATATTGTTTATGTTCTTGTGAGGTTTTTTTCCAAATTTCCTGTGATAATAAATAATTTAAAATATGATTAGTGTCAGGATTGTCTGATGTACAAATGGTTTGGTAGTATTCAGCAAATACATCGGCTAATTTTACAGAATTAGTTTGAGTTTTTCCTGGGTGCCTTTAATAGCTTGTATAAAATGTGAGGAGGTTTTTTCCTCTAATTTTCATGCAAGCAAGTTTATAGATTGGGTGGCCTTTTTTGTGTTCATCTACTAGTTTTCTTATTCTAGATATCATTTCATTTCTAATGTTTTCTTTTTGCTCTTCATGACAGGAGGCAACGGAGATTAATTTCCCTCTAAGTACCACTTCCATAGCATCCTACACGTGGATTTGAGGAATGCCACATAGTTTGTTTCTATTGTTTAATTTCTAAAGAGACTTCAGAAGAAATTTATTTGTTAAATAAAAGTGATTTATTTAGTTTCCAATTTGTTTGATGTCATTTATTCTCAGTGTACATTCTGTCCAAGCATAGTCTGTCCACAACTTGTCACCAATCCTTGATGTAAGAGTTTGACTAATTAATTTAGGAGATAAGAATATGTCATTTAAATATGTAATTTAGAAGATAAGAATATGTAATTAATCCTTGTGTGTATATTGTGGATAGAAGAGAAGTATGTATAGTCTGTTACCAGTGGGTTTTGAAGATGTCACTAGATCAATAGATAAAGCCTAAGAGCCATTAATTGATCTTAGCAGCTTAGTAACTGTATTGTTAATTTTAATTGCTTTGACATGATAAGCAGTAAAGTTTAAAAGGTCATTCAGAGAGGAGTGATACAAATGTTTACTGCTGACACATCGATTTACCCATGTTGAACGAAAGCAGAATTGAAAGCCAAGAGAATCAAGCGCACTCTGCATGAAGACAGCTCGTCAGGTTGTTTTGATCTACAAGCAGCTCTCCACACTGAAAGCAGTGAAAGCAGCTTTCTCAGTAATCATGCTTTGCGGTATTATCCAATACAATTTTTAAAGTTTGTATATGTACACTCACACATTATGCAATGCATTTATATTTGGTATCACTTTCATATTTATCAAAATACTTAATTTCACAGGTCAAGGGATGGTGTCATGGAAATATAAATAATAATAATAACCGTGCTTATATACCGCTCTTCTATACATATTAGTGCCTCACCCAGAGCAGTGAACAAGTCAGTGTTATTCTTATCCCCACAATGGAGCTGGGGCTGAGAGGAGTGGCTGACCCAAGGCCACCTACTGAACTCATGTCAGTAGTGGGATTCAAACCAGTAGACTGCTGATTATGGTTTAGAACACATACTTAGTGAAACATATACATTCTAAATAACACTGTATGAACATCACTGTAGTTCTTTTTCTAGTATGGTGTATAACTGGTGCTTCTTTATCTTTGACAGCCAATTAAAAATAGTGAACAGTATCAGATACATGTTCTGTAATTGTTAGCAGAGACCAAGGATGATCTGGTCATGTAACTTTTCTTGTCACTTTTACTATCCATATCTCTTATCTTACAGCTGGGCATAGTGGTACTTTTGGCTAGGTAAAATGTCACATGATTGGAAATAGTAAAAAAGAATTAAATTATGATTGGTTTGATATTTATCTTTGTTATCATATGAAAAGATCTTAGATTTCTGCATAAGATAATATATAAAAATGGTAATCCAAATAGCAGATCAGGGTTTTGGCCAAAAGAAATGTCATGAAGATCTAGGCAGGAAACTTACCCTTGTAATATGTGCTACGGTAACTTGAATGCATTTCATCGTTAATCTGACTGAGTTAGATTTCATTAAGAAATGTTAGGAAACTTAATTCTTGTTGCGTTCATCTGTTCTATTTTTCTATGTTTTATTTAAATAAACATTTATATTTTGATACCTCACGTAATGAAAACGACTAGCGTTTGTTAATGAAAGAAGCCATTAAACTCTTAGGAGGAGTCTGTCTCCTGGTTGGGAGAGTGCAACAAAAACATACATCCTGTTTATTTTGTACTGAAAAGCAGTTTCTCTAAAACAGAGAAACACGTTTTCAGTTCTCACTTGAAGGTTTCAAGCTGCTCAGGATTTAAGATAAAACCTTCAAGCCATCTCTACCGAGTGTTTAATACTTTTTACTTAATGTTTAAAAGTTATGTTTAATATTTATGCCTAATATGATTATAAAAGCAATACTGTTTAAATTGTCTATCAACTTATTTGAGTTGGATTGTTAGTAAAATTACAATTTTATGATTTTTTTACCATTTTATAACATTACAACTTTGTACCAAAAAAAGTTTTGCATGTAGAAGAGGTTGCCAAAAATAAAATTCCCCGTGCCCGTGCCCGTGCCCGTGCCCGTGCCCGTGCCCGTGCCCGTGCCCGTGCCCGTGCCCGTGCCCGTGCCCGTGCCCGTGCCCGTGCCCGTGCCCGTGCCCGTGCCCGTGCCCGTGCCCGTGCCCGTGCCCGTGCCCGTGCCCGTGCCCGTGCCCGTGCCCGTGCCCGTGCCCGTGCCCGTGCCCGTGCCCGTGCCCGTGCCCGTGCCCGTGCCCGTGCCCGTGCCCGTGCCCGTGCCCGTGCCCGTGCCCGTGCCCGTGCCCGTGCCCGTGCCCGACGACGACGACGACGACGACGACGACGACGACGACGACGACGACGACGACGACGACGACGACGACGACGACGACGACGACGACGACGACGACGACGACGACGACGACGACGACGACGACGACGACGACGACGACGACGACGACGACGACGACGACGACGACGACGACGACGACGACGACGACGACGACGACGACGACGACGACGACGACGACGACGACGACGACGACGACGACGACGACGACGACGACGACGACGACGACGACGACGACGACGACGACGACGACGACGACGACGACGACGACGAAGACGAAGACGAAGACGAAGACGAAGACGAAGACGAAGACGAAGACGAAGACGAAGACGAAGACGAAGACGAAGACGAAGACGAAGACGAAGACGAAGACGAAGACGAAGACGAAGACGAAGACGAAGACGAAGACGAAGACGAAGACGAAGACGAAGACGAAGACGAAGACGAAGACGAAGACGAAGACGAAGACGAAGACGAAGACGAAGACGAAGACAAAGACAAAGACAAAGACGAAGACAAAGACAAAGACAAAGACGAAGACGAAGACGAAGACGAAGACAAAGACGAAGACAAAGACGAAGACAAAGACAAAGACAAAGACAAAGACAAAGACAAAGACAAAGACAAAGACAAAGACAAAGACAAAGACAAAGACAAAGACAAAGACAAAGACAAAGACAAAGACAAAGACAAAGACAAAGACAAAGACAAAGACAAAGACAAAGACAAAGACAAAGACAAAGACAAAGACAAAGACAAAGACAAAGACAAAGACAAAGACAAAGACAAAGACAAAGACAAAGACAAAGACAAAGACAAAGACAAAGACAAAGACAAAGACAAAGACAAAGACAAAGACAAAGACAAAGACAAAGACAAAGACAAAGACAAAGACAAAGACAAAGACAAAGACAAAGACAAAGACAAAGACAAAGACAAAGACAAAGACAAAGACAAAGACAAAGACAAAGACAAAGACAAAGACAAAGACAAAGACAAAGACAAAGACAAAGACAAAGACAAAGACAGCCGGGCCCCCGGGGGGAGCGGCTGCGCCGCTCCCCCCGACGCCCCCCGCCCCGCCTCCGGCGGGCCGGGGGCCCCCGGGGGGAGCGGCTGCGCCGCTCCCCCCGACGCCCCCCGCCCCGCCTCCGGCGGGCCGGGGGCCCCCGGGGGGAGCGGCTGCGCCGCTCCCCCCGACGCCCCCCGCCCCGCCTCCGGCGGGCCGGGGGCCCCCGGGGGGAGCGGCTGCGCCGCTCCCCCCGACGCCCCCCGCCCCGCCTCCGGCGGGCCGGGGGCCCCCGGGGGGAGCGGCTGCGCCGCTCCCCCCGACGCCCCCCGCCCCGCCTCCGGCGGGCCGGGGGCCCCCGGGGGGAGCGGCTGCGCCGCTCCCCCCGACGCCCCCCGCCCCGCCTCCGGCGGGCCGGGGGCCCCCGGGGGGAGCGGCTGCGCCGCTCCCCCCGACGCCCCCCGCCCCGCCTCCGGCGGGCCGGGGGCCCCCGGGGGGAGCGGCTGCCTGTCATTCCAGTCCCTGAGACCTTCTGGCACACCGAGGGCCCGTCATTCCAGTCACAGGCCTGTCACTCCAGTCCCAGAGCCCTTCTGGCACATCCAGGGCCCGTCATTCCAGTCAGGGGCCTGTCACTGCAGTCCCAGAGCCCTTCTGTCACACCCAGGGCCCTTCATTCCAGTCAGGGGCCTGTCATTCCAGTCCCCCAGCCCTTCTGTCACACCCAGGGCCCTTCATTCCAGCCAGGGGCCTGTCATTCCAGTCCCAGAGCCCTTCTGGCACACCCAGGGGCCGTCATTCCAGTCAGGGGCCTGTCATTCCAGTCCCAGAGCCCTTCTGGCACACCCAGCGGCCGTCATTCTGCCATGGGGCCTGTCAATCCAGTCCCCAAGCCCTTCTGTCACACCCAGGGACCGTCACACCAGCACAGAGCCTGTCGTTCCAGTCCCAGAGCCCTTCTGGCACACCCAGGGGTCATCATTCCAGCATGGGGCCTGTCATTCTAGTCCCAGAGCCCTTCTGGCACACCCAGGGCCCGTCATTGCAGTCAGGGGCCTGTCATTCCAGTCCCCGAGCCCTTCTGGCACACCCAGGGGCCGTCATTCCAGTCTGGGGCCTGTCATTCCAGTCCCAGAGCCCTTCTGGCACACCCAGGGGCCGTTATTCCAGTCAGGGGCCTGTCATTCCAGTCCCAGAGCCCTTCTGGCACACCCAGGGGCCGTTATTCCAGTCAGGGGCCTGTCATTCCAGTCCCAGAGCCCTTCTGGCACACCCAGGGTCCGTCATTCCAACATGGGGCCTGTCATTCCAGTCCCAGAGCCCTTCTGGCACACCCAGGGGCCGTCATTCCAACATGGAGCCTGTCAATCCAGTCCCAGAACAGGTTGTCTGAGCCTAGACACTTTCCTTCAAAATCCATTCCACGTTTTCTTTGCACCTCTTTTTTTTGCTCTAATGTGTTTCAATGGAGCCCATGCAAGTCAATGGGTATTCCAGTTTCCCATTATTTCCTATGGGCATTCAAGCCTCTCCCATTATTTCCAATGGGCAATCCTGTCATTCGTTTTAGTACATCCCGCGCAGAAACTTGTTTTCATTCACACCCAGCCCCCCTAGCTTAGCCAAAACACATTAGAAACAAATAATGCAACTAATAATTTAAAAAGCCACACATAAATAACGAAGACACTTAATCCTTATTTCTATGCTGCATTTTGGTCACGGCTTTCACACGATAAACAGGAGGGGACATACTCTCCTTGTTGACGGAGACGCTGTCTATATAACTTGGCTACAGTTTAATATTTAACATTGTGGCTTTTGGTTTGCTCGCATACGAGAGCTCTCCGAATTTCTAACCGAGCTCGATCATTCCTGAGGAACCCGGAACCACGCTTGCCAAACCGCCCCCACGTGGGTAAAGTCCGCTCTTTGCGTGCGTGAAGGGCGGTCAAATCGCAGCCTACCAAGACGAAAAATAAACCATGATGATACGCCCCGATCCGTCAGTACTGTCCAATCGGAGACGAGGAGCGCTGGACTGTGATGCGTGTCCTGCCCACGGATCCATGTTTTCCTCCGTTGCTGTGTCTTTTTACTTGTAGAGGGAAAGCGCCGCTCAGCAGAAAACAGTCTGGATTTTTTTGCACAGAAAGGTATTTCTTGACTCTCCGGGATTCTCAAGGAGTTGTCAAAATTAGTTGATGACTCAAAAGCCCAAGCCAATTGCCGTAGCAAAAATTCCAGCAGCTGTCTGGCTTCTTAGCTACCTGAGGATAAAATGAGATGCTACTGTCTTGGTCCTGGGCAAATGTGAAGCACGATAAAGTTTTATCCGTGTAGTGCAAAACAATTTAATGCATTATAAAATACATTAAAATGTGTTTTTGGTATTCTCTGAGAAGGGGGATGTCTTCCCCATAGAATGTGAAACCCCAGTTTTCAGAGCAGAAGCCGCACAATGAGAAATTCTGAGATCAACAAACAATAAGATAAACCTCAAAATGGGGTGGAAAAATGGTTTTCTTTACATCATGTACGGCACAATCTTAAGTAAGTCTGCTCTGAACTAAGTCCCAGTTCATTCAGTGGAGCTTACTCCAAGGAAAGTGTTCTTAGGATTGCAGCCCTAGAGTACCCTTTTCCCAAAAATTTAAAATGGTGGTGTGTAGTTGTCTATAATCTTTTTAAAAACTTTAAAACAAATAAAGAAAGGGAAAGGAAATAGAACAATATACAGAAACTGTTTATAATCTTAATGTGTTAAATGTTATGATGTTTGGTTTGAATTAGACTTTTTAAACTGCTTTTCAGCTGCCCCAGATGAAGTGTATATTGTACTTGAAGCGTATGTGGCGTGATAGTGCGCTGGAATGCTTCCACAAATAAATGAAGCCGCTTTCTTCAACCTTTTGAGGTTCACATTATTGTTCGTTGGTTGAAGATAGGTACTGGCCTCCTTTTACTCCTCCTGTCCCTGGGAAAGGTCCTGAGCCAGGGAAAGCTCAGAAACAGAACTTAGAGCATCCACATTGGCTGTGGTGGTGATGACATCACCAGCAAGTGTGGACCTCAGTGTTCACATGTTCGTGTTCATCCAGTGATGCACATGCGTGTGTGGAACAGCCCTTACAATGGGCCAGCTGTCATTTTGGTATCCCAGAATCTGAAGAGAGACACTGTACCATCATGCATTAACCTTGCATGAGATACCTGCTCAGCCTTCTTTCTTGTATGTTTTCTCATCGGTGAGAGCATTTTATCATGATAAAACAACTATAAGAACAAAGAGTTACTGAAAAGCTGAAGGCAAGGGTGTTAGAGGCTCATAATTTTTTGTTATTGATCAAGTTACCATATTGATAACAGGAGGAACATTATCTTCAGAATTTATTTCAAGTAACTAGTGACTTGAGACTGGAAGGAGCTACATGTTATGGAAGGCATGAGGCTGGTCAAAACCAGCAGTGCTTCATCTCTTTTTCTTCCCTGGCAATGTCTAGTAGTGTTACACCACCTGTGCTATGACATCACTATGCATTTCTCTGCTTGGTGATACCACGTCATGTGTTTTGTAGCATTCCATGTTATAAGGAGAAAGATGTAGGGCTGCTGTTTCCAGTGGCAGCCATGGGACCTATCACACCCCCTTCAGCTGCAGAGGAACTCCAAAAACTGGGTCTTCTTGATGTTTCCTTTCTATGTGGCAAAGTGTTGTTGGTTCAAGAGAGCAACCCTGAACTAATACGCAAAATTTCTGGTATATGGCCACCTCAGTACTTCTGTATCAAATGACTTGATCTTTTCTTGTTGGCTTTGAGACAAGAAAAGTGCAGTTTTTAGAAAGTTCTGAAAAAAAGAAATTTAATCCTGGTCCATATTGAGGAAAGTGTTGGAAGTGTTGCACCGGCTATATGCTGGGGATGCTTAAGAAATTTAATGCAGGGCTAAAGATTAAATGTCCCCACCCTGCCCTCCAGTCAAGCTTGAAGCTGGAGTATCTAAAGTGAGGCTATTGTACTTTGGCCACATCATGAGAAGACAAGACTCACTGGAAAAGACAGTAATGCTAGGAAAGGTGGAAGGCAGTAGGAAAAGAGGAAGATCCAACATATAACAACAACAACAATGTTCGATTTATGTGTTGCCCTTCAAGATGACTTAACACTCACTCAGAGCTGTTTACAAAATATGTTATTGTCCCCACTACAGCATTCATCCTGTGAGGTGGGTGGGGCTGAGAGAGCTCCTAGAAGCTGTGACTGACCCAAGGTCACCCAGCTGGCTACAAGTGGAGGAATGGGGAAATTAAACCTGGTTCTCCAGATTAGAGTCCCATGCTCTTAACCACTGTGCCAAACATGAGATGGCTTGTCTCAATAAAAGTGTCACAGCCTTCAGTTTGCAAGATCTGAGCAAAGGTGTCAATGGAAGAATGTTTTGGAGGTCGCTAATTCATAGAGTTGCTATAAGTCAGAAGCAACTTGGTACATAACATAAGCATCCCTTTGTAAACTTTTACAACTCTAAAGAACAGAGAGACCTTCCAAAAACAAAATAGTATACAGCAGGGGGGGTTTTCTGGAAAAAGAGGTGGCGGAACTCTCAAGAGGGAAATGAGGAAGATACACACAGGATTCTTTGAAAAAATATTATTTTCCAGCACCATTGCTGAGTATTTTCAAGAGGTTCCAGAACTCTGTTGCACCGTGTCCCCCCTGAAAAAAATCCCTGGTATATAGTATCAGAAAGGTTATGGCAAACAGGGATTACGTCTAGGATAAAGAGCACAAATGAGCTGTTTATAATAAATTATGGAATGCATAAAAGAAGAATACCCCTTTCTAAAGAGGGGGGAAAGAGCATGTAATTTAGAGATTCTTTAATTTGATACACTTTGACCAGAAATATGTTGAAAACTAAAACTGGGAAATTATCTACCAAGATCTACATGCCAAATACAAAGGTCAAAAACTGTATTTTTGTAAGCAAGCAAAAACTAAGTCTTGCTTGAAAGGGTGCTATGAAATTAAAATTGAAACTGTTTTTGAAGTGGGCATATGTTGATGGCCTCTCTGGCTTACAAAACAAGAACTGGCTGATGACTAAAATCCAGCCAATGTGCCTTTTATCCCTGTCCTTGTCAAAGGCCATGATGAAGGCAATGATGGAGGCAATCAATTTGGTGTCTGAATCTGGACCCAGAAGTATACTCTTGTATCCTTATTCTAAGTATTTATGTACATACATATGTATGCATTGGAAATAATTATAGGCCACATTGTCTAACAAACTACTTTTCATAATGGCACAGGAAAAAACACACAATTATAAAATAAATTAGAACATGTTTTTTGCAAAAACACACTAACAATCTGAGGCTGCATCTGCCCAGAGTTGTGAGAATGTACTCCTGCTATAGCAGCAGCAGCAAGTGGAGAGGGAATGGGTGAGAACGGGGACTGGCATCTGTTCTCGTGCCACTAATCCTGCCATCCCAGCCTCTGCTTTGCTCCCTCTTCTGACAGATTTTGGTTTCCCTTGTTTCCTCTCTGCAAACACTGTATGTTAATTTATAGAATATGTCTTGAGTTTGTTTGTTGGGTATTTAAATAATGACGCTTGGTGCCACCTCTTTCTACCCCAGAAGGGCCAATTCAGTCAAGCATGAGTTAAGAACTCCTCTCCAGATCCAAACTGCTTGGGACTTTAAAAAAAAATAGCAGAGAAATTTTTAAAATGATGCTGGTTAGAATACTTCATTTGTTCTTTAGAAGTTTATTTTATCCTCCTTTCCCTCCTTGTAACAGAATATGGCCAAGGCCAAGGTTGCAGTTGTTGGTGCTGGGCTGATTGGTCTCTCCACCGCTGTCTGCATTTCAGAATCTATTCCAAGCTGCAGTGTGACCGTAATTGCTGACAAATTCACTCCCAACACGACCAGTGATGTAGCAGCTGGGATGCTTATTCCACATATTTTCCCAGGTGAGTGACAGTTTCATTTTAAAGTGCAGAATGCAAAGATTGTAAACTATAATTTTCAGTATTTCTGTGCAACTCCCTTCCAAACTGTTCCTCAAAAGAAATAACTTTGATCTTCAGGGCAGATTTCATGACACACAAATTCAGCACATACTGAGCAACGAGACTGGGTAGTGGGTGGTTCATATTTTCTATAATGAGAGATAGTAGTTACCAGCTTCTAGAAGGGACCTTGTGGCACCATGTTCCACATGGCAAACATGATTGCTGCAGGTACAATAGAGAAACACTTATGTGTATGTGGCAGTTGTATTTGCCACACAGAGCATGAACTGCTGAAAGTTTCTGATCTGGAAGCCCTTTACCCTGTTCCCAGATAAGTGATCTCATTACTCTGCAATGAAGATAATCTTTTCTTTATGTAACCAGACAGACGGGCCTGTATACAACCACATTCTAAAGATTTAAGGTACTTATTGTCTTAAGAAGGGGTAGCAAATGTCTGTGAACTTCTCCTCCCATTGTAGACCCCAACCAAGCTGTTCCTGAGGGTCCCCTGACTCTCCTGATGGACGACATTTTGGGGAGCTCAGTGGACTGCAGTGGGAGCAGGGAATCAGTGGAAATCGCCACCTCCTCTTAAGAAGATGTCGGCGTCTTTAAGTCTTTGGAATGGCATCATTGTGCACATTCCACTCTCCCTGTGACTTAACCCATTCAAGGATTTTATTTAAATAAGTTTCAGGGCTAAGGCTTGATGTGTGGCATTCTGTTTGCACATGGTGGGGATGTTTTTAGGAAAAACATACAAACATAGAAATGTACCAGTTGCTCATATTGCTTTTTTACTTTCCACCACACCCCAAAATGTTGGGAAGCTATCTTTGGCAACAGGGCTGTCATATGTTGTTCAGGATGACTCTGGTCAGGCCTGATTCAGATATAGGCATACATTTAAGAAGCCTTGAGTGTCTAGTTAGTTTTCCTATAGCAAATCATTGAACTCCTATCAAGAGATCCACCACAAATAACATCTTAGGTTCATTACCAGGTATTGTACACAAGTAATACAATTATGGAGTCTCTGCTTTCATTTTAAATCTTTATTATTACAAAATAGTTATTCAGTAGTCTTAATATCAACTCAATCAACAAAAAATTATATCATCCATTATAACTACATAGATCTTTGAAGGAGAGCAATTATGTAAGTCCCAAAAAAACCTTTCTCAACGATATGAAGGTCACAGTCAAGGAGATCCTTCTAAGAAGAAGCTCTCTATCAGTTTAGCTTGTCATTTTTATAGGGTTTCCAAACCTTCTCTTAACAATAGCTGTCCTGTTTCAAAGACTCAAATTCTTGGCTAACTTATTATCTTATGACTTCATACACCAAAGGTTTCCTAATTAGAAACATCTTCTTGAAACATATAACCATAGTTCATTTTTGCTACTTGTTGTGTTAACAAAGTCAGTGATTACAAGTTTATCATACATCTGATTATCTTTTGGCCTTCCACCAGTACATCTATAATATTCCCAGCTTCTATGAAGTTAGACATTCTTGCCGTTCTCAGATACTCCATGCACCAGGGCTTGGTACATTATATATATTGATATGAGTTAGACAGCTCTTCTAATCTACACTCTTCTACTCTATACATGCCCCTCGCCAAGGTTGTTAGATTCTAGGCCTCTAGACTCCCTTTGTTGCCTGTCTAGTTATGAGGCTAGGCTAGCCCTGTTTCTGTGTGCAAAGGTATCTTGAATGACTTTTTCAGTTACATCCAGCAAGTGTTCTCCTATAGTTGTAGATGTATCCATGACACTGTGCATGTATCAGACATAAACAAATGAATGTTTGCATGTACATGTTACATGCGCTTAATTTAAGCCCTCTTTCTCATGAACATACGAAGCTGCCTTTTTCATCTGAATATTGAAGTACAAAATCATTGATTTCAATGCAGCCAGGATTTTGCTCACTATATTTTACAGTTTCATTTTATTTGTTTGTTTGTTTGTTTGTTTATTTATTTGCACTATTTATATTCTGCCTTTTTCATTATATGACTGCTTGCAGAATATTAATATCTGTTGTTTTGGATGTCTTTGTTTTCCTGAGGATTCTAGGATTAGCTAACTATTCATTTCAAATTTTCTTTATTGCATACAGATACACCAGTTCATCAACAGAAGCAGTGGTTTAGGGAGACCTTTGACTACCTTTCAGGGATCTGTAATTCCTCGCAGGCTTCTGAGGCTGGAATTCATTTGGTATCTGGGTAAGGAAGCAGCTTAATGAAGGTTCCATTATTCCCACTGGAAACAAATGATTGGCTGGTGAGGAGATAGTTGGTAGGCACATGATGCCGCCTTGCTGAAGCTAAGCAAGATCTGGATCTGGTCAGTGTGTCACTGGGAAACTCCTGGGGACCCTGTGAGTGCTGCCTCAGACTCCCTGCATGAAAGGCAGGGAGGTAGGACTCTCTGGATAAATGTAATAAAGGCACTCTTCTAGATGGCTGTGGTTTGAGTCCTATCTGGGTAACTGGTCTCAGAAGGTGGTACTGAGGGACTCCTGTGAACTCCTGTATTGACCTGTGGAGTCCCACGGCTTGATTCCCCTCTCCCATGCTATTTAATATCTGTATGAAGCCACTGGGAGAGGTCATCAGGAGGCTTGGGCTGCCGTGCCACCAATAAGAAGATGACACCCAGCTCTACCTTTCTTTTCCACCCAATTCCGATGCTGTTGATGTTGGGAAATGGTGCTTTGAGACATTAATGGGCTGGAGGAGGGTGAACAAGCTGAGACTTAATCTTGACAAGATAGAGGTTCTCTGAGTTAGTAGAAAGGCTGATCAGTGATATGAGATCTCCCCTGCCTTGGATGGGTTTACATTCCCCCTGAAAAGTCAGGTTCACAGCTTAGGAGAAGTGCTTGACACAGAGGCCACCTGGCTCCAGAGGCTCGGAGTGCATTTGCCTGGCTTCAGCTGCATCCATTCCTGGTTCAGTTATATTTGGCCACAGTGATCCATGTCTTAGTTACATCTCAACTGGACTATTGCAGTAGTTCCTCCGTGGGAGTTGAGATCCCTGGGAGAGTCCCTCCTGACTGTCCCTTCAAACAGCAAAGCTTTTTTGGGAGGGTACATGGGAGAGGGCCTTTTTGATGGCAGTCCCGTGATTGTGGAACAATCTCCCCGGGGAGGTGTGCCTGACCCCCTCACTCTGTAGCTTCAGATGGCAGCCGAAGACTGTTTTAGTTTGGATTGCTAATTTAATGTATTTTTATCTGTGTTTTAAGTTGGGTTTTAACTGCTTTTTAAATATTTTCATTGTAAGCCATCTTGAGCACCTTTGGAGAAAGGGCAGCAAATAAATATTTTAAATAAATTAATAAAATACGTTGGAATAATATTTTGTGACTATATTAAGAAAAAAGAGATACACAAAGCCAATAGAGGCTGGTTATGTTGGTGCTAGGCTCACACAGCAACTTTGATCCCCTCCCCCCTCCCCCCTCCTCTTGAGGAGCACAATAAAGGAATCATAATCAGAAGCTTACCTCAGTTCTGCATGAAGTATCAATATGGGATACACAGGTATACTGGGCTTAGCACCCCCTCATTAACTGAGATTGTAAACCTCAATAATACTTTGTTATAGATTCCTGGCTAGTGGGGCGGGGGGGGGGACTAAATGTAGCGAGCCCATGCATCTGTATTCATACATCATGGTTGTTAGAGTTAGTTTCAAACTGGGATTCCATCATTGTACTCCACGCAGGTAGGAAAGAGGAAGAAGGGAAGAGTGAAGTGCATGTGTAAGCTTGGCAACAAGCCAGTTTTGTGCACATTATAACTGTAATTAGATTTGTCATCTGAATGCAGCCTTATAGTATGACAAGCAGTCCCCACCTAAAAACATATTGTTCTCCCTTATAATACAGGCTTATGTTTCAGAAACATGCTAGTTATTGGAAGAAATCTATTCAGGGTGGCTCTGGGTATAAGGATTTTTTTCTTTTGAGTCCTCAGGCAGTGCCAGTGAGTTTGCTTTTGAATTCCATCAAATACCAAAGCAAAAGGCCAAAGGTGCATTTATATGTACAGGTTCATTGAACTCAGTCCCGTGGACAATTCTGCATTTGTATTTTCCCAACTAGCCATGCTTCTGGATCTGGCCATAAATCAGCTCTAGACATGCAAGGAAAGAGAATAAAATAGGTATATATGTTCATAATGAATATTAAGCAGAGGCTGTTAACCAAAATACTCCATTGTATGTGTGGAGTTACTGGCTGTTCTGTTGTCTTCAATACCAGAAAATTCTCTTATGTATTCAATAGGAGTGGTTTATAAAACTCCCTGTTTCTCATCCTCAGGGTAAGCAACAGTAACCAGCCACAGTTGCAGCTTTTATCCTTTTGCCATTTAAAAAGGAATATTTAAAATTAGGTATGCTGATGTTGTTCACATTAAGATGTGCCTGTAAAATATTTTGGTATTCACCTAAAAATAATATACAGATGCTAGGGAGCCAGAATTGCCACGGGGGCATATTTTTGCTATGGGACATATTAAATGGCTCTGATGCACTAATTAAATCAGGTCCTGATTCATATTTTCTGAGAGGAAAAAATATAACACTGTGTTTACTGTGTTTTACATATAATTGTTCTCTTTTGTGTCTGTGAGCTGGCAGATCTTTAAAACTATTCCTGAGAAGAAAACACCATTCTGGTCTGATGTCGTGCTGGGGTTTCGCTCAATGACTGAAAAGGAGATGAAGAAATTTCCACAGCACAAATTTGGTCAGGCCTTTACTACACTCAAATGTGACTGCCCACCCTACCTTCTTTGGTTAGAGAAAAGGTAAGCATGCCCTGGTGACAATTTCACCGTATTCTCATGATCAAGCTGGAAGGTCCATTCTTCCTGCTTTTTAAATAGGCTTTTAAAAAGGTTTCCTTCCTGTGCATGGAAATCGACCATAGTTGCCAAACAAGATCACACAATGTTTGTAGGGTTACATTAACTTCCAAAAATTGAGCAGGGCAGATTTTGCGGCCTGCTGGAGCAATATGCTCTCACCTTCCCCCTATGACTCTCAGTGGCTTTCAGTACCATTGATTGTGGTATCCTTCTGGGATGGGAGGCCCCATTTTGAAGTGGTTCTGGTGCAACCTGGAGGGTGGATTTCAGAAGGTGGTTCTCAGTACTGCTCCTCAGCACCTTGGCCTTTGGTCTTTGGCCCAACAAAACAGAAATGCTACTGGAGAGTAGGAAGTCTGACCTGGGATTTAAGGTGTCACCCATTCTGGATGGGTTTGCACTCCACTTGGAGGAGTGCAAACAGGTTCATGGTTTGGGTGCCCTTGAACCAGGGCCCACTGCTGAATAAGCAGGTGGCAACTGTGGCCAGGAGTGCCTTTTACCAGCTTCAACTGGTTAGCCAGCCGCAGCCTTTCCTGGGACAGAAAAGATCTGGTCACTGTAGTGCGTTCTCTGGTTACATCTAGATTAGTCTACATGAGGCTGCCCTTGAAACGTGTCCAGAAATGTGTTCAGTTGGTTCAGAATGCTGCAGTCAGGGAGTGCCTCGTGGGTAGGGATGTGCATCAAAAAGAATCTGGGTGATCCGGATTAGGTTTAGTTAAAGAAAAAAAAACTGGGATTCCTGAAATCCAGGTCAGATTCTCTGATCCAGATTAGAAAATTTAGCCAGCCATTATTCCCTATGGCATGGTAGAAATTTTATAAATAAATAATAAATAAGTTTTAATTCCTAAACCAAATCTGTTTACATTGCTTTATCTGTCACAGCTTCCCATTTAGGTATGAACATTTTCTTCTAGAGCTTTTTAATTCTCTTAGAGATCAATAGTTTTCCAAGTTCCTTGAATGGAATTCATGACAATGAAACTAGTTTAAATTTTTTGTACATATGAATATTTGTTGGCCCTCAACCAATACACCCCATCTTTGAACTATATCTTCGCTTCTGTGAAGTTGCACATCCTTACCATTCTCAGACACTTTGGGCCTGAACACATAATATCCATTGATATGGGTTAGACTGTTTCTAACCTGCTATTCTATTCTGGGTCTCTTTTTGGCATGTTTAGCTGAGAGGCTAGGAAGCTCAGCAGACTTTCCACTCATGCAACAGTGGTGCTTTTGCCCAGTTCATCCTCTTTACTGCAGCTCCCCCTCATTGTCTATAAAGCACCCACAGCCTCCAGTATTGGCTTTACAGAGGTTACAGGGGGCTGCTGGGGGAAGGAAAAGGAAGAGAATAACTGCCTCCACAAACACAAACCATTGTTGGTTTGTAAGATCCAACACAGTGCATCCTGTGTTGTGGTTTAACATTTTTAAGATGTGTTTGGTTCAAATTCTGAATCTTAGGCATGTTTGAATCTGACTTGGGAGATGAAAATTCTGGTTTGGTCATGGCTGGTTTGATTATTTAACCAAGCATTTGTAGAACTGCTTGACTGGGCACAATCTAACTTGATCCAGTCCAGAAACACTTGAATCATACCTGGTTTTTCATTACATTCTGAAAGAAAACAAGTCTTTCTAATTACTCTGAAATGTTACAATCCGAGTGATGTGAAGCAAAGGTTAATGAAAGATAGTTAATGAAATTTAGCTGCTAATCAGACTGTCCTGTTAGAACCATGGGCTAACATGTCTTATTTTAGAGTGAAATCCTAGACCAAGTGCTCTTTATTCCTCTGGTGCTCTCTGATATATGAGCTGTCTGAAGGGAACGCAGGCCCTGTCATGTTTCATTTCTTAAACAATACTGAAAATGGTGCTGATGCTCAACTAAATTGTGGAGTCCATTTAGTGCTTGTCAGACTGCCTGTGCAGAGACCTCTGATTCTCCTCATTTCTGTTTTACACTCTTGTAATTTCCCAGTGGAACAGCCTGATCCTCGGAGTGATACATTGGTTCAAACCCTGCTGACACACCTGTGCTGACAGGTGTGTTTGAAGGCTGGAGTCCAAGCTGTGGACATCAGCAATTCAGATTTTTCCACCAAAGGGGTCATAAGGAAATGTCTGTTAAATGTGTAATTTATGGTGCACCTCCCCATGTACTACTTATGGTACTCAGTCAAACAACAAACAAGGGAACTTAGTAATCAACACTTGGTCAGAACTCATGAACCACCTCTAATAAATAAGAGCTTTGGATGGAGTGCCACTCTGTGCATGTTACAACCGTTGTTGGTTGGCATTACTTTTTGTTTCATAATTGAGCCCAGGATATTACACAGCAGAGAGAGCTGCATCAGCAGTGCTGGCAAAAGGCAGTACTGATCAGTGCGCTGAGATGATGTCATGTAAAGCATGGCACAGAATTGGACTATGGGCAAAGAACATGAGAGCATGTTTTCCTGTGCTATGTTTTGCTCTGTTGGAATCATCCATTTTAGCCCACCATTATGAACCTAATATTTGACGGTAATTTGTTGCAACTGGGAGTGCATTCATATGAACTGCTGATGTGTTGTAGCCACTACAGGATCACTTTTTTTAAAAAAATGTAAGAATACTCTGGTAAAGAATAGACCCTTTATAAATTGAGGGCCAACTAAATGGCTTACTGAATACCTGGAGCACTGTAATTTATTTTAGCCTGTTCACAGGATGTCCTCCTCTGTATAGGTTTTCTGAAATTTGCTGAAGATTGTCCTTCTTGAGAGAGTTTTCAGTTTTTGGAGGAAGCTGTCTCTCCAAGTGCCTGCCTCTACCAGGCCTAATTTTTTATTATTTGACTGCATGTCCCTTCTCATGACTCTCAAGGCAGTTACAATCTATTATAAAACACAATAAAAACATTATCAGAACGCAAAGAGGGCAACCAAAGCATAAAATAATAAATACATACAAATATTCCTAATAAGAATAGCAGGAAGAACAATAAACCATGAAAGTAGTAGAAAGCTGCAGCAGCACAAATCAAGGGCAAAAAAACAGCAGAAATAATTAACCATCAGCTAAAGCCTGGGAAATGAAAACATCTACATTGGGTACCAGACAGACAATGTGACATGAAATTCCATAAAAGAGAAAGCCCCATGAAAAGTCTTATATCCAATTACAGGACGTGGGGGACTAGACCTTTGGATCGTCTATGAAGTCTGTCTGTCTATCTACCGAAGAGCTCAGGATGATGAGTTTAGTTCACTGATTTTTTTGTCCTCACCATAGATCTGTGAGGTAGATTAAGTTGAAGGAGAGTGACAGGTCAAGTCCACCCACTGAGCATCAAGCTGATTGGGGATTTGACTTTGAGTCTCCCAAGTCCTAGCCCATCATTCTAACCACTACATCACAGTGGTCAAGTTCATAAGAAACTAAGTGGTACTTCAGCTGTTCCAGTCCCAGAACTTTTAATGTGTTAAAAGTAAGAATCAGCAAAACCTGTTTTGTTTCAGCGAAGTTGCTGTTTCTCTTGGTCTCCAAATGTACCCTAGGTCTTTGACTACCCTAAGTTATAAAAACATTACTTCCTCCCAAAACTTGCATGGCCCTAGAGTAATGATTCCACAGTTATTGTAACAATTAATGCTTAAAAAGACTGTGCTGGCAAATTACATTTTAAAAAGCTATTATACAATCTATAAATAATAGCATGCTATATGATTGCCTTAATAACACCATTCTCACGACAGCAATCTTAAGTTATAAGTATAGATCTACTCCATCAAAAAAATAGACTCTGTTGCACAATCCTTAGTTAACAGAATAAATTGCACAATTCCCTCAATGATTGTAATCAACAGATCAGCAGAGCCTGTTGAGCTCATTAGGATTTCTTGAACCAGGTGATGAAGCACTTCATTATGTTCAATATGGATGAGATTGGCATCTTAAGAGGTGTGGAAAAAGGCTTTAAAATTCAATAGGCAACACAGGGGAAAAGGCATTTCAAATTATAGTTGTATAGTTGTAATTTCCTTTCCTGATGGAGGTTTCTTACATCTCTATCTTCAGAGAAAAATAGAAATCGATCTCCATGTCCAGTCTACTCTTTTAATGATGCTCAGACTCACATATTTAATATCAGTTATCTTATTTTTCTCTTCATGTTCCATGATGGTGTCTGTTCCATACTTTGCTCCAAGTGCAAACCTCAGTGTCACTTAGCAAGTGCAGTTGATGGAATTGCTGAAACTCAGCCTCATTGGCAGGAAGTTCTTGTACTGGGGGTGGAGCACGAGTTTCCTGCCTCAAAGTGCCAGCAGCATTTCCACCCCCCCCCCCCGCTCCTAACCTCCAAGTTGGGCCTACAGACAGAGCTCTGTTTCAGCCCCTGCTGGGAAGGCCATTTGCTGCTCCTTCGTTTCAGAAGTCTGCCTGTATGGGTGGGTGGGTGGGTGGGTGGGCTGCTGTTCGAGAAACAGACATGTAAGGAAGCCCAGATTATTGAGATTCTTTGAATCCTGGCATAGTTCTCTTAAGGTACATGTTTCTCGGACACATTCCTAAGCAGAATTACTCTGGTCTCAACTCCTTGATTTCAATGGACTTAGACTGGAGTAACTCTTCTTAGGATTGCATTGACCATTTTACAAATAATAAATTAAATGTCCTGTGTTACAGAATGCTGGAAATCAGAGTAGATCTTGGCAATGACTGTAAAATCTATGGCTGGATATTTTTCAATCTTCCTTCCTTTATTGTCTCCAAACCAGGACTTCTCTTTGTTTCAACTGAAAGAAGGGACATTGTTCCTTCAAAAATATATGCTTTTTATTTTAATTTCACTAATTGAACTATGGGAATGAGATGCTTAGAGTGTGGATGGATATTTTATCTACTGACCAAACTGGAAGCTGATATAAGAATCCAACTCCCTGTCCATAAATTCAGGCAGCCTCTGTCATGGATATCTTGATGGTACATTTACAAGTGTACCAACTAAAAACACTTCAGACTCTAATTAAAGAGAGAATTCACATTAACTGATAATTATTATGGTTTAACCATTGGTATTTTCTTGGCAGGCTGAAAGAAAATGGAGGCTATGTACATGTTAGAAAAATTGAAGACCTATGGGAACTGCACAGTGACTATGACATCATAGTGAACTGCTCTGGCATTGGCTCTCGAAAGCTCATGCGTGACCGGGAGATACACCCCATCAGAGGCCAAGTTCTTAAAGTTCATGCCCCTTGGATCAAACACTTCATTCGTGATGGGGATGGATTAACATACATCTATCCAGGGATACATGATGTAACTTTAGGGGGGACAAGGCAAAAAGACAACTGGAATCTGTCCCCGGATCCCAGTACCAGTAAAGGCATCTTTGACCGATGTTGTGCTCTTGAACCTTCACTTCACACAGCTCAGGATGTAAAAGCGAGGGTAGGCCTCAGGCCATCCAGGTCATCCGTCAGACTACAGAAAGAGATATTGGTCCGAGGCAGTGAGAAGCTACCAGTAGTCAACAATTATGGGCATGGCAGTGGTGGCTTTTCAGTGCATCAAGGTACAGCCAAAGAGGCAACTCGGTTGATTAAAGAGTGCATTGCAGTGCTGGAAATGTCCAGGTGTAAGGCAAAACTGTAAACTCTAAGGGGATCTCTCTCTCTCTTTGTAATTAGTAACATAATTGGTTTAGAATTTTCTGAAACAAAAGTCTGGAAGAGATAGATCATTCAGCACTTGCTGGCCACCAAATGATGGTGAGAACTAATGCTGTTGAGTAGGGTTGTGCTTGGAGGGCTGTGAGGCCAGATGAAAGCTTTGCCTATATTGTTTAGTCTGTAACAGCTCATTCAAAGATGTCAGCTGCCACTGCAGTTGTCATTAAGTGATGAATCTGCACAAGTGAACAACCTCTTCATTCTCCCATCACCACTAATTCTTTCGTTAAATTTTATTTTTATAATTATATACATGTAAAAATAATAAAACTAACTTTACAAAGAAATATCAACAACAAAAATAATGACACATCATGTATCACACTTTTCCTTGCACTAACTGTAACAGTTACATATAGTTAAATCTAAATTTAAAATTTGTCATAAATAAGCCAAAAAGGGTTTCCATATTACCAAGAAACAAGTTTTCTGTTGTCTGTCATCTTTCAGGGAGACATTCTCACTTAGTGTCAACCATTTTGCAATCTGCCAATCTTTATTAACTTAGTTTTTTATAGTTTTTTGGGACCTTACGTTTTGGGCAGGGGGAGCGGAAGTTTTAAAATATGAATGACTTCTGCAATACCCCCCCCCATTTTCTACTACAGGACATGCCCACATCATGTGCAAATAAGCTGCAGACCTAAAAAACACACAGCATTTATTGGAAGTTGTCTTAAAGCATTTATTCAACCTCTAGGGTATATAAGATACCATAGATAAACTAATTTATTAAAAACCCTCTTAGACATTAATGCAAATCGCCTTTGCAGGGCCAGTGACAAATACTGACTTTCATTCAGACATGACACAATTCAATATCAGTTCCAATGTTTAAGAAGATCAGATTTGTCTATCATGTAACTCAGTCAGCCGAAATAAAATACTTTTAATAAGCCCTTTGATTCTGTAGTATTGTACATCTAAGGAATGTCAAAGAGTACTCGGTTGGTGATTTTTTATTGGAGATAACGTATGCAATAGAAAGTATTGAAACCAAACCATTGATGGCATTTGTAATTCTAAAAAAGTTATATGATGCTCACTGTGTTGGACATTAATAAACCATGTATAATTTCACCAACTTGAGGTGGATTTAGGTGGATGCAAAATATGACAATGGTTATATATAAACACATATGTGTTCTTGTTTATATAGTTTAGTCAATTTAATATACCAAGGTAGAATTTTAAAACTATCATGTTTTCATTGATATTATAGATAAAATCTACTTGTATGTCCCTGCTGAAATGTCATTTCAGTTTCTAAAATTTAATTTTAAATTTTTAAATTTAATTTTAGTTGCAAAATCATATACAATAAACACGAAACATAATTGGTATCAATCTTCCAATAAACCATTAACACCATTGTTGTTATTTACATTCAGGTTAGAGATTCTGAATAAAATGTCATTTCAGTTTTGATGCTTGATAATACACCATAATATTAGGGCACTGCACACCTCCATCACTTTTGGCTTTTGAAACCCATCAGGTTTTTTTAAGTCAGTCTAATGAACTTAGATAGTATCCTGTGCCAACTGGGATCAAAATTGGGAGCAGACAAAAACAATTTTGGGGATGTAACTTTGTATCTTTATTCTTGCCATCCTACCAAACCAAGATAGTTGAAGCTCAGACCAGCTATGTAATTCTTCTTTAATTTGGCTCCACAATTGTATGTAATTATTTGCAAATAAATCTGCCACATTCTATAGCTGCCATATTACAAAATATCTTATCAGATCAACGGACTCTATTATAACAAAATTAGATTTCCTTTTTGGCATTAACTATATTCAATCCTAACAATATTTTGTTTACTGTGTGTCTGTAAACTTTCCCATAATCCTGTATATAGAATAAACTGCTTTATTCAGTACCACTAATTCTTAATGGAATTGTTTCTTAGAGACAATTATTGTTCATATGATCTGTGGTTCTAAATGTTACTTTATAGTTTTGCTTTTATCTTTGCCCTTCAGATTCTCGTGTACTGTAACCCAGGGATTTTACTTTTGTCATATGTCATGCAAACTAAAGATCTCTGTTCCACAGTGCAGTCCTCAGCAGAGTTACACCCTTCTAAATCCGTTGAAATCAAAGGGTTTAGAAGAGTGTAACTATGCTTAGGATGAGTTGGTCAGTCAGGTTTTTAATGCACATCAAAATATTTTGAACACATTCAAAAGCACACATCAGCAAAATACAAATAGTCTGACCTGCTTCAAATCAAACTAGTTTACCTTTGTAGTTTACTGTCTCTGTAAAGTTGCCTTCGTAGTTTAAAATCTCAGTAGTTCATGCAACATGAATGCATACATTCTTCAAAGTAACTAATTTCATCTAAGTGAACAGGGTTTTCTTTTTTTTCAAGGGGAAGGGGGACTGGAGAGAAAATAACTTCAACTGTCTTCCTTCAGGTTTTCCTCATGGTGGTGGGCTCTCCTTCTTTGGTGGTATTAAACCAGAGGCTAGATAGCCATCTGACAGCAATGCTTATTCTGTGAACCTAGGCAGATCATGAGAGGGAGGGCAGGAAGGGTTACATCAGTGCTTAGATCTCGTGGCCCCTTACATGCTCAGGGTAAGGCCGATCACCATCTTGGGGTCAGGTAGCAATTTTCCCCAGGCCAGTTTGGCTAGGGATCCTGATGGTGTTTTGCCATCTTCTGGGCATTGAGCAGGGGTCACGGGGTGTGGGGAGAGGCGGTAGTTGTGAATTTCCTGCACTGTGCAGGGGGTTGTACTAGATGACCCTAGAGGTCCCTTACAACTCTATGATTCTATTATCTTAACAGCATCTGAAGGGCATTTCTTACACTGGAAAAATGGACTCCAAAAAGGCTAATCTATAAACAGAGCAAATTTTAACCCCAATTCGTTAGCATGTGAAAGATGTGTTAAGGCAAATAGCTATTTACATATCTACTTAGATAGTTCACAGTTCTTGGTTTAAGTAATGCCCTTGAGGGTTTTTTAAACACAGTTTTAACACAGATTTCTCCAACCATTTCGTTATGGTGATTCACCAACAACTCATTATTTGGGATGTCCCTCTACCACCACTTCATTGGTCATGTGAAACGGGATGCTTGACTAGATGAACCTCTGGTCTGATCCAGCAGGGCTCTTCTCATGTTCACTTTAAGCAGTGCCATTGGCTGTGGAGGTGTTGCCAGACTGATATGTAACCCAGGATGATGGAGGGCTACTTTTTGATTTCAGGGTATTTCACAGCAAAGGAATGGGTAGATGCAGGCCTACTGAGGGCCAAGCTACACATGACGAATGACACTTGAAAGGCAAGTGGATTGAGTGGAGGGCAAGTGAACAGGGAGAAATACACTTGCCGTTCAAGTGTCATTCGTCATGTGTAGCTTGGCCCTCAGAATCCAAAGGCTTCCAGAACCTTCTGGCCATCCTATCACTGGATTTCATCCTCTCTTGGGCTCATTCCTGTGTCTGAATAGAGTTCTTTTGTATGTTTATTCTATGCCCCCGCCCCCTGTCCTGAATAATTCTTCTGGCCATGCAGAACTCTTATGTGACAGTAATAATTTTTCAGGACTTCAGAGGATTTCAGAATTTTGTTACAGGAACTATGAGTGGATATAAATGTGAAGGGAACTGTGTTTGTCTGAAGTACTTGTGCTGTACCATAAGATTTTCAGTCATGCTGCTTTTGACGGTGCTCTGCTGCATAATTACAGAACAAGAACAGCACAATTACAGTGCAAAAATGGTTCTCTTTCTCACAAATACAGGCAGCTGGTGGAATTATGGAACAATAATTTGTTTCCTGTACAATAAAATCAGAATAGGTAATCAGGGGCATCATAAATGCAGGAGACGGCTATAGTGTTCTGCATCAACAGAATCAAAGCAGTTCTTTTTCCTTTAAAATTTCTTCAGTATACTCTTTTTCTCATTTTCCAGCAGAGGGCGATATTGCATCAATTGTTTGTTTGAGCTACATGAAGTTCAGTAAGCATGGCTGTTAATCACATGCTACAGAATTCAGGGAGGGGGGAAGCACTGCAGGGCTTTCACATTTTTAACTGAAGGTGGTGAGTGGTGGAAAGTACTGTCAAAAGTCATAGCTGACATGCTGACCCCTGACGGGATTCCTCATGACACGAGACTAACAGAGGTGGTTTACCATTTCCTGCCTTTGCAACCCTAGCCTTCTTTGGAGGTCTCTCATCCAGCTACTAACCTCTGCTTAGCTTCCAAAATCTGATGACATCAGGATTGCCTGGGCCATCCAGGTCAGGGTGCAGATAGCTTAGCTGATTCAAAACCTGTAAAAGAGACCCCAAAAAATCAAAACAAATTGTAATTAGGTGAAACTATAAATTGTTGAGATTTCCCAGTAAAGAATGTCATTCTTGTCTAAAAGCATGGCAAAGTTCTCCTGTGCGTGCCTCACTGACAGAAGGAACGAGGAGATGGGCAGGAGATACTGGCAGGCTGGGTGATTCAGCGAGTTCATAACTGGAGTTCCTTGGAAAAGGAAATACAACACAACTTTGCTTGTGAGCTTTTGCAGAAGCAACAAACATTATTGTGGGGCACTGTGAGCAAGATCGAGCCAGGAACACATGCAACGCCAAGCAACTGCCACTCATGCAAGCAGAATATGTGGCTTGTTTTCAAACTCCCTTCAAAGTGGAAAGCAGAGCAGCAGATCATCAGCAGAAGGTGGACAGATAGTAGTAGCACATGGCAGTAAAGTCTATGGTCCATATCCCTCTACTAATGTATCTCTTTGAGACCACTCCCTTACCATACAGCCCTCCTATCTGAGTAAAAAAGCCGTCTTGAATAGTTCAGTTTTTCATCACTTGCAGAAAGCTAGAAGACTAGGAGATTTCCTGTCCTGATCTCTTCAGTAGGATTGCCATTCCCTTGGGAGCAGGGGATTCCGTGCTCCCACCCTCTGCCCCCCTGCTACCACTTGCCTGGCCAGCAGGGGGAGAAGGGGGGAACAGGCACTCCCAGACACCATCCCAGGAGCACTCCCACACTTCACACCAGGCTGATTTGGGGCTCAGATTGGCCTGGTGTGAAGCACGTGCACAGTCCCAGGCCTGCCAGGTAACATCACTTCCCGGAAGTGTTGGGTTCCCCCTCCCACTGGGAGGGTAAGGGACCTGCCAACCATACTCTTTAAGAAGGAGAATGCACATGTACAGGCAGCTGTTGATTTTTATCCATGGGCAAAGTGGCATCTGCAAAAGGCCCTGTTTGGATGAGCAAAGCTGCTGTGAATGAACGCAGGGAGAGAGGTGGTCCAGTAGGTCTGTTGGACCAAGGCCATGAAGACTTTTGTATGTGATAGCCAATGCCTTGAACTGAGCTCAGTAACTGATGTTAGCCAGTGGAGTGAATGCAGAATGTTAGTAATATTCATTCCTCTCCTAGCTCCCATTAATAACCGAGCTACAGCATTCTGCACCAACTACAATCTCCAAATTAGCTTAGAAGGGAGACCTATGTACAACGCATTATAGTAGTCAAGTCTCAATGTTGACAAGGCATGGATCCACACGGCCAGATCAGCCATGTTAAGGTTGGGGGGCATCTTCCAGGCGAATCTGAGGTTGCAGAAAGCATTTTTTTGTGGCTACCTTAACTGGTTTTTCTAGTAGTAGCACTGGATCCAGTATAACCCCTAAGCTTTTAACCGAGTCTGCAAAGTTCAGATGAACTCCAGCGAAAGTGGGGAGCACAGTGTCCTTCAAGATCTCTGCCTTCCCAATGAGCATCACTTCTGTCTTGGTTGGGTTCAATTTCAATTTGTTTTTTTTCAGTCATTGGATTGTAGAGCAGAAGTGTGTTCTAGAGGGAATGCGCTTGTGCTCTACACAGTAGATGAGAAGCAAAGTTACATTTAAAACTGCATCCATACAGTGGTAGATATTGCACTATGGCACTAATTAGGTGGATTCGTCTATGTAGACAAGCCGATGTAGTAGTGAAGAATTGTTGTAGATTAACAACTGTGAAATATCCAGCATTGATGTAGACATAGTGCAAACCTAAGAGTTACTCTAGTCTAAGCCCACTGAGATCAATGGGCTTAGACTGGAGCAACTTTTCTTAGGATTGCAACGTTTAGTTCCTTGCACACGGGCTCTTTCAACCTGCTTTGGCTTCTGAAGGCAAACCTGTTTTTTAAGGGTTGAGCATACCTAAATGATAAAGTGCAACAACAATAACACTGGAACAAAACAAGTTTTAGAAAACCCAGATTAAAACATCATTAACTGCATGAGGAGAGTGTTTTATTCTTAAGGTGTGCAAAACCTTGACAAAAATCTCTATGACTTCAGAAGCCAAAGTGGGTTAAAGAGCCTATATGAACAAGACTTGACTGCTCAAGAAACCTCACAGTATGGAAAGGCTTGACAAGCTGGTTGTAGGCCAAATATTTTCTAGCCATCTGGGCATATCCATACACAGGGTACAAAGTTAGGCTCCCAATATATTATTGAATTTAATATTATCATTACACATAATTCTTTAATAAATATTGGCATAAAAAACCAGAAAAGAATACTTTAAATGCTTATGCTTTTTTTTAAATGACCAAATTTTAAGATCTAGTACTACGTAATCTACTAGTTTTTCATCTGTTTAGGCCTTATATTATCACTTCTTCCCATAGGCAAGACGTCTGGTTTGATGATAGCAAGAATCTCTTGCTTCTGAATCTCTTCAAGCTGAAGAGAGGGAAAAAATGTCTGTTTTTTCTTGCCTTGAGAATATGGCAAAGACCAAAAGCCATTTGTTCTAAATGAGAGATGTTTCAAAACAAGTAAGCTGGCTCATGTTAGCAGGCACTTTTTAATAACTCAGCCTTATCCTTGATATTTCCAAGTCTTAATGAGTCCATCCTTGTTACTGAATATTGATATTCTTTGAGCACAATCCAGGAAGCTGATCAGAGCTGCTTGGGGACAGTGAAGAGATTGCAGTTAACTTCATTAAAATTCCACGTGTGATCAGAGATAACACTTGGAATGAGTTTAGCAGATGGACTTCCGCTCCCATGGGCCAAAATTGGCAGGGCTTTTTAGGCAGACAGATAGCTCCATTGGAGAGAAGAGTAGAAGGGATTTTTAGCACATATATTGCTGCTTTTCTCTCTCTGTTTTGCATTTTTGCCAAACACCATACTGAGCAGTCTCAGACTTAACAGTTAGAATGAGCAGTCCATTTTATAGATCACACACTGGGATGCCTCTCTTCCTTTTGATGTATGGCTTAAAGTGTTGGATTAGTGTTTGAGAGACCCACATTCTAGGGTTGCCAGATCCCCTCATGCTCTTGGTGAGAGGGGGGACCCGGCATACACCTTTTACCTTCTATTTGCATGTGTGCGCTCCTGGGGCACCACAATGATGTCAGCTGTTAGGAGGAAGGGGGAATGATAAAAATCTAATAAATAACTCATAGTGATAATGCCCTAAATTGCTGTAAGAGGAATTGTAACGGGCCCAAAGAAAGGAAAAGCGTAAGTAATATTTTCTCTCTTTTTAATTAGCTTCTGACATGGAGGACAGCTTATTAAGATATAAACATTTTTGCTATTCTTTCCCCGTTGTATGTGGCAGTGTTTTATAGAATAGTGTAGTGGCCCATCACTGCCTCCCCGAGCCCGCCAGGCCCGGCGGCCGCCTACATCACCCACCTTCCAGCCTGTGCCAGAAAGTACTCTGAGGCCTGGCAGGTGGGCACATGGGGGGTGCTGCTGGTGAGTGGCCAGAGCCCCCACCCCCTAGAGGGGAAGCGGCCCACCAACGCCTTCCTGAGCCCGCCAGGCCCGGCAGCCACTGACATCACCCACCTTCTGGCCTGCGCCAGAAAGTACTCTGAGGCCTGGTGGGCAGGCAAATGGGGGGTGCCGCCGGAGAGCGGCCAGACCCCCTGCCCCCTAGAGGGGAGGCAGCCCACCACCACATCCCCGAGCCCACCAGGCCCGGCGGCCGCCGACATCACCCACCTTCCGGCCTGTGCCAGAAATTACTCTGAGGCCTGGCAGGCAGCTACACGGGGGGTGCCACCAGTGAGTGCCAGATCTCCCACCCCTGAGAACGGGAGGCAGCACGCCATGGGAGTCCTCCACTTGTAAACGGGGCCAAAGTCAACTGGCTCCAATTGTATCGAATTGGAGTTTCCTGGGGGCGTTGGTTTTGGGAATGTACAACTCCAAGATCCATATTGCAATCTTGACCAAACTTGGGTGATGGCTGTAGGAGAGCCTTCTGAACACTCCCTGTGAATATGGGCTCTCCAAGTGCCAAGGGGGCTGTTCTGGTCCCCATGAACAACGAACAACAAACATGTTTGTTAAACGGGTCATGTTCGTCAATGTTCTTTGTTGTTCATGGATGGCAATGAACAACAAATACCGTGTTCGTATTTTTTTTGCTGTTCGTGCTCATGTCTAATTACAATAGCACTATATATCCTTGACAAGTTGAGTTCCTCCATTGCTCTGAAAGGCACTGATTACCTGGAGGCCATTCTGACGTATTCAAGGTAACAAAAGGAAATTAGCTAGGAACGAACATAGCAATCTGCTCCCAGTTGTATTGCACAAGTGCTCTGAAACAGGGCTTCTGTGACATTCTCGAGTTCCTTCCCAGGGCCTCTCTCTGGGCCAGCTGTATGCTTTTGAGAATTCTTCACTGACAGGAATCAAAGCAAGTGTCCTTTTTTGTTCTCCTTCCAGTCCTGCACAAAACAAGGACCAGGATGGAGAAAGAGGTGTCATGAACAATAACCCAAAAGAGCAAGAGTGTCTGGGACCAAGGCACATTGCTTAGGAGGGCAAGTATGTCTCTAAAAGGCCTTGTCCTAACTGATGTAAACCAGTTTTTCCGTACTTGGCTACCTGATTTTTTTCCAGAATTGAACTGAGTATTCTGTTTGTAAAGGAATGTAGTTTCATTATTTATTTATTTGATTTGATTTATACCCCGCCCTCCCCACGAACGGGCTCAGGGCAGCTCACAACATTAATAAAATACAATAAATTAATCACAAAACTGTAAAATCAGTAATAATCTTAAAACAGTCATTAAAATAGTCCAGACGCCGTATCCATAGGGTACTTAAATAAAATAATTTTGGCAATTCAGTTGTTTTCCAGTTAACACATTGTAATTACAACTGGAAATACTGGCTTCCCTTTCCCTTGATGCTGTTCAAAGCTTTTGGTGCTGCTGCAGATAAGGAATAAAATATCCATAAAACGTAAGTTACTTTTTATTTTCTGAGAGGGACAAACATTCATGGAGTAACTGCTTTTGTCTGTATCAAAGAGAGCTCCCTGCTCCTGCTCAGAAAAAAACCCATCTCTTCAGATTTCATGGTGTCATTTGGTGCAATTTAAGGTGGCTTAGTAGCTGTGCAATGAATGAAATGCTACATTGGCTTGTGAACTTTGGCATGAATTTGAAGGATAAAAGACACCACAATATATCTGAAGGTCACACAACTATCTGTTAAGGAATCAATGGCTAAATGTTTTCCATTTATAGAGAAAGATTGCTACTATAGTGAGATAAAATGGCTTTTGACCTCAGAGGTCTTCTCTTTCTTTAGAGATGTATTTATGAATACATCAATGCTGCTTACCTGTTGTGTTTGAAACACAAGTCAGAGTTTGCGACTTGTACGGGTTTTTTTTCTATAAAGGGAGATTCTATGAAGGGAGCAACTCCCTCCAGTTCAGACCACAGAAAGGTGGGCAGTGTGATAGGTGGCTTACTCACAGCTCCCTCAACTACTTCATGGGACTAATACTGACCTTTCTTACAGGGTTCATCTTTCCTTTGTTTGAACTCTACAAAAACTGTCGTATAAATACCAAGTGTAGCTGTTGTTCTTCTTGTTTATGCTTTCCTGCAATTGTAAAAATCTGCATAGTGTCTCGCCCTTCACCTGTTAAAAGTTGTGTTGCTGTCCACAAATATTCTTGTCCACAAGTATTCTCACAGTGCACAAGTTCATATTTTCCTGTGTCCTATTACTTTTCTAAAACATACACAGGCAGGTATTTCAGGCACATCATAAAACCCGTAAGAAGAGCCCTGCTGGATCAGACCAATGGTCCATCTAGTCCAGCATCCTGTCTCGCACAGTGGTCAGCCAGTTATTCTGGAGGGCCAACAGGGCAGAGGCCAAGGCCTTCCCCTGAAGTTACCTCCTGGCAATGGCATCAAGAACTTTGCTGCCTCTGAACATTGAGATTTCCTTTAGTCACCATTGTTAGTAGCCATTGATGGACCTGTCCCCCATTAATCTAATTCCTATATCTAACAACCTGGTTTTATCCCCATCTACTGCTGGCAATTATGTTGCTCAGGTCAGAGCTATATGTTGGCTATGTACATATTGTAAGGACGCCAGGCAACTCTCAAGAGATTTCACTTCAGGAGTAACAGGAACAAACATCTCCCTTTTCTAGTTTGCCACCCCCGGTTCAAATGACAGAATCACCTCAACAGCATCAGCTTCAGCTGCCTGGCTTGAGCTGCAGGGGTATTGAGTATGGCAGGTGATCCTGAGCACCTGAGACACATGTGACAGAAGCCGGAGGTGTTTTCCCATGTTTGGAAACAAATGTGGCAAATGCACCAAGAAGCAGCTATTAGCTGCAGCTTCCCCACACAGGGTGGTAATTGTGGACGTCATATAATGTGTTAAGAAGCCCACAATATTCCATCTCTGGGGTGCAGAGGACTCTGCTGCATTGCATCACCTAACTGGGGGGTGGGGGTGGTATCCTTGGCTAGACCTAGTCCTTGAAAAGGGCGCTGGAGTAGCCCCCGTTTCCCCCCTTGCTGACCCACAAAATCCTCCAGAAGCTATATGGGAAAGTTGTGCTACAACTATTTTACTTGTAAGTTAATCATTAAAAACGGCTGCAAAGTAATTCTCTGAGAATTGCACTCAAAGATTTGTTGAAATTTATGAAATGTTATGTATATATTGCTAAGCATTCATAGCTGCAGATACTGCCTGCTGCTTTTTAAAAAATCAAGTCCCCATTTTTTATTATTCTGCTTAAATGCTTCTCACTATTGCAAAGACACACAGGAACATGCAGGTCAAAGACTGCATTGTACGTGCTTCAGTTTTTGAACAAAAAAGTTCTCTGCTTCTCCACTGACTTCTAGGAATGGATTTTGTTTGTTCTGATTCACTAAAGTAATTTCAAAGGAATTCTGATGGGTTTAATTTTCTTCCTTTATCAGCCCATGTTAAGAAGAAGACATAAGGTAATTGTAGTATTTCCACAGAATTTATACAAGTAATTATGTTTTCTTTGCTGTCTTCTGTATGACCTTTTCTTTTTTTCCTTCTTAGATCGGCCTTGTCCTTTCTTACTTTAGGACAAAAGAGCTTTTGTCCGGCTGAATTTATCTAGCAACTGTAACTGTTCAGAAAATGGTGACTGCCAGGAGAATACGTGGGTACCAGGGCAGGCATTCCTTCATTTCAGAAGCAAACACCTCAGGGTTGCTGCCAGGCATTGTTATAGTAGTTGAATCTGTAATTATAACCCTGAAAGATGGATGGTTCTGTAACAATCATAACAATCATGGCCTTTGAACAAGACTCTCTGCCCCCAGGAAAAGGGAAGGGGGAACAATACCACATTCTTTCTCAATTTGCTCCTGAGTTTTGCATTAAGCTTCTTAAAACCATTCTTAAGCTTTGCTGTGCTGGAGACCCCTTTTCTCATTTGCTCATTCTTTGCAGACCTCCACATTGTCCTACGTTGCAGCCACAAAGAGGGAACCAGTCAAAATATAAAACTGGCCTTGAATACTACTCTCTTGACTGACAAGACTATTTTCCCCTGTGGAAATCAAATCAGTGTCCTTAGCAGCATTCAGATTGTCCTGGGGCTCATGAAGGTTGAAACCCCAGGGCAGTCAGCTGGCCCTCATGCGATGGCTTCTTTTGAATCTTTAATGCAAGGACACATCCTTTGTGGCTGAGCTTGGCAGCCATGTGTTCTTTTCTCCTAGCAACTGTAAAGCCCACCCCACCGCAATATTACTTTTAACTGTATAAACCTACTTTATTATTAATCATTTCGGAAAGATCACAACAAAATCAGGGTGGCTACCTTGTGGATGGAAAAGTCTGGATCTTTCCTGGTTGCCGCTACATTGGTTCCATTTTCCCTGTCTGAGTTCCCTGTGGGTGCCATCTTCCCTCCTGTGCCACCAGAGAGCTTTTTCATTTTTTTAAAAAAATCAACACATCACTATAGTTTTGTAACCCTACAGCAGCATGTCAGTGACTGATTAAAAAAAAACAAAACTTCAGGTGGAGGAAAAGAATAGCCAGTGTGGGGAACTAGGCAGGGAAAATGCAGTTAAACCCACAACAACCAATGCAGTTATCGTTTCCTCTGTAAATGCATTTGCAATTGGGGCAGCTACAAGGGACCCAGTATCATGTAGAAATGCTAGGAGTTCTGTTTAATGCTTACCTTGTTAATTTTACTAAAACTTGTTTAATATGTTTCTATTAAGTAAAAAAATGGGTGGTAGAGTTAGATTTTAGCTGGAGAGAGGCTTAGATCTTCTCTGCCCTTCACAGTGCTTTTGCTCAGCTACAGCTGGTAAGACAGTTGAGGTCCTTCCTAGACAGCCAGCATTTGGCCAATTATTCATGCTTTGATCATATTTGGATTGGACTACCTCATCATGTTTTATTTGGGGCTGCCTTTGAAAACAGTTTAGTAGTTTCAATTGGTACAAAACACAGCAGTGAGGCTGCTAACATGTATGATTTCAGGAATTTCTGATCTGCCTTTCTCATTGAGACTCGAGGGCTATATGGATTGTCTAAACACAATCCAAAATTCTGATTACCGTTGAAGTCCTGAAGAGTCTGGGACCAGGGCTTTTAAACAGTAGCTGGTTCACATAGAAACTAGTCATCAGATGTTGTCTCCTGAGGAGGCCCTTCTCTTCATGCCCCCACCTTAAAAAACGAGGTCATTGATCACCTGAAAGGTATTTTTGCAGTGGCACCGTGGCTTTAGAACTCCCTCCCCAGATCAGTTCCTTTAGTTTCTGAGTAGCTGGGTGCCAAGTAGAAGTTTGGTTTTTGCAATCAAGTGTTCAGTGAACATGATTGTGAGAGATTGTTTCCTCTTAATTTTGTGAATTCTGTGCTCTTTCATCTAACTTTTATCCATCATTGTGATGATACTACAAGTTTTGATGATGCTAGAAAGCTGTTTTCTTTACACAAGATAGTTTTTAATTGTGCTTATTTTGCCCTCAGAACCACCTTGGAATGTACGTTAGGCCAAGAGAGTCACAGATTAAAGACTAAGAAATGCCCCAGCCTGTGGCATAACATTTGGAGAGCCCATTTTGTAGGTTCGTGACACCCCCACCCCTCAAGCCCCGGCTATTTCACTTCTCTGAAACGAAACAAACGAAAATTATGACAGACAATATCTTGGCAACGGAATCGCCGTTTAGCCCCTTGCCGGGCCCTGGCCCAGAATGTGTTTCTTCAGCGGCGGTGCTCCAGCCTCCCCTTTCGAAGGAATCTCGCAAGAGATCCAGAAGAGGCGAGGCAGGGCGAGGATCCCTCCTGCGTCCTTCGCCTGGTGCCCGAGAGGCAGCACGTCAGAGCGGGGGGCGTCGGATCTCCTCTCCCGCCAGCCGCTTCTCCAAGTTTGTCAGCGAGCTCCAGCTGAACTCCGGGCCTCCCTCCGCGCCTGCCCCGGCATGTGTCCTTCGGGCAGACACGTGCCCGGAGGAGGCGACAGCGGCTGCCTGGGGAGCCGCCCACCGTCTGCTCCGGGGCTTTGGGCTCCCAAGGCTGCTGTCAGGATGCGCCTCGCTGCCCCCTGCTGCTGCGCGGCCAAGGAGAGGCGGCTGGGCAAGGGCTCGGCTTTCCGCCTCTGCCTTCTCTCGGCCACGCTCCTCCTGTGCCTACAGCTGCTGCTCAGGTACTCCCGGGGCTCCGCCAACGCCAAGCTCCTCGGAGCGGACGCCGTCGCGGAGCACAGCCCCGGCACTAGCCGAAACGGGAAGGCGAACGGGGCGACGGCACCCCGGAGGAGGCAAGTTACCTACGTGCGAAACGGCCTCAGGAGGAGCGCCGCGGAGCCCACCTGTTGCCTCCAGGGGGCGCCGCCACACAACAGCCGCAGGAAGGTGAGAGGGGTCGGGGCGGGAGGTTTTCCGCCTCCCGCGGTGGGTAGAGGCGGGCGTTTCGGATTGGCCCTCAGGATCACCTGGGCACCACGCCCCCCGCCCCCCCAGCAAATAGTGCCCCTGAGCATGTGTTTGGCTCTTGGGCCAATTGAAGGTTAGACCAGGTTGGTGCTGCCGGTTTTTCACAACTGTGCCATAAGCCGTGTCGTCTGTTCTGCTGACTGCAGCGAAAGCACGGGGTGCTTTGAAATGAGGGCCGTCGATTACGTTCCATGGAGGCTTTCTCTGGGCACAAAGGGACGTCAGTCGAACTTGCTTTTTACACCTTTGGCTTGCCATGCACTGAGATCAGGAATGGGGCTGTCAAATCACATTTTCTGAAGGGAAAGGGCCCGTGAAGAAGGGACTTCTGAGGATTTCTGTGGACGTGTGCAGAAATAATGCGGTACAGGAGAAAAACGTTATGAAATAAGGGGCGTCCCTTCCAAAATCAATATAAGGCAATAAAGCTGCAGCCTTGAGCATACTTACAGCCCAATCTTACTTCAAAGTAAAGTCTTGTACACCCTAGGAGGTTTCCTTTCAGCTGCATGTAGAATTTCCGCCTGAGTATGTCCTGCTGCAAGGAGTGGGATGTAGGCAGAATTGCAGAGCCTGAGTGTTAGGCCGCTGCCTCCGTTTAATCTTAGCGTAGCAATCTGTATCTTGTTGCATCTCTGAAATTCTGTACAAACATGAGGGTCAGGTTGCTTTTGGAATGTTTTTTCAGTAGGCTGCATTCAAGTCCTGGATCAGTTGAGGCAAAGAGGTTGCAAAAGGCAAATTAGCCTGTAGGGTGAAGGGCTGAAAGTGTTCTCCTAGTTTGGAACAATTGCAGCTGAAGCAGTTCAAGATCTGTGTGCTTCTAATGAGGACAGAGTTCACATGTGATTTGATGAATTCCAGCTTTTGAGTCTGGCTCTGTTTAAAACTTCAATCAAGCCAATTAAAATTGGTGGAATTTTTTTCTGAATAAACTGGACCAGGCTGCAAAGATGTGATGTCATGTTCCTCAGGAGAATATTTCCAGATCAGAGTTCTGAATCCTGAAGTTAAGCCCCTTGTGGATGACCACTCAAACAATAGTTTGTGACACTAGCCTGCTTTTTAAAATGTGGCAGACATCCCCAAATACAGTACAGGATAAAAAGCTGTACAGTCTTTTATTTCAGAGTTATATATTTCATTATATAACTCTTTTTCTTCTTTTTTATCCTGGTAGTCTTTTTTAAATGAGGAATAGAAAGTGCAATTGCAGTCTGAAAGTTAAGCAAAAGAAACACCATTCACTTGTGTTTTTAGTTTATACTAAATATTAGCAGAGCCAGCAAGCTTTTCAAAGGTTGAGCACACATTCAAAAAGTAAAAAAGAACATGGAGCCTAAAGCTGTAAGCATGGGAGTTTTCTTTTTCCTTTATTTTTTACCCCTGCCAGTTAGAAATGTTTTGCAGAAAAATGTAAAAAACTGTTAAGGGTCACATTCATAAATATTTGAATTTTTCTGTCCTTGCTCATAACTCCGTTCTAAATTAACTACAAAGTTTAGAATTTTTTAAAAAAGGGGAGAAGAGTTGCAAGGAGAATTTACTTGGAAAGAATCAGCAGGAGAAAGATCACTTCCTCTCCTTGAGTAAACACCAGTCAAGATGGATGGCTTGCTGCTGGGGGGATGGAGGGCTTTATTGTTATGCATAAGGGAAGAATCCACATAAAACCCCCATTAAAGATTCAAACACTTTACAGATCTTTTTGTGGTCCAAACCAAACCAGAGGAGATGCTGAAAGATCTGATTGTCTTTCCAGCATTTTTGAAAGGTAAAATGTCAGAAGCAGTTTGGACTGCAGTAATGGTGTTTGTACGGGAGGGGGGGGATCCTGCCCATCCCTTGTAATGTTGCTAATCAGAACTGACCCACTCACCCTGATTTAGGCCGGGAAGGGAGGAAAGGCTGGCAAACAAGTAGTCCAGGACTAAAATAGCCAGGGGGCATATGTGCCAGTTTTGATCAGCAAAGCTGATTATCACAGCACACCTCTTTTAATCCCCGAGAACTTCCTCCACACAGCAGCCCTGAACTGAATTGTATGGCTGCTGTTTCCATGTTTAAAATTCTGGAGAGTCATAGCATGGATCTTCTGGCTTCATATTGGGGCTGGTCCTAAAATACCCTCTTTGTCAAACTTTCCCTCATAGTAACCATCCTTTTTAATATTTGCCACCCCTCTGTTCCATACAGATAGTCCCTATTTGAATCTTCTCCTCTGGCGCCACATGACAACAATCTTGTATACAGGCGTCCATGTGGTCACAATAATAGGAATTCACCCTCTTTTAAAAAATGTGTTGAAATATCTAATCTGACAGAATGGGACAAAAGTAGCCTGAAGGTTGCTTTTATGCACAATTACAAATGGCAACTGTTTGCATATTTATCTGCGCGTCAACTGCTTGTACAGAAAACATGAGTTTTTTTTAAAAAGGAGAGGTATCCTTTGCAACCCAGCCATGTGACAGATCTGGTAGACCCCAGAGCCGCCAATACAGGTCCTCATAGGATCTGCCAAGAAGCGAGATGTTTCTGTACTTGGAGAGGGGGAGCGTATTCTTCAGCTCACCCGATCAGAACCATCCAAATATGTAGGTTTGCAAAATGTAAGCTTGCAGCCTTCTCATTGTGTTCAAAGATACAGCATAGTAGTTAAATGGTTGGGATGCAAATGAGCACTCTGCTAGTTCAACTCCCAGTACTGCCCTGAGCTCAGTAGGTGGCCTTGGGTAAGTCACGCCTCTCAACCTCTGCTTCCCAGCTGAATTTGTAGATAGTAATACTGACTTTGTTCACTGCTCTGAGTGGAGCGCTAATCTGTCTAGAACAGTGTTATATAAGGGCAGTTATTATTAAATATAGTTGTAAAACTGCTATGAGAAAATAGCAGATGATGATGATTTTTAAAACATCCCAGACTAAAAGCAATTTTTAAATTTTGCACATATATATATATTTTCCTTTGTCACTTGTGAGTGTTAACAAATCTGTCACCAGTATATTACTTATCCTCTTAAATTGCTGCTAAAATAACAAAAGTTTTTTATATATGTTTAGTACTAAACCTTCCAGGAGTATTTTGAAAAATGGCTGCACTGTTTAGGAGTGAAGGTACAGTTGCGTTGGTCAAACGAGGTGGTATGTTAGAGATCCAAAATGGGTGTGCTCTTTAAACAGTTGTCAAGGAGCCCTGTTTGGATTGGGACCATGGTGCTTCCCCCTATGATATTTCCCCAGTGTAAATTGTGCCTTCTTAGCTGCAGTTGTCCCTGATAAAGAAAATATCCCTCTGGGAGTAAAAGGCAGATGGGAGGAGAATTTATATTGGGGAAGCAACCTGGGGCTTCAGTGAAGTGGTATTGGTGTGGTTTGGATTTCCCTAAAGATATTATTAAAAAGTTTAAAAAATAGTAAAGAATCCAGTAACACCTTTAAGACTAACCAACTTTATTGTAGCATAAGCTTTCGAGAACTACAGTTCTCTTTGCTGTAGTTCTCTAAAGCTTATCCTACTATATAAAAGGCTAAGCGTATTCAAGACAACTCACTTCCTACCCTGGTGCGGCTCCAGAGGGCACTGCTGTGGAGGGAAGCCCAGATGAGGCAGCCAGACCTCCAGAGAATGTGCCTCAGCGGGAAGCCCAGGCTTAAATCAGTCAGGGAGCAGGTGGTAATGCCTGCCCCCCGCCTTCATCCAGCTGGGATCAGGAGCAAAGCAGGTGGCAATGCCTATCTCCCGTCTTAACCCAGCTGGGATCAGAAGCAGAGCAGCTGGCAATGCCCGCCACCTGCCTTGACCCAGCTGGGATGAGGAGCAAAGCAGGTGGCAATGCCAGCCCCCCGCCTTCTCCAAGCTGGAATCAGGAGTGGACCAGGTGGCAATGCCCAGCCCTACTTCACCCAGCTGGGATCAGGAACGGAGCAGGTGGCAATGCCTGCCCACTGCCTTCACCCAGCTGAGATTAGGCATGGAGCAGGTGGCAATGCCCGCCCACCCTTTATCCATATGGGATCATGTGTGGAGCAGGTGGCAATGCCTGCCCACTGCCTTCACCCAGCTGTGACCAGGAGTGGAGTAGGTGGTAATGCCTGCCCCCCCCCGCCATCACCCAGCTGGGATCAGGAGTGGAGCAGGTGGCAATGCCTGTCCCTGCCTTCATCCAGGTGGGTTCAGGAGCAGAGCAGGTGACAATGCCCTCCCTTCGACCAGCTGGGATCAGGAATGGAGCAGGTGGAAACGTACGCCCCCCCTTCACCCAGCTGGGATAAAGACAATGCCCACCCCCCTTCACCCAACCAGGATCAGGCACGAAGCAGGCGGCAATGCCTGCCCCTATTCACCTGTCCAAAATCAGACACAGAGCAGGAGGCAATGCCCGCCTCTCCTTCACCCGGCCAGGATCAGGTGCAGAGGAGGAGGCCATGCCCACCCACCCCTGCCTTCATCCAGCCGGGATCAGTGACAGAGGAGGAAGGAATGCCTGCCTGCCAGCCCTCCTCTTTCTAGAGCCTATTGTATTTTTCCCCACAACGAGCTTAGTCTTAAAGGTGCTACTGGACTCTTTACTATTTTGCAACTACAGACTAACATGGCTAACTCCTCAGGTTCTAAAAAGTTTAAGGAGGTGAGAGCTCTAGTCACAGTTCTTAGATGTCTAATCTAATTTAATAGTTCAGTGCCTGATGGACATACCTTTAAAAAAAAGCTCAAACCATAGTCACAGCACTATGAGCATCTTTCTAATGTACATTTTGCTGTAGCAAATGAGTGAGTTCAGTGTTGATGTCTGCTGGTCTTGTCATGCCAGTGGCGGTGCTGTAGCAGACATTGCCCAATTACAAATAATTTTTCCTTCATTCATTTTATCCATTCAACAACCCATGAGCTAGGGTCAGCTAAGATGGAATGACTGGCCCAATGACCGGTGTCCTCTATAACGCCATGCTTCTTCCCCCTGCCTGAACCCTAATAATCCCTTTTTTAAAACATTGGCTGTTGTGTTGGTTGAGGTGTAGTGCTGGAAAACCCCATTTCCTTCTCTCCACCAATAGTTGGGTCCTGAACTGAAGGGGAAGGGAAATTTCACAACCAGTTTCTTTGCATTCTGTTTCTTTGACACACCTTTAACTATGACAGTTCAAAGGTGACAAAATAACCAGAAATTGCTACATTGCTACAATAGGGATGCATACATAGAGATTTTTTCCCTTAATTTTCTCTAATGGAAATATTTCATGAATTTTATGAAATTTAAATCTTGCGCTATAGGTGACTTTAATGCAGAGGTAGGTAAAGTTCTTTTGATAAATGGAAATACTGGGTTAGATTTAGCAGTCTATCTGTGGGAGGTGTTGATTGTTGTGGATCTTCTGTGCTTTCTTTTCCCTTCCAGGTACTGTTTCCAACCCTGGGAAAACTGATTCCCAGGGTTGCAGGGGACACTTGCAGGAGAGTAGGCACGTGGGTTGCTCAGTTGCAGTGAGGAGGGGAAAGTGGCTTCTTCCAGCAATGGAGCTCTGCTGATAGAAGACGCAGGCGGGAGCAAATTCAGCCTCCTCTTCACTGCAGCCTGTTTTCCCATGTTACTCCACCAGGATCCTGCAACTTTGGAATAAACTTTCTCAGAGTTTAAAATGGCTTCAGTTTGAAGGGGAAAGTGGGGAAGATTTGTCATTCTTGTGCAAAGATTTGGCTGATTGCTGGATCCAATCCATTATATATAAAGATTTCAGAATAAAACATTCTTAAGGATGCTTATGAATAATATTATTACATTATTACAAATTACAATAAAAATAATATTTTATCTTATTTGAAACTTAAGAAATACCATTCTGGATTCAACACATTGTTTCTGTTACTAGATGCATGACTGGCAAAAATAAGAATTCACAACCATTTTTAGGGTTTATTCACTTCATCAGATCTACCAGATGCTGTATCAGAAAAGATTGATTCAGAGTAATTTTCCTGAGTATACATTCCTTGTTTAACCAGACAAGGAATCTCAAGAATACACTGGTATCTTCACTCCTTATCTTGGGTGGTTTTCAGTTTGCAGTGTGCTAGCAGGGAATTTTGAACTCCATCTATCCATCTGACTCCAGTATGGAGTCAGGGATCCCAGTCCTCTGGGGGCGAGGGAGGTATGGTGGTGGGACTCGGGCCAAGATGAGAAGGACACTGAGATATGGTAGAGCTCGGTGTCCTTCCAACCTGTGTCCCATCTTGAGAAATGCTGGGTGTGGAGTTAGGAAATTTAGCGCCCCTTCGACACTGATGTTGTGCAATACCAGGTCCATAAATAATAAAACTAGAACGCTGCATGATTATTTTGCAGCGAATGATATGGACCTGGTGTACGTGACTGAGACCTGAGTAAGGGAGGGTGAAACAGTCGCCTTGAAAGAACTGATCCCGCCCAGGTTTTCGGTCCTCCATCAGTCCTGAATGGGTGGCCGGGGGGGAGGGGTGGCAATCCTTGTTCGAGAGTCTTTCTCCTTCAGACCGCTCCCTGCCCCGGAGATCTCCGGTATTGATTGTGTGGGCCTAATGTGGGGTGCTGAGGAGAGTTTGGCTATCTGTGTGGTGTACTGACCGCCTAGAACACCAGCAGATACCCTGTCACGCCTGTTGGAGGCGGTAGCGGGGTGGTCCTTGGAGTATCCGAGACTGATAGTGCTGGGAGACTTCAACGTCCACGCCGATGTTGCTGCCTCTACTCGGGCTGCAGATCTGGTATCCTTCGTGGCCACACTGGGACTCACCCAGATTGTTTCGACCCCCACACATCAAGCAGGCCACACACTGGATCTGATCTTTGGGGTGGGGATAAATGTGGATCTGGAAGCAGTTGAACTGGTGCCATGGTCAGACCACTTGGTTCTGAAGGCTCGCCTGGATATGCCGCCCCCACCCTGCAAGGGCGGTGAGCTTATTTATGCTCGTTCGTGGTGGTTCATTGGAAGACTGGAAAGTCTGTCTTTCCGAAGCCATCGACAAAATCGCCCCCCGTCATCCTCTTCACCCCCGCACCAAATTGGCTCCCTGGTATACAGAGGAGCTACGATGGATGAAGCGGGAGCTGAGATGGCTTGAGCGAGGGTGGTAGCGATCTCGTGATGAAGAAGCAAGATAATCTTATAGGACGTTTATGAAAGCCTATGAGATGGCGGTGAAGGCTGCAAAGAAAGATTTCTACACAGTTTCCATTGCATCAGCTAGCTCACGCCCAGCAAAATTGTTTAATGTGGTTCGGTCACTGGTCTCCCTATCAGGGGGAGACCATCAAATTTTGAATTCGTATATTAGCTGTGAGGCTTTTGGGAGCTTTTTTGCTGATAAAATCTTGTCTCTCCGCTGTGACTTGCCGGCCACAATTGACACAGTACTTCGAGGCCCCTTGGCCATCTACTGGGGTGATATTAGATCATTTCAACCCACTCTCCGGGGATGAGATTGAAAGGACCCTGTGAGCAGTGAGACCTACCACATGCTCCTTGGACCCGTGCCCATCATGGCTGGTGAAGGCCAGCATAGATGGGCTATGAACTACTATGGAGGCCGTTGTCAACATGTCCTTGAGCTCCGGGATTTTTCCTGAAGCCTTGAAGGAAGCTGTGGTTAGGCCTCTCTTGAAGAAGCCATCTTTGGACCCCACCAACCTGGTCAGTTACCGCCCAGTTTCAAACCTCCCGTTTCTGGGTAAGGTGATTGAGCGGATGGTGGTGGAGCAGCTACAGGGTTTCCTGAGTGATTCCTCATCCTTAGATCCCTTCCAGTCTGGCTTTCGCCCGGGACATGGGGTGGAGACTTTGCTGGTTGCCCTCACGGATGATCTCCGCAGGCAGCTGGATCACAGCGGATTGGCGCTTCTGATACTACTGGATCTGTCCGCAGCATTCGATATGGTCGATTATGATCTACTGACCCACTGGCTTGCTGATGTGGGGATATGAGGGACTGCCTTACAGTGGCTTCTCTCTTTTCTCCACGTTCGGGGACAGAGGGTGGCACTTGGGGAGAAATTGCCATCCCGCCACCCATTGGTGTGCGGTGTCCCTCAGGGGGCAATACTCTCCCCATTACTGTTTAATGTTTATATGCGCCCCCTCACCCAGCTGGTGCGGAGTTTTGGACTTGGGTGTCATCAGTATGCTGATGACAACCAACTATATCTGATGATGGACGGCCAGCCTGACTCTGTCCTAGATATCTTGGAGCATGCTTTCGAAGCTGTGACTGGATGCTTGAAGCAGTCTCGGTTGAAATTAAATCCTACAAAGACAGAGGTCCTGCATGTGCGTCTGGGGGCCATGGGCACGGGACTCCGGCTTCCCGCTCTTGATGGAGTGCTACTTGCGCCGATTTCGAGAGTTAGGAGCCTGGGGGTGATCCTGGATGCCTCCCTTACTATGGAGGCACAGGTCGCAGCGGTTGCCCTGTCTTCATTTTTCTATCTAAGACAGGCCCGGCAGCTTGTCCCCTACCTATCAACCCATGACTTAACTGCAGTGATCCAAGCAACAGTTACCTCTAGATTAGACTACTGCAACTTGCTGTATGCAGGGCTTCCCCTGGGCCTGATCCGGAGGCTACAGCTGGTCCAAAATGCAGCTGCGCGAGTAATTGCAAGGGTCTCAATTAGGGAACATATAACACCTATACTACGCCAGCTGCACTGGTTACCAGTTGAGTACCGGGTCCGGTTCAAGGTTTTGGTGGACCGCCTCTCCCCATATGTACCCCAGAGGATGCTTCGTTCAACAAATAAACAACTGTTGGTGGTCCCTGGACCAAGGGAGGCCTGCCTGGCTTCGACCAGAGCCAGGGCCTTTTCGGTCCTGGCACCGACCTGGTGGAACTCTCTGTCTGAGGAAACCAGGGCCTGGTAGGATTTATTATCTTTCCGCTGGGCCTGTAAGACAGAGATGTTCCGCCAGGCATATGTTGGAGGCTAGGTTGGGCTCCCACTGGCCACACTAAAGATCTGTCCACCACCTCACATATGAGCCAGGGCTTGAAAAGCAGTACTTTATTATCGCCATCTGAAGAGAAGCTTTATTGTATAAAGTTGTCTTAATGTTATTGTATACTGTTTTATCTGTTTTTAACTGTATTTATGTAATTTGAAATGTTGTACTCTGCCCCGAGCCTGCCTGGCGGGGATGGCGGACTAAAAATCTATAACAACAACAACAACAACAACAATAAAATCCATGCCTAAAATAAGAATCCACAGTATTTCCCAAATTTCAGTAAGTCAAGAATCTCTAATTATATTGAATCTTGTGTCTCTAGCATAGTATGTTTTCTGATTAGCCTCTTGACTATGCAAACCAAATGCAAATTAAAGAGAATAGAAAACGCAATAAACACTGGCTTAAGAACAATATACGTGGAAATGTGTTACGTGACCATCCTGTTTAATAGGCAGTGATATAATTATTTTTCATGACCATATACTAGCAGCTTGCTGGCTAATGAAACACAAAGGAATTCTGAATGTGAGACTTAGGGAGAAAGATGCAGATAAGTTAAAATCCATGGAGCTTAAGTAGGACAGCCAACCTTTGTAGTTTGTACCAATAAAATTATCATCTAAGCTAGAAAGCTAGAACAAATGGGGGATGCCATTATTCTATGAATGTATTTTACTTCTATCTGACTCTCTGGTTGAATTGATGAGTTGTAGATGTATAGAATTTTTTTAGCCCAATCCAACAACAGCAAACTGGAAGAGAACAAGTTTATGCAATCAGAATCCCTCACTGGATGCTTAGATCCAGCTGTCATGTCTGCTTGCTAAGTTCTTGAAAAGTGTAAGGAACTGCTCACGTTCAATGCGAGATGGATCTGGATATGATTCCCATTGTCCCCACACAGAGTAGATGGAGAATAATTAATTTAGAAACTTACTAAATGTAATGTCTCTGGAGACCTGTAAAACAATACAATAAAATCTTAAAAATCACAGCATGAAAACAAGCCAAGGTATAAAAACAATGGACAACAATATTTAGCAATATTTAGCAGATGAAGACAAAAAGAGGATGTACCCATCTACCTTTTAATGCAGAAAGATATGCATATCCCTGTCCACTATCTGAGCCATTGTTTGCATTCCTTACTCATCCATTATTAGTACATGTGACATCTTTTCCAGCTGTTGTCTCTGGACCAGGGCCTTGAAGTGCTTTCAAAATCTCTGGGAAATGGTAGCTTTTAGTAAGAGTTTCACTTCAGTGAAAAACTTTAAAAGATGTTTCTCAGCATATAAAGACGTCTTGGCTGCAGACTGTCTTTTAGCAGATATGGTCTTTGTAGAAATGCTCTTTCCTCCCCTCCTACTGTGATCAAATCTTATTTAGCCTGAGAACTCTAGCAGCATTAGAGCAACCAGGTACTGTGGCTTCAGGCCACCGGCATCGGCAAAGATAACACTGGGAAACCTTGGGGAGTTCTTGCTCAAATATTGTTGTGCTAAAAGAGCAGGCAGAGAGATCTTTATGTTTGCAGTAAAACTGCTGTTTTATTGACAATTGTTTTCAACAGCAAACTATACAATCCCAGGAGCATCAGCCTCAACCTGGTACAAAGCATCTGGGCCCTAAAAAAATTATATCTGGAGCCTGGATTTATTTTCAAAGCAACTAAGCAAGGGAGAAAGTACTGATCTTTTCATTATATTTTAAAGAACTTTCATTTGCAGTTAATAGACCAGAAAGCACTGATTATAACATGGTTCATGACAGTGATGTCTCTTGCAAGCTTAATAGGTTAATAATCACACAGCATAGCCTTGATCTTTGCATTCTTACCTTAACGTAAAAAAAAAAATTAGTCTCGCTTCATGAATTCTTGATCAGCAGCTGGGGAATGTTATCTTTCAGAAAGTCATTACAGATGACATGCTTTAATTATAATCACCCAGCAAAATTTCATCAGATTTGATGAGCTGTGGGTGGATGAGTTCCATTGCCCCTCACCTCCCGTATCTATGTTCCTTTCAGTTCTTTCTCCTCCCTCTTCTCCATCTGTTTCCTCCAGCCTGATTCCTGGGTCTACTTTATTCAGCCTGGATCCCATGTGGAGAGACAGATTAGGTTTTGCCAGTTTTACTCTTGTTATTTACCTCTCCCTCCTTGCATTTATTTCAAGACTCTTCTTTCTTGCTCACATCTATTCCATCCCCAGTGATCATTTATTCATGAAGCTTTGCCCTTTTAAAGAGAGTTAAAGTCTAGACTCCTGAAACTGACAAAGAGGCAAAAAGATTGATCAGGTCTGTTACCCGCCATATACTCTTGTGAACAAGCATAGTAGCAAATCCCATTATTACTTTTTTAAAATTCTCAGATAGTGGATCTTCTGAGCACTGAGTCACATTGGGTAGAATCTCTTTTAAGTTACAGAGGAACCTGTGAGAATCCCACAAGACTGGGCCCTTAATAAGACTGTGGCTTGTTGTGTACTATGAATAAAACTCTTCTAAAAAGGCATCATGAATATATTGTCTCATAGTGTATAATTAGAAGTTATAACCTTCATTCCATAGTTATATCTGTAAGTTTTAACATATTTTAAATTTATCTTCATATATATTGATTAGTGTACGTGTATTATATGCCGTCAAGTTGCTTCTGACTTATGGCAACTCTATGAATTAATGACCTCCAAAACTTCCTGTCATTGACAGCCTTGCTCAGGTCTTGCAAACTGAAGGCCACGGCATCCTTTATTGAGACAATCCATCTCAGTTTGGATCTTCATTTTTTTCTAGTGCCTTCAAATTTTCCTAGCATATTGTCTGTTCTAGTAAGTCTTGTCTTCTCATGATATGACCAAAGCATTTTATAAAAAATCAAATTTAAAAAATCTGATTTAAAATTTTAAAAGCCATTTTTAATTTTTGTAAAGAAATCCTTGTTTTGTTTATCAACTCTGATTCATACGAAAACATGCATCCGCGTTCTACGCTAAAGGCATCATGTTTACTATAGCTCATTTTAAAGAATTTGTTTCTTTTTGTATATGTTTTTTAATGTAAAAATTCAGCATCATACATATTTGTGAGGTCTTCTTCCATGAATTTGCTTTTTAGCATATTACAAAATATTTAGCATATTTTTGTGAAATGCACCTGAGTCTGATTAACATGATTGTGTTCCACATTGGGAATTTACCCAGCGGATTCTTTATTCTTGAAATGCCTGAGGGTCTGTGATAATTCTAGATTGCTAACTGCACTGTCAGTCCTTCTTTACCTGTAATTAGTTGGATTTAAATGGGGATAATTATTTTAGTTTTCCGTATGACTATTCTGTGACTGTGTAACTATATCCAGCCAGCTATAAAGTACCCCAGAGAGCTAGTATGGTGGTTAACAGTGCTGTCTTAAGCAATGTCATACCCTTCTAAGTCCATAGTAGTCCGTGGTATAACTCTGCTTGGAATGGCACTGTAAGAGTTTGAGCTGTGAGACAGAAGTTCCTGTTTCAGCTTTCATTCAAGAAAACAGGTATTCTTGGTTAGCCATCAACAAGCTACTTTCTCATAGTCTTAACCACCCATCTGGAATGTAAAGATGATAATACTGACTGGGTTGATATACCAGCTTTTGGGATAACTTATAATTCCAGAGTAGTAGCTGTGCAAGTCCAGCATAGCAGAATTAAAAAGGCATCCAGAAGCACCTTGAAGACTAACAGAATTTACTCCAGCATAAGTTTTTGCTAGTCAGAACTCATTTCATCAGATGCATTAAGTGCATGTTCATAACAGATCTATTTATACAATGAGTTCAAACAACAGGAAAAGGTGGGGACTGGGAGAAGTTACAAGGAAGGTTCCAATCAAAGAGAATTCACTTCATTCAGAGGAGTTGGAACCTGCTTCCAGCGATGCACAGGCAGGGTAGAATTAACATAAGCTCTAATTATATAAGACTATGTGAGATGTGCTGAGCAGATTCAATTGGGTAGTGCAAAGACCATATGAAAACACATACTGAACTGGAATTTGAAGAATTCCAGTTCAGTATTTTCAGCATTGGATTCTCCCTTTGTGGTTCCCTTGTCTAAGAACAGTAACTTCTAGGTCATCAACAGAACATCTAGGATAACACTTTTTAAATCTTTGGGGAAAGTACTATAGAAATACTGATTGATATTATGCATAAGAGGTAGTTTGATCAGCCATTAGTTGCCTAGCTTGTTAGGGTCCAGAGAAGGCTTTCCTGTAAGTGGTAATCTAAAGACTACCTCCCTCAAAGAATCATTGACAACCTGCCTGACTCAGCCTGTCGTTCCCTTTCAACTCAATTTAATAAGCCTGTAAGCGTTGAGCATATAGGTGGTGGCACACATTTCTTCTAGTACTCTGCATCAACTGAAATTCATCCAACCTTTAGTATTAAAGTTATTAAATGCATACATAGATACAACCATTCATTTATAAAATGTAGTATGTAATCTTCCTAGTGAGCTGAAACTTAAAACAGTTAATAAACTTAACTAGAGCATTTTTTTTTAAAAAAAAATAACAGGTTGGGTTGATCTGTGGTTTATAGACAGTGAATCCACATGCCTTTAGGATCTTTTTGACATTGATGGAGCCTGAAGTTACTTATGCTTGTCATAGTATTCTGCTCCCACACCCAGAAAAAGAAATAAGGCAAAGCTAACATGCAGACCTTTGTAGTGAGCAAGAGAATTTATTAGAATAATAGAATCCTGTGTATAAATATGTGGAAGGCCATAAATACCAGAGAAATAAGAGCTGTAAATTTAAATGTACCTTTGTGGCAGTAATTTAGCTGCATTTTTAAAGCAGACAGTTGAAGAGATTCCAGCTTCATTTACAGTACCTTGCAGCAAAATTAATTGATGAACATTCAGCTAACAGTGTTTGGATCATTTTATTGTTCAACAGGTCCCATATCCTTGTCAGTTTCTCTTAAATATTCTGCTGGAAAAGGGGGCCTCTCCCTCAGGATTCTTCCCAGAAACAGCTATGAAGTAGTTGCAGTAACATGCTTCCTATTAGCCCTTTAATGGAATGGAAAAGCAAAGCTAGGCCATAAGGCAAACTTTTTTGCTGCACTCAGGGCCGGCGCGCCCATTGAGGCCAGGTAGGCGGTTGCCTCAGGGTGCAGGGCGCCGGAGGAGGCGCTGGGGGCGGGAGCATGTGCCACAGAGCTGCAGCCTCCCAGCCCTCCCGCTCCGCGCTGCCGCCAACACCCCCCCCCCCCCGGCCGGGTGCAGCAGCCGTGGTCAGGCGTCTGGGATGGCACAGGGCAAATGAGCGAGAGAGCGAGGAGGCCACCTGCGTGCCGTCCCAGCCGCCCGCTGCAGCGTTTGGGCCGGCTTGTGCACACACCCGTGATGACATCATATGTGACGTCATCACGCAGGCTGGTGCGTGTGCATGCGCATGTGCATGCATCCCAAGCCAGCTGTCTGTGGGTGCCAGAAACCCTGGCGCCACTCCTGGCTGCACTTATACCAATGTTCCTGAGGCATTTGTTACTCATTCTTCCTCTGAAGAATGTGATGTACACTGGGTTAGTCAATATTCTCCTTATAACCACTTGGAGAAGTAGGTTATGCTGAGAGAAATCAGCTTGCCCAAGGGTACTCAGTCAGCTTCACAGATGAGCAGGTAGTTTTTTCTGTGTGTTGGATTTCCATATATTATTATATGATACATACTGCCTAAAAATAAAAATCAGCAACTCTGAAAAACTTAAATCATACCTAAATTATAATAAGAAGAAGGAGGCTCACTGACTGACCAGTAGTCTACATTGCAGCCAGGAGGCGAGACTGGACAAAGGGCAGGCTGCTGAAGCTCTTCCTACTTGGGACCAGGATATTTGAAGGACCATCTTTTGCTGGATGAATCTGCCTGTATGTTAAGATCTATTGCAGAGGCTCTACTTAGAAAGCCCCCAGCCTTTAGAGATGGTGGCATCTGGGGATAAGGTCTTCATGTTAGAGATGTCCTGGATACTCACCCCAGGAATATTTTTTGATGTCTAATTTGATATTTTTTAGGTCCTAAGAAAAGACAATTGTGTTCTAAAGCTTTTTATTGATAAATTATATTTTATGCCATTTCTGCTTTTAGTGATGTTTTAGTGCCTAGTTTGCTGTTTTGTTGTTTTATACTTTATTTTGTAGCTATTACTCCTCCTCCTACTGTTGTTAGCCAGCTTGGGGACTTGGGCTGAAAGGCAGAATATTCTTAAATAAATCTGTAATAAATCATGGCAATACTTTAAGGTGCCTTTCTTTGTACTAGAGTTTAGAGAAAACAAGTGTGCTACTGTGAGTAGATCAAGAATGTTTTGGAGCAGGTATGGGTGACTTTTTACCTCATGGGATTCCCCAGTTTTAATTTGATGCTGGCTTCAGTCCTATGCATACTTACCTGAGAGTAAGCAGCTTGAAAACAGTGAGACT